>NC_083842.1:11483963-12083963 GCF_015708825.2 Lethenteron reissneri | reverse complement strand
ATTAAATATGTAATTAGCGACGTCTTTGGGAGGTGACCTTCATCCAGCAGTGAATAAATAATCGCTGGCAATGAGGATACAATAATTCGTTACCACCCTGCGAACAAAACTTGTAATACTTGAGAACCTGATTTAATATTAGGTGACCCGCCGGGAATCCAACCTATGTTTTTTATAGGTACTGGTCCCATTGTTCAAACACACGAAACGTTTAGTGCTCTTGAGCATCCCACCCTCTTATATGGTGTACCTATGACCACTTAAAACTGGAATGGCCAATTCTAAAACTGGTACAAATGGGCTTGTGGCGGTCTTGACTTGCTAAGCGAGTTGTATCCGGGCCTTGCTGCTCACTTACGCTGGGCCACTTGGTTGTCCTTAGCAAAGGGGGGCTGCTCACTTTTAGCCAGGCCACCCTCAAAATAGACGTAGAGTTTTCAGGGTCGCCTTGTAGTAGGTATTGTCCCTCGCTTTAGGGTCAGCTTCAGGGCCTTAGTTTTGTTTTTAAAACGTGGCAGAAAATTGGGTCTGAACTCATCGGGACACACTCCTGGGACAGGAAATGAATCGTTCAGTACCAAGAATCGCCCGGCGCGGCTTGATTCCGTTTTTTCTAATTCTATTTACCGTGGAAACGCAGCGTGCTGTAACACGCACGGAGCGATTGAATGCTGTTTGCGCGTTATAAGTTTGAAATTATTAAAGTGTTTACGAGTACTACTTTTGGCGATGGAACCTTAACTTTTGTATCGACATTTTTTGAAGGCTGAACGTGTGTACTGGTATGATATTTCCCAAGCACTTGTTGTCACTTGGTTAATTTATATAACAAAAATATTCTCTCTTTTTGCCTATAACATGCACTTGTGTTAAGCTTGGAATAAAAAGTGTTCATTTGAAAGTCCATTGTTGAGTGCGATTGAATGCACGGGCTTTGTTATACCGCTGCATTTTCTCCCATTGAACCCGGGCGCCTTTTTCTAGTGAAGCCTTTTTCGTGACTTCCCGCAAGCACTGATGAACCACCGTTTTCGGACAACGGAGAATGCAAGCCATTAGAGCTATTGCAACAACGATGGTGTCCCTTGGTGCATGGTTGGGCTGGACAGCAGCTTTGCTCGTGTACTTTAAGATGGCCTGAGGGAGGGTGCCACGTTTTCGAAGTAAGCTGGGTCAATGAGGGTCAAAGGCAGGGAACATTAAAGTACGGTAAGCAATGTTTTTGTACTGCCCTTTTCCGCCCGCCGCGTAACCCCGGAGCTACCTATATCAACCCGCTGTGCATGGCGGTCACCTATCCAAGAACCTTCCAGGATCAGATCTCACGAGAGATTTGAGTATATTCCAAACTCATTTAGTCAAAGGCACTTTAGCTCTTTATTAACCCTTTCCCGTTCCGAGACGTCTGCAAGTTGCAGGCTGTGGTTGTCCTGTTCACGTCTGAATCTCGGAACGCGCAAGCGGCTCGGCGTGAATTTTATTTAGATGGGCGTAGTAGTGCCGTTGTTTTTCAAGACAATTGTTACTCACTGCAGAGAACCGTAGCGACATGACCGTACTCTATGATAGCTGGTGCCCAACTATGCCATATGGTCCTTGTGGGAGCCTCGGTGCCAATAAAGTTATTTTAGTTTTTCGTGTACGTCATTGGAACGAAATCGCAAGAAAATCTGATGGTGTACGTCATCGGAATGGGAAAGGGTTAAACATGTTATGCAGCAGCGACACAGCGTATAAAGAAGCGCTTGCAAATATTCTATAATTTTTACCTACCTGCTATATTTTATCACGAACTTCACTGGCTTGCAGCTAAGTACAACAGCAATGATGAACGCACGCCATCAAGAAACTCTTGCAAGCAAATGAACAATAGACCTTGAGACGCTTGTCTAAATTCTGCTGGAGTTTCTATAGTACCGTGTTTTGGGAAGAGTTGTCCATTGGAGATGCTGCTGGCCTTCCATCCAGGAATGTGAACTCTCCATCACTGTCTCAGGGCTGCTGCTGATGATGAAGATGTGCGCAGCCCCATATTCCCTGGTGCAGAAGCACCCTGAACATTACCCGAGGAGAAAATGTAAACCTGAACTAAATTCGAGATGTCGGTTATTCGAATTTTTTTCGTGCCTGGCCTGCGCAACATGCTGGAGGAAAGCCACCCTTGATGGAGATTTCCGAACCTGTATTACCCTGACGATTGGAATTCTCGACGCTGCAACAACAACATGTAATTCTTACTCCAACCGTAAATCCGTGCGGCTAAATTAATCTTTCACACTTTCTCCTGTAGGTGAAAGTGTGGAAGGCCGCTCAGGTCGCCTCCCCTCCTCTTCCTCCTCCTCCTGCTCCTCGTTCATCCAAAACACGCCGATGAATCGGGACTTAGGACGCGGCGCTCGCAAGCGGCAGATGCCGTCGGTGGCGGCACCTGGTGGCCCCCCCAATCGGCGCGAGATCACGGCATCCCTAATCCGGTGGCACCGCTGCTGCATCCACCACCACGACCGCCAACACCACCGCCGCCGGTGCCATCGGCGTCATCGCCACCGCTACCGCCACTGCCTGGCACCTGGGACCCGCTAGGGGCGCAGCACGAGTGCGGCGTCTGCGGGCGCGCGTTTGCTCAGCACTCGTGCCTGCGCCGCCACCTGCGCACGCACGCCGGCGACCGCCCCCACCGCTGCGTGGCATGCGGCAAGACCTTCCTGCAGCACTACAACCTCAAGGTGCACTGGCGCACGCACACGGGCGAGAAGCCGCATGCGTGCGCCGTGTGCGGCCGGGCCTTCCGCCACAGCAATGGGCTCAAGCGGCATGAGCGAACACACCGGGAGGTGCAGGGGCGCATAGCGACCTCATAGAGAGTCTGCGTGGCTCACTTGAGGAGTCCCCCCCCCACCCCCCCCCGCGTGGAGTTTACTGAAGTGGCTGTGCCGCTTGTCTTGAAAAAAGGATGCTGTTTTTCCCCGAACTCGGGGAAAAAAAAACCGGACAAATGAATGGCTCTTCTCTGATGTGTTTTCACGTCACTTGGCATGTCGCGCGCGATGTTTCGCTCCACGTTCCAAGAGCTCGCCAGCAAACGTAACGGCATGTTAAGGACAGAAAACAAGACTTTCGATGAAGTCTGGTGGCGTCACATGGATTCTGTTTGTACCTCCTACAAGGGCGCGTGTCGGCAACGACCAGTGGCGATGTTTGCGATGGATCGCACTTCTCTGGTTACAATTAGGTGATTCTGTAACTCCTCCGCTTGTGGAGGAGGTAAGTGTACCTCCCGTGTGCAGTTCTAAGGTGGCATTGTGTGCATTCCCGTGTTTTTGAGATGGGGAGGAAACTCAAAATCAGAAGGTCTCAAGTTCAAATCCTGGTCAGGGTGAGACTTGCCGCATCTATCGTCATCTTTTATTTCAGGCCTGATGAAATGAGTGTTGCTTTGTGGGACGATAGCAGTTGGGTGTCATGGTGGCGAGATGTTAACTACCTCGCCTGGTATATAGGAGGCCGTGGATTCGATTTCAATCCTGACGCCTGCTGTATATTTGGAGTTTGTTACTCCCTTTGTCGCGTGGAGTTTTCTCCCGGGTCCTCCAGTTTTTCCCTTCACATTTAGAATCAACATCAGGCGTTCAGAGTATTTGGCTGCTAGAAATTTCCAAATGATAAAACCCACTTTCATTGAGCTATCATTTGCGATAGCCAGGTTGCTTATCAAAACAGATTTTTCTAGCTAAATGGGGCCTTAACTGGTGAAATAATTTTTTTTATATTTAGTTTAACTTCAATGTCTGGCACAATTTTTGCTCATGGGCCATGTACCAGTCCGTACAGCAGGTCGTTTTGTGGCCAAAGTTAGCTGCGGCTGACTCGTCGATATGCATGCGTAGTATTACCATAAATCCATGATTAGCCCACTTTTTCGTGGGGTTATCGACGAAACACCGGTGAAGGGGGGTGCCCACTTGAGAACCCGGTGAAGTCCCCACTCAGCTCGGTCCCAGTTAGGGGAGTAGTGCCTTGAATGAGGAAGAAGGGGGGATTGATTGAAGTGCCATCTGGCGCACAGAAATGCTACAGGGAAGTGAGTACCTGTCAGGTGAGCCGGTAGCGATGACCACCATCGTATTTCGGATATATACATACACACACGCATAAACTATAACAAGTAGAGAGCGTGTACATTATTTCTTTATTTTTACATTGGCTCGAGACGTATCAGTGAGAGGTGAGCAGCACGGCAGCCTATGTTGGAATGCAGAGACACTTTGATATTGGCCACCAGGCCGGTTCGTTCCCGAGCACTTCCGCACCTCCCGTGCCCGGTTTCTATCACAGAATCTGAATCTTTATTTTAGACCGGACGAATCCCGGATCTGCTCCGAAGCTCTTTTTTGCATAGATGTTCCAGCGGTCGCGTGGGAGGAATCCGGGGTCTGGAATCACCCCCCCCCCCCCCCCCGTCGAGACCCATATGGTGAACTGAGCAGGGGGAAAGCAGACGGCCAACCCCCCTCCCCCCCCCCCACTTGTGTTCTCAATTGCCGATTGTGTACTGGAAGTCATGTTGAATTTGTGTTGTGTAATATCTCTCCGCTACTGTAAACGTATGTGCAGGTCAATGAGAGAGACAGAGAAATAGAAAGCATGAGAGACCCGAGTATTGAGAGGTAGGTTCGTTGAGAAACAGGGCTATAGAGAGACAGGGCTATTGAGATACATCTGTTCCAAATTGAGGGCAAACACATTTATTGTGATCATCTGTAAAATGCAACAGCACGTGTGTCACAGCAATTCTCAACCGAGTCGCCATTAACCACGTGACTGGTGTACAGGTCAGGTTACTCAATAACAGTTTCCCTTCAACCCAATTCCACTACTGATAAACCATCTTTGTCTTTAATCATAACCTATACACTTCGATATTCGAATATTACTTGAATCCTGAGCTGTATGTCTATCTATACCATTCACTTATATTGATAACTTACACCCATTATCTGTAGTGGAAATGTACTGTACTTGTCACCATTGTACAACTTACATGTTATATTCTTAATAGCATTGCAAGTGGTCATATTCTGGGTGCATGGGCATGGTTATAGAATAAACAGTATTAGGGTTAGAGAATTACCAGTGTTAACTACAGTACGTCATCTTTTACAGTGTACAGTGCAAACCCCCTCCTATTGAATATATCACAAACTATCAATTCAAAGCCAAACTTAAAGACTAGAACATTTCTATAACTATCAAAAACAACATTTGGGGCCTA
Organism: Lethenteron reissneri; assembly: GCF_015708825.2. Taxonomy (NCBI): domain Eukaryota; kingdom Metazoa; phylum Chordata; class Hyperoartia; order Petromyzontiformes; family Petromyzontidae; genus Lethenteron; species Lethenteron reissneri. Next base: position 12,078,691 of record NC_083842.1, on the reverse strand, counting down.
TTCCTGTAAAATGCAACAGCACGTGTGTCACAGAAATTCTCGACTGAGTCGCCATTAACCACGTGACTGGTGTTCAGGTCACTTTACTCAATAACCCTGCCAGCCACCTACAGGCCCGACTCAGTATCGCATGCTGGTGTACATACGTGCATTGATGTAGTGCACAGCACATAAGGACCTTCACAAACCCACACTTTACTCCATTGCTGCACGAGGAAATGGCAAAAAAGAGTGGTCAATTCCTAATGTGCCACACAGGGCTATAAAGAGACTGGGCTATAGAGAGACAAGGCTACACGTTGCTCACCGCAGCTATTAAACACGCGGTCACCTATTGTGCGTGCACTGCAATCCGCGTGCTCTTGCTTGCACCGGAGGCTGCACATTTTTTAACGCTTTAAACGTGAAGTACAATAAAAAAAAACTTTAAGAGGTTGCAAATGTTTAAGATCTCACAGAACGAACACCTGTCACTCCCCATGCTGCGCCCGTTGTGGAGGTTATTGCACCGTACTTCACCAATGCTGTTGGCACGGGTTGGTGCGTAGGTGGTACCCAGGTAATCGCTCGTAGATGTCAGTCGTGACTACGGGTTTAGAATGGCGAACGTACGAATCACTGCGCCACTACTACACCCTTTTACTTCGACAGCCAATTGTGTGTATGTAATTATTCAATTTAAAATAACATTTACTTCATGTTCTAACTGAAATCTTTGAAGCCTTGTGTTAACTCTTGACTGTTGACATGAATGCACGATTTCGTTGTTTTTTTATAATATTTCATTGAGCACAGAATGAGAGTGCATTGTGAAGCAATACCGCTTTTGTATAAGTGGGCTGGGTGTAGATACTGTTAAGAAGTACAATACAAATTGTTGTGCTGCACTTTAACAGCAATGGAGCTTACGCAGCAGAGCTTATATATCAACGATATGAACTGAAATGTGTTTATATTGCCCTAACGTGCAATATTTTCAATCGCTGTTCAGAAGCCTAAACCACGGAGATGACTTTCAATGTGAGAAGTGGGGGAGGTGTCACCCGCTGTTTCTTTGAACAGGGGCACCGCGGTGGCGAGATGTTAACCACCTCGCCTGGTATACAGGAGGTCGTGCGTTCGATCCCGACCCTGACGCCTGCTGTATACTTGGAGTTTGCACGTTTTTCCCGTGGTCGTGTGGAATTTTTTTCTCCGGGCCCTCCGGTTTTTCCCTCCACATATTCTCTCCGTGTTTAGAACCATGGATTTAGAGTATCCACATGATAAGCCACTTTGTTGAGCTATCATTTGTGGCCAGGTCGCTTCTGAAAAAGAGCTGCGTAGTTCAGTGGGCCTTCCCTGATAAAATATTAATCATTTTGAATGTATGTTGGACTTCTCTCGCACCGTACGTAACCAACCTGTGCTCATTGGAGGTGCGGGGCAAGGACAACACACCAAACAAAAAACAGTCTCAAAGAAATTAGTTTTCAATCCAGATTTGCAAGTGCATATCTCCAGTGGCTTGCTAATATCGGAAAGAGCTACGTAGCTCGGTGGGCGTTACCTGGTAAAATATAAAACTAGTTGAGTTTAAATGCCGGTCTCAACGCTCTCTTTGATGAGGAGTCTGACACATTGGAGGAATCATAATCATAATAATTATTATTTATACATGAGGAATCTGATGAGCCTATGAAGCTCTTTGTCACAGGAGGTCCAGTAGGGGCACGGGATCAGAATGTTACAGCAACAAACAATACAAAAACACGATAGGAGTGCAAAGTATAGAAAGGTAAACAAATCACAAAAATATATATATACAAATAAAACTAAACTATTTATTTTATGTTACCAGGTGAAAAATAAGCTATTAACTTATTTTTCAAAAGCGACCTCACCACAATGATAGCTCAACAGAGTGGCTTATCATGTGGACATTTATAGCAACCAAATAATCTAAATGAAATTGGACCTTTTTTCCAGTATCAAAGTATGAAAAAATAAGAATAGGGTTTACCTTTTCTGGCAATAAACAGGTGTTAAGATTTTGATTTAAAGCTTTCGTGACTGCAGGGATTCATATTCTTGGTTCTTTCAGTAAAGTCACGTGACTTTACCGAAAGAACCAAGAATATAGGTGTTAAGATGTTTAAACACCAAATAAAAACCTTTTGCAAGCATACGAGCTGGTGGGACTCGGCACTACTATCTCCTGGCCCCGTACCAACAACACCAAGCAATCCCAACTGGTTGGCGATTCAAGCACACAACCAGGCTTAAGGCCACTCCGCTTTCAAGCACCGATGAGATCTGCCACACTTTTAGAGTTAAATTGGCCTTAGGCCGAGCATCGTAAGGCACCGCTGGGTTTGAACCACTGCGGTAGGGGTAAAACGTTGACAAATTGATACTAGAAAAGTAACAATATCACATTTCACTGATGCACCCATTTCGCTGCTGTCCAGGCTTCTAATGTCCAATATAGCACCATTGAACTACTTTTTTTTAATATACGATTGGTAATTCTCCGATGCGATCACTGGATGGAATTGTCTGAAATTCTCGGCAAAATTTAATTCTGGGTGCATCTTCGGCTTAGTTCCACCTCTAACGCGCGGTGGATTTGCAAGGATGATGTAATAGTTGATCCCGAGAGCGTGGGAGGGACTACGTGATCTGTTTTTAGCACGAATAAATTATTGTGCATTATGACTGAAGCTCGCTCACTGACCTTTCTGTCTGACTGTAATCACATTGCCGTGCTAAACCCTGTGGGAGCGATGTGCGCACTCTTTCGCCGAAGTTTGTGTTTCGGCTTTCTTTGTGTTTTGCGGATCTCTGCTCGCGTATCAAGTACGATGGTCGCGTTGCAGCCAAATACTCAGAACCCCATGTTTCCAAATGTGGAGGGGAAAAACCGGAGGACCCAGAGAAAATCCACGCGACCACGGGGAGAGAGATCACTTCTTTTGTTCTTGTAAGGAAACTTACAAGTTACACTTTATATTTGAGGCAAACTGGCTTCTCAACAACACCATTCCGATCCAGTATTCCCTTCACCAGGAATATGGAAACAACCGATTAAGATAAACGTGATCTGGTTTGCAAGGTCATCACGAATTACTCGTTGGAGGGAACCGAGTGTGTGAAACCAAGGCTACGTGAGAGATGATAAGAGAGTTGCGATTTCACACTCGGGTTTCTAATCATCTCTCCGATGGGCTTCTTGTGTCCCCCCCTCAGACAAAACCTTTGAGCGTAACTCAAGCTTCTTCATTCAAGATGTGACGTCCCTGCAGGGTGGCTCGGAACGGCACGCCATGGCCCGCGGTCTCGCCGCCGCCGCTACCGCCGCCGCCTTGGAAAATACGTGCCGTCAGTGCGGGCGCAAGTTCGTCAGTGCGGCGCTGCTGGCGGCTCACATAAGCGCGCACGCGAGCGAGAAGCCGTTCCCCTGCTACGTGTGTGGCCGCACTTTCGCGTTCAAGGCACACCTGAGGGCCCATCAGATGATGCACACGGGCGAGAAGCGCTACCGCTGCACCGAGTGCGACCGCGTTTACAAGCACTACAACAGCCTCAAGTATCACCGGCAGACGCGGCACACGGGCATGGCGCTGTCGCTACCGCCGCTGCCACCACAAAAACACCAGAAGCAGCAGCAGCAGCAGAAGCAGCAGCAGCACGCTATGCCACGCTGAGACTAGCCTGGCGCGAAGGAGCCGCACGCCACCAGCCGTTCCGATCCCTAGCGCCGGAACAGACGCACGGCAGCCCCCAGACGGGTCGCCGGCTGTGGGGGGGCAGCTTTTACGTTGAAGGGTTTTTTGAATGAAGAATTTGCGAGGACTTTGACGCTCAATCTGTTAAGAACTTTTGACGGAATTTACTAAGTTAGGGAAGTGTGGGTGGGGTCCACAGCTAAGCGATACGTTGTGCAACGCCTCTCGAAATTAGGCAACTTCATTGCCCGCGGCTGCTTCTTTGCGCAGTGGTGTCAGGCGTGGCTATTTGCAGATTTGCGCTTCCCACCACGTGGAAGACTTTACTTAGTTTAATTTAAATTTCCACGATGTACGTGTATAATGTTTATATCGAACTTTGTAAGTACAACAGGTCGGTCGCCGCGGAGAATTTGTTGACTCACTCGAGCGAGTGTTGTGACACCTTGACCCATGACTGCAGTTATCTTGATGCTAATCACGGAAGACATACGGGTTGCGCACGGAAGAGGCGGTCCGCGACATTCTGCAGCTTACATTCCTCACAGGGTGCGACCCGCACCCCATCATCTGCCATCAGAAGAAGTTCTCTCTTCATAAATGTTGGTCTCGGCTTTCACGTGAGCAGGATCGAACAGCTTGCCGTCGCACCTCGTGTGTGCACAAACAGACGGCCCTCTGCGCTCCTGTTATGAAACGCGCGGATCGGGAGGACCGAGAAGTTGCCGAAAGGCGTTGGGTGCAAGAAACGAGACCCCTGCCGAAAATGTTTATCTCGAAACTGTCGGATGTGGATCCATTAAATTGCAAGCGCTGTGCCAAGTTTTAGTGAAAGGGCCGGAATCAGGCTGAGAAGTTTTTGGGGGGTGAGGAGGAGGGGGGGGCACCCATTCTTTTCTAGAATCTTGTAGAAGCCTGATCTGCTGACCCCTGGTAAAAGATTTGCTGCTCGGCAAGGTAGAGGTGGCTTAGCCTGCTTCTCCGCATTTCTGTTTTCCTCGGGGGAGTGAGAAGATCATATCCGTTGTTGAGCGGCACGTTTTGCTTCGTATGGTTTCAAAAGAAGTCTGACATACATACGTGCATCCCATTGTGCCTTCGGGGTAAGCAACCGCTGAAGTCTCCGGAGCAGCACTCTGACAAAAGAAAAAAAAAATGCCGAAGAGGGAAATTCCACGGTAGTTGTTGCAGTCTCCACGTATCAGTCGTTGTTCTTGTGCGGAGTGATGTTTGTATCGCTCCCATCTCGGCGGACTGCTCCCCTCCACCAACAATAGTAACAAGAGGACGTAAATGAGGTTATACAGGAGGTCATACAGATGTTGTATAAGACTGGTTTCCCCACTGCTTGGCAACTCAGCTGGGGGAGATGCCGTCCTTTCTCGGTGCTTCCCTACTCGCCAAGGCTGCCTGTGGCCTGGCTCAGCTACCCGATTGTTGCCGGCCTCGTCAAGCTCGTCCGTGGCCTCGTTAAGTCCCCAGCATCGTTAGCAGTCGCTCCCGTATGAGAGATGTATCAGCTTCTCGAGGTTACAGCTCGAGGTAACGCTCGACTTGACGGCTTTCCCATTCTGATGTGCGTACGTACGTGTAAGCCATTGGTTTTACGTCCGATTCCGTTCCAATCATGTGTACGTGCATGTACGTGTCATCGGAACGGAAGCGTAAGTGAAGGCATGGCGGGAGGGGCGTGTGGCGCAGTTTGGCGCCGGCTGTCGTAGAGAGTCCGGTGGTCGTGTCGCTACGGTTTTCATTGTAGCAGCGCTACTACTACACCACCTCTCTAGATCCAATTAACTCTGAGTCACTCGTGCCGTTTCGAGATTCAGCGGTGAACGAGGACCACCCACACCCCGCAACTTGCGGACGTCCCGGAACGGAAACAGAGTTCAGCGTTGTGCCATCTGCCGTTTTCTCTCTGTGATCGTCTTGCCATCTCCACGCCCTTTAGAGAGACCAGCATTCTTGACAGCATGGGGAGGCCGACGGCCTTCACGATCTCCTCGTAAATGGCGAGGAAGATTACCACCGTCGGATGCGGTTTGGATTTCTTGGCACAAGTCGCTCCCGTAACTAATTTGCATGTCATATGGCTTCCTTTAACACTGTACGTCCTTGCTGAACTGAGCTCCTTGAGGGTTTCTTGTGTTGGACTGGCATTGTACTTGAGGTGGGTTTTTTTGCTTGTTTCACCAGGCGAAGGAGACGATATTGGGGGCTCCGCGGTGGCTAGATGTTCTCTCCCTCGCCTGGTATACAGGAGCTCCTGGGTTCGATCCCCGACCCTGATGTCTGCTGTATATTTGGAGTTTGTGGTGTATCTCTTCCCCTTGGTCGCGTGGATTTTTCTCCGTTTTTTTCCTTCACATTTAGAAACGACACGCGTTGAAGAGTATTTGGCTACTGCTATAAATATCCACATGATAAGCCACTTCGTTGAGCTATCATTTGTGAATGCCAGGTCGCTTATTAAAAAAATACCTGTATAGCTCAGTGGACCTTACCTGGTGAAATAAAAAGTTTAGTTTAGCTTCAATGACGAGCACCATTCTTGCTCATGGGCCTTGGACCAGTCCATACTGAAAGTCCTTTTGTGGCTGCAAGTTAGCTGCAGCTGGCTCATAGATGACCGTGTGTAATATATGACCATGATTATTTGAAATACACTTTGTTTATATTCTACACACACACATACGAAAACAAGGGCTTTAAAAATTTAGACTTTTTAATTTAATTCTACATAACTTTGCCGAAAACCAAAGAATATGTGCTTTTTAAATTTTTATTTTGTCCGTTAATGAACTTACCTGGTCTGGCAAACAAGGGGTTCAGCTAGCCCGGGTTTTATTGTTCGAGTTGGCACGCAATGAAGTTGTGCAATTGATTGCTCAGGTGTGGACCCCGTCTGCCCTTCAGGCAAAGTCCAGAGTGAGTTTGTGTTCTTTTCCTACGCTATAGCCACCATTCTTAATGTGGGTCACATCCAAAGTGCCCTGTGGTTATGCAATCGGGACAAACCCATTTTTTTATTTTACAAGGTGAGGCTCCCTGAGCGATATAGCTCTTTGTTTCAGAAGCGAACTGGCTATCACAAGTTATAGGAGTGCAAAGTCTAGGAAAGGTAAACAAATCACTTAAAAATATATCTATAGCAATAAAACGAAACTATTTTTTTTATTCTTACCAGGTGAAGCCCCACTGAGCGATTAACTTGTTTTTCAAAAGCGACCTGGCTACAATGATGGCTCAACAAAGTGGCTTATCACGTGGAAATTTATGCAAACTCCAAATATACAGGCGCCAGGGTCGGGATCGAACTCACGACCTCCTGTATACCAGGCGAGGTATTTAACAGGAGACATCTCGCTCGCCTGATATGCAGGAGGGACGTGGGTTCGATCCCAGACCCTGTCGATGCCTGTTGTAGGTTTTGAGTTTTCGTGTTCTCTCTCTTCCCCTGGTGATCACGTGGATTGTTCTCTGGGTTCGTCCAGTTTTGCCCTCCACATTTAGAAACGTGCGTTTAGATTTCTTGGCCACGACTATAAATTCCCACATGTAATGATGTCACTTTGATGAGTTACCATGCTTGGCCAGAGTCGCCTTTGAACAAGAGCTAATAGCTCACTGGCTTTACCCGATAAATAAAATAATTTTTGGAGGAAGATTGCTTCACTGTAAATACAGTACTTCCTGGATGCGAGCATGTGGGTTCAGGACCTTTATTCCTCGCTTCATTCTTCGTCATTCCACTTGTAACTTGAGAGCCAACAGTACCACGAGGCTGGGCCCCTTTGTACACGACAGCCATTTGGGGCGTCACGGTTGCGAGATGTTATCTCCCTCTAGCTTGGTATGCAGGAGACATGTATTCGATCCCAACCCTGGCGCCTGTATATTTGGAGTTTGCATGTTCTCGTGCTTATGTGGATTGCTCTCCGGGTCCTCGGGTTTTTCCCTCCACATTTATAATCAACGTGCATTTTAAGCTATTTGGCTACTTTGATCAATTTCCACATGATAAACTACTTTGTTGAGCTATCATTTGTGGCCAGGTCGCTTCTGAAAAAGAGCTATATAGATGTGTGTCTTACCTGGTAAATAAACAATAATAGTAGTCGTGGTAGATGTTCAACATTTTGCTCCATGTCCCGGGACCTTCTTTAGGAATTTTGATCTGCAAAAACCTACGTAGTGCTAGTCTGGCATTTTGAAGCGGTGGATTATTACCCTGGAGTTTTTGAGTTATTGCCTAATACTCGTACTACTGCTTAGTACTCGGGTGACAAAGTGGAATGACGAAGATCTTTAATTCGATCTTGATTTGAAGCTTTCGTGACTGCAGGAATCCATACTCTTTGGTTATTTCGGTAAAGTCACGTAGTTATATTTTATTTTATACCTACGTGACTTTACCGAAAGATCCAAAGAGTATCTTTAATTCGATAGCGGTACGATGATTTTCAACGATGCAATAGCTTTCACGATCATACTTCTCGTGCCAGGAATGCAATACAGTTTGTTCTCCTATAATGCGGTCCGAGTAGTTGCGTTCCCGAAGAACATCGCAGTCCGCGATAACGCGTGAGATGCGTAACGCAAGGCTGAACAGAGACTGAGGCACGTGGTGGGTAGCATCTGGAAGCATCCAGCAACATCCCGCATTGTGCGACACTACGGGTGGGGCAGCCGTTACAGACGCTAATTCCTACTCTCGCGACGTTAGTTCCGTTGGCTCGATCGCGTCTTGTCCAGTTCGCATCCGCGTTATAAAAAAAAAATGCGTTCCCCAATACATTAATTGTGCTCTCTATTCAACTGGCTTGATGAAAATAACACATGGGGTTGAAGGACAATCCGTACTTGGGTTTGTGTGTAGAATGCGTTGCCGAGACTAGCCCCCGTACATCCTTGTGCTGTACTTTTATCTCGGTGTTCCAGCATCTGTGTTGCGTAGATCCGTCCGCTATGTGAACTGCGCGTCAGATGCACAAGCCAGTGCCGCAAGCAAATGAATAATAATAATTTGTTCGAAGGTAGAAGCAAGTGAGAGCCACCGAGACAAGTGTGTCTTTTGCTATGGAGACTCGGGATTTGTTCATGCGATACGTACATCCAATGTTATTTTAATACGTTAAATGTTTTTTGCATGATTTCTTCATCCAGAAAAGCTTTGCTGAGTCTGTAGACCAATTTCCAGGGGATTATTGCAGAGGATGGTGCAAGAAAATCCGTAGATTGTACCGTGCTACGCAACGTAAACTACGCTGCCTGCCTTCAATAATCAAAAGTGTGGCAATTTAAACCCCATGACCCCGCAAGGCACGTTGGGGCATATTGTGGATTACACAGGGCCACCTTTGATTACGGTCCAATAGGTCTCTCTCCAACAAAGAGAAGCGGAGCTCAGGTGGTCTGAGGTGGTTAAACAAAGATATGGAATCTACCTCCGCTCCAATGAAGCTACGAAGCTTTTTCGTTATCTCTCTGCTTCGCCGTAAAAAAAAAGACGAAAAAAAGTTTGTTGTTGGTCAACTGTTCGCGAATAACTGGGGGCATTAATTGACCGACGTTGCAGCGGCCGTTGTAATGACGTTGGAAACTGCTGAAAATAAAGTTGTGATAAAAAAAGAGACTCGCTTCATGAATGGAAATCGTGACCTCCCCCCAATACCATTCATTGCCATCACATGAGGAGCGACTTGCTGCAACCGGATGAGTGTAACAGTCCATTGAATGTTTTTGTAAGCTTTGCAATTGTACCATGATCAGGTATAAAGACACTGAATCTCATGGCACATTATTGAATGACAAACAAAAACTGCACTTTAACAATGTGAACACGACACACAACCAAGTAAGAAAAATCACGCTTACACAAATTAACTCTGTATTGCTTTCCAACAAGAGCAGTGTTCTTCATTTAAAGGCCCGCGGGTCACTGGCGGCCCCGGTGGCATTTAGTGCGTTCCCTGACGTGCGGCCCCCCGACAATTGGTGTGGCGGCCCTCGCACTGATTGATGTCTTATCGGCGAAAGTTCCCCTCCCCCCCCTCCTGTCTGAAAATTAGTGAAGGACACTGAATTAGAGAGAGGTAGCAATGGTCGTTTCCATGCCAGGTGCACAGAGCGGTAATATCTGTCGGCTACGATGGGACAACGGAGTTCGGATAGCAGCTCTACTGGGGGATGGCATGGGCAACCCTTGGATTCATTTGGCCGGTTTTCACAGTGGAAGTTCACAATATGGTGCCACGGTGGCGAGATGTTAACTACCTCGCCTGTTATACAGGAGGTCGTGGGTTCGATCCCGACCCTGACAATGCCTGCTGTAGTATATTTGGAGTTTGCATGTTCTCCCCATGGTCGCGTGGATTTTTCTCCGTGTCCTTAGGTTTTTCCCTGCACTTTTAGAAACAACATGCGTTAGAGTATTTGGCTGCTATAAATGACCACGTGATAAGCCACGTCGTTGAGCTATCATTTGTGGCCAAGTCGCTGCAGAAAAAGAACTATATAGCTCTGGGTTTTACCTGCTAGTTTTATTTTATCAACACAGCCTAACACTAAATGCATTAACCCTTTCAACCTGAGTTAGAAACCATTTAACAAAACCACCATTAAGTGTGAATTATTCTGTAAAAGCCAGTGCTAAAAAAATGAGTCTTAGAATTTGTATCAACGATAGGGTGGATTTGTAAAGACATGGCCGGTGGGTCTCCCCGTGGTCGCGTGGATTTTTTCTCCGGGTCTTCCGTTTTTTCCCTCCACATTCAGAAATGTGCGTTTAAATTATTTAGATAATTTTGCTGGTATACATTTCCACATGATAAGCCGCCACTCCGTTGAACTATCATTTGTAGCCAGGTCGCTTCTGAAAAATAAGCCAATTCCTCAGTGGGCTTTACCTGGTAAGATATAAATAGTTTAGTTAAATTAGTATTTTTTAAAAGTTATTTGTTTATCTTTCCTATACTTTGCACTCCTTTTGTGTTGTTGTATTGTTTGTTGTTGTAATATTCTGACCTCGTGCCCCCCTACAGGACCTCCAGTGAAAAAGAGACTTCACGGCTCATCGGATTCATCCAGTGTAAATATTTCGATTCTGAATCGGTCACCGTTGTTTTCTTTCTCCCCCCCCCGACCACCCCCCGCAGTTGAGGGGCCATCGAGAAACATGGGCCTCGCGATACTGGGCGTGAGGTCGCTATGGACTGACCCGGCTCATTTGCCGCCGCAGTCACAGCGCCCGCAGTTGGAGGGCGAGGAAGTCACCGAAAAGGTCATCGAGTGCCCCAAGTGTGGACGGGCCTTCTCCAACTCAGCCCACCTGACGGCGCACATGCGCTCACACACGGGCGAGAAGCCGTACAGCTGCGACGTGTGCGGCCGCGCCTTCTCACTCAAGGGCAACCTCAAGACGCACCAGCTGACGCACACGGGCGAGAAGCCGTACCACTGCGGCACATGCGACCGCGTCTTCACGCACTACTCGAGCCTCAAGTACCACCGGCGGACGCACACGGGCGAGAGGCCGTACAGCTGCGACGTGTGCGGCCGCTCTTTCGCGCAGGCCTCGGGCCTCAAGGCGCACCGCTTCACGCACACGGGCGAGAGGCCGTACGCGTGCCACGTGTGCGGCCGCACCTTCTTGCAGTGCCGCAGCCTCAAGGCGCACCTGTGCAAGCCCGAGGAGTTCTGAGTCGTTGGGTTGGGCCAGTGGACAAAATACAACTGCCTCCTAAGGAAATTTGGAATTTTTTAATAAATTGTATTCGTGCTGGTGACCGGGGGTTTGGGCATCTAACAGATGTCTGGCCCGCGGTTCTTCAGACCCTACTGGAAGAGACTACCTCGCAGTGTCATCTCAGGAGCTGCTGCCGTTCACAGTCACGCGTTCCGACCGTTGGGGCCGTGTGCTCTTCTGTACGTACGTTATGTATGCTGAACTTCTTTCGCACCGTACGTAGCCGACCGCGCCAATCGGAGGCGCGGCGGAAGGATATGAGGTGAATTGGTTCCGTGGTCTGGCGCAACAGTGCGGGGGTGCGATGCACAAGCCTAGAGGGACGAAGGTCCACTACGTTGGTCGGCTTTCGAGACGGACGATCGTGCTTCCGCAGCATCTATTTAACACCGGGTCGCGATATTTTTTGCCACGTCCAGACTTTCCTCTAAACCAGTGGTTCTGAACCTGAGGGTGTGACAAGATGCCCTTATAGGGGTGTGAAACATGATCATCGAAAACACAAATTAAGCACGTAAGTACAACTACTTTGTTTCATCAAAGCCTATGTATTAACATACATTTTTAATGATTGAGAACCAAAGGGGTGCAGGCTGCAGTAAATGTTAAGAACCACTGCTCTGAACGCACGTTTCTCCCATGCAGAGCATGCATACTCCACTGCTGAGTAGCAGTGAGCCGGTGCGGTTGACCCGAGTGTAGATGCATTAGCTCCCCGTTTAGCGTTGGCCGGTTTCAAGACGATGGTACGTTGTGAACGCAACCGTTGCTGTGGTTTTCTCAACACGTGCCTTGTGTGTCAGCGATCGGTCAGTCGAGTGTTGCACGCGATGATCAGGATTTGAGCGGTGGGCCAGTTTTGCGCCATTCAATTGCATTTCGGAGCGAGGTACGGCTTCGCGTTTCTGTTCCCTTGTAGATGGAAGGTGCACGCTTTGGTCTTAACCAGGTCGGTTCGGAGTTTTTTTTCCTCGCAATGTTACCTTTGTTGAAGTCACCGTCGGGGTTGTTTCGACGTACGTTGAACTTCTTTCGCACCATACGTAGCCAACTCTGCTAATCGGAGGTGTGACGTGGTGAACGTCCTTGTGCCTTGGTCTGTCACAGGGGTTGTTCGTGAAAATTAAACCTTTGGGGTCCTGGTGGATTGGCCGATAAGACGTTAAAAACGGTGATGGTGCGAGCACGCTGCCTTTTGGAAGACCATTTTCCATTGGTGCCAGCGACTTCGCTTTCCATCCAGTTCTATGAAGAATTGTCGGTTCTTTAGTCGAGTCTGTAAATGAGTTCTTCAAGTCATATCAATCTTGATTTGAAGCTTCAAGTCATCTTCAGCAACTTGTCGAGTAGCCGTCGATAACCGACGGTGTTGTGTAGGCTGCCGATAGGTCTTCCAACAGCTCCTGTAACGAAACCTTTCTCAAAATCTTCCTCGGTGTGCGTTACGTAGGATGGAGCAGCTGTTTTTTTGTGCGTGATTCACCTGGGGCGATTTCCAGCTTGCTCCGTCGCGTCAACACGTCATGCAATATGAATCACCATGAGCCTTGTTAGTGCGGCAAAGCAGGGGAGATGGATCGAAAACTCTTGTCCCCCGTTTGAGGAATGAAACTCCCTCGGGCTTGCCTCCAGACTTTCAGAATCCTTGTGGGTAGCCACACAACTTGTAGAAGTCCTGAGCTTTCAGCCTGACATCTTTGATTTGTTCCGTCATAATGTCTGTGTGTATGTAGAACTTCGCACCGTACGTTGCCAACCGTGATAATCGAAGATGTGGGGGGAAGGACAACAAACTAAACACAAAGCAGTTCAAAATAAGTGAGTTTTCAATGTAGATGATTTAAAAGTGCATTTCTCCCGGTGGCTTCCTAATATCGGAAGAGCATTCCAGACGGCCGCAGAAGCGCATGTGGAAGCGCGCGATGTGGTGAGAAGTGGTGCTCCCATTGTCTTGCCTCCAGAGTTTCGGGATCCTTGTGAGTAACCACACAATTTGTAAAAGTCCTGGAGCTTTCGGCCTGACATCTTTGACTTGTCCCTTCAAAGAATGTCATGCAGGCTTGCCGCTTTTCCGCTCTTCAATGAGCTCATGCCAGCCCGGAGATGTACTGTTGAGAATGGCTGGGTGAACCCATGAATGTGTGGGTGTTGGATTAGGTGGGTGTTTAGTTTGTCCATGTGGTGCAGGTCTGGTCGAAATCAGCTTGTGGGCGACTTGGTTGGGTGTAATCTTATGATAAATTATTCTTTATTGTTATTATATTAAATCATTTTTTTTACAGAAATCCAGTGGTATCACACCTAAATTGAAACAATAATATAACCAATACAAATAAGAAAAGAGAAAACACTGAAACACCCGGCAACAGTCCCATGAAAATACGTAAAAAAATAAACACATTGGTTGCATAAACGAGATTTAAAACACCACTTGAAAACATTACTTTAAAACAATTGTCCCCCAACTTTATTTGCAGCAGGCCACAATAAATTTCAAGTGTTGGCTGGTCACGTGACATCGTGTAATTTCACTTGTAGACGTTATATAACATCGCACAGTTGTGAGGTAAAATAATATCTGTACACGTGACCAATAATATATAAAAATGTCATCCATCTCATCTGTATATTTGTTTAACACGTAGGCTTTCGCGAACAATATTATCCATGATTAAGGAGTTTTTTTGTTCCGGGTTAGATCGTGTAAATATAAATGTATCCTTAACTCACCACCACCCGGCACAGCCAATTAGTGTAAGGTTTGTCACGTAAATATTTACAATTTACAATGTTTACGTGCTGAGTAGTAACTAATCACCTTTTAACCCCAAAAAATGCCTTTATTTTGGATCTGTATATTTTATCTCACTAATCTGTATTTATTATCTCTCGGTGGGCCATAACTAAGTGGGCCACTCCAAAAGCCTCTCACAGGCCAGATATGGCCCACAGGCAACCAGTTGAAGACTTCTGCTTTAAAGGACACCTTAACATTGTCCCCGATTATATTTTTGGCATATTTAAATGACACATTCACAATCCGCACAATTAAATGGAGAGGACCGCATTCCCGTTCTCCCGAGCGTTCCACGCTTCGCTCGCTAAAATCTCGCAATGCGTCACAACGCTGCGCTGTTTTCTTGGTACAAAACTTGGTGTAAACTGCAGCCAATAGCCAGCCGTGTGTGTGTGTACACCAAGGAGATAGGTGGAGATTATTCTTTTTAAAGGAGGCATAGACTCGGGTCTGAACTCGAGGATATTTGGCCTACTCTTACAAGATGTCTTGGAATAGTTGCGAGTACCCAGACTTTGCCTTGGAGCGTGCGAGCCGCTGTTCAGCAAACTGTGGTCTTACAAGAGGTGGGGAATTCTGCAAACTTGAGCACCGCTTCTACTGCTGTGCCAGCAAATTGAAACCGGGTGCCCTCTGGATTGGTCGAAGGGCGTTTAAGGTCGAGTTGGAATATCAAGTAAAAAACACAACTCAACGCGGTCATCATTAACACGACATATTATTTTGTAATAAGGTACTGTCATTTATTGTGGTGTGGATTTTGGGTTTTAATTTGTGTTAATTTGTTGCTGTGTACTACTTCCAATAAAGTATTTTCTTTCCTGACAAAAACGGGCGTGTAAATGCAACTGTATGGTGTCTCGCCTGGGTCCTAAGTTAATAGTGATGACGATCAGTTCAACACAATGTAATCTATATATATTTTTATATAAAAGGGAAATTTGTGAATATGTGTGTTTGTTCGACATGCAACAAACTTGAAATTTGGCATGTGGGTATTTTCCAGACTGTACACCATGCAAAAATTATACATTTTGGGGGGGCGCAATAATGCAAATATTTTGCACGGCAAGTGAGCTGTGACGTCACATCTGTCATGTCACCCGCATGCGGAAGCGTAACACAGTGTGCCTGCTGATGTCACGCACCCCCCCCCAACCCTCCGTGAGTAAAGTGCCATACAAATGTGTTGCAGGTCGAAGGCGTTCTTCGCGCAGCATTGCTTTATTATTTCAGTCGTTTACTGCCGTACGCACCCTGAAAGTTGTGTGTGTCTGCTGCAAGCGCATGTATGTGCACCTATGGACGCGCATGTGTGTGGGGGGGAGCAGTAGTGTAGTGGTTAGCACGCTGCACTACGAACCCGGCGACCTGGGTTCGATTCCCGCTCACGGCCACCACCGGTGACGATTATTTTAACCGGTCCTGGGCCTCCCCTAGGTCGATTCAGCCTCAAACGAGTAACTCGTGTGGTGTGTGAACATCGCCACTGGGAGGACAAAGGCGGCCGGGTGTGGTGAATCCAAGTCCCGGGCGAAGCTAGGTAGTAAAGCTCGTTGTAGTATAAAGTATCTGTAATTACATAAGCTGTTCGACATGCGTTTGAAGTTTTATCCATTAAAAGAAAGAGAATTGCGAGTCAAAAGCCATCAGTGGCCCGAGTACAGAGCTGCAAGGTAAAACGTAAAACATCTTAGAGTAGTACATATGTACGCCCCTAATCAGATCGGGGGGCATGGCAGTGGTTGCTAGGAATGTCATCACTTCCACTGCACCAACCAATCAGCTGCTAGGAAGACAACCCCATGACAAGTCGCACGCCTTCGGTGGGAGTGAGGGGGGCATTTTCTTTCGCGTTAAAAATGCTATTAAAAAACACTAAACGCTGAGCTTAAATCTTCACTGTGTGATGTCCCCCCCCACCCCGATGCGTGCAGTTACAACTATATACAGTCGCTAGATGCTACCACTATAGGCCGTAGATATTACTGCAGAGCGGCCGGGGAGATCGTGGCTGGGGAGGGGGGCGGTCAAGGGTAGCAGCCCAGCCCCAGCCTGCCAAAGTTCCACCTCGGCCGGCTGGACAATCTAGGCAAGGCAGGAGGCTCTACACGGGACTAGGCCTCACCACGCCACTCTTGTCAGGTGAGTACTTTGTGCTATAGAGTAGATAAATACTGTTATAGAGTCAGCATGTACTACTGTAGTGATAGCAGGTACCACCACAGTCAGTATGCACTGCTGTAATCATAGCAGGTACCACCACAGTATGCACTGCTGCAGTGAAAGCAGGCACCACCACAGTATGCACTGCTGTAATCATAGCAGGTACCACCACAGTACGCACTGCTGTTAGATTTTTAAGAGTAGTTTTGAAATATTTTAAAGAACCGAGCAACGCCAGGTACTTTCCGCTAGTACAAAATAAATTGGAATGCGTAGACCCACGGTATGAGAACTTGAGAAGAGAGACCTACAATTAACTACGGAAGTAGATGCCGAGAGAAGGCGAGGGAAGCGAAAGATGGTGGAACAGGTGGCGGCAGAATTGACGACATCGCAACGTTCAGAGGGCACTTCTGGACAAGAATGGTTAAGGAAAGGAAGGGAAGAATAAGGCCATCGTCCACCAAAATCAGAAAGGAGCATAAACCATCATCACGCAAATTCCGATCATCCTCACAGCAGCGGATTTTGGCTGGCCATCAAACAAAGACGGCCGTCACTGCCATCGAGCGCTTTCAAACGTACTTCTGTGGCTGTCTGGAACGGTCTTCCTTCCGATATTAGGAAGCCCTTTTAAATCATCTAGATTGACAAACTAATTTCTTTAGAACTGCTTTTTTTTCCCCTACACCTCCGATTGGCACGGTTGGCTATGTACAGTGCGAAAGAAGTTCAACATACATGCATATACGTCCGGCAGTGACAACAGCAACAAGGGCGGCACACCATTCTGGAGCTCAGAGCCTTGATTTCAAGGTGATTAAGCAGGTTTTTTAAATATACAAGCAGACATAAATTGCTGCATTGCTGTGTTTCGATATTATTTTATTAATGTAATAAAATTGTCACAAAATGTTTTATGGGTTATATATTTTTACATCTTACTAATTTTTATTTTTCCAAATTTTGCTTCCAATTGTGCTATTTCCATCTGGTTATGAGATGAAATTCCCCTCAGAACTTACAGAGTAGTGCATCACCCCCATGCTATGGAATGGCCCGCAAATGCAGATATTGCAGAACTACTTCCGAGTTACTGTCAAAGTCACCTTTTGTATCCACACAATAAACAGCACACTTTCCCACATGCCCACCTACGAAATGTTCATCAGATGGATGTCAACTCGAAATGTATAAAATGTAAGTTACAAACCAACTTTAAAGTGATATTTTTTTTGTAGTCATTGGTGACCATGCTGAGAGCATAAACATGCCCAGTTTAATTATCAGTGCCTGCTGGGATTCAAACTTAGGCGTACGGTGGTCAATGGATTTTTTTTTCATTCTAAGAGCTTACATTTTTGCAAAATAAAGTGAAAATCCAACTTTAAGTTAATGGTTTGCAAACAGTCGGGGTTGTAGGCGGGTGAGAAACTCAAAACCCAGGAAGTCAAAGCGACCATCTCATCGTCTGACCTCTGAGCGACCCTGCCACCAAAACCCAAGAAATCCCAATTCGAACACGATTCGAAATTCACAGAGCTGGAATTTAGCCAAATTAAGTTAAAACCCAAACTTACGTTCGTAGTTTTTTTTGTGCGCATTCATTGGCCATCGGGCCAGAGGCCATCAACTCCCTGCGCTTGAGAGAACCTAGCTACATAATCACAAACCCGCATCATCAGCGGTGCTGGCCCAGCATTTCTCTCTACGACCCGCAACCTCCCGGCCCACCCGGCCACCCCCCGTGACTGCAGCACCGCTCATCACCAGCACTTGAGCGTGACCTGGCGCAGGTGCAGCACGAAGGTGATAAGCGTCACTGTCAGCAGGTAGAGCGTCATTGTTGCGGTGGCTTTCGAGTCGGACGCCGCCAGCGTGTCGGTGCACACGTTCACGAGGCCCGTGCACAGATTACAGATGAGGAAGAAGAACAGCTGGTTGCGGTTGATGGCTGCCAGCAGGCAGTGCTTCGGCGGCGGTCGGGTCGACGATTTCCCTCCGCCGTCGGCGCAGCCCGCGACCTTTCCGCTGGTGCCGCCCGCTGTTTCTGCCCCCGCCACATCCGACCGACCAGCCCGGCGTGCCAGCTCGCGGGAGTCTGCGGTGACGGAAGAATGAATCACCGTTGTAATTTACTTTGGTAATTTTTTTTAGTTTTTGCTTTTTCCAACTCGGCTGGAAAGCTTTTGTGCTTTCAACCCTTTTTGGCCGATTATATACCCATTAAGTCTAATTATACAAGGGTGAAAGTATTAGAGTTACTCACACCTATGACCAAATTTCATCAGAAGTCCGAAGCTAAGCCTGGATTGAGCCTGGACAGTTCTTGGATGGGCAGCCACCATGCAAAACAGAAGTAGAGGCTTGTGGGGCTACGTGGTAGGCAGAAGAGCGCAGTTCAGCTAAATACATAGTGCTGTACTTCTACGCTCCAACGTCTATGCCGCTCCTCGCCTTCATCAACCCGTACCGACCAGCACAGTGAAGTTAACGTTTGAAAAAAAACAAACCCCTAGAGCTCACACGACGTGGGGAGAGCCCTCCGTCCAGCAGCGGATTGAAAAAAAAGACTGTACTTGTAGACATTTACAGTCACGGGAATCAGCAAGGCTGAGAGCACCCCCCCTGCCCCCCACCCTTTGCCCGGGTCACTGCAGGACTTCTCCCAGTGACCCGGTCAGCGAACCGCCCCATTACCTGCCCAGCAGGGGGCGACCCTTTGCCGACCTTTGTGCACTGGCATCCCGTCGTCGACTTGCGGGACGCTCGCCGCGTGACCACCTCCGACCAGTCGCGTCACGCCCACGAGCAGGAGGTCGAAGAGCATGGCGGTGGAGATGAAGAGGATGCTCTGGGCCAGCTGAGAATGAGCAGAAAGGCAAACGAAGTGTCTCGTCACAATGTCTTACTGTCTGATGTTTGGAATTCTCTCCAATTACCACTTCCCTCTCTGCAAGTACTGACAGATCTCTCACCTCTCACAGAGCATAGACATCCCAACCCCGTCTCCTCCCTCCCTCCCACTGTGCGGGGAACTACAGTGGTGATATATTAACTACCTCGCCTGGTATACAGAAGGTTGTGGGTTTGATTACGACTCTGATACCTGTATATTTGGAGTTTGCATGTTCTACACTCGTGGTCGTGTGGATTTTTTTTCCGGGTCCTCTGCTTATTCCCTCCACATTTAGAATCAACATGCGTTTCGAGTATTTGGCTGCTATAAATTTTCGCGTGATAAGACACTTCGCTGGGCTATTATTCATAGGTCGCTTGTGAAAAAGAGAGCTATATAGCGTAGTAGGGCCTTACCTGGTAAAATAAAAAATATTTTTAGTTTAGTGTTGGAGAATGACCCACAGAAACGGATATCATAATACTACTTCCAAGATCTCAGCTCTACACAGTAATGTGGGGGTGCGGGCAGCACTTTTTCACCCAACTTTCTACAAGGGTTCATCGCAGTTAAATAATCAGTCCAAGGATAATTTGAATTCTCAGATATTTAGGATTCTCAGAGCTGGAAATTTAGGCAAATCAAGTGTCGGAACCAAAGCGAATGCGATGGGTTGGGTTTGTTTTTCGTGCAGCCATTGGTTGAGACGCATCTACTCTCTCTAATCACAGATGACTGTCTAGATTCGAACCCACGACCTCAGGGGTGCCAGCTCAGTGCTCTGACCACCAAGTCACCTGGGCACCTTTCAATTCCGGTTTGAATGCTTTTCGAATAATCTTGAAATATTTTCTGCAATAAGATCGTCTATCCATCTGTCCGTAACACGGGGGGGGGGGGGGGGGGCGGGGAGACGATAACCTTCATAAACACGATCCAATGTGACTGAAACATTAGTATACATTCCACAAGTAAAAAATTCGTGAAATTGGTCAAAGGGTTGCCCAAATCTTGCAGACACAACCCAGAGCTAAAATGACTCTTTACAAGTGTAGTGACAGAATCAGTCACTTATCACTGGCTGCTGGGAGGGAAGGGATCTGCAGCTACAGCAGCCCTGACTGACAGCAGGTCACGTGATAGACCAGAGAGAAGGATGTAGGAGAAAGGTTACGGAAGAGGCTCATCGAGAAACTGCTAGTAGCTTCCAGAAGGGGGGCGTGGCCAGGGCAGAGCCAGGCAACGCTGGCAGTATAAGAGGGGCCCCGGGAGGGGACCTCGGGGCTGTTGTTTGGAGAGGGATCCCGTCGTGCTGCTGGAGTCTTCGTCGCCGTCACCGTCTTCACCATCTCGGCGTCGCCAGTCAGGCAGTCTGCCAGCTGTCCTGACTGGGAACCGTAGTTGCTAAAGTGTGAACTGTTAAGGCTGTTTGCCTCCTACTCTAGTGTCTCTGAGTCAGTCACTACACAAGTATACAAAATACTATTGACCCTGACAGCTACCCGCCGGCTTCCATACTACTAAATAAATACATTCAAAAACGAAAACACGTTGGAAAGTGTTACATAATCCAAGTGTACGTACGATTGCTTTCTAATTCGTTTTGAGAATATTATTACTGCCTTTACAAGCTTAGCACTCACCTCTCGTCCCATCTTTCCTCCTCCGCCACCACCACCGCTGCCTCCATCACCACCACTGCCACCACCGCTCATACCACCACCACTGGTGCCACCACTGCCACCATCACCAACAACCACTACCACCACCGCCACTGCCACCATCACCACCACGAACGCCACCACTGCCACCACCACCACCAACACAACGGCCACCACATCCACCACTACCACCGTCACTACTCACCGTCCAGAGCACGAAGGCGAGATTGGCGAGTCGGCGCGAGACGTTGTCCACTCCGCTCCGGCACAAGAGCAGCGCGACCCACAGCATCGTGACGCCGGACAACATCGTGAGCACCACGAGCACACAGTCTCTCAGGCCCAGGCACGAGTGGCTGTGTCATGACACACAATGCGATTTTCGTGATTAAATCAACATCATCATCATTCCAACGGTCTCTTTTACACTTTAAAACCGAGCTCCAGCGGGGCCATGTTGAGCCAGCCAATTGCAGCACAGGGAGAGTGCCAGGTTGTTTATCCACTGCAGAAGTCAAGCCATGCCGATAACGTCACACGCAACACTTGACCTCAGCGCCATATGACGTGTCAGTTCAGTGCACTGACTGACGGCAATGACGGAAATTATGAACCCCACCCACGTGACCCTGATTGGTCCTGATCCGTTGATTCAGATGGCTTGTGGAAGCCAGAGCTTCACGGTTTGTTTCTGGTGTGGCTTGGCAAATAGCCAGTGGAAAATCACCCATGGCCGAGGTGGGCCCACGCTCAGTGCAGCTCGGACGTGCCAGTGAATGGATGCTTCGTCTCACGATGTGGCATTGCTCACTGTCGGCTACCACCACCACCACGCAGCCCTGCAGCCTGTAGCCTCTAGCCTCTAACACCTGCAACGCATGGTGGTTACCCATTCAAGCGCTATCGAGGCTCCGGCCTGCTTAGCTTCTGAGATCTGATGAGATTGAGCATATTCCAGATGATTTGGTCATTGGTTAACATCATCATCATTATTATCATCATCATCTAACAAGGGCCAATAAAATGAATACCATATTGTGGGAAGTCGACAGTGGCTGTTCTGTGGACTGATAACAGAAAGGTAGAATTTCCACCCTCTGCCTTTGGGTCAACATTGGAGATGTGAACTGCCCAATGCTAACTTGAGCTTGGAGACACTTTCAAGTTATTGTCCCTTTAAAGGAAAAGTGAGGCAAAATGCTCCGCCATCCTTAGCCCATTGCCCTTACATCCTTACAAACTGAGATCCATTCTCAGGTCGCTGATGAGTGATTCATAGATGATAAGACTGAGTTAGTAACAGAGCAACGAATGAGTGACAAATTAAGTGAAATACACATTTTTGTTTCTAAACTCACACCGCTCGTATTTGCAATTCCCTCCTATCGTCTTTTTACCCAAGTTATTAGAACCCTGCTAAATTCCAGAAACGTATTAATAACTCTTATTTATTACACCCTTAGGAGTGCTGCTTACTGTTCATGTTCAGCAACTATGAATTTAAAAAAATATCATCTTGACCAACGGCGTTGATTCCACCAGACCTCACCATCGGCTTCCTTTCGCCAGATTCCTCGCCCGTTGTAAAATTGATACCCGGCCTTCCGAAGGACCGCTCTCACAATATCCCAGTGTCCAGCTTTGGGGTCTTCCTTTACCTTGGTCACCAACCCTCTGGGTGCCACTCCAATGCTATCTCAATAAACCTGCCCTCCTCCATCTGCCACACACATGTCCCGCCCATCGCAAACTTCCTCCGTCTCCTGAATATATGTACATCTACAGTACACTTTCCTGACACATTATATTCCAGACTTCCAAGTTGAGAAGACTCTCTTTACTATCTTTATTTCACCAGGTAAGGTCCACTGAGCTATATAGCCCTTTTTCAGAAGCAACCTGGTCACAAATGATAGCTCAACGAGTGGCTTATTGTGTGGAAATGTATAGCAGCCAAATATTCTAAATGCATCTTTTTAAATATGGGGAGAAAAACCGGAGGACCCGGAGAAAAATCCACGCGACCACGAGGAGAACACACAAATTCCAAATATACAAGCGTCAGGGTCGAGATCGAACCCACGACCTCCTGTATACCAGGCGAGGTATTTAACATCTCACCACTGTGGCACCCTAAGTTGCTTGCCCTATCCTTTCACAGCATTTGGCTTGGCGTTTTGAGCCTGTGGGTCTGTGCTCAGCAACTGTGGGGGGAAAAAAACTATAAAACAATGAGTGAAAATTCTAGATTTGAAGAGTGAAACCCAACCAACCAATGAGCGAGCAGTAGAATCGTCACCTGACACGGTGCAGGTAGCTTCCGACATGCACGCCGGCGACGTACAGCGCCAGGTATCCACACACGGACGCGATACCCTCACGGTTGGCGCTCAGCAGGTCGTCGCGCCCGCCCGTGCCGTCCCAGCCCAGCAGCACAAGCGACTTGAGGCCCAGGTTGTGCAGCGCCAGCTCGTACGAGACGGCCAGCAGCACTGCTGCCACCCAGTAGCGCCGCACGCCGCACGCGCTCACCAGCACCGACATCACCTGCACGGACGGGTTTGGCGGTGGTGGCGAGCGTCTTAGATTACTTCTCAACCTTAAGTAGATCATCGATTATCTGGCGGCTTCGGGGGGGAGGGGGCGCCGGATAATGTTGGAAGATGGATAATGTCACTGCATAATTATCGATGATCATCTGTATATGGTAAAAGTAGCAGCCCCCAAAACTGAGCCCCAGAAACACAACTAAGGTTACGAAGGACACAATGCACAGAGAGATCGCATGTCCACACCCGTAGGCGACGCAGTGTTAGAAAGGCATTTGTATTACGTGTATTCGTGTGTTTCGTTGCCGCAATGTGGTGCCGACATTTCCCTGAGTACACTGGTCTACAATTTTGCTGTTTATTATGAATTTTGATGTGCTGAATTCAAATATGACAATTAAAACAATTCATATCATGTATGATGCAATACCAGGTTCAGATTGCATCATTCATTGTTTTGCTCAAAAAGCAAGTACTGTCCAAACCCAGTCATAGATTTATTCATAGATCCAGTCAAAGATGTATTTTAGTCATTTCTGGTTTAAATTGAGATCCCTTCCTTTTATAACTCACTTATCCTCCGCCATTCCCAAGTCAAGGCTCGTATATACTGACCCAGTAGCATATCTTGAAAACTAGAGCCAATCAACAATTTTAAGCATCATTTTCATTCTCAGTGACCCAGAATTAGTAAGGTTGGACTACATTTATTTCGGAAGCATTTTGACTGTAGACCAGTGGTACATTTTAAATTTCTCCTGCACGGTACCATGCCGCAGCCTACGCCGCTCTCACCCCCCCCCCCCCACCCTCCCCCGCTGCATGTTGTCCCATGTTGTATCGCGGCCACGGACTCATCCGGGGAGAGGAGGAAGGCACGGGAGGAGAGCGTGGCAATGCATAACTCACCCGCACGAGCGCGAGGGTGAAGAAGAAGTTCCAATGGAGGCCGTACTCGGTGACATGCTCCTGGTAATCCATGCCCTTGATGCTCGCCAGCCTCACCAGCCCCAGCAGCAGCAGTGGCCACACTGCCAGGAGCTGCTTCGTCACGCTGCGCCCGCCGCGCTTGTCGCTGTTAAACGGGTTCGCCGATGGGGCGACGTGAGGGAGAATGGAGTAGAGCGGGGGACGAGTTCAGACGAGCGAGAAGAGCCGTCGCGTTTCACGCCATCCACCCTGCAAGTTCTAGATTTGAAGCTTTCGTGACTGCAAGGATCCATACTCTTTGGTTTTTTCGGTAAAGTCACGTAGGTTCAAAGAAGAGAAAAAGAAAACGGTGATTTAATTTATTTGTTTTCTTTTTTTCACCCTGCAAGTGTTGCAGAGCTTCTCGGTACAATGTTCTTACGGGTCAACGCTGTAATTTTCATTATAATTTGTAACGGGCTGGTGGCTCGCTGAACCTGCTTGAAAACAAGCCTTCACCCGGCCTGCCACAAGCGCTGTGGCGACATCACAACAATCTAGTGGAGACTGCCAGCTGTTGGGTGTGTGTGTGTGTGAGCAACATGTTTCTGTGAGAGCCTGTGTGGGTGTGTGCGGCAGTTGCTTGATAATACCACTTGCCCATACAGTTTGTACAGCTAGATGGGGAATCTCTTGTCTTGTGTATTCACGATGGCATGCATGTGTGTTTGCGTGTATGTTAGTGCAGTGAACTGCCTAAATGAGTGTGTGTGCGCGTGGTGTGGGGTCCAGAAAAAAACAACTCCCTACCTCCTCGTGGTGCCGGACGGCAACGTTGTGGTGGGCAGTGCCGTGGGGGGAGGGCCAATTTAGATTGGCCTTTCCCTTCATAGCGTTTGTAACCACCACAGCGGCCAAAAGGGGGCTCTGGACGGGTGCGAGGAGCTGGTAACCCCTCCACCTTCAATTAACTACCGCTAAACTAGGAGGTAAAACATTTACTAAGTTTGTGCCGGAGGCCACGGGGAGACAGGCATCTATGACGTCTCCTGGCCAAACCCCATTTGGCAGAGCCAGGAGACTGAATCCTTACCCTCGGGGCTCCCCCAGAAACAACAAAACGCCACTACGGATGGCAACGTGGAATGTTCGAACGCTCACTGCAAAGGAGAGGCTGCCACTCCTCTGTCGGGAGCTGGACCGGTACCGCCTGGATCTCGATGGTATTCAGGAGGTCCGGTGGACCGGCTCTGGCTCCTGCCACCATGAGGGGTGGACAGTCCTCTACTCGGGGCAGGAGACTGCCAAACAACAGGAAGTGGCTCTTCTTCTGAACAAAAGAATGAAGGGGACGTGGGAGCGTGGCGGTGAGGTGTGGGAAGCTGTAAGCCCCAAGTTACTTTGGGCTCGCCTTCCCATCAACCGTAGGTGAGGAGTGGTGGTCGTGGTTACTTATGCCCCCACCAAAGACGAACATCCGTGGAGGGATGCAGGCAAGGCAGATGAGTCAGATGCCTTCTATGACCTATGTGACAGGTGCTGGCTAAAGTGGCCCCTCGGGATAGAGTCATCTTGTTGGGTGACTTCAATGATAATAGGTTTTTCCCCTTATTTCTGGCAAAAAAACAGGTGTTAAGATGTTAAAACACCAAACTGAAACCTTTTACAAGGAATCATGGTTAATGCAGACATGCATTAACCATAATTCCGTGAAGCCTTCAATAGCTGTACCGGAGGAATTTCCATCTGGTACAGATACAATGGGAGGCTGATTGATGCCCAGGTGCGGTCAAGGGATGGCTCCCTATTGCTCAACCATGTTATGTATACCGATGATCTGGTAATTGCTGCTCACTCAGAGGAGGAGTTGGAGGCACTGCTGCTGAACCTGGAGCTTGCCACTAAGAGGTGGGGCCTTACCATCAACCCCACCAAAACTAAGCACTGCCTGGGTATTTTGTACCATCAGACACTCCACCCCCACAACTCCCAATTGGTGATAGGGCAGTTGTGGAAAGAGTGGATAGTTTCCCATACCTTGGCAGTGTGCTCATGACCGGCTCCAGTTTAACAGCAGAGGTCTCACTCCGAATCAGTCGAGCGGCATTATCTTTTCATCGGTTGCGTAATGCTGTGTGGAAGCTACCTGGTCTGTCGCTCCGCACGAAGCTTCAGGTCTTCTCGGCCACAGTTATTCCCTTCCTTCTCTACGCTTGCGAAATGTGGACCCCCCTAATGCAACAATCTTAGCCAGTTAGAAACATTTAGGCTGGCCTGCTTACGATCCATCCTGGGTTTAACCAGGCTGGATTGTGTGAGGAGCTCACTAATCCTTGAAAGATCTGGACAAAGTCCCATCGGTGAGCTCCTCCGGCAGGCAAGGCTGCGTTGGCTGGGTCATGTAGCCGCATGCCCAGCGACCGCATGCATAAACAGCTTTTGTTCGGCCAGATAGAGGGGACTAAACGGGCGCCGACTAGTACCAGCGGTGTCAAAATCGGCCTCTTTGGAGGAGGCTCGTAAAGGATGCTACTGGGCAGTTGGAGGCAGTCACCCTCCAACAACAACGGAGGGGGGAGGAGCGATGCTCACAACAACGAGAGGAGCACCGGGTGGCTAAAGCACAGCAAGTTGGCACAGTAGGGGGCACAGGTGGTCCATCAGCCAGTCATCTCAGTCAGTCGACCCGTGGCACCTGGGTCTGCCCCGTGACCTCCTGCCAGCAGGCGGTCAACACTTCACGTGGCCTCAACGTGCACATAGCCTGGCACAAGCGTTGTGGTGACGTCATCGCCACTTAGTGGCGAATGGCGGTTGTTGTTGGTGTGGGGAAAGTGTAGGGTAGCGGTTAGCGCGCTGCACTACGAACCCGGTGACCCAAGTTCGATTCCCGCTCACAGCCAACACCCGTGACGATTATCTGAACCGTTCCTGGGCCTCCTCTAGATCGACTCAGCCTAAAAATGTAGTACCTGGTGCGATGTGTAAACATTGCCATTGGGGAGACAAATCGGCCGGCCGTGGTGCTGGCCACCCACCTCCTCGTGTGCTGTGCCGGCCTTCATAGGTGTGACTCACTAACAGCACTTCCCCCAACAGTCTGTTAAGGCTATACGGGGGATCTTTGTCTTTGGTGGCTTTCGTGTCTGTCCACGTGTCGGTGTGTGTGCGTGTACGTGTCACGGCTACAGCATCGGTAACGAGTGATATCCGGTGATTTGCTGTCCAACCTCAGCACGTTGCGCGCCTCGGGCGACACAAGGGCATTGGAAAGCACGAAGGTTCCAACGCCGAGGTCCATGAGGCCCGTGCCGTGCATCTCCGTCTTAGCGAAGCGGCGCGGGAAGGCGCGGAAGTCGACGGCGAGGATGCACACAACCGTCAGCAGGTTGGTGTAGGCGCGGAACTGGGTGAGGCAGCGCACGTGGCCCTCCTCTGACAGGAATAGGTGCTGGCCTGTGCGGGCATGGCGATGAGAGAAACAGGATTTAAGGATTTTTTTTTCTTTTTAAAGACATTTCATAACTGATCTTTTCGAATTTTCGGATAATGTACATTTAGTATTAACTTGGCAAAAGTGACCATCACCCGATGCCACTTCTTGCGTGAAATGCACGCATGTGACGTCATACGTGTGTGACGTTCTTTTCTGTGACGTCATACTTTCGTATCAATAAAATACAAAAGGGTATTTTCTTTTTAGACCATCAGATTTCATACCTAGACCCAAATTTCGGATTTTTTTTTTTTTGGGATTAACCATAAAAATTGGGCGCACATCCCTAGCGGGGGGAGTAATCTCAAAGGTTAAAGTCAAGTAAAACACCTGCACATGATTTCGTGGCGGTGGTGCTGTGTAGCTGCCCTTCCTTCCGATATTAGGAAGCCAATGGAGCTATGCCCTTTTACATCTAGATTGAAAATTAATTTCTTTAGAACTGCTTTTTGTGTTTACTTTGTTGTCCTTCCCCCGCACCTCCGATTAGCACGGTTAGCTACGTATGGCACGAAAGAAGTTCAACATACATATACAACACAAAGCCATTATCGGAGAGCTCAGGTAAAACTGTTTCTCTGATAAAATGAGTATGAGGTGGGGCCCTAATGTCAGTGCAAGTGATATCGGAAACCAGTCCTGGGCGCCTCCAACTTCTCTTCCCCAACCCGCACTGATCAGCATGTAAAATTATGGCCACATCCAGAAGTGCGTTGACAAATGGCTATGAACTGTTACATTTAATCATTACAGGCAAAGTTACAGGGAAAGTGAACACAAGGAAGAAGATCCCCCAATATAGCCAGCACTGACTATTGGGGCTAAGTGCTGTAAGTGAGCCCCTACGAGGCTGACACAGCACACAAGGGGGTGTGCGGTGGTTAGCATCACCTCTGGCCGCTTCTCACTCCCCACCATTAATGTATTACACACCGTACTGTGAACTAATTTAAGGCTGACTTGAACCATAATCAGAATCTTTATTTAGACTGCAGGAATCCGATGAGCCATGAAGCTCTTTTTCACAAATGTCCAGTATGGACGGGTCACCAAGTTACAACACAAAAACAATTACAAAAAAACATAGGAGTGCAAAATAGACTTGACTTGACTTCGCAGAGCCATAGGACGAAGTCAGATATTGACCACCGATGTAGGCCATGAGCAGCAATCGAACTCGGGTTGCCAGGTTCGTAGTGCAGCGCCGCTAACCGCTACGCTACCGGGACTAAACGATAGAATATTTAATGCTCTCCCGGTGCCACCAAAACCCAGCCCAGCGTGCCGGCATTGTCACCGGTTTTGTCGTTGACGTTTTCAGCATCGGCGGTTGCAGAGGCTGTTTCCGCCTTGCGTCGGCACTTGAGCGATCGCTGCAGGAGCAGCAGCAGGCCCGTCAGCGTGACGGCGGCAGCCAGGAGGACTACAAGCACCGTGCTGATGTGCGGCGCCAGCACCGTCGTGCTCAGCGTGTAAGGCAGCACGAGCAGCAGGAAGTCGCGGACAAACGCCACCCTGTGGGCGCAGACAAACAAATGGGGACGACGCAAGTGAGAGGCACATGCGCTGGCGTTACCGCAAGGGAAACTCACGTGTACGCAATTAGATTCGTTAAGTAGGTGACCGGGTGACTTGGAGATCAGATCGTTTCGTCTTCTTTTGTATGGCTGATGATGTGGATGCAGAGCAACAGCTATACAGATATTCCCCGAGTTACGATGGTCCGACTTGTGATATTTCGATCTTAGGATGGCGATAGCGATAAGACAAAATTGTAAAATATTTTAAATTTCGCGCGGCAGGCAAACGCAGCAGCGTACGAGGTACGATGCTGTACGTTGGGACGCTGCCGGGATGTACGCATCTCCCGCCTTGTGTGATGCAGATAGGATTGTTTCCTGAAAAAACTTTCTATTAAATTGCAGTTCATATAGGCAGGCGAAGAATTTACCTTTTTTTTACTTTACATTTTACTGTGCAATACAGTATTGTAATTAATAAATACATACAGAATATCGTTTATACAGTACGGTACTGTAAATTGCTCTGTTTTGCTAAATTATCACCATTCTTTAAGACTCCTGAGTAGGCTAGGCCATCTTCGACTTACGATATTTTTGACTTACGATGGGGTCGTCGTAACGCATCTCCATCGTAAGTAGAGGACTACCTGTATTTTCACATTCAGGTGGTAAAGCCAGAAAACCGCGTCAAGAGCAGCGAAGCGTATCGCTGTGATGTCTCCTTCATATTTGTGGATCGGGCATTGCGTCAGAGCGCTGAGCTGCTCCTGCTCCAATTCTGGGTCAAAATCGCTTTCTCCACCCCATGGCAAGGAATCAGTCTATTAAACTGGCTGTCTTATCCACCCTTTGCTCAGCCACTTTACTGCAAGTCAACACATTTCTCTATCTGCACGATTTTGGAAATCCCTCCCATAATCCTCTTTCCCAAGTTCTTATATCTCAATTCAAGAAACGTATTATCTTTTATCGAGTATATCTTCAATAACACTGTTGTTTCTAAAAAAGGGAACCGTTTGTAATTAAACTAGGTTGTCAAGTAAAATATGTTTATAGTTGAGTCAATCGCCAATGGCCACACCAAAAGAACATCACATTAAATGTTTCTGTACTTAATTTAGATCAATTCCATTTCAAAGAATAAAAAATATTCGTTTCGCTGTCAAGTGACAATCATTAGTCTCAGTGGCAGAATGGGTGGGGAAGTGCTACTCTGTGAACCAAAGGTCACTTAACAGGAACTCAGAGGTAGCTCTGTGATATCCACATCCATAAGCCAGTCTCTAACACAATGATTTTGCATTGCTGTGCAGGCGATCCAAATGGGTTCCTTGTTGTGTGATCTGATGCCAATCGTGCAATCGGGATAAAATAGAGGGATAAAAGACGAAAAGTTACATTAGAAGCCCTTTGTTAATCATCTGTTGAATGAAGGCCTTCCCAAACCGTGTCAGTCATGGGAGTTGTTTGGCCATACTTCACCACGCTGGTCAGTGCGGGTTGTTGAAGGGGGGCCAAGGGTCGGTTGAAATATCACTCATGACAGATGACATACACCATGACCGTAAAATAAACTTCGATCGCCGGGTTAATAGCACAGTGCTCTACTCACCTCCCCCCCCCAAAAAAAGCAATACAAACTATTAAAAATAATCCATTGTTAGGTGCACAATTCCAGGTGTGGATTGTGAGCAGGAGTACCGATCATAATCGTCGACACGTCGTTCTGCAGCGACAGCACTCACCCTGCGCTTGCCGAGCCTGCCCAGAAGAGCCCCAGGAGGCCGCGACAGAGGTCTCCCGCAGGGAGGATGGTGAGCAGGAGGGCGATCTCGCTGACGTCCGTGCCATTGAGGTTACTCACGAATGCCTCCTTGAGCTCCTTGTAGGAGGCATCGGGAGGCTCCATTTCTTCTCTACTGCGTTGGAGCTCTAAGCGGCCGCGGAGAGGTAATATGTTTAACTTAAACGGCACAATCGTTGCAATTCACCAGAAATAATGATACTGTCTGTGAGGTGGTGGTATGAGTGAAACTAGAATGTTTTTAAAATGATAAGGAAATCTCTTTGTATAATTCCAGTCTTTTCTTTCAGTTGTTTCTTCACAATGTCAATCCTTCTGGTTATCTACCTTCCTGCTTTCCTAATACATACGCCCCTCATACAATGCCAAATATGACATTCTGCCAGTTTCATTCTCACTATGCTTCATAACCATTGCAGCCTTTTCTCCCGCTATCTTCTCGGTCATCTTATGTCTGTGTTCCTCAAAGCTTCGAAATCGCGATATGCTCAACATTATTTTCAGCAGGTTCAATTACATATTAAGCATCTTCTTATATAGCAATGCCTACATTTTTCAATTGTTAACTTTTTTGGTGATTATCAATGGTACTTTTTAACCAGTATAAAAATAATGCATTATTTTAATAGGTTTTACCCTTGGTGGCAATAAAACAGGTGCTAAGATTTTCAAACACCAAATAGATAACAGTCAGTTTTAAAGACAATGCATATACAGGGTGTTTGAAAAAGATAGACCCGATATGAAATCGCTATATCTCTGCAACCACGAACCGCCCATGAATGAAACTCATACCACTTGAAAGGGTGGGGAATAGACTTTGAAATTATTACCGCTAAATGCCTCTCCCAGCGCACAAACAGCCCCTAGCCTCAGTCATTCGCAAGACACACTGGCTCAACGTTGGATAGGTCGCACGGGACCCCAAGACTTGGCGCTATACTCTTGGCCCCCAAGATCCCCAGCCATCACACCCTGCGACTTTTTCTTGTGGGGATACGTCAAAGACCGTGTTTTTGTGCCACCATTAGCGACTAATCTGGATGACCTCAAAAACAGAATCACGGCAGCGGTGACTTCAGTGGAAGAAGACACTTTGAGAGGCGTTTGGGACGAATTCAACTATCGTCTCGATGTTGTCCGTACAGCAGGTGGAGGGCACAGAGCATTTATAAAATGATTAGTAAAACTTGATAACTCATTAAACCGTTTGTAACTTTTTGTGTAATTGTAACATGTTGCCATCGTGAAATATACTGCTTTGAAATTGGGTCCATCTTTTTAAAACACCCTGTATTATCAGAGCACGTTTGTTTGCATGTTTTTCCACAAGTATGTGTGGTTAGTGTAGACTTGATGCCATGCAAAAGGTATATATTTTGTTTGACTATCTTAACACCTGTTTCATTTCCAGAAAGGGTAAAACCTATTCTTATTCTTCCATAATTTTTGGCGATATTTTTTGTCACTTTTCCCCAATGTTTTACTCCATTGTGCAATCGGTGTCATGGCATGAAACAAAGAATAAATCTGGCTCGCTCGCAGAACAAGGGCATCCCTTCGCGTTAGAGAATGACCCACGAAAGCAGAGATCATAGAGCTGCATCTGAGAACCCTTCAAGTGCCCTCTGGTCCACAGAGCAGAGGAAAGCAATTTTCCAACCACCCTGCAACATCCTCATCATTTGTTGCACAGCAGTTATCTTTTTTTTATTGTGAGCTGGGATTGAGCAAATGCCATGCGGCAATTGTGCAATAATTATTCTATGTACAGTTGTCACTACACTTGAGAACCCAATTTAATCACAGGCGGCGGCCAAGATTCGAACCCAGGCGTTTCAAGAGAAGCCGGCTCAGTGCAGTGAACTCTGTGCCATGATACCACACATCCCTTCGAGTTGTAAATGTAACCCTTTGAAGATAAAAAAAACATTCACGACCTCCCAGCCTGACACCGACGGTTTCTCCCCGCCAATAAAACGTCTCAGTAGAAACCAAACAAGGATCCCTGGCGAATGTACGGCACGGACAAATCCATTTGATTCCATCCCTCAATTATAATAAAAAAAAATGGTATGATCAGTACAACCTGCTGTACGAGTGGTAAGATTTGCATGAAGGATAGTTTCACAAATCACGCAACTTCACAGTGAACATTTCAAAATAAGCACAATACATGTGATGACAACATTCGTTATGCACTGTAATATCGCTTTTTTTAAATATATTATTTACGGAACATGTCATTGGTTCCGTTGAGCTATCATTTGTGATGGACAGGTTGCTTCTGAAAAATAACTACTTCATGCAGAATTTTGATTTAAAGCTTTTTTCAAAATTTCTTGCTGTGGATTTCACACCTGATGATGATTGCTTGTCTTGCAGTCGAAACGTCGTGATAATTTTTGTTTTATATTAGTATTATTTTATTATTTCCCTTCTACGTGACTTTACCGAAATAACCATACTGTATGTAGCTCAGTGAGCCTTACCTGGTGAAATAATTAGTTTGGTTTGAAACTGCATGCACCATCACCATCTCAGCGTGAATGCAAAAGTCAGTTTCATCCGTGTACGTCCGACAACCACAGATATTTATGAGTATATCTACATCAAGAAAGGTGGACAATACAATGCCCAAGTCACTGTGTGACAGTACTAACTCTTTACGCACATCTCATAAAAAATACCTTCATCTGAATTCATGGACCTGCCTTCGGACATTTATCCAGTCATAGACCAACAATAACAAAAAGGTGAACTTACCACTCTGTAAGAGTTTTTTTTCCGGGTAAGATCACGTAAATACAAATGCGTCGTTAAACCAACCACAACCAATTAGTAAGGGGTTTGTCACGTAAACAGAACGTGGCCAATTCGTTACTAGGACAGCAACACCGCTTGTGTGTTGGAGAATAAAACCCACAACATTTACAATCCGAATACGACGTTTCGCCCACGCGTTAAACTTACCAAACTCGGTGCTTAATCAAATCTTGGGCGAAAAGGTGCGACTTTAAAATTTTTAAAAGAAAATTGTAGAGAAAGAGAAAAAGAAACAAAAATCACCGACGACTTTCCAGGGAAATTGTTTGTAAAGATAAATAAATTTAATTGCAGCGGTTTCCGCGTGCAGCTTTCCGCGACCCAGAGGGCGGAGCCGCGGCCACTCGGCCCAGCAGAGGCAGCAGCGGCCATGTTGGGTGAGGACAAGCTCATTGATTAGGTATAGAGCTCTGTGAGCCATTCGGCTCTTGAATCGGGTGAAACCGCAACAAACACAAAACATCTTAAAGTGACTGTGTGACTAAGTGCAAACAGAAAATCCAAGAAAAGACAGCAAAATATTGCAGAAAAAAACACCGTACACCAATGCGGTGTGCAAAAATCCCAGTGGGATGCAAGTCAAACAACCAACAACCATAAGACAACTTAGATTAAGGCCATCAGTCTAACTCTGTACTACAACAACACAAACATGGCTAAACCAATACACTTTTCGAAATCACCAAAATAAAGCCATGAAAGCAATGAAAAAGCAATCATAGGAACTGTCACGGAATTTTCACAATAAATTTGCATAAACAACATGTACTACCAAAACCCTGCAGCCATAGCTGGCTGCATGAGCCACTCCACAACAGCAGCAGGAGCATCAATAGGTGAGGACAGGCGCGTCAAGAATAACCGCACGAAATCCGATGAGCCGCCAAGCTCTTTTGCCATCCACGTTGCTGCGCCACCTACCCCCTCGTGTGCCGTGCCGGCCTTCATAGGTGCTGCTCGCTAAACAGCACTTGCCCCCACAGTCTTTATTTTAGATTTGTTTGCTGTCGTAACTTGCTGATTTTGCCCCCCGTCCCCCCGTACTGGAGATCTGTTTAAAAAGAGCTTCGCGGCGCATCGGATTTCCTCCTCCGCTCCAAATGTTGATTTTGAGTATGAAGTCATCGAGCCCTCGAGTAACAAAAACACGTTTTTTGTTCCCTACCCAACATGGCGGGCCGGGTCGAATGAACCGATGACGTCATGACCAACCAGCGCGCGACGCGGCCGTATCGAGCGAGCGTTGATTGGTCCGCGGGTAAAGGAGGCGGGGGGGGGGAGTTTTCGGGGCGTGCGTTGATTGGAGGGGGGGGGGGAAAGCTTCGGGGCGTGCGTTGATTGGTCCTGCTCCAGGAAGAGAAGGGGGGGGGGAACTTCTGGGCGTGCGTTGATTGGTCCGGCATAAGCGATGGGTGGGGGGGAAAAAAACCCTCTCGGAACGTGCGTTGATTGGTCCGCTTCAGGGAAAGGGGCGGGAACCTCCTGGACGAATCACGACGCGGCTTATTGTCGCGTGAGGCCCGCGCGTGCGTTCCTTGGTGCGTGAGTTCTGCCATAGTCCGCGTAAGTACAGCGCCGTTTATACTTCGTTGTGATGGTTACTTCAATTATCTGCTATCTTAAGTCTCCCCCAAACGTCTGGGTCTCCACCTGAGCTTCGAGAAGGGCGGTGTTTTGTTGCTTTCTCCACGGTGTGGTTGACACGTTTTGAATGTGGTCGAGTAGGCCTCAGACCTTCGCTCGCCTCGGCGAATGAAAGGCGAGAGCCGGATTCGCAATGTTAACCGGCTTCTCCCTCGCCCCCCTTCTCTTTTTAAATAATTGCGAACGGGAAGTTACCCATTGCTTAAGGTTGCGATCGTAAACCAATCGGCTAATTGCACAGTAACAGTTATTGTATCCATGGTGGGCATTGGCCCTCAATGAATCGAGGTCGTGTTTTAATTGGGCTATCACTCCGCTCAACACCGGGTGCCGTAGGCTACTGTGGCTCATACGTGGTGAGCGGCAGATACTGCTCGTGCAAAATCAGTTATTGTATTGTACTTGTATGTTCCTGCGTCTATGGTGGCCTCTCCTCTCCCGACTTCAATCCGTAATCAGCAGCGTGATGTGACGTATGGTCGTATAACACAGCACGGGGATGTTCTTGTACAGCAGTGAATTTACAAGAAGTCCGTACATTCAGTTAACTTTAGGACAACTATCGAACGTGGAGTTTCTCACTTATCGGATGGGAACCGCCCCATTGCGCGTTTTGAGAATGACCTCACTGAGAGTATTATTGAATCAATTGTCAGTAACTCATATCTTACAATACATTTTTTTCCCCAATTTTTCTGACAACAAAACTAAAACCTTTTTACAAGTCATCATGTTTACATTAACCACAATACCTGTGGTCAGAATGCAAACAAAAACACACTGATAATGTATGCATTCACACTATGGGGACCTCATTTGCCAGTAAAAATATGATAATTGGTTCTTTACCCTTCTATCTGGCAACAAAACTGACACCTTTTTGCAAGGAGTCATGTTTGCATAGACCGCAATACCTGCAGTCATAAATACAAACAAAAGACATAACTCTGATAATGTGCACTGTCCTTGAAGTTGATTGGTCCACACCCGAGACAGCTTTCCTTCGAGCTCGACTGCAGGTATTGCGGTCTATGCTAACATGACTCCTTGCAAAAAGGTGTCAGTTTTGTTGCCAGATAGAAGGGTAAAGAACCAATTATCAATGTATGCATTGTCCTTGAAATTGATCGGGCCACACCAGAGACAGCTTTCCCTAGAGCCTAGTCTCATATGGTGTTCAACCAGATGACGCCAAAAGGCGCACAACTCAAAGACAACGCACTATCAGAGTAATATTTTGCGATTGACAAAGGAGGCCTCATGATGTAAATGCTTACCCCGAGCCCTCATTCCTCTGATTGGTGGTGGGTTCAATCCCTACCCTAACGTATGTTTATTTGGAGTTTACATGTTTACTCCGTTGTGGATTTTTCTCCGGGTCCTCTGTTTTTTCCCTCCACATTTAGAAGCGTGCATTTAGAGTATTTGGCTGCTATAAATTTCCACATGATAAGCCACTTCGTTGAACTATCATTTGTGGCCAGGTCGCTTCTGAAAAAAGAGTGAAACAGCTGAGTGGGCCTTACCTGGACAAATAAGAATTTTTTAGTTTGACCCCAGTACCGCTTCACCCTCTCCCCGTTGTTGCTGCCGCTGTTGTGTTTAACGAAGCGCCGTTTGCTCCCTCGTCTTTCCCCAGGTGCCGCCGTTCCCATCCCAGGCGCACGCACAGTGACTCCCGTCAAAAATGGATTTCCAGCACCGGGCGGGCGGGAAGACCGGCGGAGGCGGCGTCGCCTCCTCCTCCGAGTCGAACCGCGACCGACGCGAGCGGCTGAAGCAGCTCGCACTGGAGACGATTGACATCAACAAGGCAAGTGAAGACACTGCTGGGAACTTGTGCGCGTACATATGAAGCAACCTTCGCTGTAGGGGGGTGGGAAGATTGGGTAGAAAAACTATGGGACATGTGGGCGTGTTCAGCCCATGACTTGATGTCGTACTAAACAAAAAGAAAATCTCGTGTTTTGTACTGTGTTACCACGTTTGTGCTCCGAGCTTTCACCAACTTGTACTGACCATTGTGGCGAATTACGGTAAAACAACCTGAATGGTGTGGGGAGACCCTGATCCAGCATTTGATTGACAAGAGGGCTGTGCATTTATTGCACATGTAGACTAGACAATAGAGCTATTATGTCAGAGTTGGTAAGAGCTTCAGGCTAAGGCCATGTTCGTAGAGGATATCTGTCCAGTTGCATGAGATTGTTAATTCAATTGCATTGTTCAGTCTCGCACCTCTGGAAGTCATTCTGACTAACGTGCCGCTAACGGTCCCCATGCTTGTTGGTGTAACACAGTGTTGCTCTTTGACCAATACCCTTACCCGCTTCTTCTCGCACAGGACCCGTACTTCATGAAAAATCACCTGGGCTCATACGAGTGCAAGCTGTGTTTGACGCTCCACAACAATGAGGTACCCGCTCATTTAAATATAGCTTTCTGTTTCAAAACGTACCTTTTTTTACATTTCTGAGTAGAAATCTGAATTGGGCTCTACAATAGCCTTGAATTAAATGTCATGTTTATCACTGCCTGGCGTGGTAGGACATGCCTGTAATTCAACTTTTTAGGGCGGGATTGGTACATTACCCTCTGCTTGTTACAACAGGGTTAAGATGTTTCCAGTTGGTGGCAATGCAGAAAATATGTTGTTCATCATCCACAAACAAGTTTTCATCGGGCGATCGAAACGTCGTGGGTTTCTTGCTTTTATTATTTCCAATTAATTTTTTTTATTTAATAGTTTTTTCTTTTATTTTCTATCTACGTGACTTTACCGAAAAACCAAGAATATGAATACAACAAGATGTATTTGTTCATTTAATTGTTATCCCCTCTGTGTAGGAGGTTTTTTTTGGTTGCTCCTGAAAATATACTCAACTCGGGGAATTGGCCAAACATCCCAGTACAGGACCCTCCTGAAACAAGTCTTAAGAATCAATGCAGCTTTTCCTGACTAATACGTACTTATTATTTAATACACCGCTACTATACATAAGCGTTTGTGTAATGTCTGTATTATTTTTTTCATTGCAGGGAAGCTACTTGGCTCATACCCAGGGCAAGAAACATCAGGCTAATCTGTAAGTATTGTGTAACCCTTATGACACAATAAGCTTTTCGCTTTGTAGCTAACCGGCACCAGTTATATAGCCCTTCTCTGCAGCAGACTTGTAGATGGGATCCCGCTCGATTTTCGACATATGTTAAGTGGTCGTCATGTGTATTGCTATTAAAAACAAACAAAAAACTTTAATTTAACAGGTAAGCCCCACTGAGCTACATAGCCCTTTTTCAGAAGCGACCTGGCCACAAATGATAGCTGAACAAAGTGGCTTATAACGTGGAAATTTATTGCAGCCATATAATCTCAGCGTGTGTTTCTAAATGTGGAGGGAAAAAACCGGAGGACCTGGAGAAAAAAAGTTTAAGCGTAATGTAAGATAGATGAAGGCTTCCCATACAGTCTGTTCTACAGTCTGTTCTTCTATAACACGATTGTTGTGTTCCTGAAGAACACCGCGTTATGTAAAAATAGCGTTATAATAAATTCTATATAATATAGGGTAAAGCACAGTACGCGATAGCACGTGAGATGCGTATGCAGGCTGAACAAAGGCTGAGATGCGTACATAGCATTTAGAAGCATCCAGCAGCTTCCCGCCTTGTGTCATGTTATGCCGAGGCAGTCGTACAACTGCTTATTCCTACTCGCGTGACGTAGTTCTGTTCGCTCAATCACGTTATCTCCAATTCGCATTCGTGTTATAAAAAATGTGTTTCCTAATACATTCATCCCATTCTATCCAATTCGCGTTATGGAAACAAGTGTTATAGGAGAACAGACTGTATTTCACACCTGTTTATGCGGGTTAGTAGAGAGGCAGTGGGGTCCCGGGACTGCTTCAGATATCACCTGCTACTGATCTTATGGACCACATGGAAATTAGACACGGGCTGCTGAGTTCACAGCACATAAACCACAATTCCAACCCTTCGTACGTATGTTGAACTTCCTTCGCACTGTACGTAGCCAACTGTGTTGATCGGAGGTGCAGGATTGAGTCTATGGGCAGTATCTATGTATGTTGAACTTCTTTTCGCACCGTACGTAGCCAACCGTGCTGATCGGAGGTGCAGCGTTGAGTCTATGGGCAGTGTTAGCCTATGGGCAGTGTTTGTCTATTGATAGTGTTAGTCTATGGTCAGTATTTATGAATGTTGAACTTCTTTCGCACCGTACGTAGCCAACCATGCTGATCGGAGGTGCGGCTTCCTAAGCCAAAGATATTGAATTGTATTTTTTTTCTGTCTCTCCCCCTCTTCACCTCCCCCACCGCCAGAGCGAGGAGAGCAGCGAAGGAGGCGAAGGACGCTCCGGTGCAGCCGGCGCCCGAGAAGGTGAAAGTCGACGTCAAGAAGTTTGTCAAGATCGGACGCCCTGGATACAAAGGTCATTCCCCGCACACTGACGTCTTTGGTCCGTTGGAGACTGTCGTTAACAGAATGTGACTGGTTCTTCCATCGTGTCTTACCTCGTTGGTTAAGGCAGAAGTTTGCCAATCTTTGAATGCTCTGTCTTTTTTTTCCCCACAATTGCATCCTGATTGTGATGTAGGCGTCCTGACCATAAAGAATTCGTTCGGATCTCTTGCAGAGCAGTGCGACCCTTTGTGTTTAACGGCCCATGAAAGCGGATGTCACAGAGCAGCATCTGAGACTTATTTTAAGTGAACTTCTGGTCCTCACAGTAGGAAAGCAGCACATTCCAACCCTACTGCTACTTCAGAACAATATTTGTTTCATGGTGGTAAATCCTGTAATTGTAATTCTCAATGTGGCTTTATTGGATAGATAACAATTTTAAAGTAGGCACGTAAATTCATCTGTCCAAGTCGTTACCATAATCAAGAATCTTTTTTTTTAAACCCATATTTACCATCTTCTTGGTATTGTTTATTATTTTCCTACCTTGAGTTTTGTTGAGTTTTGTATCCTAAATGTAACATGAGCATACATGCAGTTTTCTTAAATTGTAAGTAATTTATTCGCATCACGTGATTTATGCACTTATTTTGAGCGTAAGAATTGATTGTAATTAACGAGTCGGCGTCGTTCAGTTGACCGATACTGACTTGCCCATGTTTTGTTCTTCCTGTGCAGTCACCAAGCAAAGAGACCCCGAATCCAACCAGCAATCGCTGCTCTTCCAGGTGGGAAGGGCCCCTCCATCCAGTCAGTCTTGATTTAAAAGAGAGCGCACACGTGTACTATGAAAGCAAGGGTGGGGAAACCTGTAATCCGTAGCCCAGATATTTCCCACAATTTCATCCTCCTCACGGCTGCACGAGGCCGACAATTTTCAAATGGCCTGTAGAGGACATCCGTCACTGTGTCTCTTGGCCAAGTCATTGGGTAATGGAAGGGAATATATTCGATGTGGCAACACTGTTTATGATTTTTGCGCCCTCAATCTCTTCCGGCACTTCAAGGGCCTCTTGCAGTGACGGAAGCGACTGAGGTGTGCGAACGCGGTGCCTACTAAGTGTCTTTGAAACTCATGTTGGGTGCTTGGCAATAAAAAGGTTCCTCACCCTTCTAATTACTTTCTTCAACCTGCAACTGACCAGCATGATGTATGGTCAACCCATGACCAACATACCTTAATTGCAGCAGTAAATTGACAAAGGGCAGTACAATATTATTCGAAAATGTGTCGACATTTACCTTCAAAATGACACCCAATATGCACTGTTCAGACTATCTTGGAGTTATTGCCTAAATTATAGAACCCACCCAATATATTTAAGCTGCACCCAGCAAGCTCTTCATTAGAAGCAGACATGGGTCAACTCCATTTTTTATTTGGCAGTTCACAATAAGTGCCATTGCATTGTTATTGTAAATGTAATTTGAGGTCACATTACTTTTGTCGTAATTATTATTTACCCTATGTCTGGGTTTGGGGGGGTAGAGCAGAGAACAGTGCCGCCAGCATCTCTGGCACCTTCACTGATGGTGCCCTTTTGTCTGGTTTTTTTTTGTTGCCGTCACAGATCGACTACCCGGAGATCGTGGACGGCGTTGTGCCACGCCACCGTTTCATGTCGGCCTACGAGCAGCGCGTCGAGCCGCCCGACCGCCGCTGGCAGTACTTGCTCTTCGCTGCCGAGCCTTACGAGACCATTGCCTTCAAGGTGTGATGCTGCAACGTCGGCAGTGGTCGCCGTAGTAACAACAGAGCTCTCGCGTAGGTGGGCTGGTATCGCATGTAGGGGAAGGCGGTCGGAGGGGCGGAGGGGGAGGGTCTTGAGTTTTTCTTTCAGGAGCTGCTGCCTTTGTAAGGACAGAGCCAGAACCTCAGAGGCCCAAATTTGAAGTACTCAAGGCTGATTGTGGGTGCAAGGAGCAGACATTCATACCTGTATGTATGTTGACCTTTTGCACTGTACGTAGCAAGCCGCGCTAATCGGAGGTGCGGGGGAAGGACAACAAACTAACACAAAAAGCAGTTTGGATACTGATCCAATGTTAGTGGTGGTGCGGTGTGGTATGATATGGTAAGTTGTGTTGATCGTCTTTGCGTGGCGACGATAGTGATGTGGTGTTGGGGGTGGTGTTGTGGTGACAGCGCAGTGGCGATGGTGGTCATGATCGTCGTGATGGTGCCAGGGGTATGTTGTGGTGGCGGTAGTATTTTGGTGGCATGAGCAATAACGATGTTGCGAATGGTAACGGTGTAATTGTGCTTGTAATGGCATGATGATGGTGGGGGGGTTATGGCTTGGGCTCGTGCATGATGCTCGCTTGCCCGCTCACCTTTCTTTCAGGTGCCGAGTCGTGAGATCGACAAGGGCGAGGGAAAGTTCTGGACGCATTGGAACAAAGAGACCAAGCAGGTGAGTCCATCTGTCAGTCTTGTCAGTCTATTAGTCCGTCCTCCAGTCAGTTAGCTGCCTTGGTGTTATGGCAATTACACAAGTTAGACTCCCTAAAATCATCTCAATAATGCATATGGGGGTGTCAGTTTGAAGGGAATTATCTGTGGTTTTAGAAATGTCTTATTTATGGAATAAATTGGCACTTTTGACACGGATGAAAGATAATTCACCGTCACCATCCCATTGTGGATGGTAAAGTGTGTTCATCTGAGTGTCCGACACTGAGCATGTGTCTATATAATCAACAAAGGTAGACAAATTATTGCAAGTACATTCATAGTTGGTTGACGCACTATGCCCATGTGAAAAGCCACTTGATTAAACGAATGAGTGCACCTCTGTTGTGTCCAAGCAAGTAAAGGACCAGACACTTTATTCGTCAGATGTTGAGTAAATGCAGAACGTTCAGAAAACAGGTTTAACCTTGTCATTGTGAAGACAAGAGTTTGTTCACATGAAATTTAAATTCTCAGCATTTTACATTTTACACACTTGTGTATGTCACATTATGGATGTGACATACACGGGTCCCACATTCTTCCACCAAAGATGGGTGGAAAAGTGCACGGTGGCTCTTGTTGAACTCTGCATTGGCTGTGTATTAGGCAGGCAAGGGGGTAACGTACATTGAGCTTAGCTAATCCCTGACACGACATCTGTGTTACTCACCCCTTCTACCCTTCACCCCCCACAGTTCTTCATGCAGTTCCACTACAAGCTGGAAAAGCCGGTGCCCGTACAGCAGCCCCCACACCTGGCCCCCCCGCCCGTGAGACCCGGCCCACGTGGACCCCCGCCGCCTGGCATGGCGCCTCCCATGAACCACCCCGTGCACATGCCCCCCATGGGGATGCCCATGAACATGAGTATGGGCCCAATGATGGGGACGATGGTGGGCCACATGGGCATGCCCCCTCCGGGCATGGGGCCCCCGCCTCCACCCCCGCTCACCGGGCCCCTCCCTCCGCCGCCGCCGCCGCCCCCCCTGATGTCCAACAGGCTGCCGCCCCCTCCCCCGCCCCCGTCGGGCATCCCTCCGCCGCCCCCTCCCTCGGGGGGGCCGCCGCCGCCCCCGCTGCCGCCGCCGTCCACGGGCGGTCCTCCGCCGCCCCCGCCACCCGGGGGGATGCCCCCTGGGCCACCCCCACCGGGACCCGTGCCTCCGCCGCCGCCGCCGCCCCCCATGCTGATCCGGCCGCCCCCGCCAGGTCCCCCTCACATGCAGGGGGTCCCAAGACCCCAGGGTGTGCCACCTCCTCCGCCGCCGCCATCGTCAAACTGATGCCGGCGGTAGTGGGTGGGTTATTTTTTTTTATGTTATTCCCCCCGGGGTCCGGGGTAGGTTTGTTACTCTCCGAGGTTGCTTTAGGGTTGTTAACCGCGCGTGGTCGTTCGGCACGATCTCTGGAAACGAACGGAGGTTGCAGAGGCAGCTCTCCCCAGCACTTGGGAGAGAAATGTCCGGACATCGTGCTGAATAACATCTTAGCCCTGCAGCAGCCTACAACATCCATTTAATACATGGAAGTCCGCACATTGAGGCGCTATTTGGGCTCAAGCCTGCTTAGCATCCACGATTCTGGGTGATTTGGTTCGATGCAAATGCTGTTTAATCAGTCATTAAATGGCAGAAAAATAATTCACCAGAACGAGACATGTGATACATGTACATTCCCATATAAAAATATAGTGAAGACCTCAAGTTTGGCCTCAGACTAGCCTACCAGGTCCCACCAAGCAAGCCCCCGAGGAAAGGGTGCCTTAATTATTTCACTTAACACGGAATGATGTGACAGTACATTGTTAAAACTGGTGGTTGTCTCATTAAAAGGCCAAGCAT
Source organism: Lethenteron reissneri (assembly GCF_015708825.2). Taxonomy (NCBI): domain Eukaryota; kingdom Metazoa; phylum Chordata; class Hyperoartia; order Petromyzontiformes; family Petromyzontidae; genus Lethenteron; species Lethenteron reissneri. Next base: position 12,034,179 of record NC_083842.1, on the reverse strand, counting down.
TAGTTTCTTGCACACATGCTAACCAAAAGAGGTCATCTGGAATGTTTTATGGCTTATTTTTATACTTACCCGACTGCCAACTGTTGTGGAATCGGCCATGATCAACCCACTGCTGGATGAAAGCCTCCCCAAGCCGCCACCATCTCATGATCCTATGATCTAATCCTATAACACCTGTTTAATGACAGTTTTAAGTCGTCGAATTTGGTCCACAGACGCTTGTATCATAAACAATTCACAGACTGTACTCGGAAATCTCAATAAAAGATCTTTGTCTAAATGTGGTTTGTGACGTGTCTTGCTATTTTTGTGTCCCTTGCCAGCGTGCTGCATTCTCCAAGAGCACTCCATTCCCATGGTTACCAATCTGTCCTCGGCGTCTCCTCTCCCCCTGAGCCTTGCTCCACTTCTTCTCACCTCAGCGTCAACTCCATCACTTCTGTTCAACTATTCTATCCTTCATTCCCTCTCCCACCGTGCCAGTTCCCTCTAATGCCTTGTTTGGGTTCACATCCTCAAAAGCTCATTGTCTTCACACTCGTGCTGTCCTGCTGTGATGCCTCTTTCTTTAAACGGCTTATCTTTCCAATTTCCTGGCCCGCTCTGTCTACCTTTATGGCACCACGGTGGCGAGATGTTAACTACCTCGCCGAGTATGGAGGGGGTTGTGGGTTCGATCGCGAACCTGATGCCTGCTATATATTTGGATTTTGCATGTTCTCATTGTGGTCGCCTGGATTTTTCTCCGGGTCCTCCAGGTTTTTTAATAATATGCGTTTGAGAGTATTTGGCTGCAATGAATGTGTGGCCAGGTCACTTCTGGAAAAGAGCTATATAGCTCGGTGGGCTTTACCTGGGGTTAAATCCCTCACATTAACATAGCCACTTTCGTGTCCTCGTCGAGGAGGCCGCTCTCCTATCTTACAGTTACATGCTAATTTTTCACATTAACATCACTAGCCCCGGCCACTTCTTTATGACCTTTGGGCTACACCCATTTCAAGCCTTTTTAAAACAGTCTGCCTCAGCAGCAGACCATGCTTTCCCACCTGATGACGGACGCGTGTGTTTCAACCGAAACGTGATTTATTGTTTTATTTTACACCGACGTGACTTTACGGAAATAACCAAAGATTATGGATTCCTGCTGTCACGAAAGCTTCAAGATAAAAAAAAAACTTTCATAATGGCTCTCCCATCACTGCCTTGCTCTTTTCCCGCAGTTGTGATCTTTAAATGGGTTATCTTTCCTATTTCCTGGCCCAATAATTGCCCCCCCTCCTCCTGTCCCCACTGAATCAAAATTGCAGCCTCTTTCATAACCTGCTCTCATTGGTCATCACACCTGCACAAGAACCGATTTCATCACTTGGTTTCATTGATCGATGGGTTTTTTTTCTGATTAGTTCCATTCATTGGCTACCACTCCCATTACAGTGATGAGGTGTCCTGCCCAAACCCACTTGTCTAGAAACAGTTTGATGGCATTAACCTGCGTATCTTCTGTCATCCACGTGTCTCTTGTTTTGCCAGCGGAATTCCAAGCACGCATCCCACCCATGCTTTTCACATCAGTTCTTTCAATTTTCTTCAATGATGACCTGTGCTTCTGACCCATACAGTCACAGCAGGTAAATGCATGCTGATTCAAACAAAGGTTATCCGGGCACATTGCAATGCTGCTCTTCATGAGTAAGCTCAGTTTCCCGAAATTTCTGTTTCTCAGAGGGTTCGTTCAATGGGCAGAGCGCTTCTTTTCCCCCCACTGAACGACCTGTTAGCGCAGAGAGAGCATCGTAACCGAAGCTAATTGTCAAGAGCGTTTAGGCAGGTGTTTCGGATAGTTTCAGGATCTGATTTGGTGGTGAATTTCCACCATCCCGAGACGATCCATCGCGGCCACATAAATCAGAGCTCTCTCTCTGACCATGGAATGCATTCCAGTTGTTTCCCCACAAAATATATTCTCAGTTGTTTAGCAAGCGTGGTGTACGTGAGCTTTTTTTTGTTTATTTATTATTTTGAGGTCCACTTTGCAGACTCTTTTCCAACGGGTTTATTTAACTTGATTCCTCTGTTTGTCGTGGTCAAATCTTGTAATCAAAATTTCGTCCACTTCCCATTGTCCAATCAATTCCACATGTTGCACACGTACTCAGATCCGGTGACAATGCATGCCTGTATCAAAATCGGCATCAAGTAATCAATTACTGTAATTCGTACTTTAAAGCAATTTACATTTTGTATGGACGCTTAATTATTTATATTTTTTGTGTAGGTAAAAAACGCCGCGGTCCCTAAACGGTGGAATCGGCTCGCACAAAAAGCAGGCACCATTGACGTACTCTCGACCGTGAGTTAAACGAAGTTGTTAGTAAAACCGTTTCGATTTAAAGCTTTCGTGACTGCAGGGATTCATCTTCTTGGTTCTTTCGGTAAAGTCACGTAGAAGGAAAATAATACAAATAAAACATAATAAAATATCATTCTCACGACGTTTCGGCCACAACGTGACTTTACCGAAAGAACCAAGAAGAGAAATAAAACCGTTGTTTAAAAAAAAAAAACCTATTTTAAAGGAGTGTATTAATAATTATTTGACATTTCATTTCAATAGTGTAATATTAAAAAAATTAAGAATGTGTATGTTATTCGACATGTACATGTCTCAAACTGTCTACATAATAATAATAATAATTTTCACGAGATCAATTTGCATGGATTATCGATGTATCACAACGATGGTAGATAACGTACAGTATTCGCATACCAACTGAGCTTGCTCACACAATAGAGTGGTTTTGCCGGCTTGCTTTTTTTTGTAATTTACTTTTTTCGACGGTAAATCGCTACGGTCCCTTAACGCGTTGAATCAGCTGGTGGCGACACAGCGGTCAACCTGCGCGCTCCGGGCACCCACCCATCACCAATCTTCGACGACAAAGTAACTCGGAGTTCATTATTTGTGCAAAATAATAATAATTATCGTTAAATAAGTGTCGCTATACACTCATTATACATGCTGATGTCGTGTTTGTTCGCGACGCTTACGTTATTTTTCACCACGGTCATTCCGACTACGCATTGCAGCACAGTTGGTAGACGTCAACATGATGGACTTGAATTGCGAATTAATGTCGCAACAATAATTATTCCGTGCTGGCTGTCGCAATCTACTGCTGAATGGTGGTTTGGGGGAGGGGGGGTGTTTGTCCATACTTCACCACGCTGGTCAATGCGTGGGTTTGGTGCAAGGGCAGGGCCCACGTGGTTGCGGTTCTAATATCGATCGCCACTGACTGAGCCGTGCCCTGGAATCAAACTCGGGCTGCCGGCATTTATAATCTTTATATGGTTACGTTGCAAGATGTCTAAATGTGCAGCCTGTGACGAAACCACCGGGTGCCCTGATAGCGAGATGTTAACTACCTCGCCTGGTATACAGGAGGTCGTGGGTTCGATTCCGACTCTGACAATGCCTGCTGCTGCTGTGTATTTGGAGTTTGCGTGTCTCTCTCTCATCATCATCACGGTGGCTGGGAGATGTTGACTACCTCACCTGGTATACAGGAGGTCGTGGGTTCCATCCCCGACCCTGACGGTGCCTGCTGCTGTATATTTGGAGTTTGCGGAATCTCTCTTCCTGTAGTCGCGTAGATTTTTCTCCGGGTCCTCCGGGTTTACCCCTCCACATTTAGAATCAACAAGCGTTTATAGTACCGTATTTGGCTGCTATAAATGTCCACGTGATAAGGCACTTCTTCATTAAGCTATTATTTGTGGCTAGCTCAAAAGAGCTATTTTGCTCAGTGGGCTTTACCCGGTAAAATAAAAAAAAAATTAGTTTCTCCGGTAGCTTAGTTTAGGTCAGGGCACTGTAACAAAACCACTGTTGTACTTCACCTATGCTCCAACGTCTATGTACCCCCCGTTTTCACAAACCCTCACTGGCGTTGTGAGGTATGGTCAAATAACCCCCGGCCTGCACGGCGTGCAGGGTCCTTATCCAGCAGTGGATCCAGCAGTATCTCTCCTACCTGGCTCTTCCCCCCTCTCTTACCTATATAGCCTCTTGTTACAGAAGCCCTTTTGCCCACTTCAGCAAATGTTTCTTGCTGTGGTTGTCCCACCTGATGACGGACGCTTGTGTTGCGCCCGAAACGTCGTGATTTTATTTATTTTATACCTACGTGACTTTACCGAAAGAACCAAAGAGTATGAAAAGGACTTGTGTAAACATCACATTGCCTCTGCTCAAACAACGCAATGGGGGCAGTGCTCATCGCCATTGGCGGTCCCTAGCCAGTGTTGGAAATTCCACATTACCATGACAGGATCCTTCCACAGCCCAGAAAACTGTAGCTTTCTCACAAAGTGGCACTGTACTTATTTGATCCACTTCGGAGGGACGGTTAGGCCTACTCAACACGGATTTACACTCAAAACGCTCCTCTCGGGAGCTGCATGCTCTGACCTCAATGTCACCAGGAAAAGGAAGGGTTGCCACCTATCCTGGTTTTCCAGGATCGGCCTCCTAGTGTAGGGTCTCAGTCTTTGTAATTTGCAAAGTGCACTACTTAAGATAATACATTTACATGCAGTTTTCTCTTCTGGTATTGTGATATATTCTGTCCCGGTTTATTGTATCTCACAAGTGGCTACCCTGAGGCCAGTTTATTAACGTAAGGAGTAATAAATGTCCCCTAGAGCAGTTGTCCCCAACCTTTTTGGCACCAGGGACTGGTTTCGTGCAAGACAATTTTTTTCACGGACCGGGGGGGGGGGGGGGGGTTCATCATTGGGTCTTTCCCCCTTTTCAAAGAAGCTCTCCAGCGACGTTTGTTTATTACTCATTTTGGCTAAGGTTAGCTTGTGGGCTTACCAAAACTGTGACCGAGACAAGTGCGCAGTGCGGGAAAGAGGGCGCGGATGGATTGGTAAATAAAATAATGGGCGGGCCACGCGCGGACTCACCGCTCACTTCCTGCTGTGCGGCCCAGTTTCTAACAGGCCACGGACCGGTACCAATCCACGGCCCCGAGATTGGAGACCCCTGCCCTAGAGGTTTTATTCAATTGCAGTATAGACCAGATATTTTTTTTGTCCAATCACAGTCCTTAGGTTGCAAGTGGTCCTCTTCAATTCAGTCATTGAAATATGCAGGGAGATGTTGCTTCCCTTGTTGCATAAGATTAGCACAATAGCACCAAATTCCAGACAAGTACCCAGTTTTTTTTGTAAGATTAGGGGGTTTGATATCGTGGTTTAGAGTAAAGAGTTAGGGTTTAAGTTACGGGTTAGGATTAGGAATTAAGAGCTTGGATTAGAGGTTAGAGTTAGGACTTAGGATTAGAAGTTAAAGTTAGGGTTTAGAGGTTACAGACAGTGGACTGATATTCTTGCCCTGCATTTGCATGGACATTAGTTTCAGACACTTAAATAGTAACTACTGGTTAGAATGTAATTTTTCAGCCCCTGCCATTTGAATGTGGATTTACACCTTCGCCTACTTGCTGCCAGAGGAAATGAATGCCGTCAATTGCTCACTTGAGTAAAGAATCCCTTTGAATTAACGTTGGTGTCCCAGATGGCGTGCGCAGTGGCCTCCCCGCTGCTGGAGCAAAGCAGGGACTTCCCGACATGGCTGGAGACGCAGGGCGTGAACGCGGAAGTGGCCCGGGCCATGGACTCGGAGCTGGGCATCCGGGACTACGGGGTCCTGTGTGCCTGCGTCGGAGACGGCCTCGTGCGGGCCGAGCTACTGGCCACGGCGCGCGACCGCCTGCCCTTTGGCTTCTACGCCGTGCTGCGGCAGGTGGTGAAGGCCCTGCAGGATGCCGAGCCCCACGACGCTGGGACGCCGTGCTGGGACGACGCCGCCGCTTCCTCCCCTGGCGATGTGATGCTGGGAGGCCTGGTGGACGTGCTGCTCGCGCTGTTCAGCGGCTTGAGTCGGGAGCTGCTGTTGTCTGTACGGAGGATGGGAAACATTGATAACAAGAGAACGTGTCCTGCTGGCTCGCCTTCAGCCACTTGGGTTGGCCATCCTGAGAACATTGCGATGAATGAAATTAATGATTACACAACAAACGGTAATTAGATCCTCTCAAAACCAGACTATTTGGGGAAATAACCTTTTCAGTTACAGCGGATATCTGGCAAACTACAACCAAAATAATACATGGCTTAATTTAACTACATTTACAATCAATTAACATTGAATATATTGAAATAACAATAACTTCATGAATCTTGACTTAAAGCTTTCGTGACTGCAGGAAACCACGTAGATAGAAACATTTCTAAAAATATCACGACGTTTTGATCGCAACACACGCAATCGGCATCACTGCGAAGCAGAGGTGGAAGGATGTGGTTCACTGGATGTGGAAGGCTGAAGATATTTTACGACAGGCTTTACATTTTGTTTATTTACAAAATGTACTTTTAAAGTTCAAAAACAAGAGTACACCTAGCATAGACAATTACTCAGCTTTAGAATGACCAGTGCACATACGCACACCATTTCCTACTAAATTAACTTAATTAGTGCACAAACAGTGTTACGGTCAGAGTTGTTCTATTTGTAGTTTTTTTGTTAATTTATCAGTGGTGATTTAAAGTAGCCTTTGACTTACTCCAAATTATAGGTTACTCGAGTCTGGGTTTGAGAGGTTTTACTCTATGTGGTGTATGGATTTAGCAACACATCTGTACATTTCATTATTTGATATCACATCTGGCATTAATATGTAAAGGAATGCTTACTTTTGGGAAATTAAGCTCCTGGTGCATTGTGATTTTATGCAGACGAGGATGGAGAAAACTTAATTTCAGACATGGGAGGCGCGGACGCTGCGGACGCTGTGGAGGCATCGTCTTCAATAAAATTGGAGGCCCTTGAAGGTAAAGCCAAATTCTTTGTGTATGTACAGATAGTCCCCGAGTTACGATGGTCCGACTTACGATATTTCGATCTTGCGATAACGATACGACAAAATTGTAAAATATTTCAAATTTCGCGCGCCAGGAAAACGCAGCAGCGTACGAGGTACGATACTGTACGTTGGGACGCTGCCGGGATGTACGCATCTCCCGCCTTGTGTGATGCAGATAGGATTGTTTCCTGAAAAAACTTTCTATTAAATTTCAGTTCATATAGGTAGGCTCAGAATTTACCTTGTTTTTTTATTTTACATTTTACTGTGCAATACAGTATTGTAATTAATAAATACATACAGTATATAGTTTATACGGTACTGTAAATTGCTCTGTTTTGCTAGATTATCACCATTCTATAAGACTCCTGGGTAGGCTAGGCCATCTTCGACTTACGATATTTTTGACTTACGTTGGGGTCGTCATAACGCATCTCCATCGTAAGAGGACTACCTGTATGTTGAAATTCTTCCACCATCGTACTTAGCCAACCATGCTAATCGAAGCCCAAGTTTGACATTTTTCCCTTCGCTTAAATATCACGGAAATATTTGCAGTCATATAGGTATGTTTGTAGTTCATCATCATTAGCCATGATCAATCCACTTCTGGATGAAGGCTTTTGCACACGAGATTATTTAATTGCTGCATCTCCATGGTGGACGTCATCTCGGACGTGCTCCCTCCTTTGGCTGCCGCTCTTTTTAGTCTCGACCAATGGCCCTTATCCGCTTTAGCGGAGTGTACTGCCTAAGCCCACTTTTTTTGACGACGCCCACGTACACCATCAGTTTTTATTCAGTACGTCACCGGAACAGCAAAGGGTTAATGACGCATGTTTATGGTTTTCTCCCATCAAAGGTGCTTGTGGCATTGAAGAGGATTCAGGGTTCATCATACAAGATGTGGTTTCTTCAAACGGTGACAACGTTGGTTCATGTTCACAGCTGCAGCATCAGAATCCGCATCAGAGGACTGGAGGTAAAATGCAAATAAACTTTAAAGCAGAAGAGATGCAAGACATGTCCCCGGGTGAATTGTTTATATCCAATCCCCTAAAGACTCGACACGTCATCGGGCAACAAGAATGCCCGAATGGTATAGAGGATTTTCCAATCGATGGGCAAGTTCCTGCTGCTGATGAGCCCGATGCATCGGACAACCAACTTTATATGTTAATGGGTGCGACTTCCCGTTCGCCAAAATTGAATGTGACTGCTAAGTCGGTGAATAAGCCATACCAGTGCACGGTGTGCAAGAAGAGCTTTGCGTGGGTCTCGCTTCTGAAGTACCACCATCGCATACACACGGGAGAGAAGCCGTACCACTGCAAGATGTGCAACCGGTCCTTTGCGCAGTCTTGCAATCTGAAGGTCCACATGCGCACGCACACGGGGGAGAAGCCGTACCGGTGCAGGTTCTGCAACCAGAGCTTCGTCTGCAGCGGGAGCTTGAAGTCGCACGTCCGCGTGCACACGGGAGAGAGGCCGTACCGGTGTGATATTTGCAACAGCTGCTTCTCACGGAGTCATCACTTAAAAGCTCACCAGCGCACGCACAGGCCTTAAGCAAAAAAATTACCGGCGCAAAAAATGCGACGGTTGTTTTGCGCGAAGCATACAAGTAGAAACCTTTGCCAGAGATTGCCCAGTTTAAGCAGATAAAATCCCTTCCTGTGACCGATGGTCCACACAGTAGAGGGTAGGGAGCACTTTCCCTTTCATATTTCCACTGACAGTCAAAAGCTAATTTTAATTTAGCCAATTTAAGTGCAGAACACAATTTGATGATTGATTTTTTTTGCCTGCAGTTATTGGTGACCAGACTGAGACCACCAACTCGCGATACTTGGGAACCCGATTTTAATCATGAGTGGATACAACCTGGATTTGAACCCATGCCGTGCAGCCAGCTCAACTACCCAGCCGCCTCGCATAATTATCATTTAAAAACTCACTTGGGGCACCCACATTGAATTATAGGTGTTAATGATGAAATGTGTTCCTGTATAAAGTTTGCATGGTGATGTGTAACGTATACTAACTATGCAGTTGTGTTTAAATAAAAGCATTACTCCCAATAATAACCCCTTTTGGTTGTGGAATTTTGTACAAGACTTGCACGTGTTCATGCCACCGGTAAACATCAAACATTTACTGTCACACCAAGATCAATGTGCACACAAATTGCATGCTACCGGTCCCTTTTAGGAAACGACAGTTCTGCAATGCATTTCCGTGCAGACATTTAATGTGTAGCCAGTGTTTTTTTTTTCCCCATAGCCCATGACGGTAGAGCACCACCACGCCTTGCCTATTATTGGTGAAGCCGAGCGTTGCTCTGGAAAGCGACAGAATGAATCGGTGAATATGAAGGCCTAAATTATTGTCATGTAGGTGAGTCGCCCCCAAATGAGATTTTCCTGGGCGTGTGCTTACCCACCTTGGGAGTTGCGGAACAGGAATATAAATAATAGTTCCAATACCATGCTCGACTCCATGCTGAATCCCACACTGAAAATCTACGCTCGTATTCCATTGTACTGTAATCGATGCGATTTAACGTGCAGCGACTACGGAATATACACTTTGCATTGATTGGTTATCGTGTGACATTGCCTGCGATTGGTGAGGTTAGGTTCATGCACGCACAATCGATTTAAATGTCACTAATTCTACCGTGCCACATTGCAATAGTATGTCTCGTTTATGTATCCGTATGATCTTCACATTTAAAAACAAATATTACCCCCCCCCCCCATCAGCCTTTTCAGAGTGTATAATTTCAGCAACATTGATTGCAAGACATGCAATCATACTCAGGATGTGTCTCATCAGCACATGATGTTGGATTGGGTGTGAGTGGTGTCAATGGAACTGGTAAACATAACGCGACAACCATAACACAAATCAACAAGATCAAGGTGCACGCAAATGCAAGAGACCGCTCCCTTTGAGGAATAAACGTTTAGTTCTTCAAAATGCATTTTTGTGCAAAGACATTTAAGGACACGCCTTGGCATATAGCATATCTTAATATATCAGTTTGATCTCCATGCCAAAAAGAATATTAAGGTAAAAAAACTAGTTTTAGTTGCACTCAAAAAAGTAGATAATACGTTTATTTGACCACACAATCAAATTTGATGTGCTGAATAAAAGTGGGTGGCTTGCATAAAGAAAATTAAACATCGAAAGGAGACCATCCACGTTTATTGAGCACGTCAAATTTGAAAAGTGTCTGCATTGAAAAACAAACATGTGAGAGATTAGCATGTTAATGGCAGATCGCAGAGCCGCAACCTCTTAAGTGAAGGTGGCTGTGTTAGTGTGAGACATGTAACCTGTTCATGTCAAATCGTAGAGCCGAAAATAACAACTAACACTGGAAGCTGGCAGGATGGGAACATCACAGCCAGTTGTGACTTAAACTGGTTGATAGCGCCCTTCCAATGATTGATAAGTGTGTACCCATCTTCTCGGTTGAAATTGTGTCTGTGTCTGTATATATGGATGGCTTCATGAACGAATCTTTGTTGATAGCCAGTGGGTTTGCAAAGTACCTTCGTCTTAGAGAAATCAATTTCGTGTGAGCCCACCGCATTAAACAAATGATCAGCCACGGCCGAGGTATTGGTCCTACCGTGTTTCAGATCTGCCTTGCGTTCACGAACACGGTCCGAGACATGTCACTTAGTTTCCCCAATGTAACTTCTGCCGCAGACACAGCTTAGTTTGTAGACGCCGGGGTATTGCATGTCAGGGATCACATCCTTCACAGATGGAATCAGATCACGAATTTTATGTAGTTTGTAGACGCCGGGGTATTGCATGGCAGGGATCACATCCTTCACAGATGGGATCAGATCACCAATTGTATGTACTGTGATCGCCCATCCAATTACTATCCAGGCTGAACACCTGCTTGGCTTTTGAGATCTGGCACATTCTGGGTTGGTTTGGTCAAACTGCAGGGGCCTCTGGTTTTGGGCAAATCTCCGCGGTCCCTAGCTTTAAAGGGACAGTGCACTGCTGTACGAGCGCCACCGGTAACAACATCATCATCATCAGCAGCGACATCATCATCATCAGCAGCGACAGCACCATCAACTGCAACATCATCATCATCAGGTACAGCAACTACAACATCATTTCCAGCACCATCAACTACAAGATCATCAGTATCATCATCAGCTACAGCAACATCAACTACAGCATCATCAGTATAATCATCAGCTACAGCAACATCAACTACAACATCATCAACTACAACATCATCAGCTACAGCACCATCAGCTACAGCACCATCATCTACAGCATCATCAACTACAACATCAACTGCAGCAACATCAACTACAGCACCATCAGCTACAACATCATCAACTACAACATCATCAACTACAACAGCATTATCTACAGCACCATCAACTACAACATCATCATCTACAGCATCATCAACTACAACACCATCAACTACAACATCATCATCTACAACATCATCATCTACAGCACCATCAACTACAACATCATCAACTACAGCATCATCATCTACAGCATCATCAACTACAGCATCATCAACTACAGCATCATCAACTACAACATCATCATCTACAGCACCATCAACTACAACATCATCATCTACAGCATCATCAACTACAACATCATCAACTACAACATCATCAACTACAACATCATCAACTACAACACCATCATCTACAACACCATCAACTACAACATCATCAACTACAACATCATCAACTACAACATCATCAACTACAACATCATCATCTACAGCACCATCAACTACAACATCATCAACTACAACATCATCAACTACAACATCATCAACTACAGCATCATCAACTACAACATCATCATCTACAGCACCATCAACTACAACATCATCATCTACAGCACCATCAACTACAACATCATCATCTACAGCATCATCAACTACAACATCATCATCTACAGCATCATCAACTACAACATCATCATCTACAGCATCATAAACTACAACATCATCATCTACAGCACCATCAACTACAACATCATCATCTACAGCATCATCAACTACAACATCATCATCTACAGCACCATCAACTACAACATCATCAACTACAGCATCATCAACTACAACATCATCATCTACAGCACCATCAACTACAACATCATCAACTACAGCACCATCAACTACAGCACCATCAACTACAGCACCATCAACTACAACATCATCAACTACAGCATCATCAACTACAACATCATCTACAGCACCATCAACTACAATATCATCAACTACAACATCATCATCTACAGCATCATCAACTACAACATCATCAACGACAACAGCATTATCTGCTAAAGCACCATCAACTGCATCATCATCTACGGCAACATCGTCAACTACAACAACAGCATCATCAACTACAATATCATCAACTACAACATCATCATCTACAGCACCATCAACTACAGCAACATCAACTACAACACCATTATCTGCTACAGCACCATCAACTACAACATCATCAACTACAGCATCATCAACTACAACAACAGCATCATCGGTGTCACCATCAGCGACATCGATATCAACGACAACAGCAAGAAGAGCATCGTCATCGTCAGCTACACGACCTGGGTAAACATAACCCGCAATGTGCTCGTAGGCGATTGATCTCAATGAGGTGTTAAGAGGCTGTCCATAAATGACGTCACGCGATTTTGGACGATTTTTGACCCCCCCCCCCCCCTCTTCGTCACAAAAAGTCAGACCCTCCGTCAAATATGACGTCACAAAGCTCTGCCCCCCCCCCCAAATAAAACATGCTTCAAATCGCTTTCAACTATAGTCATTGTAGTGCGTATTTAATGTGGCGCTGCACTCTGATGTTGTAGGATACAACATTTATTAGAAAGTCTATTTAATTGAGTAGAACGTGTTGTCTAAAGTTGCGCATTTTGATGTGACGTCACATTTCTCAAACCCCCCCCCCCCCCCCATCGTCACACATCGTCACACATGTCTGACCCCCCCCCCTCCCCTAGGTGCGTGACGTCATTTATGGACGGCCCCTCATAGTTTGTCAAATCCCTCTTTTCAGGAATTTGAAACCCTTCAGGTCCAAACGGCATTCGTTCTTTGAGGCTCCTTCAGGTAAGTGTTGTTTATAGTAACACGAATGTTCAGTACAGCGTCGTATTCCTGCGAGACTTAGGATATTAAAACAAAGACTGGCTTAGGATATTAAAACAAAGATAAGATGATGATGATGGTTATAATTATTCAAATGTATTATTGTGCCATTCCATCCTCGGATCCCAATGCTCATTACATGGAATGCAGGAACCAAAAACAGAAGCAGGGGCAACCGACCAGACGAGAGAGGGAAGGCCACTTTAAAGAGATGGGGTTTTCAAAGCAGACTTCAATCTATCTACCGACTCTGATTGCCCTGATTTCAAGTGGAAAAGCGTTCCATAGCTTGGGGTGCCACGCTAACAAAAGCCCGATCGCCAAAAGAACACAAACCTAGAGACCTGGGAGTGCTGAGCAAGTCATGAGAGTACAGATGTTGGTTTCACTGCAAGGCAACCACGTGTTCGAGGACCTTGGATAGGATAGGTGGATTGGAGATTGAGCGATAGTTATTTGGAACCTCAGAGTCGAGGCCTGTCTTTTTCGTGAGGCGAGTGACAGCTGCAAGTTTAGAAGTTTGAAGGAACAATACCAGAACTGAGAAATTGATTGAATTTTTTTTATTTTTAGGCCGAGGAAATATACATTTTGGAAAATGTATTTAGATACATAAATGTCAGTTTTAAAAACATTTTTAGATAAAGCCTGAATATTAACCATGTCCCATCAGGATGGCGTGTGCAGTGGCCTCCCCAATACTTGAGCCGAGCGGGGACTTCCCGGCGTGGCTGGAGGCGCAGGGCGTGAACGCGGAGGTGGCCCGGGCCATGGACTCAGAGCTGGGCATCCGGGACTACGGGGTCCTGCGCGCCTGCGTCAGGGACGGCCTCGTGCGTGCCGAGCTGCTGGCCACGGCACGCGACCGCCTGCCCTTCGGCTTCTACGCCGTGCTGCGGCAGGTGGTGAAGGCCCTGCAGGGTGCCGAGCCCCACGACGCTGGGATGCCGTGCTGGGACGACGCCGCCGCTTCCTCCCCAGGCGACGTGACCCTGGGAGGCCTGGTGGACGTGCTGCTCGCGCTGTTCAGCGGCTTGAGCCGGGAGCTGCTGTTGTCCGTGCAGAGACTGGGAGACATTGATAACACCGGAGTGTACGCTGTTGGCTCCCCTTCAGCCAAAACGGTCATCTCCCCTGAGAACAGTGTGATTAATGAAATTGACGATTACACACTGAACGGTAAAGTTGTTTCCTATTCGCTGAACTTATTAAACACGTGAAATATTTATTTTAAGCAGGCAGTTGGTCGTGATATCTCAATTCTTATATAGCGGTAGATCCTCCCAAAATCAGACTAATTAACAGGACCTTTTCAGTTATGGGGGATGTCTGGAATAATGCAAATAAAATCATACTTAAGGGCTACATTTGAATGATATTTACACGAAATTAACATATAATATATTCAAATATCTATTTACGAGTACATTTTTACAGTGTAATGCAAAATTACATCACTAGGTACAGTTTAACCGGCGTCAACGTCACCATAAAACAGAGGTGGAAGGCTTAAGGTTGACTGGCTGTGGAAGGCTGAAAATAATTTCTGACAGGTTTGAATTGATTTTGTTTATTTGCAATATGAATGTAAAATCAAAGTTGGAAAGAGGGGTTCCAAGTGAATGGATTCACCGAATTCCATACATCAGACAAGAACCCAGATTTAGAATTACGAGTGAATTTATGCACACTATTTCCTACCACGCTAGCATGACAGTGTTGTTTTGCTTATATATTTTATACTGTTTACTTTGTTTTCCAACATCTATGATTAGCACGGTTAGCTACGTACGGTGCTACATACGGTGTGTAAGAAGTTGACCATACATCAGTGATTATTCAAGTAGCCTTCTGGCTTACCCCCAATTTCAGCTTACTACAGCTTTTACTCTATGCTATATGTGGATTTAGTGACACATCTGTACATTATTTGATGTCACGTCTGGCATTAGCATATGAAGGAATGCTTAGTTTTGGAAAATAAAGCTGCTGATACATTGTGATTTGATGCAGACGAGGATGGAGAGGACTTGATTCCAGACATGGGAGATTCGAACGCTGTGGATGAATCATCTATAATTAAGACGGAGGCCCTTGAAGGTAAAGCCGAATTATAGAGCCCACGTTTGAACAATTTTGCCAATATTTGCAGTCATATCACAGATATATTTCACACGCTTCATCATCACCATCAGCCATGATCAATCCACTGATGGGTTAAGGTTTTCGAAAGTCATCTCTCAGAGTCTCGCGATAAAACAGTCCATCAAACTTCTGCACACGAGATGATTTCATCGCTGCATCTCCATGGTGGGCATCATCTCGGACGTGTTGTCTGCTTTGGCTGCCACTCTTTTTAGCCTCGACCACCGGCCCTTATACGCTTTAGCGGAGTGTACTGCCCAAGCCCATTTTTTTAACAGTCAATATGACTCGAAACAGGAGGAATTCTCCACGTTTCTGGCTATCGGCTGTTGAAGTCAGTTGTAGTTATCAGAGAAACGTCATACTTGAATTGTAAATGTTGTGGGTTTACTCTCCAACACACCGGTGTGCTGAACTAGTAATGAATTGGCATGTTTTGTTCATGGGACAAATCTTACAAAATGGCTGTGTCGGGTGGTGGCGGGTTTAACGACACATTTATAAATTTCCACGATCTAACCCAAAAATACTTCTTGCGGAAAACATTGGTTGCAAAAGCATACGTGTTAAACTGAATATGACTCCCATTATTTCCATAAGTTATCTGATCCATATTTTGGTCTTCCTATCTCTTTGCGTAATTTCAAACTTATCTTCTCTCCATACTTAATTTTGTACTTTTCAGCTTTTCTATTTTATTCATCTTCCGTGTTTTGGATCCATATAACATAGCAGGTAATATACGTTAGACTTAAAGAAAACTGATTTATAAAAAATATATATATATAATGTATTTTTAAATCGGTGATTTAAGTGGTAGTTATTTTTAAAAATCATCGCAATGAAATTAAATCAGATAATAAAGACATTGTGGATGCACGGTTAGAAACCCACTGCTTGGAATCACTTTCAAAATCGACCAAGTAGAGAATTAGACAAGTCATTGTATCAGGTCGAGTGTCAATGAGGCTGGGTACATTGTAAAATAAATCAAACATTTGCTACAGACGGTTAACTTTAATTGCAGAGTTTACTGCTTAGTTTTCTTGTTTTTTTGTCCTGTATGTATGGACGTTGAACTTCTTTCGCACCGTACGTAGCCAACCGTGATAATCAGAGGTCCTTGGCTCATACCTCCTCAATCCTGTCCTCTCTGTACAGTTGCCATCACCTTTCTGTAAATCCAAGTTGCATCTTCCTTGTTAAGGCTCTTGACATATTCCCAACATCCTTTGAGAACCTATTTCATCAAGCTTTCTCCTCAGAGAATGTGCCCAATCCGTATCTATTTTCTTTTGTCGGTTGTTCCAACTGTTTAACTCTTTTCATTCCACTCAATTTCATTAATCCATTTGACATCAAAACCCACATCTCAACACTTTACAGCCTTCTGACACCTTCCTTTCTCAGAATCCCAATTTCTGATGCTGTTCTGTTAGTAACACATGTATTGTTTTCCCCACACAGGTGCTAGTGGCATTGAAGAAAATACGGGGTTCATCGTGCAAGACGTAGTTTCACTACAAGGGATGGGACTGAACTTCGCACACTCCGAAAGAGTTGCTTCGTGTTCACGGCTGCAGCAGTATCACAATCGGCAGAGGACTGGAAGTGAAATGCGTACGTATAATTCTGAAAAAACTGGACACTATCATGGGCGACAGGAACCACCAAACGCCATCGAGGAATTGCCTAGCAGTCGGCAGGATCCTGCTGTTGAAGAGGCCGACCGATCAGTTAACCAGCTGGACACTTTAAGGTCGCTGGAAACCAACGGGAATGTAAACTTGGTGAACAAGCCATTCGAGTGCACGGTGTGCAAGAAGAGCTTTGCGTGGCTCTCACTTCTTAAGTATCACCAACGCATACACACGGGAGAGAAGCCGTTCCGCTGCAAGATGTGCAACCGGTCCTTTGCGCAGTCTTGCAATCTGAAGGTCCACGAGCGCACGCACACGGGGCAGAAGCCGTACCGGTGCGATATTTGTAACATTAGCTTCTCGCGCAGTCATCACTTAAAAGGTCACCAGCGCACGCACAAGCCTTGAGCAGAAATAGTGGTACAAGAAATGCGATTGTTGATTTGTGCATAATTTATTTGTACCACTGGACATCTGTGAAAACTACTGAACATCTGTGAAAAAGAGATAGCTTATCGAATTCCTCCAGTATAAATACATATTCTGATTTTGATAATTGTGCTATCCGTATCAGGTCATGAGGCAAAGAATCCATTCAGAACTCTCACATAGAAGTACAACCCTTTGAGCCAGCGAACGGCCTACTTGAGCAGATCAAATCCACCCTCGTGACCTATGGTGCACACAGTCGAGGGTAAGGTAGTGCTTTTCCCTACCATCTTTCCACTTAGTGAAACATTTTGATTTTCAGAATTACATTTAGCAAAATTAAGTGCAGAATCTAATTTTACGTGATGATTTTTTTTATGTACAGTTGATGCAGCAAATCTGGCTGTGACGGTCCCACCTGATGACGGAGACTTGTGTTGCCTCCGAAACGTCGTGATTTTTATTTTACTTTACTTTTATTAATTTTAATGTTTTACCTACGTGACTTTACCGAAAAAACCTAAGAATTATGTACAGTTATTGGTGGCTAGACTGAGACCATCTCACTACAGTTGAGAACCCGTTTTAATCACGGCCTGATAAATCCCAGATTCGAACCCAGGTTCTATGGTACCGGCTCAATACCCGGGCTTGTGAGCCACCCGGTGAGCTTGCATAACTGGGATAAAAACTCGCTTGCGGCACACCCACATTGGATATGTATGTATGTATGTTTAACTTCTTTCGCACCGTACGTAGCTAACTGTGCTAATTGGAGGTGCGAGATATCAGCTGTAATGATGAAATGTGTTACTGTGGGCATTTTTCACGATGTTGTGTAAGGTATCTATATATATAAAATCGTTCATGTCTGTGTGTCTGTGTGTGTGTGTGTGGACTGCACTTTCATTGGACGGCGGTTGCCCCTGGCAACGGCTAGCCACGCCTTCGCAGCTTTCATTGGACGGCGGTTGCCCCTGGCAACGAGTAGCAACTTTTCTCCGCGGGGTGGACGCCATTTTTAATAGCGCGGCGGGGGGGGGGGACCGGCACCCGTACCCAGCGTTCGCCGGGTGGGAAAATCAGGCAAGGCGGGAGGCTCTGCACGGTGCTAGGCCTCGACACCCAACACGCCACTCTGAGGTAAATTCATACAAATTTCACGTCCTCTACAGAGTGGCGAGGGAGGCAGAGTGCCGAGGGAGGCAGAGTGGCGAGGGAGGGACTCAGCCTCAAAACGAGTAACTGGTGTGGCGTATTAACATCGCCACTGGGGAGACAAAGGCGGCCGGGCCTGGTGGATACAAGTCCCGGGCAAAGCCGGGTCATGACTATGTGTGTATGTGTTTATGTGTATGTCTGTGTGTCTGTATGTATGTGTGTATGTATGTGTCTGTATGTGTTTGTGTGTATGTATGTGTGTGTCTGTATGTATGTGTGTGTGTATTGTGTATGTGTTTGTGTGTATGTATGTGTGTGTTTGTATGTATGTGTATGTTTGTGTGTATGCATGTGTGTGTATGTGTTTGTGTGTATGTGCGGTTATGTATGTGTGTGTATGTGTGTGTCTGCAGCAAGCGCGTGTATGTGTACCTATGGACGCGCGCGCGTGTGTTGTGTAGGGGGAACGGTAGTGTAGTGCTTAGCGTGCTGCCTGTGTCTATGTGTGTGTGTGTGTGTCTGTGTGTGTGTCTGTGTGTGTGTCTGTGTGTGTGTGTCTGTGTGTGTGTGTCTGTGTGTGTGTCTGTGTGTGTGCGTGTGTGGTGTGTACGAGGAACGGTAGTGTAGTGCTTAGCGTGCTGCCTGTGTGTGTCTGTGTGTGTGTGTCTGTGTGTGTGTCTGTGTGTGTGCGTGTGTGGTGTGTGGGGAGCGGTAGTGTAGTGGTTAGCGTGCTGTCTGTGTGTCTGTGTGTGTGTGTCTGTCTGTGTGTGTGTTCTGTGTGTGTGTCTGCGTGTGTGGTGTGTGGGGAGCGGTAGTGTAGTGGTTAGCGTGCTGTCTGTGTGTCTGTCTGTGTGTTTCTGCGTGTGTCTGTGTGTGTGTCTGTGCGTCTGTGTGTGTGAGGAGCGGTGGGTGTAGTGGTTAACGCTACGCTGCGCTACCAACCCGGCGAACCGAGTTAGATTCCCGCTCATGGCCACCACCGATCAAGATTATTTGAACCTCACATAGGTCGACTCAGCCTCAAACGAGTAACTGGTGTGGCGTATTAACATCGCCACTGGGGAGACAAAGGCGGCCGGCCGTGGTGGATACAAGTCCCGGGCGAAGCCGGGTAGTACAGCTAGTACTACTATGCAGTTGTGTAGAATAAAAGACATGACATCAAATAATATCCTTTTGGCTGTTGAATTTTGTTCAAGGCATACCTTAATGACTGCAACTGGTAAAACGAATAATACAACTGATAATTATAATTAACAAGATCAACATCCACACAGGTAACGAGACCGTTCCATTTGCAGATAAAAGATCATTCTGCAATGCAGGGGACATTTAAGGTGTATCCAGTGTTTCTCCATAGCCCTTTGGGACCCATTCGCTTAACCTTCAACAATGTGAATTCAACCCTGATGAAGCTTGGAAAGCTGAATGGAGTTCATAAGAACTTGCAAACACCTTGTGAAAGACCCAACGCAGATGATCCCCCGGTTTTAGTTTCACCTAAAACGCATTCGCACAAGCCATGGCAGATATTGTTTGTTAGTTTCTCAATCCGCTTGTTCTGGTGAGGGTTGCGGTGGTATCATATTGAGCAGGGCGGTCCAGACCTCCCTTTCCTTGGCGTTCTCAGGCCAGCCGAGCGACATAGTGCCGCCAGCATGTCCTGGGCCGGCCCCGGGGTCTTCGCCTAGATGCAGATACCTGATGCACAAATGGAAAATTAACAATCCTCAGGTGTGCGACTGTGGTCATCCAGAACAGACAGTACAACATATCACGACGCAATGCCCCGATCCACAAATACGAAGAAGACATCACAGCAATACACTGCTGCTCCTAATGCGGTTGTCTGGCTTGACCACCTTGAATGTGAACTTTTAGTTCCTCTGCATCTACATCAGCTGTACAGAAGAAGAAGTAGGCCCAAATTTGATGATGTGCGGTTAGGTTGTGTGCAACTGGTATGTGTGAGTGGTGGTTTATTTGTCCAGTAGACTCTCTACTATCCGCGTGTGGTTTATCCGATTTGCGGATTAATCGCGCCCCTGAGATTTTGACATAAATAATAATAGCTCATGGTGTTTCCCTTAAACCCAAATTAATAATCTAAACACAGTTATATACAGACCAGAGGATGCCAACAGGCGAACAGCACAAAGACAATTTAATACTGGCAAAGGAGGTTTCGTGATGTAGCTGCACACCACGAGCTCTCAATGTCCTGATAGTGCATTGTCTTTGTGTTGTTCGTCTTTTGGCATCCTCTTTTCTAACACCGTTTGAGACTCGGCTTTAAAGAAAGCTGTCTCTGGTGTGGACCAATCAGTTTCAAAGACAATGCACATACTGTCAGAGCATTTTTTGTTTGCATTTTCACCACAAGTATATGTGGTACAGGCAGGAACAACAGTTCCACACTGCCCACCAGGGATTATTTGTCTGTCGTGCACAGCCCCTCCCAAACATGTACGCTCCCGGATTGGTTGAAGTGCGTCACGTGACAACGAGCTTTCTGTCGTGCACGAATGCGCTGTCCAACCAAGTTCCTACCTGCCCACTCCGAAGGAACGTGTTTAATGCAGACATGATTCCTTGCAAAGGTTTCAGTTTTGTGTTTTAACATCTGAACACCTGTTTTATTGCCAGAAAGGGCAAAACCCTATTATCATGGTGGCCGTCCATAAATGACGTCACGCACCTGGGGGGGGTCAGACATTTGTGACAAGGGGGGAGGGGTTTGAGAAATGTGACGTCACATCAAAATGCGCAACTTTAAATAAATATAGACAACACGTTCTACTTAATTAAATATACTTTTTATAAATGGGGGGGGGGGGGGAGCTTTGTGACGTCATATTTGAGGGGGGGTCTGACTTTTTGTAACGCCGTGTGACGAGATAGGGGGGGGGTAAAAAATCGTCCAATATCGCGTGACGTAATTCATGGACGGCCCCATAGACTGACAACTACCTATAGACTCAACACGACCCAACGCTGTGCCTCCGATTATAATTATCACGGTTGGGCTACGTGCTGTGCGAAAGAAGTTCCACGTGCGTCCCTGGGTGTTGGGTTTAATCGACACTGCCGCAGAATCGACTGGGTGTCAAATGGCCGCGGTCCCTGACTTTTTTATATAAAGGAGGCGGCTGTCGGAGCGATTTGGTGATTCGGGTTGGGTTTTTAATTTCGCAACATCGACAGCCTTTCGTGAGTGTAACAAAACAACGTTATCATCCACATCAGCAACAACACCTACTACTACGACAACGACAACAACAAACAAACAACATCATCATCATCATCAGTTACAACAACATCGTCGTAAGCTGCCGGGGCCCGGAGACTAAACGGAATCGCGTACGTAGTCTCTGTGTGTGTGTGTCTGTCTGTGTGTGTGTCTGTTTATGTCTGTGCGTGTCTGTGTGTCTGTCTGTGTGCGTGTCTGTGTGTGTCTGTCTGTGTGTGTGTCTGTCTGTGTGTCTGTGTGTGTGTGTGCGTGTCTGTTTGTCTGTCTGTGTGTGTGTGTCTGTGTGTGTGTGTCTGTGTATGTCTGTGCGTGTCTGTGTGTGTGTCTGTTTATGTCTGTGCGTGTCTGTGTGTCTGTCTGTGTGTCTGTGTGTGTGTCTGTTTATGTCTGTGCGTGTCTGTGTGTCTGTCTGTGTGTCTGTGTGTGTGTGTCTGTTTATGTCTGTGCGTGTCTGTGTGTCTGTCTGTGTGTGTGTGTGTCTGTCTGTGTGTATGTCTTTGTGTCTGTCTGTGTGTGTGTCTGTGTGTGTCTGTCTGTGTGTGTCTGTCTGTGTCTAATTTTGTGCAGCCCATGGGCTTGTAATTACCAACACGCTCTTCCGGCATCGGCGCA
Source organism: Lethenteron reissneri (assembly GCF_015708825.2). Taxonomy (NCBI): domain Eukaryota; kingdom Metazoa; phylum Chordata; class Hyperoartia; order Petromyzontiformes; family Petromyzontidae; genus Lethenteron; species Lethenteron reissneri. The sequence goes on along the minus strand of NC_083842.1, from coordinate 12,011,808 downwards.
TCCACACAACATCATGGATGCATGCCGGGTCCAAGCAAGAACATCTGCTGAACTACATAGTGACGGACCAGCGGATGCGAGCCCATGTCCTTGACACCAGAACCTACCGTGGAGCTGATCTGCCCTCTGACCATCGACTAGTCATCTGTAAGATGCGCCTGCCATTCTTCCACTCCGGTGGTGGGTGGACACCCAGGACCCCATTCCAACCTAAAGTGGCCTGGTCTCAGTTAGCTGATGAAAGTTGCAAGCGAGAATTTCATCATCGCTTGCAACTGGGGCTGGCATCGTCCCCCACTCCTGATGTCGAGGGTAAATGGGCGACGATTAGGACTGTGGCTCATGCAGATGCAATGGCTGCTTTGGGTACGCGGTCCAGACCTCCTCAGAGACCATGGTTGACAGAGGAGGTGTTCGGGATAGTTGAGAAAAAGCGACAGGTCCACTCTCATCGGCTACAGCATCCCACGTCAGAGAATGAGGAGGCTTACCGCAGCCTTCGCTCGGAGGTTCGGAGAGCAGTGAGGCGCTGCAAGGATGGGTGGTGGTCGCGGGTTGCTGAGGAGATGGAGTCTGCCTCAGTGGCCCATGATCACAAATCACTATTTAACTCCATCAAAAAAGTAACACAAATACAAATCTCGCTGCCTGCTCGGAATTTATTTTCAATTGTTGTATGTAATCAGGCCCCAGAGCACTCCGCTTCTCAGTCTGGCTATCCGGGGTTTTACCGTAGCTTCAAAGACCAATTATATCGATGCTACCTCCCCTTGCCCATTATATGCATTTCAGTTCACCTGTGTTAATATCTTTAACTTTACAATGTTCTAAACCTGATCATGATTTTCAGCTGTTTGTCAATGGCCAGGGACCAGGTTAGACATAATTTGACACTGATGCTGGCAATGGCCTGGAATCAAATTCGGATAGAAGGGCTCATAAGGCCATCTATCTCCCCCTTAAAAGAGACAATTAGTCTCAATGTGCACTCAACATCAGCCATTGTCTATCCACTGCCTGGAGGAATTGATCCCCATGCCGTCGCCATCCCTCGCAGTTCAATGTTGCTTCCATCCATCTTCACGTTAACTGATTTCATCGCTGTATCTCCACGGTGGTTGTGAGAAGTTTCTTGTCCTCGATGCATTCATCACTGTTTTCAAATATTTATGTCCCATCAGAATGGCATGCATGGTAACCACCCCAGTGCTGGAGCCAAGCGGGGACTTCCCGGCATGGCTGGAGGCGCAGGGCGTGAACGTGGAGGTGGCCCAGGCCATGGACTCAGAGCTGGGCATCCGGGACTACGGGGTCCTGCGTGCCTGCGTCGGGGATGGCCTCGTGCGGGCCGAGCTGCTGGCCACGGCGCGCGACCGCCTGCCCTTCGGCTTCTACGCCGTGCTGCGGCAGGTGGTGAAGGCCTTGCAGGGTGCCGAACCCCACGACGCTGGGACGCCGCGCTGGGACGACGCCGCCGCTTCCTCCCCAGGCGACGTGACCCTGGGAGGCCTGGTGGAGGTGCTGCTCGCGCTGTTCAGCGGCTTGAGCCGGGAACTGCTGCTGTCCGTCCAGAGGCTGGGAGACATTGATAACACTGGAATGTGTGCTGTTGGCTCCCCTTCAGCCAACACTGTCGTTTTGCCTGAGAACAGTGTGATGAATGAAATTGAAGATTACAAAGTGAATGGTAAAGTTGTATTCTTGTTCGCCGACGTTATTTTATAATCTTGGTTCTTTTGGTAAAGTCACGTAAATAGAAAAATAACAATAATAAGATGCAATTTAAATAATATGATTAAAAGAATACGTTGAAAGTAATAAAAGCAAAAAACCCACAACGTTTCGATCACAACACAAGCGGTCTTCATCAGGCGGAGAAAAAAGTGGGGGCAAGCCTCCAAATGTAGCTGCTTATGAGGCTTGTCCCCACTTTTCTCTCCGCCTGATGGAGACCGCTTGTGTTGCGATCAAAACGTCGTGGGTTTTTTCTTTAATTACTTTCAATTCATTATTTTAATTTAATTTTTATTTTATTAGTTTTTATTTTCATTTTTGTTTACTATTTACGCGACTTTACCGAACGAACCAAGAATATGAATTCTTGCAGAAACGAAAGTTTTAAGTCTAAACTTATTTTGTAACATTAAATATCTAATTTATGGTATTTAGCCATTGGATTTAGCAAACTTGTAAAATAACGCATAGGTTTGGAAAATAGACCCGCGAATGCATTATGCTTTACACAGATGAAAGTGAGAGGAACTTCATCCCAGATATGGGAGAATCGCAAGCTGTGGACACATCACCTTTAATAAAGACGGAAGCCCTTGAAGGTAAAACCAAATTATAAACCCAATTTTAACGTTTCCCATTCCCCTCATATAATAATATTCATTCTTTTGTCAATCTACTTCTGTATGAAGGCCTCCCCACCCCACGTTGGTCATGGTAATTGTTGACCATACCTCACCAAGCTGCTTGATGATCAGGCGGAGAGAAAAGTGGGGGCACGCCTCCAAATGTAGCTGCTTATGAGGCTTGCCCCCACTTTTCTCTCCGCCTGATGAAGACCGCTTGTGTTGCGATCGAAACGTCGTGGGTTTTTTGCTTTCATTACTTTCAATTTATTATTTTAATGTAATTTGATTATTTTTATTTTATTTTTTTTAAAAAATGTATTTACGTGACTTTACCGAAAGAACCAAGAATATGAATTCCTGCAGTCACGAAAGTTTTAAGTCTAAACTTATTTTATAATATTAAATATTACGTTGATGGTATTTAGCCATTGTGGAGTGCTGAACTTTACGCAGACAACTTCTCCTTTTTTCTTTGTCACTTTTATTACAAACTCTTCACATTCAACATCCGTAACTTCGGCGTGATTCCCCGCCCTCCGCCGTTTGTTCGCCGCGCTCGCTCCGCTTCGCCCCGTCTCTCCCCAACTTTCCGCTCTCTCGGCTCCGACTGACTCTGCTCTGACTGTCTCTCTCTCGGCATCTCCGTCTCGCTCTGCTCTGTCTCACTCTTCTCTGTCTCACTCTTCTCTGTTCACTCTGCTCTGTCTCACTCTTCTCTCGTTCCTGCTCCACTGCTAGCCTGTTCTATCTCTCATATCTTCTTCTTGTTCCTGCTCCACTGCTTCTCCCCGACCATCTCCGTCCAGCTCCCAGCAACAACTCCCTGTCCCTCTCTCACGCTCTCGTATATATCTCCGTCTTCATTCATTACCAATTAATTAAGCGGCGTCCCCACCGACGCCACCGCTCCCATCTGCAGACTTGCTGGCGCCACCCTGCACCTGCTACCTCCACCATCCAATCACCGCCACGCATCTTACAACCGCTTAATGAACCGTCTCCCTCCGGCCGTTATCCTCCCAGCAACACCTGTTTGCCCTGACGCAACCCCACTGTCCATAACACACACATGTTTCCAATTCCCCCTTTTGGCGCGCGTTAATCCACTAAAATTGGATTTAGCAAACTTGTAAAAGAATGCATAGGTTTAGAAAATAAACCCGCGAATGCATTATGCTTTACACAGATGAAGGTGAGAAGAACTTCATTCCAGATATGGGAGAATCGCAAGCTGTGGATGCATCACCTTTAATAAAGACGGAAGCCCTTGAAGGTAAAACCAAATTATAAACCCAATTTTAACGTTTCCCATTCCCCTCTAATAATAATATTCATTCTTTTGTCAATCTACTTCTGTATGAAGGCCTCCCCACCCCACGTTGGTCATGATAATTGTTGACCATACTTCACCAAGCTGCTTGATGTAAGTTGGGGAAGGTGGTTCTCAGGACTGCTTCAGATTTCACCTGCCACAAGTAAAAGCCATGGCCGTGAATCAAACTTAGGGCTGGGTTTTTAGCTTAGTGTGTTAACCCACTGCACCATTGGTGCAACATTCACCTCTTTGTGTTTCTACATCTCTATCTGTGTCTATCAATGTCTGTATCTGTGCTGTGTGTCACTGCTCTCTGTACTGCCGTGGGAATGCATACATCCTAATTTTCATAATGTCGAACACGCAATACAATCTGAAAACACATCGGAGAAGCGCACATTGATTTGAGAGTCCACAGAAAAGTGCACCATTACCGTTTTCTTGAGGGAAAGGTGTGTATGTATGTTTAACTTATTTTGCACGTATGCAGCCAACCGTGCTGATCGGAGGTGCGGGGGAAGGATAACAAACTAAACATGAAAGGCAGTTCTAAAGAAATGAGTTTCCAAGTGGTTAAAACTGGTTTCCCAAATTATGTTTAATAGTTTTTGTTCCTTCGTGAAAAGTAAATTCACTTTGGTTTTTAATAACAGTCCAACTATATCTTGTTAATGGTTGAAGTTTTTAGTTCAGTTCAACTCTCTGGTCGCTACTAAATCAAATGGGAGAATAGAGAGACAACAGTTGGCATGGAGTCCCTTCCAGAACCGGCCACAAGGGTATGAGACGGAAGTTACTGTATCAACTCAAGTGCAAATGTGAAGCATTTTCAAATGTCCGATTTTTTTCGCTTAACTGCCTATTGCTTCTTAATAACATGTTCAATGGTATGCCCTTACAGATTCTAGTGACATCGAAGGTAATTCAGTGCAAGATGTGGTTTCACTCCAAGCAATGGGAAACCATTTTGCGAACGTTGGTGATGTTGGTGACATTGGTGACGTTGATGACGTTGGTGACGTTGGTTCATGTTCATGGCAACAACAGCAGCAGACAGGAGACAGAATGCGAAGCTGTCAAGTTGACGAGGTGGAAAACATTTCTCTGCGCAGCATGTACACGTCCAACCCTCCAGCAAATCGACATGTTCACGGGCGACAAGCACCATTGAACATTACCGAGGCTCTGCCGAGCGATGTGCGGCAGAATCCTGCTTTTTCAGAGGAAAATCCAGCGGAGCGCCAGCTTTTTATGGTGGGGTGTGGTTCGCGACAAGCGAGCGTGAACGTCAACTCGCCGAAGCCGTATGAGTGCACGGTGTGCAAAAAGAGTTTCGCGTGCCTCTCGCTCCTGCGGTACCACCATCGCGTGCACACGGGAGAGAAGCCGTTCTGCTGCAGCGTGTGCAACCGGTCCTTCTCAAACTCTGGCAATTTGAGGGTCCACGAGCGCACGCACACGGGACAGAAGCCGTACCGGTGCGATATTTGCAACAGCAGCTTCTCGCGCAGTCATCACTTAAAAGGTCACCAGCGCACGCACAAGCCTTGAGCAGAAATAGTGGTAGAAGAAATGCGATTGTTGATTTGTGCATAATTTTTTTGTACTACTGGACATCAGTGAAAACTACTGAACATCTGGGAAAAAGAGATAGATTATCGAATTCCTCCAGTATAAATACATATTCTGATTTTGATAATTGTGCTATCCGTATCAGGTCATGAGGCAAAGAATCCATTCAGAACTCTCACATAGAAGTGCAACCCTTTGTGCCAGCGAATGGCCTACTTGAGCAGATCAAATCCATCCTCGTGACCTATGGTGCACACAGTCGAGGGTAAGATAGTGCTTTTCCCTACCATCTTTCCACTGAGTGAAACATTTAAATTTTCAGAATTACATTTAGCCAAATTAAGTGCAGAATCTAATTTTACGCGATGAATTTTTTTTAATGTACAGTTATTGGTGGCTAGACTGAGGCCATCTCACTCCAGTTGAGAACCAGATTTAATCACGGCCTGATAAATCCCAGATTCGAACCCAGGTTCTATGGTACCGGCTCAATACCCGGGCTTGTGAGCCACCCGGTGAGCTTGCATAACCGGGATAAAAGCTCGCTTGCGGCACACCCACATTGGATATTATGTATGTTTAACTTCTTTCGCACCGTACGTAGCTAACTGTGCTAATTGGAGGTGCGGGATATCGGCTGTAATGATGAAATGTGTTACTGTGGACATTTTTCACGGTGTTGTGTAAGGTATACTACTATGCAGTTTTGTAGAATAAAAGACATGACATCAAATAATATCCTTTTGGATGTTGAATTTTGTTCAAGGGATACCTTAATGACTGCAACTGGTAAAACGAATAATACAACTGATAATTATAATTAACAAGATCAACGTCCATACAGGTAACGAGACCGTTCCATTTGCAGATAAAAAGATCAGTCTGCAATGCAGGGGACATTTAAGGTGTATCCAGTGTTTTTCCATAGCCCTTTGGGACCCATTCGCAGTAACCTTCAACAATGTGAATTCAATCCTGATGAAGCTTGGAAAGCTGAATGGAGTTTATAAGAACTTGCAAACACCTTGTGAAAGACCCAACGCAGATGATCCCCTGGTTTTGGTCGACCCTAAAACGCATCCACACAAACCATGGCAGATATTGTTTGCTAGTTTCTCAATCCGCTTGTTCTGGTGAGGGTTGCGGCGGTATCATATTGAGTAGGGCGGTCCAGACCTCCCTTTCCTTGGCGTTCTCAGGCCAGCCGAGCAACATAGTGCCGCCAGCATGTCCTGGGCCGGCCCCGGAGTCTTCGCCTAGATGCAGATACCTAATGCACAAATGGAAAATTAACAATCCTCAGGTGTGCGACTGTGGTCATCCAGAACAGACAGTACAACATATAACAACGCAATGCCCCGATCCACAAATACGAAGAAGACATCACAGCGATACACTCTGCTGCTCCTAATGCGGTTATCTGGCTTGACCACCTTGAATGTGAACTTATGGTTCCTCTGCATCTACATCAGCTGTACAAAAGAAGAAGTAGGCCCGAATTTGATGATGTGCAGTTAGGTTGTGTGCAACTGGTATGTGTGAGTGGTGGTTTATTTGTCCAGTAGACTCTCGACTATCCGCGTGTGGTTTAACCGATTTGTGGATTAATCACGCCCCTGAGATTTTGACGTAAATTAATAATATCTCGTGGTTTTTCCCTTGAACCCAAATTAATAATCTAAACACAGTTATATAGAGACCAGAGGACGCCAAAAGGCGAAGCGCACAAAGACAATAATTTAATATTGGTGTAGCTAGCACCCTTGGCTTACCCGCAGGGGGCTGTGGGCTTTGGATCCCCCGTGTCCCTCCCAACGGGTGGGGGCTGTGGGGTGTGCTGTGATCCCTCAGAACCCCGCCCCTCGGTGGGGAAATGAGTATAAAAGACGGGGAGCCAGAGAGATAGGGGCAGTGTTCGCGAGCCGAAGTCCGAAGACCCAGTTGAAGACTGAAGACCGGCTAGATAGACCCTGGGACTCCTCTGACCCGCAGTCCTTCTCAGGGCCTGGCAGAGCAAGCCAGCGGTGTGACCCCAGAGCCTCAGAGCATGCTTTTTGTTTGCATTTTCACTGCAAGTATATGTGATTAATGCAGACATGATTCCTTGCAAAGGTTTCAGTTTGGTGTTTTAACATCTGAACACCTGTTTAATTGCCAGAAAGGGGAAAACCCTATTATCACGGGGCCGTCCATGAATGACGTCACGCACCTAGGGGGAGGGGTAGGTCAGACATTTGTGACGATGTGTGACGAGGGGGGAGGGATTTGAGAAATGTGACGTCACATCAAAATGCGCAACTTTAAATAAATATAGGCGACACGTTCTACTTAATTAAATAGACTTTTTAATAAATGTTTTCTCCTACAACATCAGAGTGCAGCGCCACATTAAATACGCACTACAATGACAATAGTTTAAAGCGATCTGAAGCATGTCTTATTTGGGGGGGGGCGGTGGCAGAGCTTCGTGACGTCATATTTGAGGGGTGGTCTGACTTTTTGTGACGCCGTGTGACGAGGGGGGGGGGTCAAAAATCGCGTGACATCATTCATGGACGGCCCCATAGACTAACAACTACCAACAGACTCAACACTGCCCATCAACTCAACACTGCCCACAGACTCACACTGGCCATAGACAACTCAACGCTGCACCTCCCGATTATAAACACATTCCTGCGGAGGGAGCTGGTAGGAACGTTGGGTTGCTCGGTCAATGGCCAGGGTCAACGGCGGCATGGTATATTCCGCAAATATGGTTGACTATGAGGGCGGGCACAAGCCGGCGTGAGTAGGTTAAACGTTGAGTTTTATAAGGGCACCACGGGGTGACCAGCCCCTCCCCACCCAGCCCCTCCCCACCGTCCCCTCTCCACCCAGCTCCACCCCTCCCATTTTTGGATGCACGACGGACGGACGGACACAATAATCCCCTGTGAGCAGGTGGAACCAGGTGGTTCCTACCAGTGTTATCACGGTTGGGCTACGTGCTGTGCGAAATAAGTTCCACGTGCGTCCCTGGGTGTTGGGTTTCATCGACACTGCCGCAGAATCGAGTGGGTGTCAAATGGCCGCGGTCCCTGACTCTCTTTTCTTTATAAAGGAGGCGGCTGTCGGAGCGATTTGGTGATCCGGGTTGGGTTTTTAATTTCGTTTTGAGGCCGCCGCTTCCAACATCGACAGCCTTTCGTGAGTGTAACAAAACAACGTTATCATCCACATCAGCAACAACACCTACTACTACGACAACGACAACAACAAACAAACAACATCATCATCATCAGTTACAGCAACATCGTCGTAAGCTGCCGGGGCCCGGAGACTAAACGGAATCGCGTACGTAGTCTCTGTCTGTGTGTCTGTCTGTCTTTGTGTGTGTCTGTCTGTGTGTGTCTGTCTGTGTGTGTCTGTGTGTCTGTCTTTGTGTGTGTGTCTGTCTGTGTGTGTGTCTGTGTGTGTGTGTCTGTGTGTGTCTGTCTGTGTGTGTGTCTGTGTGTGTCTGTCTGTGTGTGTGTCTGTTTGTGTCTGTCTGTGTGTGTGTGTGTCTTTGTATGTGTCTGTCTGTGTGTGTCTGTGTGTGTCTGTCTGTGTGTGTGTGTCTCTGTGTGTGTGTCTGTCTGTGTGTCTGTCTGTGTGTGTGTGTCTGTCTGTGTCTTCGTCTGTGTGTGTGTTTGTGTCTGTCTGTGTGTGTGTGTCTGTCTGTGTGTGTCTGTCTTTGTGTGTGTCTGTGTCTCTGTGTGTGTGTGTGTCTGTCTGTGTGTCTTCGTATGTGTGTGTGTCTGTGTGTCTGTCTGTGTCTTCGTCTGTGTGTGTGTTTGTGTCTGTCTGTGTGTGTGTCTGTCTGTGTGTGTCTGTCTTTGTGTGTGTCTGTGTCTCTGTGTGTGTGTGTGTCTGTCTGTGTGTCTTCGTATGTGTGTGTGTCTGTGTGTCTGTGTGTGTCTGTCTGTGTCTGTGTGTGTCTGTCTGTCTATGTGTCTGTCTGTGTGTGTGTCTGTGTGTGTCTGTCTGTGTGTCTGTCTGTGTGTCTGTCTGTGTGTGTGTCTGTCTGTGTGTACCTGTCTGTGTGTGTGTCTGTGTGCGTGTCTGTCTGTGTCTGTCTGTGTGTGTGTGTCTGTGTCTGTCTGTGTGTGTCTGTGTATGTGTGTCTTCTCGGCCACAGTCATTCCCTCCGTTCTCTACGCTTGCGAAACGTGGACCCCCTCTAATGGAACATCTTCGCCGGTTAGAAACATTCAGGCTGGCCTGCCTTCCGATCCATCCTGGGTTTAACCAGGCTGGATTGTGTGAGGAGCTCACAAATCCTTGAAAGATCTGGACAAAGTCCCATCGGTGAGCACCTTTGGCAGGCAAGGCTGCGTTGGCTGGGTCATGTAGCCCACATGCCCAGCCACCACATGCCTAAACAGCTTTTGTTCGGTCGGATCGAGGGGGCTAAACGGGCTAAAGAAGAGATGGAGTGATGTGGTACAGGAGGACGTGGAGCTGAGTGGACTTGCCGACGACTGGTACCAGCGGTGTCAAGATCGGCCTCAGTGGAGGAGGCTCGTGAAGGACGCTACTGGGCAGTTGGAGGCAGTCGCCCTCCAGCAACAACGGAGGGCGGAGGAGCGACGCTCACAACAACGAGCGGAGCGCATGGTGGATAAAGCACAGCAAGTTGGCACAGTAGGGGGCACAGGTGGTGCATCAGCCAGTCATCTCGGTCATCTCAGTCAGTCGACCCGTGGCACCTGCTGGGTCTGTCCCGTGACATCCTGCCAGCGGGCTTTCGACACTTCACGTGGCCTCAGGGTGCACATGGCCTGGCACAAGCGTCGTGGTGACGTCACCGCCACTTAGTGGCGAATGGCGGTTGTTGTTTTGTGTGTGTGTCTGTGTGTCTGTCTATGTGTGTGTCTGTGTGTGTGTGGGGAGCGGTAGTGTTGTGGTTAGCGCTACGCTGCGCTATGAACCTGGCGACCCGGGTTCGATTCCCGCTCACGGCCAACAACCAGTGAAGATTATCTCGAACCGGTGCAGGGCATCCCCTAGATCGACTCGGCATCAAATGAGTACCTGGTGCGATGTGTAAACATCGCCACTGTGGGAGACAAAGGCGGCCGGGAGTGGGTATTGGCCACCCATCCCCTCTTGTGCCGTGCCGGCCTTTATAGGTGCTCGCTAACAGCACTTGCCCCTACAGTCTTTTAAGGGCTACACGGGGGATCTTTGTCTTTGTGTGTGCTCGGTCTGCCCCCCCCCCTTAACGTGCACCTTGCCTGGCACAGGTGCCGCTGTGACGTCACCCTCACTGAATGGCGGGCATTGGTTTTGGGGTACACGTGGCCCTTAGTAAATGTTTCACTCGATTAAGGACTGGGTGCACCAGATGTCTTTTGACCCCTCCCCTCCCCCTTTTCATTCTCTCAAACTTATTTTGTTATTATTTGAAACAAGTGAACGTGCAAAGGGTGGAAATATATTCGGGGTCAGTGAATTGGGGAGGTCACAGAACATTTGGCCCCACCTGTAAACCAAAAAAAACACCATAGGGGCATCTCTTCACGGTTTCTCTCGTGGTCTCTCATTTTTTATTATCCGATTCCCAACGGGATTGCGTAAATTTCGGCCTTGAGGCCACCAAACAAACCCGCGCCCTCGCAAAGATCCACCGTGTAGCCTCAACAGACTGTTGGGGCAAGTGCTGGTAATGAGTAGAAGCACCTACCTATGAAGGCCAGCACTGTGTGACACACGAGGGGGTTGGTGGGTCAGCACCACGCCCTGGCCTTTTGTTTAACAGACTGTTAATGAGCATCTCTGAAGGTCGATTACACCTTCAACACGCACCTTTTCACGCAAAGTAACATGTTTGACCCAATCAAGTGCACTCGGACACCACGCATTAAACAAATGCACGCAAAATCGCACGTGTTAACTTTTTTGTTCATAATAGAAGTTTTTGGGTTAGATCACGTAGATATAAACGTGTCGTTAAACCCGCCACCCCCCAGACACAGCCCATTAGTAAGGTTTGTCACTTAAACAAAACATGCCAATTCATTACTAATTCAGCCAGGCGGTCCGCCTGACGCTAGTTGTAATTGCTGGCGAAAGCTCACGGTACTCGAATTGTAAATGTTGTGGGTTTTACTCTCCAAACACACTGGTGTGCTGAACTAGTAATGAATTGGCACGTTTTGTTTATGTGTGTAGCTGTGTCATCGGGTGGTGGCGTGTTTAACGACACATTTTTTAACGCGATCCAACCCAAACATCTCTTGTGGATAATATTGGTGGGCGAAAGTTCACTACGTGTTAAACTGACTTTGTTAAAAAACAAAACCAACTGACTTCACCGGGGGCTATGTCGCATTGGGTTGGGGACTTGGTGCATCAACAGCAGCCATATTACATCAGGATGACTTTCCTGGCAGCTAATTGGCTGGTGTAGTGATGATGTAATCCCTAGCGACCACTGTGTGGCTTAGACGCACACAAATACAAATATCGCTGCCTGCTCGGAATTTATTTGCAATTTTTGTATGTAATCAGGCCCCAGAGCACTCCGCTTCTCAGTCTGGCTATCCGGGGTTTTACCGTAGCTTCAAAGACCAATTATATCGATGCTACCTCCCCTTGCCTGTTACATGCATTTCAGTTAACCTGTGTTAATATGTTTAACTTCACAATGCTCTAAACCTGATCATGATTTTCAGCTGTTTGTCAATGGCCAGGGACCAGGTTAGACATCATTTGCCTCTGATGCTTGCAATGGCCTGGAATCAAATTCGGATAGAAGGGCTAATAAGGCCATCTATCTCCCCCTTAAAAGAGACAATTAGTCTCAATGTGCACTCAACATCATCAGCCATTGTCTATGCACTGCTGGAGGAATTCATCCCCGTGCCGTCGCCATCCCTCGCAGTTCAATGCTGCTTCCATCCATCTTCGCGTGAACTGATTTCATCGCCGCATCTCCACGGTGGTTGTGAGAAGTTTCTTGTCTTCGATGCATTCATTACTGTTTTCAAATATTTACCTCCCATCAGAATGGCATGCATGGTAACCACCCCAGTGCTGGAGCCAAGCGGGGACTTCCCGGCGTGGCTGGAGGCGCAGGGCGTGAACGCGGAGGTGGCCCGGGCCATGGACTCGGAGCTGGGCATCCGGGACTACGGGGTCCTGCGCGCCTGCGTCGGGGATGGCCTCGTGCGGGCCGAGCTGCTAGCTACGGCACGCGACCGCCTGCCCTTCGGCTTCTACGCCGTGCTGCGGCAGGTGGTGAAGGCCTTGCAGGGTGCCGAGCCCCACGACGCTGGGATGCTGCGCTGGGACGACGCCGCCGCTTCCTCCCCTGGCGACGTGACCCTGGGAGGCCTGGTGGAGGTGCTGCTCGCGCTGTTCAGCGGCTTGAGCCGGGAACTGCTGCTGTCCGTCCAGAGGCTGGGAGACATTGATAACACTGGAATGTGTGCTGTTGGCTCTCCTTCAGTCAACAATGTCGTTTTGCCTGAGAACAGTGTGATGAATGAAATTGAAGATTACAAAGTGAACGGTAAAGTTGTATTCTTGTTCGCCGACCTTATTTTATAATCTTGGTTCTTTCGGTAAAGTCACGTAAATATTAAGAAAATAATAATAAAAAATGAAAATAATAAATAATAAGATAAAATCAAAATCATAAATTGAAAATAATGAAAGCAAAAAACCCACGACGTTTCGATCGCAACACAAGCGGTCTTCATCAGGCGGAGAGAAAAGTGGGGGCAAGCTTCCAAATGTAGCTGCTTATGAGGCTTGCCCCCACTTTCAATTTATTATTTTAATGACATTTTTTTAATTTGTATTTTTTTATTTTATTTTCATTTTTTTATTTTTCTATTTACGTGACTTTACCGAAAGAACCAAGAATATGAAAGTTTTAAGTCTCAACTTATTTTATAACATTAAATCTCATTTATGGTATTTAGCCATTGGATTTAGCTAACTTGTAAAATAACGCATAGGTTTGGAAAATAAACCCGCGAATGCATTATGCTTTACACAGATGAAAGTGAGAGGAACTTCATCCCAGATATGGGAGAATCGCAAGCTGTGGACACATCACCTTTAATAAAGACGGAAGCCCTTGAAGGTAAAACCAAATTATAAACCCAATTTTAACGTTTCCCATTCCCCTCTGATAATAATATTCATCCTTTTGTCAATCTACTTCTGTATGAAGGCCTCCCCACCCCACGTTGGTCATGATAATTGTTGACCATACTTCACCAAGCTGCTTGATGCAAGTTGGTGAAGGTGGTTCTCAGGACTGCTTCAGATTTCACCTGCCACAAGTAAAAGCCATGGCCGTGAATCAAACTCAGGGCTGGGTTTTTAGCTCAGTCTGTTAACCCACTGCACCATTGCTGCAACATTCACTTCTTTGTGTTTCTACATCTCTGTGTCTATCACTGTCTGTATCTGTGCTTTGTGTCACTCTGCTCTCTGTACTGCCACGGGAATGCATATGTCCTAATTTTCATAATGCCGAACACGCAATACAATCCGAAAACACATTGGAGAAGCGCACATTGATTTGAGAGTCCACAGAAAAGTGCACCTTTACCGTTTTCTTGAGGGAAAGGTGTGTATGTATGTTTAACTTATTTTGCACGTACGTAGCCAACCGTGCTAATCGGAGGTGCGGGGGAAGGATAACGAACTAAACAAGAAAGGCAGTTCTAAAGAAATGAGTTTCCAAGTGGACTTTTTATAGTGCAGATGCACACCATGGCATGCAAGACAGCTGGTGACAACAACATTTAGATATCCAATGCATGAAATGGTTAAAACTGGTTACACAAATTACATTTCATAGTTTTTGTTCCTTCGTGAAAAGTAAATTCACTTTGGTTTTTGATAACAGTTCAAAATCGAAAGCAACTATATTTTGTTAACGGTTGACGTTATTAGTTCAGTTCGACTCTCTGGTCGCTACTAAATCAAATGGGAGAATAAAGAGACAACAGTTGACATGGAGTCCCTTCCAGAACCGACCACAAGGGTATGATACAGAAGTTACTGTATCGACTCAAGTGCAAATGTGAAGCATTTTCAAACGTCCGATTTTTTTCGCTTAACTGTCTATGGCTTCTTAATAACATGTTCAATGGTATGCCCTTACAGATTCTAGTGACATCGAAGGCAATTCAGTGCAAGATGTGGTTTCACTCCAAGCAATGGGAAACCATTTTACGAACGTTGGTGATGTTGGTGACATTGATGACGTTGATGACGTTGGTGACATTGGTGACGTTGGTTCATGTTCATGGCAACAGCAGCAGCAACAACAGCAGCAGCAGCAGACAGGAGACAGAATGCGAAGAAGCTGCCAAGTTGACGAGGTGGAAAACATTTCTCTGCGCAGCTTGTACACGTCCAACCCTCCAGCAAATCGACATGTTCACGGGCGACAAGCGCCATTGAACATTACCGAGGCTCTGCCGAGCGATGTGCGGCAGATTCCTGCTTTTGCAGAGGAAAATCCAGCGGAGCGCCAGCTTTACATGGTGGGGTGCGGTTCGCGACAAGCGAGCCTGAACGTCAACTCGGCGAAGCCGTACGAGTGCACGGTGTGCAAAAAGAGTTTTGCGTGGCGCTCGCTCCTGCGGTACCACCATCGCGTGCACACGGGAGAGAAGCCGTTCCGCTGCAGCGTGTGCAACCGGTCCTTCTCAAACTCTGGCAATTTGAGGGTCCACGAGCGCACGCACACGGGGGAGAAGCCCTACCGGTGCAAGATCTGCAACAAATGTTTCAAGCAGAGTCAACACTTAAAAGGTCACCAGCGCACCCACAGAGCTTGAGTAAGTTGGAGCGAGAAATGCGACGGTAGTTTCGAGCTTAATTATTTTTTGAATGCCACGACGTAAATGGTGAAGTTGTTAAATCTCCGAATCTTTATTTAGTTACACTGGAGGAATCCGATGAGCTATGAAGCTCTTTTTTCACATGTCCAGTAGTCACAGATGATCTCGAGCACGTTAGGGCAAGGTACCACACAGTACGCAAAACGGGATTGCCTATCAAGAAGTTGGGTACGCTATAGCGAAAGCACAAGATGGGAGGGCCTAAATCTGGGTATCACTGTAAAAGAGAACTTCCTCCCAAGATGCCTTTAAGTGACCACTGATACACACAGTACGGGGGTAGTACTTCCCCAACACACACATTATTTTATACACATTAATTCGCACAAACAGATGTACATGTGCACACAGTCTCCACTCGGGATGAGTTTTCAAATAACATTTTCTCAGATATTGGTTTCTGAGACCAAATCCCTATTCTTGTTTTGTGTTTTTAGATTGGATGCCTGCCCTCTGGTGTTTAGGCTGCACCTCTTTCTCTTCAGGCTCTGCCCCTTCCCTCTGGACACGAGCTTGACCTTGTTTTGGGGCTGCTTTGTAAAGGCAGTGCTGCTTATTTTCCCACGAGACTTTGGAACTCTGGGCCAAAGTCAATTTGATTTTGTAGTTTGACAATGTAACTCTCATGTGCTGCGGGCCACTGGCGGCCCCTGGTGGCCTCTGGTGGCCTTTAGTGCGGCCCCTGACGTGCGGCCCCCAGCAATACACAACATTTGAAAACACCCCTTAGTGTTGTCGAACCCAATGGTTTAAAATGTGTGGTGGCTCTCACACTGATGTCATATCTGCGAAAGTGGCTCTCTCCCTCTGAAAATTAGTGAAGAACACCGTGCTATACTGACTCCTTGAAGACAGCGAGAGCGCGCGGTGGAACTTGTGCTAAGTGTACTGCACAGCAACATTGCATCTCTTGCAAAGCACCAGGGTGGTAGGACGCCTTGCGTTGAGGCTTTGGATAGCTGGCCATGACTAATTTGTACTACCACATCTACAAATAAAATTAAGGAATCATGAACAGTAATTTTAATTTATAAGGTGCATTTTATCCATAGATTCCCAGTGCATAATACATTTCGCAGCTAGTACATTTATCGTTAATTAAAGTCAATCGGAACATACTTGCGTGATAAAGACTGAAAAGATTGATGTGGTCTGAATGAGGCCCACCCAGAGGGAAGGCAAAAGATAACAAAGAGACTGACAACAATGAAACGCAGCAAGAGCCGGCTACGATCATTGGCTGTTCACCAGGACAGTGTTGTCGCTCTGGAGATAGATGATCGATGTTCGATGGTTGCCACGTTGAAAGCATTCGTTGCGATTTCCCACTTAACAGTGGGCCTCGTGAAGGCAACCATCTTCCATTCCCACCAGGGCAGTAGGTGACAGGGAGAGGGGGGGGAAGATCCACAGAGCTTCCACAGGCCGAGCTGAAATCCTCTTTTCACGAGTGGCCACACGGGCACGACTCTATGTAATACAATACTGCGAGCAAAACTGGTTTTTCGACAAGCCATTTCATTGCGAGAACCGGTTGACTGACTTTAAACTGCCGGGAGCGCTGTGCGTCCTGAGTGCTTCCTGTAATCTCCTGGACATCTGTGGAAAAGAATTGCTTTATAGCTCATCGAATTTTTCCAGTTATAAATATTCTGATTGTGAATTGTTGACGCTCATCCACGACAACTGCTGCTGCTGCTTGCCGTTCACTAATGTTGGGTGCTTTTCACTGTTGCTACTGCTGGTTTCCTGATGCATGTTCCTCTTACAACTGCTGAATCCACTGCTACCTGGTATTCGTTGGGATGCGTAGATTGTGCTCGCGTAGTCTTGACAAATGTATGTAAGTTGAACTTCTTTCGCACCGTGCATAGCCAACTGTGCTAATGAAGCTCACCAACCGGATAGTATTGGAGTCACAGGCTATTACTTTACCCACTCCCATGTGCCTGCCTATCAAACAAAATCCAACTTTACTCCAAAGTACAGGGTCCCCTTTCCATATGCGAGTTTGGTTTGTGCGATTTCTCGTATATGCGGGTAACTTATTTCTTTTAGAACTGCTTTTTGTGTTTAGTTTGTTGTCTTTCCCCCGCACCTCCGATTAGTACGGTACGAAATAAGTTCAACATGCAACATAAAACCTATTTCCACGCAAAATTCAGAATTAGCAATTTAAATTCACCCATGCGGCTATGGCGGTCGGACTTGGGAAATTGTGTGCTATATGCGCTACCGGGCAGGTAGCTTCTCTCGTGCGGTTTCGCGTTGTTGCGTCCTTTTTTAAAATGCATCTACTGCATGTATCGTATGTTGAACTTCTTTCGCACGGTACATTGCCAGCCGTACTAATCATAGGTGGTGGGGGAGGACAACAAACGAAATACAAATAATTAAAAGTGCATAGCTCCAGCGGCTTCCTATCGGAAAAAAGAGCGTTCCAGAGGCATCTGAAAGCGCGCGACGATGGGGTGACCGTCTTTGTTCGATCGCTTAGCCAAAAGACACTGCTGCGAGGACGACCGGAGTTTGCGTGATGGTTTATGCTCCTTGACCAGATCAGCAAGGTAAAGCGAAGGAAACCTCGATAGTCCGTGGGTAAAACGTAGGAAAAGTGGATGATTTTATTTAGTTGGGAGCTCACTTGTGGAAGGTGGGGGGGGGGGTTACCCTTTGCGGGTATCTGTGGGTACGCTGGAATTGAGGTAAGGTACCCCGCCCTGATCCAGGACTCTACCCCAGAGGAGAACTACTGGAGTCCAATTTAGAACTGTGTTCTTCATTGCAAGGCCACTGGCGATCCTGGGTGACCTTTAGTGCGGCCTCTGACAATAACCCTAATGTGAAAACACCCTCCACAATCGTGCTGTGAAACCCAATGGTTTCAAATGTGTGGTGGCCCTGACATTGATGTCTTATCGGCGAAAGTGCTCCCCGCTCTTAACATTTGTGAAGAATGCTGGAGATAGAAACACTGGGCTACCACTCCTGACCTCTCCTCAATCGAGCAAAACAAAGCAATCGCTCACAATGTGTTTGGCGCCTTTGCGATGTTGCTGTTTGTTGGTTCGTGGTGATGATTGGCTTTCATCTCGCCAAGGTAGGTAAGTGTCGTACTCGGAGTAATACAATAAACGTTATACCTTTTGTCATCGAGATTGCCTTGCAACACCGAGAAAATAAGTTGAAATGCATAGAAAATATACACGAAATAGATCCGGACGTTTGGCAATGGTCATTATTCGGAGCAGAAAGGGCAGAACTATTGATTGGCTCTTGAATATGACCCTTAACATGCGTTGACTCGCTGCATCTTTAAGTGCAATCGCAGTGGTTTGTGTACAGCAGTGGTTCTCAACTAGGAGAGGGGGTACGTGAGGTTGTGTGAAATTATAGCACATACTAGTCATTGGTGAATATTTTTTTTTCCAATATAAACAAACTATGATGAAAATTTAAATCCATATGGTAACCTAGAACGATATAAAAGACCTAAACTGATTAATCATAAACAATGTGGTTTCCAAGAGTGGAATGTCTGTTCAATGTCTTTTATTCACTTGCAGTTACGAGCTAGTTAGGATACCTCCCAAAATGAACAAGTGGTCTAAATATTGATGTTCATTATTCACTTACATTTTTCAGAATCATGGAGGGCCAGGTAAGGGGGTTACTCTGTTGAAACAAAAGTCAACAAGGGGGTACAATAACCAAACAAGGTTGAGAACTGAACTAAATGTTTTTATTTTACCAGGTAAGACCCACTGAGCTATGTAGGTATTTTTTAGAAGCGAAAATTGAGAACCACTGGTGTACACAAATGTCCCGTGGCTTCCACCCAGCACACCCATCACCACCGGTAATGGCATAAAATGGACTCGGCCACCCCTCTAAAGAACAATCTTTATTGAACAAGCCAGTAAATCTAAAGGCAAAAATCCATCGTGAAAAACATGGAATAAACATCAACGTGTGCATGTGTAGCCGGTCTGCCATGCCCCCTCTCCTCCCATCGTGAATCCTTGCGAGGGGGGGATCGGTTGGCTAAATCGCCAATACAATTAATCAAGTTCTGAAACGGATGCGTTGATGCGTCCTCTGCGTCGTGGGCGACTCCACAACAGCTGACATACCTCTTCTTGGTTCTTTCGGTAATGTCACGTAGAAGGGAAGTGATAAAATAATAAAAATAAAACAATAAAATAATTCTCACGACGTTTCGGCTACAACGCAAGCAGCCGTCTTCAGGTGAAGCCGAAACGTCGTGAGAATTATTTTATTTTTATTTTTATTATTTTATTACTTTCCCTTCTACGTGACATTACCGAAATAACCAAGAAGATGAATCCCTGCAGTCACGAAAGCTTTAAATCGAAAAAAGCTGACATACCTGTCAACCCATACGGGTTACCCGTATTTTTGTACAATAAATGAGTTTTCATGTCCATATGGCATACAACCGTTTCAATCCGGACACTTTTTTGACCATTTGTGTTTCTTCGTTGTGATGGGACTTCATAGAATGAACGTTGAGATTTTTAAGGAGTACTGTGTGACCAATAATGTCTGAATTGGTCTTGCAATAAGGTAGGCACTGATGAGGGGTTGACAGGTATGAGCTGAGCACCCGGGTGGGATTTGTGAAAAGGTGAAACTTTATTTCAAAGCGTTCCTCAGAAGGGCAGTTGTGCTCTCTGCAATGGCGATCAGAAACACCACTCCCCACAAACACCGCAGCTCAATTTCTCAGTCCGAAATTAGCCCAAATCCTAGCGTGGCAGTGTCGTACACAGTGAACGTAGGGCTTTGGATGCAATCCCTGATCACCATTGCATTCACTTTAATGATAAAACGCACCTAGCGACCCCGTGCTATTAGCAGCAGCGCAATTATTCGTGATTAAATTACAGGTGAGCTCACACCGGCTGCATGTGCAAACGGGAACCTGTAGCCGTCGGACAACTTTCAATATCAGCATCACCAACAGCGTGTTCAGTGTCTGCTGGTGTACAATACCGCCGCCATGAGCACATGACACGCAGAGGTTGGCCAGGTGGCTCAAAGGGACTCGTTAACTGTCGGAAGCACCGAATCAGCACTGCTCAGACCCTGGGTGTGAAAGTCGGGCAATAGCCACACGAGCCTGTGACTAAAACTGGGTTCTCAAGTGTAGCAGGTGGATGGATTCAGGTCGGTCACCGTTGACTGAAAAATACCCAATTTATTACATTTTCAGCATTGCAGCATATTCCAGCTCTCAAAAGGCACACTTTTGGTGTCATCTGGTCCAACACAATGTGAGACTAGGCTCTAAGAAAAGCTGTCTCGGGTGTGGACCAATCAATTTCAAGGACAGTGCATACATTATCAGAGTTGTGTTTTTTGTTTGCATTCCGACTGCAGGTATTGTGGTCAATGCAAACATGACATCCTTGTAAAAAGGTGTCAGTTTTGGTGCCAGATAAAAGGGTAAAAAAACAACATATTTTGCGACTGGCAAAGGAGGTTCCAATGGTGTAAACGAAAACTATTTGGTTTGTCATGCGATGAATATACTCTGCTTATAAAAAGTAACCCTTGTGTGGACAAATGTCATCTTCTCGGTCCCGTTCTATAAGTTGGTGCGCCGACAGCTGCACGAGTTCCAAGTGGAATATTATCACCCCGTGACATGATGCCAACAGAATAAGTGTGTACACAAATCAGAATAAAACGCAAAAACTTAAAAATACTTTAGAACAGTAACCAAGCGTTAAGTCTCCAATCCAGCTCAACGAGGCCCGCATTTGCCCACTTTCCGCATTCGCTTGTGAATCAAATGGTCTTCGGTTTAACTATTCTGCAGTACAATTAGCCCGACATCCTTCACGAATGCTACGTTGGTCTTACATCCATTCGCTCCTTCGTTTAAACCGCTTGTGCGAGTCCGTGACATACGGTGCGGGCTGTTAGGTGTGTAATAAACGACTTCCACGACGATTGTGAAAAGAGTGCTTCTTTATTAACTGTAGCACTGCAACGGTTCTCTTCTTCCCTCTCCAGGTAATTTCCCTTCATAATATAGGTTTTTGGGTCAGATCGCGTTATTTATAAATGTGTCGTAACCCTCCACCACCCGACACGGCCAAACAGTAAAAAAATGCGTCACGTTTTCAAAGGACAAATTAATTGACTTCTTTAGCCCACCGGTGTGCTGAAGAGAGAATCAACAGCATTTAAAAATTTGAGTACGACGTTTCGTTGATAATTACAATCAGCTTCATCGGGCAAGAATAGTGAAGCTCTCCTGTTGCTTCCGGTCTTAAATAGAGCAGCATCATGGTGACGTCATCATTTAATTCAATTCAATCTGGTACAGTGATTCGAGGCAAGGAGGGGGAGGGTATTGTAATTATATAATAACAACACCATGGACGAGGCGTCTCTCTCCGGTTCACCAGCGAGGTTCGCTGCGCTCCCCCGGTCTCGCTGGCGGCGTGCCGAAGAGAAGAGGCAAGCTTCACTGGAGAACCCGGCACATGGTCGGTGGCGAAGAGGAGATGACAAGCAGCGACGCAGTCCGGACCGCAGGCTCCCCACACCGACCGAGTTCTCCCCTGCTTATATTTTCCCCTGGCGGAGCAAGGCTCCGCCTCTATCCATGCCCCCTCGTGGAACCTTCCCGATGGTTCCCGAAGCATCTCTCTCGACTCTGCCCGTCACCTTTGGCCCAGATGTCATTCCCTCTTAGGACTGGATGGCGATTACCTAAGTGCCTGTACCCAGTTATCCTCTGGCACCCACTGGATGGCGCTCATCTAATTACAGGTGTTTAAAACTGTACCGTGCAAGAAGGTTTGAGTGGGCGCCTTGCATCATAACTTGTCCCCACGGCGTGCATGAACTGGTGGATGTTAAGACTTTGGCTACGGGAAGCTCTAATCGCCCACCCTGCGCTTGTAGGGCTTCTCGCCCGTGCGTGTGTATGCTGGTGGGACTTCAGACTATCGCTACGCAAAAAACTCTTACTGCACAAGTTGCACTTGAATGACTTCTCGCCCGTGTGCATGCACTCGTGGACCTTCAGGTGGTAATTTTTCACGAAGGTCTGGTTGCACACCGTGCACTTGTATGGCTTCTCTCCCGTGTGTTTGCGCTGGTGGGTCTTTAGGCTATCGCTGCGCAGGAAGCTTTTGCTGCACAGCTCGCACTTGTACGGCTTCTTGCCCGTGTGCGTATGCTGGTGGGCTTTCAAATTGCGACTGCGCGAGAAACTCTGACTGCACAGACTGCATTGGTAGGGCTTCTCGCCCGTGTGCGTGCGCTGGTGTGCCTTCAGGTGGGACGACTGGGTGAAGGAATGGTCGCACATCTTGCAGCGGAATGGTTTCTCGCCTGTGTGCATCCGCTGGTGGTACTTGAGAAGGCAGTTCTGCGCAAAACGCTTTTCGCATACTGCGCACTGGTAAGGCTTCTTCACCGCTGCCACGTCTACTCCCTTGTTCAGGGAACCGGACGTTGTGGGCCACTGCGCGCAGGACTGGAAATCAAATGGTTCGTGATTTTCAAAGGCAAAACCTTGCTCGTCGCTTGGCAGAAAAGCGTTTCTGTTCGGCATCTCTTCCTCGGAGCAATGGCCGCTGAACGCCTCAGTTGAACACTTGGTGCTGTGAGACCTGTCAAATACGTCGGTGTTGTCTTGCGTTTCGTTGTCCATTCGCTGCTGCTGATTCACTTGTGGGTGAGTGCCAATCTTGGTGGAGTTTTCCACACATATTCCCAGCCCTTGAAACGAGGTCTCCTCTTGATGGACGAATCTTGGAAAATCTTCAATAGTATTTTTACCTATAGTGCGAATACAAGACAAATACTCCATCAATAAGACAACCAAAATTCAATTCGGCTTGTAAGAAGATACATCTAAATGGGACTGGGCCCTTGGACTGTACCTAGGAGCAATGGACATCATAACATATATAATTACCGAAGTGTAATGGAATGTTACCAAAATTGTTTATTTATTACCTAGAAATATTCTGAATGGCTCTCGAGAAAACAGTCAAGATCAGAATTGTCCTAATCTAGAATGCTGGTTCAGTTCCTTTTCGGAGTATTATTTGGGTTTGGGAAGATATAGGAGTGCCTGGAAAACAAGCTGAAAATGTATATACATGCCTTAGTCAATCGACTGCTGGATGAAGGCCTCACCACACTGTCAACCATGGAAAGTTGTTTGACCATACTTGGTCTGTGTTAGTTGATAAAGGGAGGATATTTAGGATCGGTTCAGATGTTATTTGCCACTGATTCTTCTCACCCAGTTGTGACCCGTCCAGGTATCAACCAGGTTAAGACCTGCTGAGCTTCCAAGATCCAAACGAGATTTGGCAAATTTAGGGTGATTTGGTCATAGGCAATATGAATGGTGCCGTGGTGGTAAGATGTTAACTACCTCTTCTGGTATACAGTACATGGGTTCAATCCCCACCCTGACACCTGTATATTTGGAGTTTGCATGTTCTCCCCTTGGTCGTGTGGATTTTTCTCCGGGTCCTCCAGTTTTTCCCTCCACAATTAGAATCAACGTGCATTTAAGAGTATTTGGCTACTATACATTTCCATGTGATAACCCACTTAGTTTAGCTATAATATTTGGCCAGGTCGCTTCTGAAAAAGCGCTACATAGTTCAGTGAGGCCTTACCTGGTAAAATAATATTTTTTATAGAATGTGTGGTCAGTGAAGATAATCCAGCTCTACCATCAAAGGGCTCCGTCTTTAAATGACGTAGCACCGTGATGGGGTCCGAATCCTCCGCGCTTGATGTTGGCCTCTCTCCATCGTAATCTGGTAAAAAGTCCCAAAAAACATCGCACCGTTCTACTTGAATTCGCCGTAATATAGTCCCATCGCTGATCTAGTCGCTGAAACTCTGGTTTCGAGACCTATTTGTCCAATCTGAACAAATGTCTGCGGCCTCTGAAAAAAATAACACCCAATACAGAAACAGGAACTCTTGGATTAAGAGAAAAGGCACATTAGAAACAATGTCCATCTAAAAAGTGGGCTAGGGAAAGTTGCCGTGCGACAAAGGATATCCAATGGACGAGACTGGTGACAGCATGGAACCCAGAGAAACATGCCTGAGAGTGTTAGTATATGCTGTACCAGTTAAAAACGGAAGATCATAAAGCTTACAGTGTTTAAAGGCCTTATTGAAGAATCTGCTAGCCAAGCAGATGATTTATGGTGTTTTTTTTTTTGGTGCAGCCTTACCTGCACTTGCCTCTTCTTTAATCATTTGTAATGTCTGCCTTGGGCTGATGACTTCTCTCTGCCAGTCTGCATTCCCCCCAGCCTCATCTGGGAAGATTCAAGAACACAACAGTGACATCTTAGAAAAGGTAACCCAAACAGGTGATATTATTTATATGCCACTAAAAATTAATAGATACATACAGACAGGTTACACGTTAGGCACTTAACATCCCCCCTTGCAGATGCAGCCAGTTTACCCCTCATTGAGGATGAATTACGCCTTGATAATTTACACTGGAAAATAAAATGCAATACACTGTCTAGAAAGTAGTGTTTTGTTAAGAGCATGGGGATCGAGGGGATAGTGAGTGAATTGTTAAGTTAATTGTGTGAACATGATACGTAATTTTTTTTTATGAAAAGCAGATCATCGTGTGTTTGAATGAAGCCAGGATGTTACCGAATGTGGGTTACCCCACATTCGGAATTGACTAGGGACAGCGAGTCAGCTGCACAGATGACTGGCGGGAAGCGAGTTGCAGACAATAATGGGAGCAGAGAAGAATGAGTGACCTCTCAATGAGGGACGGTTGACTGCAATTTCTAAGTCTGGCTGTGGCAGAAATATGCATTTTAGAAATCTACCACTGCAATATTATTTACACATGGCTTATCTTAAACATTTATGATAGGATAATCAGTATGCCACATGAGCATTCACGAAGCACCTCCGCGAACTGAACGACTTTACCATGAGCCGCATCTTCATCTGTATCGTCAACCACATTGTCCTCAGGAGAAATCAAATGCGAATCCACATCGACAGCTCCGACATTGTCCATAGTTCCTAGCCTCCGCACGGACAGCAGCAGCTCCCGGCTCAAGCCACTGAACAGTGCGAGCAGCACGTCCACCAGGCCTCCCAGCGTCACGTCGCGAGGGGAGGACGTGACGGCGGCGGTGGCATCGTCCCAGCGCGGCGTCCCGTCGTCGTGTTGCTCGGCGCCCTGCAGGGCCTTCACCACCTGCCGCAGCACGGCGTAGAAGCCGAAGGGCAGACGGTCGCGCGCCGTGGCCAGCAGCTCGGCCCGCACGAGGCCGTCGTCGACGCAGGCACACAGGACCCCGTAGTCCCGGATGCCCAGCTCCGAGTCCATGGCCCGGGCCACCTCCGTGTTCACGCCCTGCGCCTCCAGCCATGCCGGGAAGTTCCCGCTCAGCTCCAGCACCGGGGTGGCCACCGCGCACGCCATTCTGGTGGGGCTTGGTACACGGGCAGCAATTTTATCAAAAATACTTTTACCACATAGACTCATACAAAACAAACAACATTTCAGCTGCAAAGTGAATTAATTTTTCATTTTAAATGTGGACACTATTCTTTCGCGATTCTGGCATACGGGAGTTACATAAGAAGATTGTGGGAGTAACCCAAACACCACGATGTC
Source organism: Lethenteron reissneri (assembly GCF_015708825.2). NCBI lineage: Eukaryota > Metazoa > Chordata > Hyperoartia > Petromyzontiformes > Petromyzontidae > Lethenteron > Lethenteron reissneri. Next base: position 11,985,984 of record NC_083842.1, on the reverse strand, counting down.
TTCCCCGAGGTGTTCAGAGCTTTGTGGCCAGACCACATTGATTCACCATGGGTGAGTGTTGTGGGTTATAAAGCTTTAAGGTATTCCCGATTCACGTTTCATAGATGTGGTACAAGTTTCAGGCTTCACGTCATACAGAAACACTGGCCTGCCATCAACAGTGAAAATTAAATAAAAAAATATGTACTGTATAGCACACTATTTTGTGATGCTGCACTGACAGTGGTACACAAGCACAAATAAAAAAATACCTTAACATGTCAATAGCACCGCCTTAAAATTAAATTATATAATAGGCGACGTTTGGGCAAATGACCCTTCCGTTTAACACAGAGGTTTTCGCGAGCCATATTCACAATAGAGGTTTTTGGGTTAGATCGCGTAAAATATAAATTAGTCGTTAAATCCGAAACCACCCGACACAGCCCATTATAGTAAGGTTTGTCACGTAAACAAAACATGCCAATTCCTTACTAGTTCAGCCTGATGCTAGTTGTAATTACTAGCGCAACAACGTACTCGAATTGTAAATGTTGTGAGTTTTACTCTCCAACAACATCGGTGTGCTGAACTAGCAACGAATTGGCGTGTTCTGTTTACGTGACAAACCTTTACTAATTGTCTGTGTCGGGTGGTGGCGGGTTTAACGACACATTTATATTTACGCGATCTAACCCCAAAAACCTCTTATGGACCCTTCCTCAGCGGCCTCTGTGTGCTTGTGAAGGGACATCGCCCGAAACGTCGCCTATTGTATACTGTCATGTAGGTCCCATGAAATTAACACCCTTGTGTTTTTAATAACTTTCACTTTATTAACACAACAGTAGTACACGCACGTGTGGAGCAAAACGCGTGAAATTTTAATTTTAATTCACAATTCTGCGTTATTACTAACATAAAGAAGGGCCAGAGTTTGCACTGTTGACCAGAGCATTACAACGGGACGATTTCGCCACTCAACGCGGCCCGCCGTTACATGTACAGCCGTGATTAATTCGTAATTAATTCGCTTACTTAATAAGGGGGTTAAGTTTACCAGTAAACTCACTTTTGATGCTTGCGTTCTGCAGCCGACGATGTCGATGATACTGTATTCTTAGGTTTTTTCGGTAAAGTCACGTACGTAAACATTAAAAAAGTAAAATGAAATAAAAATCACGACGTTTCGGAGGCAACACAAGCCTCCGTCTTCAGGTGGGACCGTCACAGCCACGACAGCTGCATCAAGTAAATGAGAGATTACAGGAGCTACCACTACGTTTATATAATGGTTGGAGAAGGTGGTAGCGCAAGGACCGCATACTTTTTATTAATATGGTAAGGTGAGGCTTAAGAGGGTGAGCTTTTGTTATGGAGAGGTGCGGTTTGTGAATCAACCTGTGACAGGGAGACAACCACTAAACATGGTAAAACTGTAATAGTTATCTGTCAAATAAGATTGGCAAATAAGTGTAGTTAAATCAATTTTGTACGGTTATTTTATTTTACTTTTTTAATGTTTTACCTACGTGAATATGAATCCTTGCAGTCACGAAAGCTTCAAATCTAGAATCGATGATACTGGTTGAATATCGCCGTTGTACGCCGCTGCTGTTAGCCGATGATGTTGTTACTTTCCGTACCTGATGTTGTTGTTGTGGATGTTAACGATGCTGTTGTTGTCGACGATGATGTTTGGAGCCGCGGTGTCAGAATGGGAAAAAACGGAGGCCAAGATGCCCGCTGCTGCTTCTTCTTCACGTGCCAGGCGCCGTTCCCAGACCCAGCGAACTTAGGGAACGCGGCAATTTGACCACAACTGCACGGGCGGCACTCTTGACGCGCCGGATGTTGCGGGATTTTCCCTTTGGAGCCGTACATAAATGACGTCACGCGATTTTGGACGATTTTTGACCCCCCCCCTCAAATGACGTCACAAATCTCTGCCCCCCCATTTTTTTAAAACATGCTTCAAATCGCTTTAAACTATTGTCATTGTAGTGCGTATTTAATGTGGCGCTGCACTCTGATGTTGTAGGAGAAAAAAATATTTAAAAGTCTATTTAATTAATTAGAACGTGTTGTCTGTTTATTTAAAGTTGCGCATTTTGATGTGACGTCACATTTCTCACCCCCCCCCACCCCTTGTTACAGTCACAAATGTCTGAACCCACCCCCCCCCTAGGTGCGTGACGTCATTTATGGACGGCCCCTTTGCTATTCGGTGAAGGGCTTCCCCCCCCCCCACCGACACCACCATGCCGTGTCGGCCACGTGGGGTTGTTTGACCATAGTTCAGCACGTTGGTCACAGTGGGTTGGAGGAGGAAGGGGTGGGGAGTGGGGATTGTTCAGGACCGGCTCCAATATCTCTCGCCACTGATTGTTCAGCCATGGATGGAAGTTGGCCGGATTCATAACACAGGGAGGAGGCTGAACCATGTCGGTGACGGTCAAACTGACGAGCACACAGTCTATTAATCTACATTAATAACATTTTCGTAACTTTAATTTGGCCAAAGCAAATAAAAAACTATATTTGTGTTGGTATACCATCAACTCACTGCACATGAGAAGCCGGTTTAACCATGGGCTGTTGCTGCTGCTGTCCAGACTTGAACCCAGATTCTCAGCGGTTGCTAGCCGTCACCTTACTACTGTAGCAGTCTACAATTTTTTATGACTAATTTAACAACAAAAAAGTTACAACCGGTACAAACACACGTCAGTTAAAGTATTTATTTAACACGCGGCTAGAAAATCTAAACCTGGACATAAAATGTACATACACTTTCTTTTTGTGGCTATTTTTTCAGAAGCGACCTGGCCACAAATGATAGCTCAACAGTGGCTTATCATGTGGAAATTTATAGTAGCCAAATACTCAAAACGAATGTTTCTAAATGTAGAGGGAAAAACTGGAGGACCCCACAGGAAGATACGCAAACGCCAAATACACAGGCGGTCACCGTCGGAATCGAACCCACGACCTCCTGCATACCAGGCGAGGGAGTTAACATCTCACCACTGCGGCGCCCTTCCCAAACACTATAAGATTTAACACAATGGCTTTCACAACCAATGAGTCATAAGAGATATTTGGTTAATATCGCGTAAAATGTGTTGTACACTCTCTTCCAAACGACGCAGACAATAAATGCGTCACGTGAACATGCCACTGAGTGCTTCTAGACACCGGTGTGTTGGAGAGCTACCCATAACATTTAACAATTTGCAACGTTTCACTGGCAGTTACAACCAGCATTTTAAGTCGGTTTTCGCTGCGTGATAATCCTGTGTAAGGTGGAGTTTTTAACGACTCTCATTTTACTTGCACGATCTGACCCATGAAATCAATTGAATCAAAATGTTTGCATAAAAAATTCATTTTCTTAAAAACTGTTGTATTTAACCTGCAATTATCAATATCAAAGAGATGAATCTGCTACTTGTACTCAATGTAAAAAAACTGGATCAGCCAGGTCAAATCCCCCAAAAACGGAGGCGCACGCCAGACAGAGGACTCCGAGCTGAGATCTCCTCAGTCCATCATCTGACAGACCCCTGGAGGGCCTTGAATTCTGGGGAGAGAGATTACACATACGCTTCTAGAGTGCACGGGACGTTATCAAGGATAGACAACTTTCTGTTGTCAAACACCCCCCTCTCAGTCACAAAAGTAAAAATTCTGGACTTCCAAATGTGTGATCACACCCCAGTCCTTACACAATTGGTATTGGACCCGAAGGAGTGGATGCACAGGACATGGGCCCCAGACGGAGGCCTGCTTAGTAGGGATAAACGGTTGAAAAGATAAAATAGGAAAGTTGAAAATAGGGTCGCTAATGGAAAGTAACACTTTCCCGTTCCAACACGTCTGCAAGTTGTAGGGTGGGTTCCATTTGCCTCCGAGGGATGCTTGGAACGTGGAACGTGGAAGCGGGTCAGCGTAAATTTTATTTCGAGGCATAGCGCCATTGTTTTTAAAAGACATTGTAGTCAACGCAGAGAACTACAGGAACACGACCGCACTCAATTTGGCTGGTGCCAGTTTGGCTAGTGCCAAACTGTGCCACACGCCCTCCTGCATGGCGTTGGGGGAGCCTCGGTACTGATAAAGTTATTTTAGTTTTTCTTCCGGTTTTGTTTTGATGATGTACACGTATGTCATGGGAATGGAATCGGAATAAAAGGTGACGACATACACATACGTCATCGGAATGGGAAAGGGTTAAGTGCGTAACCTCCTACATCGCCTTTGCTCACCTCATAGAGGTCCTTATAGCAAGGGGTGTGTGGCTCAGGAAAGTAAGGGGACAGAGGCTCCTCGATAACTACTATTAAGACACTCCCAAGGTAAGGAGACGTGGGGTTGAGCTCTGTCGAGCAAGAGAGGAGCTAGATAATATTTCTAACGATCAGCCCTCCCGGCCGTTTGAGGGCCTATTTCACGACCCCTCCCACGCCACTGGTGGGATACATGCGAGAATTGGTTGTGGGAGCAAATTGCAAATGGGCCAAACCCCAATCAGACATGGACCCAGATTAGAAATCCACTTCTCAAAGGGAAAAAATCCTTCTACATGAGAACTGTCCAAATCAAACTCTTACATGGGGCCTACAAACAACCAGAGGAGCGCCAAGTTTGGTACAGCCTCATGTCCGAATGACCCCCCCCAAGATATATTACACAATTACAAACGTGCTTTACGGTCATGTCCGACTATTGCTGAGCTCTATGAACATATAATGGTGGTTTTCAATAAGATTAACAATACATCTTGTCAATATCGGTATGGAAACTACCCTGGTGAGCCTAAGAGAAGCGGGGCTAACCCGAGCATAGAAAGTTTTGTTCAGAACTTTCCATATATCGGGCCAGGAAAACCATATTGAGTACGTGAAATAATCACCTACTCCCCTCCCATACTCAATGGCTGAATTCATTAGGCCCAATCTAAATCCTGTAGAATGAGAACTATAAGCTCAAACGGAAAAACCCAGAATCAACCCAGAATGGTAATGTCCAGGCAACCCTCACTCCCCACCCACGGAAAATCTCCCCCCTCCTCCCACCACCTGCTCTGAAGAGTTCACTGTGGGAGTTATATTTTATACCACCGATGCCCCGAGAACCAACACCCGGAACATCAATATATGGTGTGAGGGAGGATGTGAACTCAAATTTACTTGTGAAAATAAAACTGCATCGGCTGACAAATGGGCTCAATTCTTGGGGGTTGTCAGAGGAATAGCTTTGCAGTGTGCAGGCAGTGCAACTGCACAAAGGCCAATGGGGCAGAAAGGGCCCAGGTTTGAGGCTACAAAGAGGGAAGGGTGATTGAGACAGAGGTTCCCATTTCTCTTCTTTCACTATGGACCTGTGCCATCCACACTACGCCACAGGGGCTGGTACTCAAGAAAGTCAAGAATTTGACGCACTTCGTTCGATTGCCATCACTGTCCACAGTGTTTGCGCTCGTGGACTTTCAAGTGGTGACTACATATGAAGGTCGCATTGCACGTCTTGCACTGGTAAGGCCTCAAGCCTGTGTGCGTGCGCTCGTGAACCTTTAAATGATGACTACGCATAAAACTTCTCGTGCACACCTTGCACTGGTACGGCCGTAAGCCTGTGTGCGTGCGCACGTGCATTTGCAAGTGATCGTTACGGAAGAAGCTGCTGTCGCAAATCTTGCACTGGTAGGGCCTCCACTCCGAGTGTAAATGCATGTGGTCCATGAGCATCGATTTGTATGCGAAGCTTTGATCACAGAACTTGCACGGGTGCGTCTCCTCTTCCTCCTCCTCCTCATGCATCTGCTCATGGGCCCCAAATTCGGAAGACTGGGGATAAGAAAGGTCGCACATGGAGTGAATCATCTTCTCCTCACCCGTGTGCACACGCTGGTGGGTCAGGAATTGGTATTTCCGTGCAAACTTCTTGTTGCACACTGTGCACTCAAAGGGCTTCTTTTCGGATTTTTCATTCACGTTTCTCATCGAGCTAGATCTTGAAGATTTCGGTTCATCATGCTGGAGCTCTAACGGCATATCCTTGTCATTCAAGGGAGTAAAATTATGATTCAGGTTCTCCTGGCTTTCAGAAGTGTGTTGTGTATCAGCTGGCATGTGCGTGTTCACTTTGCACGAAGACATTTCTTCAGCGTCGGCGATGATTTGTATTTCGTCACCAGTCTGCTGCTCAAGCTGCTGTTGGTGGATCTGTGGATCTTCCTTAACGTGTTCGAGGTTTGATTTTCTCTCGACGAGCGAGAGCACGCCTGTGATGGCGAGTCCTGCATCACCTTTCATTTTATTTTGAGATATAGAAAAAAAACAATAAAAACCAAGTTAGTTATGGTATGGGGGATTTCAGTTGTTAAAAATCAGACCTCAGCAAAGACATTGCCACTCTTTCAATGTAGCCTGATCTCACACACTTGACTTGATGCTGTGGGTAAAAATGTATCACTGTGGTGATCTGCCATGTTGGTGATGTAGACATTCAGTCAGCATATGTGGAAAAACTGGATAGAGAAATTCACAAACACTTGAATTGGGGATTAGAAAAAATGTGTCTATTTTTCTAATGTAAATGCAAATGTATGGCCCTTTGTCAAATCCACTCCTGGATGAGGACCTCCTATGGTAAGTGCGTCTTGGTAATTATTGACCATACTTCACCACAATGGTCAGTGTGAGTTGAATGCAGGCAGCATAGATGATGAAGTACGATATATTTTACTGCACTTCCCTTTGATTACATGTGGGGGTTAACTGAAAGTGGTTCCATAAAAATTGAAGGTCCTGTAAACTTGCATCCTTTGCTCTGTATGCTGTAATTTGACCTTGTTGTGACTGTTTCAGATTAGCACTACTTCCTCTCGTTTGTCTGGCAGTGAGGTCACATGAAACATGTTGAAATTTATTGTTGCAATCCTGATTCACCTTCACAGCAATTCAGTCTTTAATTTGTGCAATATACGCTCTGGGTCAGAATTTCCCATGTCCATACGTGTGTTCCTTTCATCTACCGAGTCAAAAGTTACAGTATCAACACGATCAAACCACTGAAGTGGCCCAAGCTATTTGTTCATAACACATTTTCCAAACAAATTGAACCATGAATCAACAGTCAAGACAGCTGTATAAGCCACTATCCTAAACCTCACTTATTTTCCCGTGCAATTTAAATGCAGTTGTACGTTGAATTTTTTTCTGCACCACCAGTAGCCAACCGTGCTGAATCTGTTGGGTGAAACAGAACAATTAAAATGTTTAAATATAGATCATTATGTAAGGTTTACCTCTGAAGTGCTCCGTTTTAATCGTGTGCAATGTCTCGCTGGGGCCATCCTCTTCTCTTTCCGAGTTTTGGTTCTCTCCAACCTCATCTGGGGAAATTCAAGAACACAGCATCAATTACGAGAATAGGTTTTTCCCTTTTTTCTGGAAACAAAACAGGTGTTAAGATGTTAAAACACCAAACTGAAACCTTTCACAAGGAATCATGTCTGCATTAACTACGATACTTGTGGTCAGAATGCAAACAAAAAACATACTCTGATAATATATGCATTGTCTTTGAAACTGATTGGTCCACACCAGAGACAGCTTTCTTTGGAGCCTAGTCTCAAAAGGTGTTACCTTTTGATGAAGCAGCATCAGTCAGGTTCAAGGCTACATCTTCGGATGTCCATATAGCCAAAACTCTATACCCTTCTACAACATTAAAACATTTTCTCATTGTGCTATCTACATCAGGTCATGGGATGAATACTCCATTTGGGACGTAGATCTAGAATCCTACTTGATAAGTATGACAATGTAAAGAGATGCGCCTAGTTCTAAGAATGTAAATTTACCATTGATGTTGCAATCATCAATTTCATGCATTGCACCGTCTTCCAGGGTGACTGCCGTAGTAGGTGAAGGGGAATACTCGGTGCACACTTCATTGCCATCCATGCCTCCCAGCCTCTGCACACACAACTGCAGCTCCCGGCTCAAGCCACTGAACAGTGTGAGGAGCACATCCACAAGGCCTCCCAGCGTCACGTCGCCAGGATAGGAGGGGGCGCCGGTGGCAGCGTCCCATCGCGGCGTCTCAGGGTCGTGGGGCTCGGCACCCTGCAGGGTCTTCACCACCTGCCGCAGCACGGCGTAGAAGCCAAAGGGCAGGCGGTCGCGCGCCGTGGCCAGCAGCTCGGCCCGCACGAGGCCGTCCCTGACACAGGCACGCAGGACCCCGTAGTCCCGGATGCCCAGCTCCGAGTTCATGGCCCGGGCTACCTCCTCGTTCACGCCCTGCGCCTCCAGCCACGCCGGGAAGTCCCCGCTCGGCTCCAGCAATGGGGTGGCCACTGCACACGCCATCCTGATGAGATGTGCAATACATTCATTGGACACCGACATAAGTTTTAACAGTTACAATGCGCAGTTTTCATTTGCCTCCAAAATGCATTTGCATTAGAGACACCATTGCTTCACAAAACCAATGATTAGAAAATGTGAATGCATTTGCTGGTGGGAAGAAACCCTGTTAAGAGACGATATAACGAATAACCCTACTGCTACCAGTGATTTGATGAATACAGTTGTCACGATTTGGGATTGAGATTTAATTCGAACAAATGGCCCTGAATCCTACAGTGATTGAAAAAAAATGGCTAAATATGTGTACGCACAAATTATTAAACAAAATATGAAACAATAGTCATCAGTGATGATTAGCCATATAATCTGCGCCCTGCGGCAGTCCTACCGCCGCTCGCATTCGTCAATAACATTTGCCATTAAAGAAAATTGAAAAGAGCACATAGATAATTACCGTATTTTCCCGCATATAACCCGCGGGGTATACCACTTTTTACAAACAAAACAAGACCCTGCGGGGTATATGGAGGTGCGGGCTATCTGAAATTTGTTTAAAACAAAACGCTATTTTTGCGGGGTCTATGCGTCTGCGGGTTATATGCAGGAAAATACGATAATCTATGTGCCTTCTATTGACAATGTACAGCATGCAACTGTGTGCACTATATGCACATGCATTAATAGAGCAAAAAAAATACGATTAAAACGAGACGAAAGAGAATGGGATTCTTGAACCGAATCGCGACCCTGAATCTTGACAATTACTCGAATCGGCAGTAAGCCCCTTCCTGCAAAAACTTGATAGGGCCCTTCTGAGTGTTGAGACGCAGTGAGGCTTTCCTGGGTAAACAAGTGTGGTTGATACTAATGAAGGGTCATAGCCCGAAACGTGGCCTATATTGCTTCCTTCTAAGGCGGTGAGCGATGTGCCATGGGCAAATGTGTTGAGCGATTGCAATTCGTGCTTATTGCGCCATGTCCAACGCAGCACCACAAGACAAATGGATTGGGTGCAACTTAACAGTCAACGTTGTACAAGCTACCCAACCAAAGACGCAGAGTAAACAACATTTGAATTCAACACCGCCACAATGTCTCCCACCGATGTCAAGCGCTTTCCCAGCCAGAAGTCACCTGTTGTCATCAATTACCGACTCGGCCATGAAGACTTCAGTGGCCTTATCGATAGATGGATTTTCCTTGGTTTTTTCTGTTTGCGCATAATCACTTGAAGTTGTTTTCTTGTTCGTGCTTTTGTTTTTTGTTTGTTGCGGTTGAACCCAATTCAAGAGCCGAATGGCTCACAGGGTTATACCAAATAAATGCAACTGAAAACTGAAATCTCTCCCTGTGCAATACGAACATGTATGCTGTACAACCCTTATTGTCAAATCAACTACTGGACGACGGCCTCCACGTGCTGCGCAGGTCACGGGGGAGGGGTTATTGATCATACTTCACCACGTTGGTCAATGTAAGTTTGGCGAATGTGGAAAAGCACGTGGGACTTGGGAGCACAGAACAATGGGATGTGGGTGCTGCTCTGCGCACCACTCACACGTTGTTCCACTTACGGCCCCTTGCAGCCTGTAACACCTATTATGCACAGTGGTTACCCATCAAAGCTCTCAACCAGACTCAACAGAATGCCTTTTAAGCACCCGAGATCTGACGTGCGCTGTAATTCGTGGTCACAAGACGACACTTTTCATGTTGTCGTTGTGTATATTAAAAAAAAACCGGAACGCAATGAACCCAACACGTTCACACGAAAACACGGGTATTCATCCAGCAGTGGACCGAACAAAGAGCTGTTCCCCATCCGTATTATCATTTATTTCACGGCTATACATTTAAGAAACACAACTAACCCACGCAAACACGTGCTTTGTACAGGAACCTTTGTCCCAACTTGCACGTGAGCGGACGAGTGACCGCTCCCCCATTGCCTCTCCACTGCTGGATGAGTGCCCCCCCTCCCCCCCGTCGCACCGTGCCGCAAGTAAATGGGTCAAGGGTGGTCATTCGGACATACTTCACCACGCTGGTCAATGCAGGCTTCTTGACGGGTGGTCCAAGCAACCAGGATCAAGGTTTTTGTTTTGTTCTCCACGGAGGCTGTGCGTGTAAAGATCTCGCTCTCTCGCCAGCGATGTTCGCTAACCACGCGATAAATCCCAACTCCGATGGTGATGATGGTTGTGGTGGTGGCGGTGATGATGGTGGTGGCCCACGATTTTCCAAGTGCAAAGTGCACACCCCACCAACCAAACCGCAGCGTTACCGCTCCAACCACCGAATACTATTGAAGTTGTTCTTTTAAAGCTGGCGGAGAGAGAAGGGGGGGGGGGGAGAGGTTGGGGAGATGCAGGGGGGGGGGGGGTAGAGCAAGTTTATAAAAGAAACAAAGTTCGCTAAAATTGGCTGCTTGCTGCTGCCGTGTGTGTGTGTGTGGTGGTGGTGGCGTACGTTCGCTGTGGGCCGCAGTAGCCAGGAGAATGCGGATGGCGAAGTCCAAAAATAGCGACGACTTCGCCGCCGCCGCCGCCGCCTCCTCCTCCCTTCTTCTTAACGAATGAAAGAGGGGGCTAAGGGACCGCGGCGATTTGCACGCGGGGCAATGGGCGGGGGAGGGAATTTAAAAGAGATGTGAACTAATTTCGATTTAAAGCTTTCGTGACTGCAATGGATTCATATGCTTGGTTCTTTCGGTAAAGTCACGTAGAAGGGAGATAATAAATACTAATAAATCTGGACTACATTTTGGTGTTTTATTTTTATTATTTTATTTACCGAAAGAACCAAGAATAAGATGTAAACAAGATAATTGGTTCTTTACCCTTCTATCTGGCAACAAAACTGACACCTTTTTGCAAGGAGTCATGTTTGCATAGACCGCAATACCTGCAGTCATAATACAAACAAAAGAACATAACTCTGATAATGTGCACTGTCCTTGAAGTTGATTGGTCCACACCCGAGACAGCTTTCCTTCGAGCCTAGTCTCATATGGGTTGGACCAGATGACGCCAAAAGGCGCACAACTCAAGGACAATGCACCATCAGAGTATGAGAGCTCGGGGCAAGCATCTACACTATGGGGACCTCATTTGCCAGTAAAAATATGATAATTGGTTCTTTACCCTTCTATCTGGCAACAAAACTGACACCTTTTTGCAAGGAGTCATGTTTGCATAGACCGCAATACCTGCAGTCATAATACAAACAAAAGAACATAACTCTGATAATGTGCACTGTCCTTGAAGTTGATTGGTCCACACCCGAGACAGCTTTCCTTCGAGCCTAGTCTCATATGGGTTGGACCAGATGACGCCAAAAGGCGCACAACTCAAGGACAATGCACCATCAGAGTATGAGAGCTCGGGGCAAGCATCTACACTATGGGAACCTCATTTGCCAGTCAAAATATGATAATTGCTTGCCCCGAGCTCTCATACTCTGATGGTGCATTGTCCTTGAGTTGTGCGCCTTTTGGCGTCATCTGGTCCAACCCATATGAGACTAGGCTCAAAGGAAAGCTGTCTCGGGTGTGGACCAATCAACTTCAAGGACAGTGCACATTATCAGAGTTATGTTCTTTTGTTTGTATTATGACTGCAGGTATTGCGGTCTATGCAAACATGACTCCTTGTAAAAAGGTGTCAGTTTTGTTGCCAGATAGAAGGGTAAAGAACCAATTATCATATTTTTACTGGCAAATGAGGTTCCCATAGTGTAGATGCTTGCCCCGAGCTCTCATACTCTGATGGTGCATTGTCCTTGAGTTGTGCGCCTTTTGGCGTCATCTGGTCCAACCCATGTGAGACTAGGCTCTAAGGAAAGCTGTCTCGGGTGTGGACCAATCAACTTCAAGGACAATGCACATTATCAGAGTTATGTTCTTTTGTTTGTATTATGACTGCAGGTATTGCGGTCTATGCAAACATGACTCCTTGTAAAAAGGTGTCAGTTTTGTTGCCAGATAGAAGGGTAAAGAACCAATTATCATATTTTTACTGGCAAATGAGGTTCCCATAGTGACGTTGTTGTTGTTGTTTCCAGTGTCAAAGTGCATAGCTGTGAGCCCATAGCGGTTTTACCCCTACGACACTATACACTACTTTACTGTACACTACTACACAGTACACTACATTACTATACACTACATTGCTATACACTACACTATACACTACACTATATCATACCTGTAAATCCATACGGTTTACCCGTATTCTATTACAGGGAAATTGAGTGTTCAGGTCCATACGGCGTACAGCCGTTTCAATACGGACAAAACATTTGATTGACAGGTATAATATATTGGGGCCTCCGCAAAACATAGGTCAAGCCTTCGAGAGCCACTCTATCGTGGGTATTCTGGCTTACTCTTTCACGCTTTGTGTATTATCGATTATATTAGGCTCACGATTCAAAGCATTGAATCTCATGTAAGAATCAGTTTTCCATTTGTATCATCAGCAAATAAACCGATTAATGAAATGTTGATTCGTATTGATTGGATGCAATGGTTTCACGTGATCCCTGAAACCACAAGATGCTGCCTAGGTTCACAAGGGTGGTAATTATTATTGAATCGAATGATGATATTCATGTAGGTCATGTAAATTTGTAAAAGATCGAACGCAGAAGATTCCTATATTTAATCTTCCACGAAACTCATGGTCCATCCTAAACCGCATCAGTACAAACCTTGGCAGATGCAGATACCCGATTTACAAGAATCGAAAATTAAACTCTCCCATGTTCTACTGTGCTAATCCAGAACAGACCGTACAACTATAAAACGATGCGATGCCCGATCCACGAATACGAAGGAGACATCACGGCGATACACTCCGCTGCTCCTGACGAGGTTGTCTGGTTTGACCATCTGAATGGGAAATTGGAGTTGTTGCTCTGCATCTAATGAAGAGGTCATGGGGATTGTTAGAGGTTGCATTGTCACACAGACCAGTCAGTGGGGGTTGGTGAAAAGTGCACCCAGGAGACTTTTCAGGATATTATCACTCGCTACTGATGTTAGCTGTGGCCGGAATCAAAACCATTGTTCCACCAATCCATCCCCAATAATTCACTGGGATTCATTTGTTACTGTATTTGTTGATGTGAGTGCATGCACACTACTCCGAATTAGTATTTGAGAACTGTGAGTCACTTGAAGTCTTTCGTAACGTACATTGTCACGGGTGGCTACGTACGGTGCAAAAGAAGTTCAACATACATACAAATCGTGCGTATGAGTATTGATATTCAGTGTCGATGCCGCAGGCATAATTGCAAAAGGAAATTACATCAAGTCGGCCAAATTAAAACATTAAACATCCTAACAGTAACGGGGGAAATATCCCAAGCCACCCCAGAAAGGCTGCCTTGTGAAGTAAGTCATTTGCACAGATCACGAGACTTGTAAGGAAGCACTTAACAACGCTCAAACGGAAGACAAAATATTTATAAAAGTGTGTCTTAAATATCTTAGCAGCTTCTATCTCAATGTGTGAAAATTGCAATGAATTTTGTCAGTGTTTGGTGACGAAAAAAGTACTTGTGTCATTCCAAAACAATCAGCCATTCAAGTGTCACGCAATCATAGTTTGGAGATAAAACTCCTTTATTTAAAGTTCCATTGTTTAAAAATGTCATAGTGTTGAATTAGTAACGTTAAAATATTAACAATCAGTAAAATACACTGTTCATCACCACCACCACCACCACCGTACAAGCGTAACTCCATAACTATTGTTAATATTCTTGGTTCTTTCGGTAAAGTCACGTAGAAGGGAAATAATAAAATAAAAAAATTTAACATAATAAAATACAATTCTCACGTTTCGGCCACAACGCACGCAGCCGTCCTCAGGTGAAGAACAGGTTATGTTTTATTTGTATTATTTCCTTACTACGTGACTTTACCGAAAGAACCAAGAAGACGAATCCCTGCAGTCACGAAAGCTTTAAATCGAAACTATTGTTAATTTAACTTGTGTAAGCTTCTGCAGAAACATGCGTGGTCTTCGAGGTTAGGGTGGGTGTTGAACATTTGTTCCCTCAATCTTCCGATTCCCTACGGGATTTATGCAAGAGGAATACGTACATTTCCGTGAGAACATAGAAAGATATGGTTTTAAAAAAACACAGCTACCACCTTTTCCCACCTCCAGCTGGCGTTTCCCACTGCAGAGGCATCTTGCTTTCATCAAATTCTCTCCACCGCGTCTTAAAGTATTTTCTCATATAGCCTTTTAACATATTGTTAGCGAACACATATTAAGGCAGACACAGCACATCATATACACAGGCAAGTTAAATAAGTGTAAAAACACACTTTCTCACACACGCAAATGGACGTTCCCACGAAAAGAAACAGACATAAGTAATTACATATATGCATTCATACACTTGCACAACTAAATACAAAATCACACGTTATTTAAAAAAATACACCACTGACATATACCCGGCTGAACGGACGGAACGATTGCCTCATGGTGGCCATTCTTCTTCTGTGAACAAGGGCCTGCGTCGATATCTTCAATGTGCCGGCATCGCTTCCCGTGGCTGTTCCTGCAAGTTTCTTAATAATATTCACTTGCACAGGGACTTAATGCAACGCTAGCCATGCGACATCAAAATTGTTTTCCTGGCTGCCGATTGGCTGGTGTGTCGGGAGTGGTGACGAAATTCACAGCAACCACTGACGTGCGTCCATCGATGCGAACTGGCTGGGACTCGCAGATACTCTGGGTTTGTTGCACGATGCAAATTTTTGGAGCCTAAGCAAAATTCTTGTCTGTACTCAAGGGCCCCTTGATGTCCACTATTGTCGTGTGCTTTTGTCCTGGTGATCCTGTTGGCTCCCAGGACTATGATTGCATAGAAACTGGATGGTCACCACCCACAATAATAATTGGTTGTCCTGGGCCTGGCTGGACCTATCAGGGCACGTGCAGTTGCGCATCTGGAAAGGTCTGAAACGGAATAGCTGCTTTAGAGTTAATTAAAATGTTATGGTATATTTTCAATTCCAGTGGATTATTTTATTAGACAAGAGAAAGTGTTCTGTTATTGCTAGGGCCTCGGCACTGTTAGACTGTACGTTGAGTTAGACCCAACCAGCTATGTTCCACAATGGCTGATTGAATGCAAACCTGGTGTTCCTTGATACATGTTTTGATCTGCAAGTTTGTCCCACGTAGTTTTTAATTCTGTCGATACACACCCTCTACCTGCGGTGCAGGCAGTTGTCCTTACTAGAGGGCAGGAAGTTCAGCATGCCGAAGTGAAATAGATTGGCTACCACTGGGGAAAGCGAGGACTCCCATGGCAGTAATCTCTTATTGTTCGTAAAAGCACTCAATCCCACGTGAAATATTTAGCCTTTAAAGGATAACTCTGCGAGGTCAGGATAGTTCTTGGGTAGTCCTCTTAGCACGAGTCCATTCCTCATGTTGTCTAACACCTGGATGGGGACTTTGGTTAACACACACATCACAGCTCAACAATAACGCTCCTGTAACGATACTTCTGTAGTATTATTGTGGATTGTGCAGTTCTTCACATGTGATAGTGTCTTGACAATGAAGGGCTATATCCCTCTTGCCAAGTACTGAGCCAATGGGTGCTTACAATGAGCTGCAATGGAACACGCAGTGGCCATCGGCAACAAACGCTGTTGGAGATCTGGAGGCCGTTGATGACCCCATAACTAAGGGTCCTGGTTTCCTTCTGAAATTAGTTGGTTGGGGTCACTCCTTTTTTATTTACTCTTCGTCTGATCAAGCCACTCCTCAATCTTGTTAAAATGACAGATGTAAAATCTTGACTTAATGCTTTTGTGACTGCAGGGATTCATTATTTTTCGGGTCTTTCGGTAAAGACCCAAAGAATATGAAAGCTGTAGTTTGCCTATTCCTAAAATGCGGCCAGGAGGGTTTGTCCATCAGTTCACAGCATTGGCCACAAACTCCTTGCGGTAATTCCTAACCGTCGGGGGGCAGACGTAAACACGAAGAATCAAGACAAGCGCACACACACACACCTCACTGCTGTGAGTCATTTCCGACATGCATGCGCTCGTGAACTTTCAAGTGATGGCTACGCATAAAACTGCTGGAGCACACCTTGCACTGGTACGGCCGGAAGCCAGTGTGGGTGCGCTCGTGCACCTGCAAGTGGTGGCTACGCAAGAAGCTGCTGTCGCACATCTTGCACCGGTAGGGCCTCTCGCCCGTGTGCGAGCGCTCGTGTGCCTTCAGCATCCCCGTCCGTGAAAAACTATGATTGCAAATCTTGCACTGGAACGGCCTCTGGCCCGTGTGCATGCGCTGGTGCGCCTTCAAGTGGTGGCTACGTGAGAAGCTGCGGGTGCACGTCGTGCACAGGTAGGGCTTCTCGCCTGTGTGCGTGCGCATGTGCGTCTTCAAGTGGCACGACTGCACGAAGGACTGATCACACGTCTTACAGCGGTACGGTTTCTCGCCCGTGTGTATGCGTTGATGTTCAACCAGGTGCGAGTTCCACGTGAAGCTCTTGTTGCACACGGAGCACTGGTAAGGCTTCTTTTCCGCGCCGCTGTTAACGTTTGCTGTTAAAAAAACGGGAGGGCTTGTGTTTTTACTGAAAGGCTGCTGCTGCTGTTGCTCTAATGGTGTGTTGTCTTCAAAAATGTTTTGCCCATCATTTGGTAGACGGTCATTGATGCTCAGAGCCTCCACTCTCTCAGGAATGTGCTCTGTTGCCTTGATAAATCTGGTCACATGCACAGTGCTCTTGTCTTCAACTTCAGCGTGGCTCTCTGTCTGCTCCTCAATCTGTGAAACTTTCACAACGTTCATGACGTCCAATCCCACCTCTTTACACAAGAATGCATCTTCGATGATGAATCCGGAGTGACCTTCACTGTTGTCTCTACCTACACAGAAAACAACAATGAAACCAACTTTACACAATTTTAACTTATTAAATCCGACGCCAAAGCACAGCTACAGGCTCACGAACAGTTTAGCATCACAATAACACGTCGTCAATTTGGCAACGGCATCCATGAACTCTATCTTGAGGATGCAGCTTCAGCATTGGTGGCGGCTCACGCCTGTAATCCAGCACTGCAGAGGCAAGGGTTAGTGGATCACAGACATGTTTATCAAACTCCCTTCCCATGGATGTCGAGGTGCCATGCCCTGGCTTGCCAAAAGTATACGTGGAATCCATCCGCTCCAACGGTATGGGATAGAGTGTTGTCCCCTCACAAGTGTCGTTTTTTTATCTGGGTGCTCCTGGTTTTCCTTCCACATGTTCACTCTTATGAAATGGTTGATAACATCTTAATAAATAGACCGCACAGCTTGGGCCATGGTTGGCAACAGCTCACCAGCTGGCTGCCTTCCTGTTTGTTTGTGGTTCCTTGCACCTCAGGGTCGTCTCTCATCGACCAGGAGAAACTGTGCACAACTGCAAGTTGGAATTATTATTACAACCTAAGGCATGCAGTGTGTCAGTTGGTAATTGTTTCCAGGCTTGTGTAATATTCGTGTAGACCAGGGGTCGGCAACCTACGGCTCCGGAGCCGCATGCGGCTCTTTACAGGCTGCTTCTTGACGATATGTACGTATGTACTCAGATGCATTGCGGCTCTTGAAATACTGAATTTTGTACCGAATTGGAAATAAATGGCTCTTCTTGTTATTTTGGTTGCCGACCCCTGGTGTAGACCATAGAGCATTTTCGACAGGTTTACACATTATAAACGGAATTGTTGTGTTACCTTTATCAACCTCTGATTTTACTGGAAAAAATGTATGGTGGGGCTCCATGTCGTCCTTGTCTGGAGATGAGTTCTCTCCACCCTCATCTGGTCAAAACCACAAACACTCCGTCAAGGCAAAATTCTCAATCAAATATTGGAACACTATAGATTTAAAGGGTTGCTTAATCTAGTGTATTTTAACCAGCAGAGGTCACATTTATCATGCAATTTTTTGTTATATGAATAAACATTGGAAGTGCAATAATTGACAATCATGCATTTTAAAGTTTGTACAACTTAGGAGCTTCGTCAAAGGAAAGCATCTTACCATTTACTGCGTAATCATTCATTTCATGAATCTCATTGTCTAAAGGTGTTTCAGCCCCGGTGGCTGAAGGGGAACCAACAGCGCATGTTCCATTTTTGTCCATGTCTCCCAGCTTCTGTGCGGACAACAGCAGCTCGCGGCTCAAGCCACTGAACAGCGCGAGCAGCACGTCCACCAGGCCTCCCAGCGTCACATCACCAGGGGAGGAAGCAGCGTCGTCCCAGCGCGGCGTCCCAGCGTCGTGGGGCTCGGCACCCTGCAGGGCCTTCACCACCTGCCGCAGCACAGCGTAGAAGCCGAAGGGCAGGCGGTCGCGCGCCGTGGCCAGCAGCTCGGCCCGCACGAGGCCGTCCCCGACGCAGGCGCGCAGGACCCCGTAGTCCCGGATGCCCAGCTCCGAGTCCATGGCCCGGGCCACCTCCGCATTCACGCCTTGCGCCTCCAGCCACGCCGGGAAGTCCCCGCTCGGCTCCAGCAATGGGGTGGCCACTGCACACGCCATCCTGATGGGGTGTACAAGACCTTTGTTGGCCATAGCCCTAAATATCCTTTGCACTTTGGTGCATCTTAGGTAAGAAACATATTTTATAGCTCTAAAGCTTAAATTTATTCTGGAATGTATTTGCAATGTGAATACCATCATTTTACAATTGATACATTCATTTAAGCCTGAAGTCCCATTATTGAAAAGGTGTTTTATGCTATGTTCACAGTGGTGCATAAACACAAATAATACTTTCGTCAATAACATTGCCCTAAAAGAAAAATATTTTGTAAAAGGCGACAATTTGAGCAATAACCTTCGTGAAACGTGCTGTGAAGAACATTCGCTGTTCTTATGTAGTTTCCTTGTAGGGCAATCTTATAGTTTAATGTGTTGTTTTTATTATTGCATGGGGTCGGCCTCTCCATAATTTGATTATTTTGATTGGATTTTCCTTTAAGCTCAGTTGGACATCCCTGATGTCATATCCACTATTGTTGTTAATACGGGCTATGTAAATCATACCATATGGCTTCCTCCCCTGCCCCATCTACATTGCGGTTGGATCTTCTATGCTTTTGTGCCAACAAGTTCACCTCCAGCAGGTGCACTGAACCGTTTTAGTTTAAATCAGGACATTTATTTATACTGGAGGAATCCAATGAGCTATAAAGCTCTTTTTCACAGATGTCCAGTAAGGGCAGGTCAGAACGTTACAACAAACAATGCATAAATACGATAGGTGTGCAAGGTATAGCAAAGGAAAACAAATTACTTCAAAAAATATCAAAATAAAACTAAAGATATGTTTTTTAAAATCTAATAGCTTAGTGTTAAAGCCCACTGAGCTATTAGCTTCTTTTTCAGAAGTGACCAGGCCACAAATATCACGTGGAAATTTATAGCAGCAAAATCTAATCGCATGTTTCTTGATGAAGACGCCTTTGGACAAATGTCAGAGCTAAACACTGCACGACTGCTCCCACTGTCATTACCGTAATTTTGCTGTATCATTCATAGTACAGTGCGATTATAATCACTCCTCGACCGCGACACCCAAGCGATGTTTATATTATCCCACTCAAGGAGGGAACACGCCTCGTGGTTGATCGCACCTTGAAGTGGCCGCTCAATACAACTTCAGGCTGTCAGCTGAAGACCGTATCCTGAGCTTAAGCTCAGTATTGAGCATCAGAGTGAATCTTTGCCATGCATGGTGGCGCAACGGTTAGCGCGCTGCGCTACGGACCCGGCGACCTGAGTTCGATTCCCGCTCACGGGCCACCAACACCAGTGACGATTATCTGAACTGGTCCT
This sequence comes from Lethenteron reissneri, assembly GCF_015708825.2. Classification (NCBI taxonomy): domain Eukaryota; kingdom Metazoa; phylum Chordata; class Hyperoartia; order Petromyzontiformes; family Petromyzontidae; genus Lethenteron; species Lethenteron reissneri. Next base: position 11,965,732 of record NC_083842.1, on the reverse strand, counting down.
GGGCCACCCCTAGGTTGACTCGGCCTCGAGTAAGTACCATGGTGCGTGGTGCTGGCCACCCACCCCCTCGCGTGTCGTGCCATTCCTTCATAGGTGCTTGCTAACAACACTTTCCCAAAAAGTCTGTTAAGGCTACACGGGGATCTTTGTATAATAACATTCATTTTAAAAAGCCAGCCATTCTCAACACACAGCATCAGTCATGGTAATTTTTTTTCTTTTACCACACTTTACCACACACTAATCAGCGCAAGTTGAAGGATGGAACGGCATGACCGGTACAGCTATCACTTGCGACTGATTGTTAGCTGGTAATCGAACTCAGGTAAATGGCTTCGTAGAGCTCCAACCACCACCGTTTGAAAATAATAATAAAAATTTAGCCATTCATAATTTACTGTTGAATGAATGCCCTCTCTGGATGCACAGCGACAAACTGCGATATCGCTTCACCGATTGCACTGAACGCAATCGTGTATTTGTCTCTAGCACAGCGCGGTAACAACTGCACCACCGCTCCTCGCTAAGAAATGTTTAATCCCCCCCAAATTGGGAGGGTCACGCACGTGTAAGGGTCACGCAAGGATGGGCCGGCAGGGTTCAATTTGGGATAAAAAGCGGGAAAGCAGGAGGACGTGGTGGAGGACTGGTTCGGGGTGGCAGAGGAGGGAAGGTGTAGATAAACGAAACTATACATATTTATTTTGACCAGGTAAGGCCCCCTCCACTAAGCGATGAAGCTCTGTTTTAGAAGCTACACGGCCATCACAAATGATAGCTCAACGAGTTGGCTTATCGTCACGTGGACATTTATAGCGGTAGCCAAATAGTACACTCAAAGTATGTTCCTAGATGTGGGGGGGGGGAAACCACGGAGGACCCGGAGAACAACATCCACGCGACCACGGGGAGAGAGAGAGAGAGACACGCAAACTCCAAATATACAACAGCAGGCGTCAGGGTCGGGATCGAACCCACGACCTCCTGTATACCAGGCGAGGTAGTTAACATCCCCTAGCCACCGTAGTGATGATGATGAGAGACACCGCAAACTCCACATATACAGCAGCAGCAGGCGTCAGGGTCAGGATCGAACCCACGAATCTCCTGTAAACCAGACGAGGCATTTAACGTCTCCTAGCCACGGCGGTGCACATGAGAAGATGCGGATGAACCAGACGGAATATTTTAGGATGGAGGAAGGAAACGGGGGGGGGGGGGGGTGTGTGGTTGAGAGTGGCGCTAAAGCTTCCTATGGAACAATAACGTAGCTTCTTCACCTTACCGGGACGACTCGCGTGGACTTTACTTTAAACGGGCAAACAACTGGCTGACACACAAAAGAAACAACTGCGGAAAACCAAACAAACACGCGGCACACAAATACATTGGCGTACGAGCGATTTCCCATTTTTTTTTTTAAACATTAAAACTTTCAAAGCACAACTCGCTTCAAGACTTACGGTAATCGCGACGACAACCTCTTTGTGTGTCTTTTTTTTTTAAACCGCGAGGACTTTAAGACCGGATTCCCCGGAATTAAACGCGATCGGCGGCAGGCTGCGGGGGGTGCTGACGAACACGTGTTTCCGCAACGCGCTGCAGTCAGGGGGGAGGGACCGCGGCGATTTGCAAAAAAATTGCAAGCGCGGTTTCAAATGTTGGTGCGGGATAACGACGTTTCGGGACTTTACCGAAAGAAGTAAAGAGTATGGATCTCTGTAGTCACGAAAACTTCAAATCTAGATTGTTCTTGCGGGGTTTTAAAAAAAAATGTTAACTCGAGCCAATCACTAATTCATAAGAATGTTTTTGTTTGGTTTAGATCGCGTAAATATGTGTCGTTAAAGCCGACGCCACCCGACACAGTCAATCAGTAAAGGGGGTTGTCACGTAAACAGAACGTGGCCAATTCGTTACTATTGTATACCAAAGAGTATGGATTCCTGCAGTTACGAAAGCTTCAAATCAAGGGTGACACCTGTCGGCCAGGAGTGGTAATTACGGTCGTAGCTGCATTACATAATGTCTTATTATAAAGGGGGCGTATCTGGGGTAAAGGTAGAAGGCGGAGTCAGTCGAGAAGCTCCGGGAACCAGCTAGAAGGTTCTGGAAAGGGGGCGTGGAAAGAGGTGGAGCTTGGCCGCGCCGGGACAGATATAAGGGGGACCGACCAGAGGTTCGTGGCTGTTACGGGTTTTGGCTGCGTCGATGTTTGTCGTCATCTTTTCGTCATCTCTTTGTCTCCGACCATGTGGCTGATCTTCTGAAGACTCACTCCGTCGCCTATGTGTAGCTGCGTTACACAATGTATCGCCCAGTGTGTTCTTAATAAATAAGAAGCCTTCTTCTACTCGACGTGTCTGAGAAGTCGCTCAATACACTAGTATAGCAGCACCGGTTGTGTGTTGGAGAGTAAACTCACAACAACTACTTTTCGAGTACGACGTTTCGCCAGTAATTACAACTCGCATCATCAGGAAATCTAAATGTGTCGTTAAACCCGTCACCACCCGACACAGCCAATTAGTAAAGTTTGTCACGTAAACAGAACGTAGCCAATTCGTTACTCATACAGCACACCGATGTGTTGGAGAACAAATCCATAACATTTACAATCTGAGTACGACATTTCGCCAATAATTACAACTAGCTTCATCAGGCGGACAACCATCATGCTGGACAGTCAAATCTGGCCAATTAGTAAGGGGTTTGTCACGTAAACAGAACGTGGTCAATTCGTTACTAGTACAGCACACCAGTTGTGTGTTGGAGTGTAAACCCACAACATTTACAATCTGAGCACTCGGGTGTGTTGGAGAGCAAACCCACATTTACAATCCGAGTACGACATTTCTCTGGTACTTACAACGAGCATCATCAGGCGGACAGCAAGATTGGTTTAACGACACATTTATATTTACGCGATCTCACCCCAAAAAAACCCATATATTATGGACAATTGAAAGCCTGTAAATGTTGTTGCGGGTTTTACTCTCCAACACACAACCGGTTAGTGCTGTACTAGCAATCGAATTGGCGTGTTCTGTTTACGTGACAAACCCCTTACTAATTGGCCGTGTCGGGATTGGGTGGCCAGCAACCACGCCCGGCCGCCTTTGTCTCCCCCAGTGACGATATTTGCTACACACCGCACTAGGTGCTCATTTGAGGCTGAGTCGACATACGGGGGAGGCCCAGGTCCTGGGGGAATCGAACCCGGATTACTGGGTTCGTAGCACAGCGTGCTAAACTGCTACACTACCGCTCCCCACTGACAAGAAGATACATATATACACACAGTAACAAGGCGACGTTTCGGGAAATGGCCCTTCATAGCACATAGAGAGGGCCAATAGGTATTGCTGTATAGTGGATAAGAAGAAAGACCCAAAGAGTATGAATAAGACGAGTTGAAGGATGTACTGGGATGCTTTGGCCAAGAAGAGTTGCATTGTATGTTTTGTATGTACCATGTTGAACTTCTCTCGCACCGTACGTAGCAAATTGTGATAATCGGAGGTGCGGGGAGCAGGGGGTGACAAGAAACCGAAGACAAAAAAGCAATTATCAAGAAATGAGTTATCCATGTAGATGACTTAAAAGTGCACCGGGTCTTCCAAATTGCTTTGGCGATGCGTGGAAATCGGATAACCGAGGCACAAGCATTGTTTTCCTAAAGCGGTTGTTGTGGTGATCATAATTATTATTTTCAATTAAACTTTTTTTTAAAGCGAGGCCCCCTGTGAGATCCCCCCCCACAAGTGTCAACCACGGCGATCACGAGGATTTGCTTCTGCATCGAGGTCTATAATAAGGTAGGCACTGATAAGGGGTTGACAGGTAGGTATGCTATACACTACATTATTATACGTTACACTACTATACATTATGGTACGCTACACTACACTACTATACACTATACACTACATGATTCCATACCCGTCAACCCATACGGTTTACCAGTATTCTTTTACAGGATAAATTTAGTTTTCAGGTTCATACGGCGTACAGCCGTTTCAATACGGGACATTTGTATTTGTGTTTCTCCCTTGTGATGGGACTTTGTAGGATGAACGTTGAGAAAAATCCACGCGACCACTGGGATAGAAAGAGACACCACAAAGTCCAAATATACAGCAGCAGGCATCGTCAGGGTCGGCATTGAACCCACCACTCCTTCATACCAGGCGAGGTAGTTAACATCTACTAGCCAAAGTCCAAATATACAGCAGGCATCGTCGGAGTCAGCATGGACCCCACGACCTCCTACACACCAGACGAGGTAGTCAACATCTCGCAACTGTGATGATGATGAGAGAGAGGGAGACACCGCAAACTCCAAATATACAGCAGCAGACATCATCAGGGTCAGGGATCGGCCCTACGACCTCCTGCACACCAGGCGAGGTAGTCAACATCTCCTAGCCACCACTACTGCTGCCCACCACGTTTCAGTTTCATTTATTTGGTATAGCCCTGTGAACCATTTGGCTCCTGAATCGGGTGCAACAGCAACAAGCAAAAACATGAACAAGAAAACATCTTAAAGTGACTATGCGCAAACAGAAAAATCCAGGAAAAAACAGCAAAATTTTCCTTGAAAAGCACCGTACACCAACGCTGTGTGCAAAAATCCCAGTGGGATGAAAGTCAAACATCAACAACCACAAGACAACTTAGATTAAAGCCATCAGTCTAACTCCGTGCTACAACAAACATGGCCAAACCAAAAAACGTAGCACCCCACCCCCTCCTCCGCCCCAACAGCAGCCCTGTAGCAACCCGAGGTACACTGGTGGGGTCACCCATCCCAGGCACGACCCAGGCCCTTGAAGGAACCCCGCAGCTTCACAGCTTTTGGCGGAAATTTCTCGCGAGGCTTTTAAATCCCAACCCCCACCCCCGCAACACGGAGTTGTTCGCGGACCCTAAGTGACGAATCTCGCGCGAGAGAGAAAGAGGGGACAGGGTTTTGTCCACCCTGTTCGTAGAGTCCTGGACATTTGTTAATTTTTATTTTGTAACATTTTTTATTTTATTTTTTTATTTGTTGTTTAATTCTTCTTCTTCTTTTAAGAATCCGACAAAGTCTAAAAAAAACCGACCCGAACCCAACAGAACCCATCAACGCGGAGTCCCCTGGACACGCCACACAAAAGCGCGGTGAGGTTTACCTGTAACAGTACTCGCATACAATTGTTATTGTGTTTTTAAAAATATTAATCTTTAACAGTCAAAAGTGTTCAATATGTGTTTTTTTGGGATCGTTTTATTCGTGATACATCCTCGCTCGCTCTCTCTTAATTTGTGTTGTATCGTTGCTTCTGCGCTACAACACAGCCAAAGAGAGCGATCTAAACTAAACCGTTGTTGTTATTGTACCACGTGTAAGGCCCCACTGAGCTACAATAGCTTCTTGTTTTTATATAAGCGACCTGGCCATCACAAACGATAGCTTGACGAAGTGGGATCATCATCGTCGTCGTGTGGATATGTGAGAGCAAGCCAGATGCTCTAAACGCCTCGTGTTGATTATAAACGCCTCGTGTTGATTATAAACGCCTCGTGTTGATTATAAACGTGGAGGGGAAACAACAATCCACGCGACCACGGGGAGTGAGAGAAAGAGAGACACAAAGTGCAAATATAAAACAGGCGTCAGGGTCGGGATTGAACCCACGACCTCCTGTACACCAGGCGAGGTAGTTAACATCTCCTAGCCACCGTGATGATGATGAGAGAGACACACAAACTCAAAATATACAGCAGCAGGCGTCCTGTATACCAGGCAAGTTGGTGAACATCTCCTAGCCACCGTGATGATGATGATGAGAGAGACACACAAACTCAAAATATACAGCAGCAGGCGTCCTGTGTACCAGGCAAGTTGGTGAACATCTCATAGCAACCGTGATGATGATGAGAGAGAGAGACACAAACTCAAAATGTACAGCAGCAGGCGTCAGGATCGGGATCGAACCCACGACCTCCTGTACACCAGGCGAGATAGTTAACATCTCCTAGCCACCGTGATGATGATGAGAGAGAGAGAGACACGCAAACTCCAAATATACAGCAGCAGCAGGCGTCAGGATCAGGATCAACCCCACGACCTCCTGTACACCAGGCGAGGTAGTTAACATCTCCTAGCCACCGTGATGATGATGAGAGACACACAAACTCAAAATATACAGCAGCAGGCGTCAGGATCGGGATCGAACCCACGACCTCCTGTACACCAGGCGAGGTAGTTAACATCTCGAAGACCACGTGGCGCCCCGATGGAGACCAGCAGCGCGCTCTGGGTCGTAAACAAAACGGATCCTCCCCACACCGTGACCTGCGTTTTGATGAATATTAATTCATCAATTATAATTGATGCATAATTATACGTGGTATTCGAGATGATTATTCATATGTATAATCATGCATAAATACTTTTTCATAAATTATAATTGATGAACCATTATTCATCAATTATAATCGATGCATAATTATTCATCAATTCTAATTGCTGCATAATTATACGTGGTCTTGGATATTATTAATCAATTATAATGTATGTATAATTACGCATAATTATATGAATACTTTTTCATATATTATAATTGATGAATAATTATTCATCAAATATAATTGGTGGTGTTGGGGGGGTTGGGCCGGCCCCCTCTTTGAATTCTGCTCCCTCGCCCCCAGCCAGCAGCGTAGTAACGACGACAATAACAGTTCAGGGGGGCAGTCGATCAGGTGCCCCCCCCCCCCCCCCAATATTTTATTTGTCTCGCACGGCCGCCAAACGTATGACGTAAATGACGGCATTTTGATTACAAAAATAATGTAGTTTAAACTGCGTTATAAATCATTCGTTTTGTTCTTTTACACTGTTGTTGAAAACGTGGTGGTTATCAAGGGGGGCCCGAACTCGTAGCTTTGGCCACCAGAGGGGGGGGCAAGGCACCCCCCTGCCCCCACGCTGGTTACGCGACTCCACCCAGCCCAAAGAACCTTCAGGAACCATTGGGCATCCCTGCTTGCACAAATACTTGCACTTTGTGTGTGGCGGTTAAGTAAGGTTGATATGTTTCACACGGTCAGATAATGTAATGTTGCACTGTTTTTGCTTAAATGTAACGCAGTTGAACACATAGGCTTTCGCAACCAATATCCATAATATAGGGGGGGGGGGGTTGGGTTAGATCGCGTAAAAATGTCAACGTGTCGTTAAACCCGCCACCACCCGAAACAGCCAATTAGTAAGGTTTGTCACGTAAACAGAACATGGCAATTCGTTACTAGTACAGCAACACCGGTGTGTTGGAGAGCAAATTAACAACATTTACAATCTGAGTACGACATTTCGCCAGTAATTACTGAAGTAATACATAAGTAAACTATAACATTCTCATCACTTTATCTCTCATCACATTCTCTCTCATCACTTTCTTTCTCTCGATGCAGTCGTGTAGCGGTACAGATGCGATTCGCGGATATCCACGAATAACGAGGGAACATTGTATGGTAAAAAACAATATTCCGGTGACCTCTTGGCACTTCGCTGCTCCTGACGCGGTTGTCCGGCTTGACCACCTGAATGTGAATTCGTAGTCGTTGCTCTCTGCATCTACATCAGCAGCCATACAGAAGAAGAAGCCTTCCTGGCAGAAACTCTTCCTCAACTGGCGACGTGACGCTGGGAGGAGACCTCTCGTGGACGTTCTGCTCCGCGGTGTTTGCCGGCTTTGGCTGAGAGCTGCTGCTGCTGCTGTCCGCGCAGGGACTGGGGAGCGATGGACGGTTCGGCGATGTGCGCCGAGACCTCTGCTCTTCCCCTGACTCGGGACAGTCTTAATAAGGCTATTAAAGTGGAAAAGGAAGAGTTCCTGGAGAGTGGTAATAATATAAACAAGTGAACACGTGCAGTCAACTTAAGACGTACATAACACATGATGTGATTGCTAAGTACTTGCATGGTGTTTGTGGTTTTCCCCAGATGCTTCTTCGGCCAAGACCAGCTTCATCCCTTTCCTGACCGGTTATAGGATTAAAACCGAAGTTTGCGATGGTGAGCGTCTCATCAACATGTTAAACGCACGCTTCTGTTGCACTCTACATCAGCAGTCGTGTTTCCAGCTACTTTATAGTGATAAGTGATAATTGGGGTGCTGCTGTGGCGAGAAGTTAACTACCGCACCTGGTATACAGGAGGTCGTGAGTTCGATCTCGACGATGACCCCTGTATATTTTGAGTTTGAATTTTCTCCCTGTGGTCGCATGGATTTTTCTCTGGGTCCTCTGATTTTTACCCTCCACATTGAGAATATTTGGCTGCAATACATTTCCACAAGATAAGACACTTCGTTAAGCTATCATTTGTGGCCAGGTCACTCCTCAAAAAGAGCTGTATAGCTCAGTGGGCCTTACCTGGTAAAAAAAACAATAGTTTAGTTTTTTAATTAGCATTTACAGATATTATTGCTCAACTAGAATATGGCTGTAAAAATTTGCAGACTTTGTTCCCTCCCCTCCCCAAATAACTCCCATTTGTACCCTCCCACAGACTTAAACGTAGAAATACATGTATAAATACAAGCTCAAATGCACAAAGACAAAGATCCCCCGTATAGCCTTTAACAGACTGTTGGGGCAAGTGCTGTTAGCGAGCACCTATGAAGGCCGGCACGGCACACAAGGGAGTGGGTGGCCAGCACCATGCCCGGCTGCCTTTGTCTCCATAGTGGCGAAATTTACACACCGCACGAGGTACTCATTTGAGGCTGAGTCGGCCTAGGAGAGGCCCAGGACCGGTTCAGATAACCGTCACTGGTGTTGGCCATGAGCAGGAATTAAACTCGTGTCGCTGGGTTTGTAGCGCAGCGCGCTAACCACTGCGCCACCGCTCCCAAATGCATACACATATACATAGACATATATAATATACTTGCATAAGGATGAGCGGACTGCTGTATAAACTTGGTGACCTGAGTTTTAATTTCTAAATACCACTCAGTGGCAGGTGATGTCTGAGCTGGTACTGCCCCCCCTTCACCAACTCACACTTATCAGAGCAATGAGGTATGATCATATAACCCCAATTACTACCACAGTTTGGAGAGGCCTTCATCCAGCAGTGGATTGATAAAGGGCTGTAATTTAATATTATTAATAGGAAGTAATGAATATTAATACATACTGTATATTCATCAGTAGGCAGCTGAATAATGATGATTAGGAAGCCAATGGAGTTATGCACTTTTTAATCTAGATCGAAAACTAATTTGTTTAGAACTGCTCTTTGTGTTTAGCTTCTTGTCGTTCACCCGCATCTCTGTTTAGCACGGTTGGCTGCGTACGGTGCAAAAGAAATTCAACATATATGCGGCTTCACAGTCTTTTGTTTGGTCATGTTCTACTTTAGATGGAGAAGACTTGGAGAAAAATGTAGATTTCGTCATCGAATTCGTGACCTCATTGGCCCACGAGGCACGAGAGACCTCACATGCTCCCAAAGCCGGCACGTCAAAGTTGCTGCAGCGTGGAGCATCTGACGCGGTGAAACGTGAAAAAGCAGATGTCGGTTCCAGCACTCGCCGCATGTCTCTAGCATGCACAGTGGGAAGATCGATTTGGATGAGTGCCGTGCGCCAGAATGCGGTGCGGCAAAGGAAATGTAACTTGGCGCTCAAAGAGATTGGACTGCGCTGCGCCAAACCGTACAGCGTGAAGCTCACCAGGGATGTCTTTAAGAAGCATAAAGCGCTAGGCAAGAGAGCTTATCACTGCGAACGGTGCGGACGAGGCTTTTTACAAAACGGTGCCTTTAAGCGCCATCGACGTATGCACACGAAAGGAAATCTGTATGGCTGTGACTTTAATGAGCGCATGTTCAGGATCTACGGGAGTCTGAGTTACTATTGGAAAAGAGACAAGGGCGGAATGTGGTATCTTTGCAAGGGCTACGGCAAAGCCTACTTGCGCACAAACCAGCTGGGATATCACCAGGGTACACAGAGCAGTGAGAAATCATTTGGGACTTTTAAGCAGTCAAAATCCTCGCTTTTCACCCAACTTAAGAACGAGCAGCGAATACACAGAGGGGAGAATTGCCACCGCTGCGAAAAGTGTGGTGAAACGTTCTCAAAAGTCACAAAACTTAACGGCCATCAGTGCATACACAGGCAAGAAACGCCCCATTGCTGCAAGGTGTGTAACAAAGTATTCTCGCTTGCCAAGCATCTGAACAATCATCAGCACATACACATGAGAGATAAGCCTTTTATTTGCAAAGAGTGTGGAAAAGCCTTCTCACAAGTAACCCAGCTCAATAATCACTGGCGCATTCACACTGGGGAGAAACCCTTTCACTGCAAGATGTGTGACAAAGCCTTTTCGCAGGTCACCAATCTTAACAATCACTATCGCACGCACACGGGGGAAAAGCCCTACCGGTGCCAGATATGCGGAAAAGCCTTCACACAAGTGACAAATCTGAACAATCACTACCGCACACACACAGGAGAAAAACCTTTTCGATGCAAGATGTGTGACAAGGCCTTTTCGCAGGTTGCTAATCTTAACAGTCACCAGCGCATACACCACCCAAAGTAGTAGCCTTTTCAGAGAAAGATGTGCTACATTGCTTTTTCCACACCGTAGTAATGTTAAGTGTTCACAGCATTAGAATTACCGTGTTATAATTCTCCAAAAATTATTTGCTGTAAACTTAACACTTTTTGTGCTGTGACTGAAAATTAAAATTGCTTAGCATACTGACATGTTGACAGCATTTGGGGGAAATTGAGTTTGTAACCAAGTGGTACCCCAGAAGTCAGAGGGCTAAGCTGGCCTCGCTGAGTTTCTGGATTCTCAAGATTCTCAAGTGTATCGATTTCATGGTCTCAACATAGAGACTAATGACTAGGTGCCACGGTGGCGAGATATTAACTACCTTGCCTGTTGTACAGGAGATCGTGGTTTCGATCCCGACCTTGACGCCTGTGGATTTTAATCCGGGTCCTCTGGGTTTTCCCTCCAAGTTTAGAAACATGCATTTTAAGTATTTGTCTGCTATAAATACCCACTTGATAAGCCACTTAGTTGAGCTATTATTTGTGGCCAGGCCGTTTCTGAAAAAAAGAGCTATTATAGCTCAATGGGCCTTGTTTGATAAAATAAAAAATAGATAGGTTTAGACTGCACACACACCCCCAGCACCTCTGATGAGCACGCTTGGCTACGTACGGTGCGAAAGCAGGTTAACATACATACACCATCACATTACGTTTGGTTCTGCACGTAATGTGACTCAAACTCTAGCTCTGAGAAGGAACACATCCTGTGTGTAATCGTTTTAGCCCAGCCCAGGGGTAAAGCGATGCCCACATCCGTGATCTGTTCTCGAACATCAATCGTTGCAACTGCTTTGCTTGAGATGCGAATTCTGTGGAAATGCTTCACACTCTTTTCAGGTAACAGCGTTACATTTGCATGAATCGTAAATCAGAACCGGTTAATCCGTGTGTGTATGTTTAACATGTGTCGCACCGTACGAAGCCAACCGTGCTTATAGTTAAATGCATCAAGCAGTGGTTATTAACCTTTACTCCAGCCTTCACTCCTTCGCTTCTCAATCGTAAAAAAACAATTACAATGTGAATAAGTACCTAGGTTTGATGAAACTAAGTAGTTGTACTTACGTGCCCGTGATTAATTTGCGTCTTTGATGATTTACTTTCTAAAAAGATCTGGCCATGACTCACACCCCCAGAAAAGGCCATGTCGCACCCCATGGGGTGCCTACATCCCAGGTTAAGAACCGCTGGCCTAGAAATAACCTTAAAAAACACATTTGCACAAACATTTGCATTCCTAGCATGTACTGTATATATATATGTGTGCTTTGGCTTAAAAAAAATATCTTCCCATTTTGTAGCTTATCCAGGTTAACGGCGGAGGAGGTGGCCTATGTGTTCTAATATTTTTTTTTCCAGCGCGGTTAATACACAACCCAGATATTTGAGTTCACTCTATGAACCTTATGGCGGGACCCCGGGGTCCCGAATAAACGAAAGTCAAAATCGTAATTAATCAATGGATTTTTGGCGACTCCGTCCCACCGCCCAACATAAACGCCGCGACCCACCTGGCGCGGATCATTCTGTTATGTCATGTCGTGTCCAAGCAGCAGCAGCAGCGAGGACGAATGCGCACAAGAGCTGAACAAGCGAATGCACTCAATGCTCGGGTATGGGCAGGATCACAAGTCTTATCCAAAGCTTCTCAAACTTAAGTCCTTTATTTGTCATCACGGTATGCATAATACAGTGAAACTGCTCTCTTACCTTTATTATTTGTGACCTACCAATGTCTCCAGCCAGGATCAATCGATGACAATCCTCTTACCTGCAGATATTTAACAGATGAGATGCGTTGCACCGTGAATTCCTCCTGTTTGATAATACTTCTCTTGTCCGTATGCATTTGTGCAGATAGGTTTTTTTGCGGTTAAGCTATAGTCCCCATATACCGCTCGTATCAATGCGGATAAGAGGAGTGGCGACCTACTACTCTGTAGAGTAACATTGGTATAAACGCTTGTTACAATATGAACAGCGCATTGAAAACACGTACTATTGTACGTATTTTTACAAAGTGTGTTCACATATCCACACTGAGAAACACGATGATTGACAGAGGGGTGTAAATTATTTTTTCAATAGTGTTTTTAACTAGAGGTACTGCAGGTAAGTAGTTTTCAGTTTTAAGGGCATAGTTTAACAATACAACATTTGCCACCATCCTTCAAACCCATTGGTGAAAAAGAGCAACGTTTTTGTTTACATTTTAATGTTTTATGCGAGATCCGGGGGCTTATGGGTTTTCGGGGTCCCGCCATAAGGTTCCTATATACCCGTGTTACGTATTGTGCATTTACCAGGACAGTGTCTGTGTTTATTTGAGAGGTTTGTTTTCATACTCTTTGGTTCTTTCGGTAAAGTCACGTAGGTATAAAATACATTAAATCACGACGTTTCGATTGCAACACAAGCAATCATCAGGTGGGAAAACCACACAAGAAAATGTTTTGCTGTGAGCTGATGGACAAACCCTCTTGGCTGCATTTTGGGAATAAGCAGGCAACAGCTTTCATATTCTTTGGGTCTTTACCGAAATAACCAAAGAGTATGGATCCCTGCAGTCACGAAAACTTCAAATATAGATTTGTTTTCGTTTAGTAAAAGCATTAATCTAAATATACTTTCCTCTATAATATTCACAATGCGATAGGATGTTAATTTTCGGGATGTGACGAATATTGTGATAACAGTTGTCGCATTTTCACAATTGTATGATTTATTTTAATGTGCTGTACTTCCAGTATAAATAAATATTACTTAAAAGTGCCTGAGCTGCTGTTCTCTGAACATTCACTTTCCATAAATCCTTGCAACTTTACAACCTACAATGCTCACAACTACGAAAATAACGAGGTAATATAATCACCATGGTGTGAATTACTTCGGATAACAATTTGCAAATCACTCATCTAAAGTGAACTATTTGTTCATAAGGATAACTTTGTGGCAGTTGTTTAAAGCAAAGATTTTTTGTCAGAAATAAATACTATATTAAAAAACGAAAAGTTTTCTTGGCTGGATTCCTAGCTGCCTGGCTGGATTTCCCGGCGCGTAAGATACGCAATCATATACCGGTGCCACAGTATACAGGATGAGAAAAAAAATTTGCTCGCTGGCTGGCTGGAGGATGCACAGACAGTCACGTCCAAAAGGATGTGCGGTGTTGTTCGTATACTACATTACGCAAAACGATTATCGGAGGACGTTATTTAGAAGAATCGCTAATATCGCGTCAGCCCGTTGACAGTAAATATTCCCTCGTGGTCAGGAAAAAATATAAACTCTATTCGGAAAAAAAACAATTTGTCTGGATTCCTAGCTGCCTGGCTGGATTTCCCGGCGCGTAGGATACGCAATCATATACCGGTGCCACAGTAAACAGGATGAGAAAAAGTTTTGCTCGCTGGCTGGCTGACTGGAGGATGCACGGACAGCCACGTCCAAAATGACGTGCGGTGTTGCTGGTATACTGCACTTTAAAGGGGGAAAAAACAAGTTGCGACAATCGCAATGCTCTTGTTACGTTATGCAAAACGATTATACGGGTGACGTTACGTTGCAGCATCGCTAATGTCTCGTCAGCACGTTGGCAGTGAACATGCCCTCGTGGTCAAATCCCCACGGTCCCTAACCCCCCGCGGTATTTACCATTAATGTGGGTGGTGGTGTTGGGGGTGTCTCTAGACGGACACACACCGTACACGTGACAGCACGCACGGTCACAATCACAATCTTTCGCATAACATTTAGTGCTCGAATTGTCTGCATTTTTACAGTTTCTTCGTTGTCGTCGTCGTCGTTCACTACGTCTCTTGCTGTAAACGCACCCACCTCCTTCCACCACCCCCACCACGTGCGTCTTCAAGAGGTAATCTCACCCACGCATCGATTTTAACTTCTCTGTCCTCGGCATTAGAGAGCTTAACCACCCTCCCAAAAAAAGCACAAACAGCCACCCATGGAGCCTCCACCGAAGCGACCGAAGACCTACCACTCGAAGTTCTTGCCCCAGTGGACAACTCAGTTCGACTGCATCGTCGCGTCGCGCTTGGGCGAGCAATTCGCCTTCTGCACCGTGTGCCGACGCGACATCAAAGTGGCGGCGTCCGGCGTCTACGACCTCACGGTTCACTTCAGGACGAAGCTGCACAGCGACAACGTGGGACGCGCCGAGAGGACGACGACGAGGAGCGGAGACACGTGGAGGGGGTGCGGGGGGTGGGGTTTATGTTTAAGTTCCATTTGTTTGTGTAAAAAAAAAATCATACATTTCGTTTTTGCGCGTATAAATGCGGTTGAGTGTTGAGCCTCCGATTGGCTGGGTACGGTGCGAAAAAAGTTCAACATACATGTGGGCAGGAGTCGTAAATGCTGTGCTCGTTAAGTGTTGTGCCTCCGATTGGCTAGGTACGGTGCGAAAGAAAGTCAACGTACATACGGGTAGGAGTCCTAACTGCGGTGCTTATTGAGTGTTGAGCCTCCGATTGGCTAAGTACGGTGCGAAAAAAGTTCAACACGTACGGGTAGGTGTCGTAAATGCTGTGTTCGTTAAGTGTTGTGCCTCCGATTGGCTAGGTACGGTGCGAAAGAAGTTCAACATACATGCGGGTAGGAGTCCTAACTGCGGTGCTCAGTGAGTGTTGAGTCTCTGACTGGCTAGGTACGGTGCGAAAGAAGTTCAACAGACACGCGGGTAGGAGTCCTAACTGCGGTGCTTATTGAGTGTTCAGCCTCCGATTGGTTGGGTACGGGGCGAAAGAAAGTCAACATAGGTACGGGTAGGAGTCCTAACTGCGGTACTTATTGAGTATTGAGCCTCCGATTGGCTAGGTACGGTGCGAAAGAAGTTCAACGTACATGTGGGCAGGAGTCGTAAATGCTGTGCTCGTTAAGTGTTGCGCCTCCGATTGGCTAGGTACGGTGCGAAAGAAAGTCAACATAGGTACGGGTAGGAGTCGTAAATGCTGTGCTCGTTTAGCGTTGAGTCTTCGACTGGTTAGGTACGGTGCAAAAGAAGTTCAACAGACATGCGGGTAGGAGTCGTAAATGCGGTGCTCAGTGAGTGTTGCACCTCCGATTGGCTAGGTACGGTGCGAAAGAAGATCAACATAGGTACAAGTAGGAGTCCCGCTGATGTGTGAACACTTTGGGGTTGACATGTATTCGGGACTACATGCTGTCACGTGCTATTAAGATTATATATTCTGTCCTTTTAAGGCTACAGTTGATGAATGTATTTCGGTTTTTGTTTATCTGTCTTGTTGTTCGGTGCATATGTATGTTGAACTTCTTTTGCGCCGTACGTAGCCAAACCGTGTTAATCGGAGGTGTGGGGGAAGGACAACAAACTCAACAAAAAACGCAGTTTTCAATAACTGAGTTTAAAAGTGCAGAGCTCCAGTGGCTTCCTAATATCGGAAGAGCGGTTCCAGATGGTCGCAGAAGCGCATCTGAAAGCGCCGCACGATGCAGTGACCATCTGTGTTTGATGGCCAGCCGAAAAAGAGAGATTCATACAAGAGTTGAGTGTGAGACTAAAAAATTGTCACTTTTATTTTACCCGGTTATAGCCCAGTCAGCTGTTCGCTCTTGTTCAGAGGCGACCTGGCTACACACGATAGCATACCTGTCAACCCTTTATCAGTGCCTACCTTCCATAATAGAGGTTTTTGGGTTAGATCGCGTAAATATATAAATGTGTCGTTAAAACCCGCCACCACCCGACACAGCCAACTAGTGAGGGTTGTCACGTAAACAGAACGTGGCCAATTCGTCACTAGTACAGCACACCGGTGTGTTAGAGAGCCAAGCCACAACATTTACAAACGGAGTACGACGCTTCGCCAGTAATTACAACTAGCTTCATCAGGCGACAGCCAGATTTGTGGAGAAGTCTTCCTGATGACGACCGCTTGTGTTGCGATCGAAATGTCGTAGTTTTTGTGACCCAAAAGACCCAAAGAACATATATTTAAAATGTCAGTCATGCCTCGTGAAGAAACATACAGGTTATCTGCACATCCCATCAGGATGACGGCTACAGTGGACACCCCGGTGCTGGAGCCGAGTGGGGACTTCCCGGCGTGGCTGGAGGCGCAAGGCGTAAATGCGGAGGTGGCCCGGGCCATGGACTCGGAGCTGGGGATCCGAGACTACGGGGTCCTGCGCGCCTGCGTCAGGGACGGCCTCGTGCGGGCCGAGCTTCTGGCCACGGCGCGCGACCGCCTGCCCTTCGGCTTCTACGCCGTGCTGCGGCAGGTGGTGAAGGCCCTGCAGGGTGCCGAGCCCCACGACGCTGAGACGCCGTGCTGGGACGATACCGCTTCCTCCCCTGGCGACGTGATGCTGGGAGGCCTGGTGGATGTGCTGCTCGCGCTGTTCAGCGGCTTGAGCCGGGAGCTGCTTTTGTCCGTGCAGAGGTTGGATGACATGGACAATCGTAAATATGTGGTAGCTTCTGCTTCATCGACAGATGCTGTCAATTCTGATGGCATGGAAATGGAAATGCATCCAAGTGAAGAAAATGGTAAAGCATAACTCTGTCAAATGTGTTTTTACATACATTGAGGTTTATGCATAGACAATTACAGGACCGTTTAACTCATGCCACTTTACATCTTTGGCTTGAAACCTCTTACCATGTTACAATTATTATCCCCATGCTCCCGAGCGCTGGGCGATACACATTCTTCGTGGCAATCTTGATGCAGTGATGGATATTACACATTATAATGGCGTTAGCACCACTTTATATGACAGCCACAGTCATCAGCTTAGTGTTCTCAAATGAGTTTCACCAGCTGCTTGACCACATGATACACTACGTTTTAGTTCTGTCACAGGCCAGATTCAATGCAAGGACTGAATAATGCTTAAAGTTATAGCACACACGATCGACATCTAAGGTTTTATTTCACTTGGTCTTCTGATTTATATAATTGTTGGTAATGCAGGTATTAAGGTAAAACGGTCATTCATTGATCCCAAATATAGTGAAAGAAAAATATTGAGGCAATGACTGCTCACAATGGTAATCTCGTGGTTTTATTTATTTGTCCAGTGAAAGCAAAATTCATGGAGAACCTCATTAAAAGCGAGCCCCCTGAAGGTAAAGTTTTTATCCTTAATTCATGAAGCTTTACGGACCATATTCCACATTTTTCTCCCCATGAATTCAATTGTAAATGTATGCACACGCATCGGCTCTAAACGTTTTGTGTTCGGGTTTGTGTTTGGATGCTATTCAATCACATTTGTGTTTCCCAGATACCACCGCTGATGTTTCCAGTTACGTGCTGCCATCTGAAGAATTGGAACAAGGCTCAGTTGAACGCACTTCAAGTGAGCCTATGTTATATTTGAATTCATGTGTTCGTGGAAAAAAAATGCATTGTTAATTGGCGGCTGGTGACTCAAGATTATAAATCTTCACGAAGAACCAATTGCGCACCTACTGAGGTGCTCCCCATTTGCTATCATGTGATAAGGCATCGTGTGATAAGACTTAGGTACCATTCAGATGTCCGGTACAATAGCAAGGGCGCAATTATGGGGTACGTGGCATTCGTTATGAGACACGTAGGGGCCCAGTCGGCCACAAGGGGGGCCTTGAATAAACGAATTAACAAGTAAAGAAAAATAATCGAAAAAATATTCCTAAAATTAACCATAAATGGCAAAAAACATTGTTACGCGTCAAATACACCATGTAAAATATAGTAGTGCTACTGGTGTTTGTTCCTGAACACCAGGCATTTTTGCTAACTGACATGCGCATGAAAGAAAGACGCGTGATTACTTAATTGTGAGTATTGTGTCCTTACATCTCTTTATTAATACTGTCACTGTGAGTCTGTCTTTTTCTACACCCAATACATGGTGCAACTAAAATAAGATATAGTTATAGCCTACATATTACTGTATACAGGTTAAAAACATCCATATGTATTTCACTAAAAGTGAGTTGGGAGAAAGTAGGGGGCTCACAGTTGTACCTTGCATACGCCCGTTAAAATAGGCAGTTGTGCCCTTTGCACAGTAGCGCAACCTTCACGTTCGTGAATGGCTCACCGAAGTAAACATCATACCTCTCAGATCTCTTAAAGTGACTGTGGTCAATATGCTAATGACAAGTACTTTCACAAGACAGTTGAAGTCAGAGCTGGAAATTAGTTAAATGAAGTTCAGAATCAAATGTAAAATGATGATTTTGTTGCGCAGTCATTAATGATCAGGCTGCCAAACAAATCACTGCACTTTAGAAGCCAGTGTTATACCAGGCAGTTGCCTGCATTCGAATCCAGGATCTCAGCGGTGCCAGCTCATTGCACTGATATTTGAGTCAACCCACCACCTCTAAAAGACTTGTTCTGTTTTAAGAAATTAATTTTATAATGCTGATGATAATAAATATACTGTTTTAAATATAAGACCTTCAGTTAAATATTACACTTTCAGTTATAGAGCCTTGACTTATATCAGTACACAATGCACATTAATTACGTATTGCAAAACAAACTTATATATAAAGTTTACTGGCCGTTCTTAACACGTGACGATGAACTGCCTTGTATTCTCTGAAGGTGATCCTCTCTTGAACTTCCACCCACATCTCATCATCCAAAGAAAAACCCCTCTTCCTGATTCAGGGGAACACCTCACATGTGCAGCTGACAATGAACCACACTCTTTACCACGAGAGGGGTCGGATGGAACACAACAGGAACCATCAGCTGCCATCTCTATTATTAATAGCACATTACACAAACTGGACAACCGACACAGAAGGAGTGTATCAACAGACCAGAAGCAGCCGCCTCCTTTGAGTGAGATTGAGTCACGTGAGTTTGAACTTGATGAAGCTGATCGCGGAGGAAACGCTCAGGCGAAGAACCATGGAGCGAAGCCGCATTGGTGCGAGGTGTGCAAGAGTAGTTTTTCGTCACCTAGCGAACTGGAGGCCCACCTGTGCAGGCACACAGACAAGAAAGTGCATCGTTGCCAGGTGTGCGGGCGCGTCTTCTTGCAGGCCACTGGTCTAAACATCCACCTGCGCACGCATTCGGGCAAGGCGCCATACACCTGCGGCGTGTGTGGTGATGGTTTTTGGCAGTCTAGCGACCTGAAGATCCACTTGTGCAAACACACGGGTGAGAAGCCATACCAGTGCGAGGTGTGTGGGCGCGGCTTTCACCGGGCCTTTGAGCGGAAGGTCCACATGCGCACGCACACGGGCGAGAAGCCGTACGTCTGCCAGGTGTGCGGGCGTTGCTTTTTACGATCGGGCGAGCTGAAGGCGCACACACGCATTCATACCGGCGAGAAGCCGTACGTCTGAAAAGTGTGCGGGCACGAATTTACGAGCTCACATGGCCTGGAGACGCACCTGCGGACGCACACGGGTGAGAAGGCGTACTCTTGCTCGGTGTGCAGGCAGTGCTTCACTCAGCGCTCGCAGTTGAAGAGTCAAGAGTGAGCAAAGCATGGCTTGGGCGAATCCCAAAAAGTTGACTGACACAGTGTTCCACTTACATGGATTACACTGGTCAACAAAAACATTTTTTTTTCTGGCCTGGACTTTTGCAGCTGTTTTAGACTAATTTCAGGGTGCTGATTCCAAATCTGATTTGCTCTATCACATCATTTTTATGCTATCGGCATACCTCATTTTCATTTATTTTACCCGAAATTAACTCTGTCACTTATGATTGCAAGTTGTTGCGAGTCAGTGACTGCTTTAGTGTTAAAATATGGTGCTGTATTTTTAGGATAGTGTGTTTATAATTTCATTTTATGTAGATATCCACATTTATTTAATATTTTTCTTCTGCAGTTTTTTTTATTGAAAATGCAATATTTGATATCTCAAAAACCTGATATGATAGACAAAAACTGATGCCAGATCAGCACCCCAAAATTACCTTAAAACCGTTGGAATACCTTATGCCAGAAAAAGTGTGTTGACCAGTGTTATTGAATGTCTCAAATGTTTACCCTGAAAATAATTAAAAAGCAATACAGACGTGGATAGCTTAACTACTAATTGCACATGAAACCAATACCGTGTTTTCAAAATGTAAAAAAGATGGATATTCCACATTTTTAGTTGGTGCTACTGGTTTGCAGTTTTTAAGAAAGCAGGAATCTGGGAAATGCATGTTGTGATATCCAAATGGTGAAACTAGCAATGAGACTTGAGTCTGACAGAAAAAGGCACAGATTTCTGGAGACATTTCTTTCAACAGAATCAATACAGCACGTGATCCCAAGCTGGTGCCATGTCAGTTGCACTTCAATGTAACCAAAGAAGGAGCAGAACTAATTTTATGAAAAACGAAAATGCTTAACATATGCTCACTCGTATATGCGCCAGAGCCGAGGGCACTGCACATAGACAAATCGCGAGAGTGTACGATCTTTCGTACATATACCTGTTACATGTAACATGGGGGTTTAGTTTCTTGGGATTTATGGAAATAATTCTAGATTTGAAGTTTTCGTGACTGCAAGGGTCCATACTCTTTGTTTTTTTCGGTAAAGTCACGCAGGTAAAAAAGAGAAAATAATTTAAATCACGACGTTTCGGAAGCAACACAAGCAACCGTCATCAGGTGTTGACTGCTCCAGCAAAATTACTGAGGCGTGTGTTTCTCGTAATAACTCTCTTCACACGCCTAAGTAATTTTTCTGGAGCAGTCAACACCTGATGACGGTTGCTTGTGTTGCTTCCGAAACGTCGTGATTTAATTTATTTTCTCTTTTTTTACCTACGTGACTTTTATGGAAATAGTTATTTTTTTTTTATTGTTGGGTGATGAGAGTTAGTGATCATCCCGGCTCTTTAGCATCATAAATTTCGCGTACACATTGCGGATTTAGCTGGGAGGCTCCATTCTAGTGGTTGTGTCCGAAAGTGCAACGGAGTATGCTGAGCAAGAAAGCAAAGTCGGTGTTACGGTACGGGCCTTGGTTATTCACATGAAAAGCTTCTGTCTGGAGCATGAATAAAGTACTGCCACCGTTCATTACTTGCTCACAGAGTTCTCTTGACACGACACGGTGACGAGAAGGAGCAGAACACAACTTAGAGCTCATCTTCTTGGTTCTTTCGGTAAAGTCACGTAGAAGGGAATTCTCACGACGTTTCGGTCACAACACAAGCAGCCGTCCTCAGGTGAAGAAACAGCTGTCGGAAAGACTGCTCCAATGAACACTGCTAAGCTTGGCAGCGTATTTAAGCTCAAGGTTATGTGGAATCCCTCCCCGTAGAGGCGGTTCAATTTCGATTTCAAGCTTTCGTGACTGCAGGGATTCATCTTCTTGGTTCTTTCGGTAAAGTCACGTAGAAGGGAATTCTCAGGACGTTTCGGCCACAACACAAGCGGCCGTCCTTGTGTTGTGGCTTTCTTTTGAGCCTCGTCTCAAATGGTGTTAGACCAGAGGACGCCAAAAGGCGTGTTTTTTTGCATTCTGTGGTTAATACAGACATGGTTCTTTGTAAAAGGGTTAAGTTTGGCGTTTTAACATCTTAACACCTGTTTTGTTGCCAGAAGAAAGGGGAAACCCCTATTATCATTGGATAATGTCATGTATAGTAGTGTACAGGGGCCGTCCATACATGACGTCACGCAATTAGGGTGGGGGTCAGATATTTGTGACGATGTGTGAAGAGGGGGGGGTGAGAAATGTGACGTCACATCAACATGCGCAACTTTAAATAAATATAGACAACACGTCCTACTTAATAAAATAGACGTTTTAATAAATGTTTTCTCCTACAACATCAGAGTGCAGCGCCACATTAAATTCGCACTACAATGACAGTAGTTTAAAGCGATTTGAAGCATGTGTTTTTTTTTTGGGGGGGGGGGCAGAGCTTTGTGACGTCATATTTGAGGGGGGGGGGTCTGACTTTTTGTGACGCCGTGTGACGAAGGGGGGGGGGGTCAAAAATCGTCCAAAATCGTGTGACGTCATTTATGGACGGCCCCTAAGGGGAAAAACAGAACCTCAATTTGCCCTGTACAATAATAGGGTAAGCCCTATGTGTTGAACAGCTGCGCTTCACCGCCCATTGAAAGCCATAAAATCGAGTCGCTTCGGGTTGTGTCCCCAACAAATCCATCATCGTTCGTTGGCTGATATTGGGTTAGGGGCCGTCCATAAATGACGTCACGCGATTTTGGACGATTTTTGACCCCCCCCCCCCCCCCTTCGTCACACGGCGTCACAAAAAGTCAGCCCCCCCCCCTCGAATATGACGTCACAAAGCTCTACCCCCCCAAAACCATATTTCCATTTTGAAGATAAAACATGCTTCAAATCGCTTTAAACTATTGTCATTGTAGTGCGTATATAATGTGGCGCTGCACTCTGATGTTGTAGGAGTGCCGTTATAACAATTAGCGTTGTTATAACAATTTTATATTTATTTAAATTTGCGCATTTTGATGTGACGTCACATTTCTCAACCCCCCCCACCCCGTCGTCACACATCGTCGCAAATGTCTGAACCCCCCCCCCCCCCACCTAGGTGCGTGACGTCATTTATGACCGTCCCCTTATGGCACGGGAATTTATTTATTTCCCACCCACTTTGATTTTCTCAAATGACCGCGGTCCCTAACCTGTGCGATTCGCAGCCGAAGGAGACCGGCGAATTGCGACGGGTCGGCGTGGAGACGGCTGCCCTCAATGATTTTGGTTGTCTTATCGAAAGGTTTCCCTCCACTTCTATATATTTTTAAAATATATATACCGTGTCGTCCGCCGGGCCAAGCCAAGCCAGGCAGGGCTGGGCTGTTTGTGAAGATTCAATTATTTTTTGTATTCCTGAAAAGTGCTGTTGTTGTTGTTGTTCGAGGCTATACGGAAGAGATGCCCTTTTATTCGCGATTATGCCAGAGGATTATTCTTCCAGTCGAGGATCTTGACAAACGCCACGGCTCACTCTTTCGGAGCGACCAATAGACGTAGGAGGAGGAGGAGGAGAAAAAGACGAGTTGGGGTCTTTGTTGCGTCGCACTCCTAATCTCAAAAGTGTCTTCCTTCACAACAGGGTAAGCGTATTAAAAAAAAAAAAACCCTGTATTGTGGATGATATTGTTCGCGAAAGCCTACGTGTTAAACTGAGGGTAAGCGTACTGGCAAGAAAAGCTATCCCACAGATGCTCTGAAACGTGGCATTGTCTTTGTGCTGTTCGCATTTTGGCGTTGTTCTCTGGGTCTTCTAACACGTGGTGAGACCAGGCCATAAACAAGAACGCTGTCTCTGGTGTAGACCAATCAGTTTAAAAGTCAATGCATACATTATTATTAGGGGCCGTCCATAAATGACGTCACGCGATTTTGGACGATTTTTTTACCCCCCCCCCCCTTCCTCACACGGCGTCACAAAAAGTCAGACCCCCCCCCTCAAATATGACGTCACAAAGCTCTGCCCCCCCCCCCCCCCAAAAACATTTCCATTTAGAAAATAAAACATGCTTCAAATCGCTTTAAACTATTGTCATTGTAGTGCGTATTTAATGTGGCGCTGCACTCTGATGTTTAGTTGATAACATTAAAAAGTTTATTTAACTAAGTAGAACGTGTTGTCTATATTTATTTAAAGTTGCGCATTTTGATGAGACGTCATATTTCGCACCCCCCCCCCCCTCGTCACACATTGTCACAAATGTCTGACCCCCCCTTCCCCCCAGGTGCGTGACGTAATTTATGGACGGCCCCTTACGTGACAACCCTTACTAGTTGGCTGTGTCGGATGGTGGCGGTTTTTAACGACCCATTTATATATTTACGCGATCTATCCCAAAAAAACCTCTTATGGATGATATTGGTCGCGAAAGAATACGTTGGAACACTGCACGCCAGAGGCCGCTAACGGGTTTTGATTCCTTACCCGTACCCGTACACGGCCGCACCAGGGTCGCAAACGGGTACCCGTACCCGGCCGGGTACGGGTACCCGTACGCTACCCGTACCCTACCCGAAATGAGTGACAAACGGTTACTCACCGGTGACTCATGGCCTACCCGTACCCGTACCTGGCTGCACCAGGGTCGCAAACGGGCCGGGTACGGGTAGCCGGGTATCGGGTAGGGTACGGGTACCCGGTTGCGACCTCTGCTGCACGCCAATGAGCCTCTACGCACAGCATTCCGCGCATTCGCTGTGCATCATACACCCAAGCTGTTTTCATTCAACCTCCGGACTATACGGCAGATGACTTCAGCCAAGCGCCAGCAAGACAAAAGTTAGCATTGTTATACCTGTCAACCCATACGGTGTACCCTGTATTCTTGTACAGGGAAATTTAGTTTTCAGGTCCATACGGCATACAGCCGTTTCAATACAGGTTGAAAAAAGTCTGTGTTTCTCCCTTGTGATGGGACTTTGTAGGATGAACGTTGAGATTTATAAGGGTGACCAATAAGGTCTGAATTGGTCTGTAATAAGGTAGGCACTGATATAGGGCTGACAGGTATACGTTATGTTCACACATATACAACAACATCAACGAAGCCACCTATGACCTCGAAACACACATGAGTGGACCAGTTGCTAAAGCGTGACCCAGAGTCTATCTTCCTCGGAGTTGACGTTGGACAGGAGTCTTTGATATTCCATCGGCACCCCGAGAGAAGATGTTCCAGCGACTGGCGTTTGCCGGAGCTGTCTGCCGTCTCGACCGGCTGTAGCTCAACGTGGGTCGTTGATGCCCGGACGTAGCAGCTACCGATAACAACCAGCCAAATTGTCCACAGCCACTTTCCCAATAGTCAACACAAAAAGATCGTCATAAACTCCGGCATCCAGGTCCTGTTTATTATCTCGAAACCCAAACACTGATGAAACTTCCAGAAAGCGGATTGGCAGAATTTTTACGAAAAAGCATCAAGTGCATCAACCCTTTCCCAGAAAACGATGATATCTTTGTTTCCACATTAATTATGGCCACTGCAAAGAACATCTTGTGCGGCCATTTTCCTGGTTCAGGAACAAAGCACTTGTTGGCACCTGATGATGTAGCGTGCTCTTTACCACGAGAGCGGTGGGATGAAACATAGCACGTTTCCCTTATGGAATCAGCTACCACCTCTGTCACCAAGATCACCACCGATTAGCACGGTTGGCTACATACGGTGCGGATGGTCATCTCCACCAGGATTATTGGTGTAATGATGACCTAGACAAAGCAGTGGCCCTTATGAAGTCACTGAACTCTCCCCACAGGCAGCAGTGGTGCGAGACAGTCCAGAATCTGGATTTCACACATTCAAGCACTGAAGCTTGGAACTTTCTCCATCGTCTTGGCATTGCAAAGCCGTAAAAGCACAGGCTGCGCAAAGCAATTTAACATGTGAAATTACCACCCAATGAAAACATTTGCACATTCTCTCTCCCAATCAGAATGGCGTGCGCGGTGGCCACTCCAATACTGGAGACGAGCAGGGACTTTCCGGCGTGGCTGGAGGAGCAGGGCGTGAACGCGGAGGTGGCCCGGGCCATGGACTCGGAGCTGGGCATCCGGGACTACGGGGTCCTGCGCGCCTGCGTCGGGGACGGCCTCGTGCGGGCCGAGCTGCTGTCCACGGCACGCGACCGTCTGCCCTTCGGCTTCTACGCCGTACTGCGGCAGGTGGTGAAGGCCCTGCAGGGTGCCGAGCCCCATGACGCTGGGACGCCACGCTGGGACGATGCTGCCGCCGCCTCCACTTCCTCTCCTGGCGACGTGACGCTGGGAAGTCTGATGGACGTGCTGCTCGCGCTGTTTAGCAGCTTGAGCCGGGAACTGCTGCTGTCCGTGCAGAGGATGCGTGACATGGACAATGATAAATATGTCATGGCTTCTGCTTTATCAACGGGTGCTGTCCATTCTGATGTTATGGAAGATGAAACACATCCAAGGGAAGAAAATGGTAATGCATAATTACGTCAAATATATTTTTTACAGTTACGTTTTGCATAGATAATTACAGGACAACGCTTTAGTTTCATTCACGTCACATCACTTTTATTTGCAACCAAACCTTTTTACAATAATTGTCCCCCATGCTCCTGAGCGCTGGGCAATGCACATTCCTTTTGGCAGTCTTGATGCAGTGGTGGAAATTACATGTTAGAATGGCTTCATCACCACTTTATATGCCAGACATTGTTGACTTAATTGCACTAAGTGGTAGGGATGTCACTCTTTCCACAGTGCAAAAAATTGTTATGACTTGGATAGAATCCATCATGGTTGCAGTGGATCCTTTATAAGTGGTGTAACCTCATCAGAAGGTCCTCATTTTCCCACAAAATTTCAGTTTATTTTGCTTAAGTGTTTACTAAGCAATAACGTTGGATATTAGATAGTTTTCCTGAATTCGTCTCTGACTCTGGTTGTACAGGTCTCAGTAAAAGGAATATCAGTGGATACGAGGAGAAATCTACTTTTTAAATGTTTTTCACCCGGCGACCTGCGTTTAATTCCCGGCTATAGATGGTGATAAGGTGTTGAGTTTATCCTGGCTAGCATTTCACTTTTGTAGTCACGAGCTTGGTGTTCTTAAATCAGCCTCACAAGCTGCTTGACACTACACCGTGTCATGCAGAATCATTGAATGATGCTTAAAGTTATAGCAAACGTGATCAACAACCTCAGGTTTGATATCACTTGACCTGCCGATTAATATTATTGTTGGTAACAGGCATTAAGGTAAGAAGGTCAATCATTGCCATTGAATGTTCCCAAATATATCGTTGATTCCGTGTTTCTCTTTTTTTGTTGTCCCGCGAAAGCAGAAAGCAACTGGACCACAGTACCAAATGACTCCAGATCAAACTTGACGGGGAACCTGATTAAAAGCGAACCCCCTGAAGGTAAAGTAGTTTTTTCTTCATTCAACAAGCTGCACTCGCCATAGTCCGCACTTGCCATGAGTTTACTTGGCTTAGTTGAGTTGCAAATGTATGCGCATGCATTAGCTCAAACTTTCAGTGCTAGCGCTTATAACAGGACGTCATTCAATTACATTTAGCGTGTTTTTGCATGCACCACTGCTATGATTACTAGATATCTGCTGCCACCTCGAGAATTGGAGCAAGGCTCCGTTAAATACACTTCCAAATATGGAGCACATACAATCGAACTAATTCTGAAACTACTGAGGTTTTCGGCTTGTGCTAGTACATGTTGTACGGCATGTACACTAAACATGGGGAATGGTTTAAAAAGTTGTATAATCTCCTGTAGATGTAGATGCCGCTCGTTCTTCATGTTCTGCAGAGGTAGATGCCAACACCTATTGCGCGGCGGTTGAGCTTATGACTCTCAGTCCGAACAGGAAACTGGACATACAGACAGGTTCTCTTTTAAGGGATTCATTTAGTAATGCTGATGCTGCAATAACATAACACTGTTTTTAATACAAAATCTTCACTTAAAATTACAGTTTAACTGATATAGACTTGAATAACAGCAGCATACATTACACATTAACTATATATTTTAAAAACCAGTGGACATATATATACAGTTTACTTGGTGTGCTTAACATGTGATAATTAACTGCTTGTTTTCGCTGAAGGTGATCATCTCTTGGACTTCCACCCAAATCTCATCATCCAAAATGTGACCTCACTTCTTGATTCAGGAGTAGATCTTGCTTGTGCAGCTGATGGTGAACCGCACACCTTAGTACGAGAGCGGTGGGAAGAAACACAGCAAGAAGAATCAGCTGCCACCTCTATCACTAAGAACACATCGCAGCAACTAAAGAACCAAAACATAAGGAACATCATGATGAACCAGAAGCAGCCACCCCTTGTGAATGAGATTGAGTCACACGAGTTTCAAATTGATGCAGCCGATCCTGTAGGAAACCCTCAGACAGAAAGCTCTGGTGTAAAACCGCATCGGTGCGAGGTGTGCAAGAGTAGCCTTTCATCACCTGGCGAACTGGAGGCCCACCTATGCAGGCACACAGCCAAGCGGTTGCACCGTTGCGAGGTGTGCGGGCGCGTCTTCTTGCAGGCCAATGGTCTAACAATCCACCTGCGCACGCACACGGGCAAGGGGCCATTCACCTGCGGGGTGTGTGGTGATGGTTTTCGGCAGTCCAGCGACTTGAAGATCCACTTGTGCAAACACACGGGCGAGAGGCCATACCAGTGCGAGGTGTGTGGGCGCGCCTTTTACCGGGCCTTTGAGCTAAAGGTCCACATGCGCACGCACACGGGCGAGAAGCCGTACGTCTGCCAGGTGTGCGGGCGTAGATTTTTACGATCCAACGAGCTGAAGGTGCACACACGCATTCATACCGGAGAGAAGCCGCATGTCTGCATAGTGTGCGGCCACAAATTCACGATCTCCAGTGACATGAAGAAGCACCTGCGGACACACACGGGTGATAAACCGTACCCTTGCTCAGTGTGTGGCCAGTGCTTTGTTCAGCGCTCACATGTAAAGAAGCATGAGCGAACAAAGCATGGCTTGGGGAAATCCTGAAAAGATGATTGAGAGATGTTTCGCATACGTGGAATATTGAATGTCTCAAACGTATATGATATTTCTACACCCCCACCGCATTACCTTTGGCACTCTGGACTAATATAATGTTGATGCACTCAGAATCTCTCCATTAGATACTGACTGCCAGAAAGTATTGTGGTTAAGGAAGGAGAGATGAGCTCTGGGAGTAGAATGGGAACAACGGTGAGGCCACGTAACCCTTTCCCGTTCCGAGATGACTGCAAGTGGCAGGGTGGGTCCCGTTCTCCGCTGAATCATGGAACATGCAAGCTTTCTAGCGTAAATTTTACGTAAAGGCATAGCTTTATCTACGTGACTTTAGCGAAAGAACCAGAGTAATTCCTGCAATCACGAAAGCTTCAAATCAAGTTTGAACCACCTCTACGGGGAGGATTTCCACATAACTCATACTTAACTTCAAATTTAGCAATCCTTGGAAGAACGTAATCAACCAGGTAAAGTGTGAACTGTTGTGTTAACCGATTCTCTGTGTTGCATTTCATTGCATTTCTAAGTTTAGTAGCTTTGTTTTCTTAAATTTCCAATTTCTCTCCCCCTGCCGCTCTCATTGACATGCTAATGTATCTGCCCCCCCCCCCCTATATATAATACCTCGTCACAGAGGCGTTCTTTCTCTGTGTGTGTCTCTGCGTGTGTGTCTCTATGTGTCTCTCCTCTATGTGTGTCTCCGTGTCTGTGTTTGTCTCTCTCTGTGTGTTTGTCTCTCTCTGTGTGTCTCTCTCTGTGTATGGGTGTCTCTCTCCGAGCTTGCATTCACACCTGATGACAGTTGCTTGTGTTGCAATCGAAACGTCGCATTCTATTATTTATTTTATTTTATTTCTCCTGTTTTATTTCCAGAAAGGGTTAACCTATTCTGATTTCATAATTTTAATACTGCCACATTGTTCCCCAAGAGGCTAAACATTTTCTCCCTGATCGTAAATGGTCTCAACCGCCCCATCAAGAGGCAATGGGGGACAACTCTTGTACTTACATTTACACTCAGCAGATGTTGCATTCCTTCAGGAGACGCCTCATGCCAGGCGAAGCTGGGACATTAAAACGCCATTGGGTTGGTGAAGTGTTTTCATTCCACACACTCCTTCAGCAGGAGAGGAGTTCCCATCTTGCGGCATAAAAACCTTTATTTCGTGCTCCCAAACAAATAAAATCCCCAGGGGAGATTTGTCTTGAACAATGGACCGATAAGAAGGGAAGGGAAATACGTGTCTTTGCTGAATATCTGCAACCCACCTCCAATCAGCTCCCATATATTAAAAAATCACCACCTTCGGGGGGGGGGGAGGGGGAGAAATAGCATGGCCCAACCGGTAAGAAGCAAGCATAGAGAAAGTTTGTAGGCCCCTCGACCAAGGAGGAAGAGGTGCTGTCGTTCAATCCGGTACCAACCAAATTTGAAATCCCACCTCCATTTCTTTACATATTTACAGATCAGAGACGCCATAACAAAATCCCCCGACAAAAACCTAGATGGACCCCCCCACCCACCCTATCATAGACTGGCTGTAAAAGCCAAGGCCTAACTATAGACTCGCGGGAGCTTACCATTTTCTGGGCATGGAAGGCGCCAGGATCAGATCAGCAGCCAACCAGAAAACTATGGAATAGAAGCCGCCTTCCCTGAGAGATCATACTGCAGAAATGGTCCCAAATCTGGCAAGCCCCTAGATCCGGCCCAAGGTTAACACCACTCAGACTGGTAGTTTAAATTTATGTCTGACACCTACATGACAAGTGGAACAAGGGCAAAATTCATGGCGGCGACTCCTGACTGTCCATGATTCACCTGAAGCACAACATAAACCTACTGGAATGCGTTCTGGTCATGCCCGGACATCGCAAAACTATACAAGAAAATCTCAGGCCTTTTAAGGCTATATGTGGCACCAACCTTCTCTCGAATTGAAACCACCCCGTGAGGCCTAAAACCAGGTACCCTTTCAAAACACCAGCACGGCCTACTCCAATATTTTAACATAGGCAGTGAAACCATCTTGGCTTACTGGAAAGACCATGAACCCCCTTCGTGGGGACAATGGTACAACACCCTGCCAGCCCACGCCGGGATCGAACACCTGTTCCACAAAGTTAAAAGGGGAACGAAAAGGAGTTTGAGGCCAAGTGGTCCCCCCTCTGCCGGAGATAAAAATGAGAGGCGGAGGCGGAGAGGGTTGGGGCTGGGAGACAGGAGCGGGTAAGGGAGGGGTAGAACCCCCAGCCCCTCCGCCACTTTTTTGACAGCTAAGATAAGATTGACAGAATAGAGAGGTGGACACCCCAACATGTAAAGCTGCGTGTATGTTGTATGATTTGTCACGTACATTCTCCCCACCCCTCTCCCCCCCCCCCCCCCCTGACGGAAGACTCCCTCACCTGTACATGGTCAAGTACCGAAAGTCCCCTCCCCTTCCTCCCCACAGAGGTTTTTCTGTTCCCCTCACCAGAAACCATCGAAACGTTGTACCGGGCTCGTGTGATTACCACAATAAAAATATTTTAAAACCCTCACCACCCCTAATCCGCCAATGTGAGCACCCCCCCTCCCCGCATTACAGGAGATGACTATACAAGACCCTCAGATTGATCAATCCCATTCCTCCAAATCAGACAACTTGAGTGCCTTGAGAAGTATGGAAGAAATTAAACTTCGGCACCGGCATATTGACCCCTGGAGAATGAAAAGGAGTACACGCACACATGCAAAGCACACGGTGCCCGATCGAGGATCAATTACATCTTCATCCCAAAAGGTCTGCTCTCACAAGTTACCAAACCTCAGATTTTAGATTTCCAGCTTCATGACTATGCCCCAATCCTGACACAATTCATCATGGACCCAGAAGATGTAGCCCATAGAGCCATGGTTCCTCGACCTTAAATTGCTATCAGACAAAGACTAATGTGGAATAGATCACAGTGGATATAAAGGGCTTCTTTGAGATACAAACTTTTATTCTTGGTTCTTTCGGTAAAGTCACGTATTATTTCCCTTCTACGTGACTTTACCGAAAGAACCAATAATATGAATCCCTGCAGTCACGAAAGCTTTAAATCGAAATAAAAACTCTTGATTCTACCTACCTCCCCATTGATAATCCGAGATACTCTAAAATCCTAGCTGGTCCTTAGCGTGCATGGAAGGAGAGAGGCATGCAAGGACATCCTGACACTAGATCTAGATGAGGGGGGGGAGGGGTGCAAAAATCTAGTGAGAGAGAAAGAGAGGGTGTGGGGGTAACTAGAATGCATGGGTAAGTTTCCACGCTAAAATAATAAACGTGTTGGTATTTAATACCTTCTCACTTGATGCAGAAAATCTGGCTGTGACGGTCCCACCTGATGACGGAGACTTGTGTTGCCTCCGAAACGTCGTGATTTTTATTGTTTTATTTTTATTAATTTTAATTTCATTTTTTACCTACGTGACTTTACCGAAAGAACTAAGAGTATTTAATACCTATTGGTATTCAAAGACTTGGTAGATTTGGCTGTCCATCCTTTCGGTTGGGGCTGCACTACCATACATACTCTTAAAAACACATTTTGGAAAAGGACACATTTTTATTACTGTCTGTCATCTGTGTTGACTATTAAGACACAAGAAACAAGAAGATTGGAGTTACTCTTTGGTTCTTTCGGTAAAGTCACGTAGAAAATAAAATGAAATAAGAGAAAACGACGTTTCGGTTGCAACACAAGCAACCATCCTCGGATAAGAATGGATGATAAAACAAACGCGGAAATAACACAGGCAGACACACATGCAGAGAGAGACACACACAAAGACACACCGAGCGTGACACACCACAGACACGGAAACAACAGGCAGACAACATGCAGAGAGAGACACACACAAATACCGAGCGAGATACGCACCAAGAAAAAAAACAGACACGGCAACAACATAGGCAGACACACATGCAGAGAAAGACACACACCAAGACAAACAGGAGGTTGCGAATGCTTCCATAATCCGTGGCACACCGCGGCCCACAGCAAAAGCATTGAACACCGCACGTAAAACTCTATCCGTAGAAGCACATGCGGAAAACGCAACGTTTTCAGAACGGAGCTGTAGAGAAACGGAGGGAGGATTTTAAATATATTTGCATCTCTGCGGACTGTATTGATGTGATGTGTTTAGTGTACACGCATTTAACATGCCGCTTTGTATTGTACGTTGGTGACGTTGGTTGTGAGAATTGTTCTTTAACTTACCAATGAGCTGAACAATAATTGGTGCACTAAACGCTTGCGCACGTGACAATGTTTGGCTGTGTCAGGTGGTGGAGGGCCTTAACACAAATTTGGTCATACCATTACATGACCTCACCAAAAAATATATTATGAATCAAATATGACGTATTGAAATATTTCACCGCCCATTTTTATAACTTTAATTCGACTGCTTTGTTTCTTAATAAACTCATTGGCTTAACTTGGATGAAAACAGCATTTCATTCGAATTGAAACTCATTAAACTAATTAATTTCTTCAGAACTGCTTTTTGTGTTGAGTTTGTTGTCCACTGACGCGTACGGCCATTTAAATCCAGTAACATTTCTGTGTTTCGACTTACGAACGGGGGCGTAGGGGTCCCAGGACCGAATTACGTTTCTTGTTTAGTTTGTTGTCCAACTGACACGTATGGCCATTTAAATCCAGTAACATAGCTGTGTTTCGACTTACGAACGGGGGTGGTGTGGTCCCAGGAACGAATTACGTTTCTTGTTTAGTTTGTTGTCCAACTGACACGTATGGCCAATTAAATCCAGTAACATTGCTGTGTTTCGACTTACGAACGGGGGTGGAGGGGTCCCAGGAACGAATTACGTTTCTTGTTTAATTTGTTCACTGACACGTACGGCCAATTAAATTCAGTAACATTGCTGAGTTTCGACTTACGAACGGGGGCGTAGTTGTCCCAGGAACGAATTACGTTTCTTGTTTAGTTTGTTGTCCAACTGACACGTATGGCCATTTAAATCCAGTAACATTACTGTGTTTCGACTTACGAACGGGGGTGGTGTGGTCCCATGAGCGAATTACGTTTCTTATTTAGTTTGTTGTCCAACTGACACGTATGGCCATTTAAATCCAGTAACATAGCTGTGTTTCGACTTACGAACGGGGGTGGTGTGTTCCCATGAGCGAATTACGTTTCTTATTTAGTTTGTTGTCCAACTGACACGTACGGCCAATTAAATCCAGTAACATTGCTGTGTTTAGACTTACGAACGGGGGCGTAGTGGTCCCAGGAACGAATTACGTTCTTATTTAGTTTGATGTCCAACTGACACGTATGGCCAATTAAACCCAGTAACATTGCTGTGTTTCGACTTAGGAACGGGAGCGGAGTGGTCCCATGAGCGAATTACGTTTCTTGTTTAGTTTGTTGTCCAACTGACACGTATGGCCAATTAAACCCAGTAACATTGCTGTGTTTCGACTTACGAACGGGGGTGGAGTGGTCCCATGAGCGAATTACGTTTCTTATTTAGTTTGGTGTCCAACTGACACGTATGGCCAATTAAATCCAGTAACATTGTTGTGTTTCGACTTACGAACGGGGGCGGAGTGGTCCCAGGAACGAATTACGTTTCTTGTTTAGTTTGTTGTCCAACTGACACGTATGGCCAATTAAATCCAGTAACATTGCTGTGTTTCGACTTACGAACGGGGGCGGGGCGGGGGAGGGGTCCCGGGAACGAATTCCGTTTCCTAAGTCGGTGACTTGAGAGCAGAATGCATTCAAATGACCGCGGTCCCTAACCCGGCGAATTCACGGGTTGACGAAACTGGCCTGGTGCGTTACTAAGAGAGCGAGAGACGAGGCCAGTTTGACGGGATGGGCTTCAGTTAAAGCTTAAATGTTGTTATTTTTTTGGTTAACACCGTCTCATTTTCTGGACGGGTTGATTGAAGGCTTCGTTATTTTTATTTCTATCTAGTGGTGATTATCATTTGTTTTAATCAACCCCCCTAGACAGAGGCGTTATTCCCTTCGCGAGGTTTTTTTGGTCGAGAGAAGATTTTTCACCTCCCAAACACATCAAGATGTTATTTATATTTCTGTAAAGTAGCGATTTAAAAAAAAATATTCAACCACCCTAGACAGAGGCGTTATTCCCTTCGCGAGGTTTTTTTTGGTCGAGAGAGGATTTTTTTCACCTCCCAACATCAGCCGGAAAACGCCACAGCGCGGTGAGATTGTACCACGTTTCACTCTCAAGCGTCACGGGGTTGTAGACAGACGCGTGGTCGTGCAACAAAGGCGAGTTGAGGCTTTTCGTGGACTTCGCACTCTGTCTAGACCAGGGGTGGGGAAACTTTTTCTGCCAAGGGACATTTGGATATGTATAACATTATTCGCGGGGCCATGCAAAATTATCAACTTGAAAAATTAGCCTGTTATATTTGGTCAAACAATTAATTAACTCACCCCTAATGTGATGGCTGGAACTGCATCTCTTTGGTGAGGCGTGTGATGTTAGCTGGTATTGATGATGTTGCTGCTACTCACAACTGCTTTGCCAGGTTTGCTCCTGAGATTTATTGAATTTCGAGTCATGCCTGCGGTTGCCTTGGCAGGGCCACACCAAATGATTTTCCCACCCCTGGGTCTAGACGAAAAAAACACCTCCCACGTTAACACCCACGGTTTACTTAAAATAAAATAAAAATTATTGCTGTGCTTTTCCCACCTGATGATGATTGCTTGTGTTGCAATCGAAACGTCGTGATTTATTTTAGTATTTTATTTTGTACCTACGTGACTTTACCCAAAGAACCAGATCAACAACTCTGCCGTATGCTCAAACTCTGGTCGGTGAATAGTGACCACGAGGCATTTCATCCGGAAGTGGGTTGGCAAAAGGGGCATCGTCGTACGTGTTGGTTGCCACATGGGCGGGCGAGGTTGCCTTCCACTCCTGCATAGGTGCCCAAGAATTCGAGCCACGGACGTATAAGGGGCCGTCCATAAATGACGTCACGCACCTGGGGGGGGGGGGGGGTGGTCAGACATTTGTGACGAGGGGGGGGGGGGTTGAGATATGTGATGTCACATAAAAATGCGCAACTTTAAATATAGACAATATGTTTTCTCTTACACAATCAGAGTGCAGTGCCACATTAAATACGCACTACAATGACAATAGTTTAAAGCGATTTGAAGCATGTTTTATATTTGGGGGGGGGGGCGGGGGGCAGAGCTTTGTAACGTCATATTTGAGAGGGGGGGGGGGTCTGACTTTTTGTGACGCCGTGTGACGAAGGGGGGGGGGGGGTAAAAAATCGTCCAAAATCGCGTGACATCATTTATGGACGGCCCCTAAATGATGTTAATATTTTACGAACACTAAAGTGAGCCTGTTTTTGCTGTGGACGCGATTGTTGAACTTCTTTGCTGTCCTTCCGATTGGCACAGTTGGCTACGTACGGTGTGAATGAAGTTTCGACATACATTCAAGATATTCTGGGACACTGCATGTTCATGATTCCGCGCACAACGTACATCTGAATGGCCATTTGCTCAAAATGGATGTGAGTGACCATATGCCAAAGTATGTATGACCCATCACCTGTCTTACTTGGAGTGACATTGGACTGACATTCCTCTATTTACTTTACTAGGCAAGGCCCACTGAGCTATATAGCTCTTTTTAAGACGTGACCTGGCTACAAATGATGGCTCAACGAAGTGACTTGTCACGTGGAAATGTTTAGCATAAATACTCTAAACCAGCGGTTCTTAACCTGGGGTGCAAGATGCCCTTTAGGGGTGTGCGAGACATGGCCAGATTTTTTCGTAAGGTAAATCGTCGAAAACACAAATTAAGCATGGGCACGTAAGTACACTTACTTTGTTTCATCAAACCTATGTATTAAAAAAAATACGCTTGAGAACCCAAGGGGTGCATGCTGCAGTAAAGATTAAGAACCACTGCTCTAAACGCACGTTTATTTTAAATGTGGAGTGAAAAACTGGAGGACCAGGAGAAAAATCCATGTGACCACGGGGAGAGAGACATGCTAACTCCAAATATACAGGCGTCAGGGTCGAGATCGAACCCACGAAACCTCCTGAATACCAAGCAAGGTAGTTAACATCTCGCCACCGTGGCACCCTGGCACCTTGAGAAGACGACCGGGAAATTGCGCCCGTGGAACTGTCTGCTAGCTCGGATAGCTGGCTAAACATGGGGCAATGGCACCCATACACTTAAGTCTGGTGGGCCTCCCGCTATGCTCTGTATCAGAGTATATTTTGCACCCGAATGGACTTCCATCAGCCAACATCCAATTAATTGGTAGACAGCTGATTGTCACCATAATAACCATCTCCGGTGCAATGAGGACAACCCCACTACTTTGGCTTCTAGTTTTGTTGGAATATCTCCACACCAGCTGTTAAGCTGCGGTGACCTAGATGCTACTAGACAACGTGTATGCGGCACCGGAGCTACCCCTCCATGTTGATATCTTTATCTGAAAGTCCCAATGCTCCGCTGTGGGTGTTGACACAGCCTCCTAGGCCTGAGGATGCGGGACATCTGCACTGACTGGGGTGAGGAATGGAGGAGACACGTGGATATACCTCGCAAGGACCGCATCGATGTGTCCGCCATAGACCGCTGCTGCTGTAACCTAGGGGTGTGTTACAGCTTCCAAACACCTACTCAACAGCCTGCTTCGTGAACGTGGGGAGCAGGAGACTATGCCGCACTGTGTCCGCTGTGCAATGTGACCGGGCATGTAGAGAAAACAGGCTGCCCTGCAGAAGCTGTCGCATCACTACCATTTTTACGTGGGCGGATATCCTCTCAGAGGACATTTCTTTGTGTTTAATAGCTCATCAGCTTCCTCTTGTCTAAATAAACATTTTGATTCTGCATAATGGCATTCGCTCAGTAAATACGCCCAAGGGTACTGGTTCACCTTCTCACGTGGTCTGCTGGATGTGACCTTGGATTCCATTTTTTTTATGTCTTAATTTATTTACATATTCTGAACATCCAGTGAACATCAGCCGTCGACCCCTGCTTGCATGGTAATGGTGACTCGGGTTGAACTGTGTTGATGTTTGCAGTGTTAAATTGTAAAAAAAAAAGTTCATGGTTACTCGCATTTATACAAATATATAATGTGCATGTACATACCAAGAACAGACTGCCAAACTATCAGCAGAAACTTTCCTAACAACCAACACAGACTCATCATAAAATTTGGCATTGTCTTCCCGTTCATCAACTCAGCACCTGAACACTGATGCAATATGCAGAAAGCGGATTAGCTGAACTATGCCTAACAGCTCGATGATTGCATCCAGTCCATAAACCCAATCCCAGAAAACTCTGAACACTTTGTCTCCACATTATTTTTGGCCACTGTGAAGAACATCTTGCGCATCCACTTCCTGGTTCAACAGCCAATCTTATACCTGCAGTTGAAGAACAGCACCCTTTACCACGAGAGGGGTGAGATGAAACAGCACAAAGAATCGGCTACCATCTGTCACCAAGAACACATCCCACCAAGTCTTTAATGCCATGCTGGGGCCCACAGTCATCACCAGGAATATTGGTGTTATGATGACCTAGACAAAGCAGTGGCCC
Source organism: Lethenteron reissneri (assembly GCF_015708825.2). NCBI lineage: Eukaryota > Metazoa > Chordata > Hyperoartia > Petromyzontiformes > Petromyzontidae > Lethenteron > Lethenteron reissneri. The sequence continues at coordinate 11,926,937 of NC_083842.1, read as the reverse complement.
TTATGAAGTCACTGACCTATGCCCAGAGGCAACAGTGGTGCGAGACAGAGCAGAATCTGGATATTACACATTCAGGCCCTCAAGTTTGCAACCTTTTCCACCAACTCTGCTTTGGCAAAGCATGAATTCACAGGCCATACAAAGTCATTAAACATGTACAACTCCCACCCAAAGTAAACATTCTCTCTTCAAATCTCAATCAGGATGGCGTGCGCGGTGGCTGCTCCAGTGCTGGAGCTGAGCGGGGACTTCCCGGCGTGGCTGGAGGCACAAGGCGTGAACCCGGAGGTGGCCAGGGCCATGGATTCGGAGCTGGGCATCCGGGACTACGGGGTCCTGCGCGCCTGCGTCAGGGACGGCCTCGTGCGGGCCGAGCTGCTGTCCACGGCGCGCGACCGCCTGCCCTTCGGCTTCTACGCCGTGCTGCGGCAGGTGGTGAAGGCCCTGCAGAGCGCCGAACCCCACGACGCTGGGACGCCGCTCTGGGACGCTGCTGCTGCCTCTCCTGGCAACGTGACGCTGGGAGGCCTGGTGGACGTGCTGCTCGCGCTGTTCAGCGGCTTGAGCCGGGAGCTGCTGATGTCCGTGCAGAGGTTGGATGACATGGACAATCATAAATATGTAGTGGCTTCTGCTTCATCAACAGGTTCAGTGAATTCTGTTGGCATGGAAGAGGAAATGCATCCATGTGAAGACAATGGTAATAAATAACTCACTTTTTTATGCAGTTATGTTTTTTCGGGTACCAGGATAAATCTGTTTTCTAAACGTTTTTCACAGTAGTTAACCCCCCAGGTAGGTTACCTGAGTTCAATTCCTGGCCATGATGATGAGGAGGTGTTGAGCTTATCCTGGCCGGGATTTCAGTTTGTAACTTTTGTAGACATAACCTGAACCTGGGTGTTCTTCTTAAATCGGTGTCACCAGCTGCTTTACATTAAACCATGTGATACAGCAGGGAATGCTACAGTTTAACTGTCACAGTTGATGAAATGATTGAATGATGTTTAAAGTTAGAGCTTCTTTTTGTCTTTCGCTTGTTGTCCTTAAAACCTCCGATTAGCACAGTTGGCTACATATGGTGCAAAAGAAGTTCAACATAATACTAAGGTGTAATATTACTTGGTCTTCTAATTAATATTATTGTTAGTAATGCAGGTATTCAGGTCAAAAAAGGTCATTGTCATTCATTGTTCTCAGATATAGGGAGGAAGAAAAAAATAATTGCTGCAATGACTGCTCAATGTTGATCCAGTGATTTGTTTTTGATATGTCCAGCAAAAGGAGAAAAGAAGTCGACCACAGTCACAAATGACTCCAAACCAAACTCGATGGGGAAACTTATTAAAAGCGAGCCCCGTGAAGGTAAATTTATTTTCTTCATTCAACAAGTTACACCAACCACATTCTGTGTTTGCCATGGATTTAGTTTTCTTGAGTCCAGTTTAAATTCTGTGTGCGTGCTTGTACCTGGATGTTATGCAATCACAGCTATGTTTTCCAGTTACCAATGCTAACATTGAGTTGTGTGCTGCTAACTCAAGAATGGGAGCAAGGCTCAGTTGAACACACTTCATGTTAGCCTCCTGCTATTTGTAAATGAATGTGTACGTACAACATATACAGATAGTCCCCGAGTTTCGATGGTCCAACTTGCAATATTTTGATCTTACGATGGCGATACGACAAAATTGTAAAATATTTTAAATTTCGCGCGGCAGGCAAACGCAGCAGCGTACGAATCTTGGTAAGTACAGTCCAATGTGATATGTTACGATACGTTCAATGCATGTATGATACGTAGCTCTAGCGATTTCATTTTAGGGTTACCACGATACGATACGTTCAATGTATGTTAAAAGTTTTTATAGCAGATAGGATTGTTTCCTGAAAAAATTTCTATTAAATTGCAGTTCATATAGGTAGGCTAAGAATTTACCTTGTTTTTTTTACTTTACATTTTACTGTGCAATACAGTATTGTAATTAATAAATCCATACAGTATATAGTTTATACGGTACTGTAAATTGCTGTTTTGCTAGATTATCACCATTCTTTAGGACTCCTGGGTAGGCTAGGCCATCTTCGACTTACGATATTTTTGACTTACGTTGGGGTCGTCATAACGCATCTCCATCGTAAGTAGAGGACTACCTGTAATACATTGTTAAATGGTGACTAAGAGTAGCGAACTTCATGCATTAGAACCAATTCTGCACCTACTGAGGTTTTCCCCTTGTGTTATGTGATAAGGCATCACGTGATGGGACTAAGTATCCATTCAGATATCTCGCAGAGCAGCGCAACCATTCCTGTTTGCGAACAGCTGACAGAAGCAGATCTCCCAGAGCTACCTCCGAGATGCCTTAACGTGATGGTCGAAACATAAATGGGTTACACTTTCACAACCACCCTTTTAAACAGTGTAATATTTGACGCATGACAAACTGACTTTTTCTTTATTTTCAGAGCTGTAATTTAGCCAAAGTAATTTCAGAACCAGAATTAATGTCATTTTTTTGTGCAGTCATTAGTGACTGCGCTGACACCAGCAGCTTCAATATACTTGAGAGCCTGGTTTAATCACGGGCAGCTGCCTGCAATCGAACCCAGGATCGCGGTGCAGTTCAGTAGTCTGATTTTTGAGTCACCCGGCAACCTCTCAAAGGACTTGTGTTCTCTTTTAATGGATTCATTTTATAATGCTAATGTTGCAATAACATACAGTTGAATACAAGTTGTTCACATATATCTTACATGTGAATAAAATGAGTACGCATTCCACAATTGCTAATTGTAAAAAATAAACCCTTGTATATATAAAGTTTAGTTGCAGTGCTTCTTAACACGTGGTAATGAACTGCTTTATTTTCTCTGAAGGTGATCATCTCTTGGGCTTCCACCCACATATCGTCCAAAATAATACCACACTTCCTGAATCAGGAGCAAACCTCGCATGTGCAGCTAGTGATGAACCGCACGTCTTACCACGAGCGCTGTTGAAAGAAGCACAGCAAGAAGAATCGGCTGCCACCTCTGTCACCAAGAACACATCTCCCCAGCAACTGGAGATCCGAAAAATAAGGAACGTCATGACAAACCAGAAGCAACCGCCCACTGTGAGTGAAACTGAGTCCCACGAGTTTGAACTTAAAGCCGATCCTGTACGAAACCCTCAGGCTGAAAGTTCTGGAGTGAAGCCGTATTGGTGCGAGGTGTGCAAGAGTAACTTTTCGTCACCTAGCGAATTGGAGGGCCACCTGTGCAGGCACACAGGCAAGAAGGTGCACCGTTGCGAGGTGTGCGGGCGCGTCTTCTTGCAGGCCACTGGTCTAACGATCCACCTGCGCACGCACACGGGCAAGGCGCCGTACACCTGTGAGGTGTGTGGTGATGGCTTTTGGCAGTCTAGCGACTTGAAGATCCACTTGTGCAAACACACGGGTGAGAAGCCATACCAGTGCGAGGTGTGCGGGCGCGGCTTTTACCGGGTGTTTGAGCGGAAGGTCCACATGCGCACACACACGGGGGAGAAGCCGCATATTTGCCAGGTTTGTGGACATAGATTTTTACGTTCCAGCGAGTTGAGAATCCACACACGCATTCATACCGGCGAGAAGCCTTACGTCTGCAAAGTGTGCGGGCACGAATTCTCGATCTCCAATGACCTGAAGAAGCACCTGCGGACCCACACGGGCGAGAAGCCGTACTCTTGCTCGGTGTGCGGGCAGTGCTTCGCTCAGCGCTCACATGTGAAGAGTCACGAGCGATCAAAGCATTGCTTAGGGGAATCTCAAAAAGATGATTGAGAGGTGTCCCACCCACGTGGATTATCTCAAGTGTATGACATTTATCCAAGACCAATTTAAGGTAATAAAAAAATAAATAAAGGCTTGCATAGGCTTCCATAATAAAAACACAACTGATTAAATACAAATGTAAAGATAAGATTTTCCGTTGTGATTTTTTGTCGCCTCTTGGTTTTTGGTGTTCAAATTTGATTTTTTAAATGTATATGGTGATATCTTGATTTGAAGCTTTCGTGACTGCAGGAATCCATACTCTTTGGTTCTTTTGGTAAAGTCACGTAGGTATAAAATACAATATGGTGATGTCCATTGGTGAAGTTAAGAATGAGACTTGATTCTGATGGACAAACCACAGGTTACCAAAGAAATGATTTTTCCTTGACAAATCGACAATTGAAAGTGTGGTGGTGAAGTTAATGTGAAAAAAGCAAACAGAAGAAATTGTCTGAAACCACAAAATACATGTCAGGGGAGAGGAGAAATATAAAAAGGGACGAAAAATCCAAGCTGAAAATGTAATCTCAGACCTCTAAGAAATCAGAGAACTCAACAATTATTGAACACCGCATGAAAGCAGACAATGGGAGGGTGATAAAAACAAAACAATGGAGACATTTTATGTAGATCTCCACAGCAAAACAAACTCATAACCTGGATGAGGAGGAAAAGAGCTGTCAGTTAAAGTAACATCTGCCCTTTGCAGAATCAAGAAAAAGGAGGGAGGGCGGAGATTGGGGGGAAGACACCCGGACTGGATGGTATATCTGTAAACGTCATCAAGCATCGAGCCCAAATTGTTGGAACAAAACTATCGGATTGTTCGCTTATTGTTTATACTGAAATGAAATACTGCAATAATGGAATGATGGCTCAATCACGCTTACGAAAACAGGTGATGACATTGACTTGAATAACCACAGACCAATTATCCTCATATATATGTACATAAGTTCGCAATAATCATGAGAACAGAATAATGAAATATTTAGAAACCAACTAACCATGGGACAACCAGGATTCTGGAAATATTTCGATAACATCGATGTGATACAAATGAATGGACCACTTAATTATTTCGGACAGTGCTGGCATGACAGGTTTAGTGGGGTTCAGGTAAGGGGAGAGAGATGGGGACAACCTCAACCTCCATCAATTTGGGATGAGGCTGCATTGGTGGGAGAATGAAATTGCCATCTGCTTGGGGAAACGTGGCTGGCTAAATTGGGGAGATATAAAAGGAGATAATGTGAGGTGCGTGGTTCAGAGTAGAATAGGCTCAGCTGCGACGCGTGTGTGGCAGTAACGAAAACGCGTGGCCAAAATCGCCACACGATAGGGTCATGCCGTAAAGGATCCTGAATAAAGTTTTGGCTGTTTAAGAGCTGCTGGAGTTGTCTGTCCATCCTTTTGGTTTGGGGTGACACTCCCATATACCCTTAATCATATTTTTGGAAAAGACCATTGCATTTAACTTATTGTCCCCCGTGTTTGTGGACGATGAATGAGACACGGACGTCACGGTGGCGAGATGCTAACTACATCCTCTGGTATACAGGGGATCCTGACCCTGACGCCTATATATTTGGAGTTTGCATGTCTCTTCCAGTGGTCGCATGGAGTTTTCTCCGGGTCCTCCGGCTATTCTCAACATTTAGAATCAACATCCGTTTTCAGTATTTGGCTACTATACATTTCCACGTGAAAAGCCACTTCGTTGAGATGTCATTTGTAGTTGTGCATCATACGCCCAAGGTGTTTTCAACAAACTTCCAGATTACTTCAGCACAAGCAAGACAGTTGAGTTTATAGTTTAGTGTGTTCACCTATACAATGCCAAAACCACCTAGGAGATCGAAGTGCACCTGAATAGCCAATTTGCCTAAACATGACCCAGCAGCTATCTTCCTTAGAGTAACATTGGACAGAAGTCTGACATTTCATCGGCACCTTGAGAAGACAACCAGAAAGTTTCGTTCATGGAACTCTCTGCTGGATTTGCTGGCTGGCTCAATGTGGGGTACTGGCACCCAAAGACTACATATGGCAGGCTTCTCCCTGTTTTTCAGTTTCATTTATTTGGTATAGCCCTGTGAGCCATTCGGCTCTTGAATCGGGTGCAACCGCAACAAACAAAACATGAACAAGAAAACATCTTAAAGTGACTATGTGATTAGTTATCGCAGAATATTGTGTACCCATATTGACTCGGCTAAAATGCAATTAGTTGACACTTAGCTGATAGGATTTTGTGCATCCAGGCCCGCACATTTTGCAGACTTACAGCTTCTCGCCGGTGTGAATGCGAATGTGGATGCTGAGCTCGCTGGACCGAAAAAAACCTATTCCCCTCTGTTTTACATATGGTCCAGATGTCTTGTGACCCCCCCCCCCGAAATTAATTTACCCCAAACATGTATTCCTTTTCTGTTTTTAAATAAACTCCTTTTAAAAAGTTACGTTTCAGATATAAAAATGGGGGGGTGGGGTCACAAGACATCTGGACCACCCCGTTTATCCCCCTCCTCTTCCATTTTTAAAGACCACAGCATGCATGTGATGGTCTTGACGCGTTGCTTGCGTGGTCCACGTGTGTACGAGCGAGTTGCAAATGACCGCGATCCCTAAACCATTGAATTTGCCGTCGAGGAAACTGGAAGCGAGCAAACGGGAGGCCACGTGAGCGCGCACCCAGCGGTGATGCCAGATCGGAGATTTTCACCCCCTTTTTGTGTAATTTTAAAGATTAAATTTATTTCGTTGGGAGGGGGTTGGACTATTTAACGCGGAATATTTAGGAGTTTCCCCGGAACGTCGACAATTTTCTCGGAGAAAATTCAGAGTTGTGACGTCGGCTTGCTGGTCCAGGTCTCTCACCAAAGCCACTTGGGGTTTGTTTAGTTTTGCTGAGCGGAGCCGATTGAAGAAGCCAACTGGTGTGTGTGTGTATCTTTATACATTTACGTGTATATAAACATCTGTTTAGAAAGCCTTTGAGGAGTTGATGCTTGCGAGGTTGCGACATCGTTTATGGGTCGCTAAAGCAAAGTCTACGCGGTAATGATGTACTCCGTTATACTGTAGAGATTTTACCTCCAGATCTGGCAACGTTGCGCCACGAACTACCAGAATTTCTCCTTTGATGTTAACGAAGCCTCCAAATTTCAGTCGTCTCGGCCTCCTGCTCCTCCTCATTGTTCTCAATATTCTCATCTTTCATCCTTGAGGTCGGTGAAGCGAGTACTCATTTGTGGTAAGTCGATGCTTGTGGTGATGTATGACTGCTCCCCCAAATCAATAATCTTGCCAACGCGAACGTCCAGAGAAGAATGAACGCTTCATTCGGGACCCAAACATCACCGCACCCCTCCTGGCTTTGACATTCAGCCTCGCACAATCTGATGGCTTAAACCATGGGGTGGGAAACCTTTTTGTCTGCCGAGAGCCATTTGGATATTTATAACATCATTCGCGGGGCCATAAAAAATTATCAACTTAAAAAAACTGCCCGTTATATTTGGTCAAACATTTAATTAACTCACCCCTAATGTGATGGCTGGAACTGCTTCTCTTTGGGCGAGGCGTGGTGATGTTAGCTGGCTATTGATGATGTTGTTGCTACTCGCAACTGCTTTGCCAGATTTGCTCCTAGATTTATTGAATTTCGAGTTGCCTTGGCAGGGCCACACCAAATGATTTCGTGGGCCCTCAACAAATGATTTTGTGGGCCTCACCAAATTATTTTGTGGGCCCTCGCCAAATGATTTTGTGGGCCCTCATTACACCCCTGGCTGTAAACCATCAACCGCATCGGAACCTCGTCAACAATTCGATGCGCGCATCTCCTTGAATGGACAACTCAAAAAACCGAGCCACGCAGTCGTGGTTGCGTTTGTGGTCGATGCAAACCCAAAAAACTATGGGCCCTATCAATCTAGATTGGAAGTTTTCGTGACTGCAGGGATACATACTCTTTGGTTCTTTCGGTAAAGTCACGTAGGTAGAAAATAAATTAAACCACGACGTTTCGGGCGCAACACAACCGTCCGTCATCAGGTGGGACAATCACAACAAGAAACAATTGCTGAAGTGGAAAACAAATGTGGTTTCAGACAATTTCTTCTGTTTGCTTTTTTCACGTTAAATTCACCACCACACTTTCAATTGTCGATTTGTCATGGAAAATCATTTATTTGGTAACCTGTGGTTTGTCCATCAGAGTCAAGTCTCATTCCTAACTTCACCAATGGACATCACCATATTTTATTTAAAACCTACGTGACTTTACCGAAAGAACCAAAGAGTATGGGCCCTATCGTGAAAACCACTTTGATTTTTTTTCATTAGAGGAGGAATGGCAAAACTGTCACGAACTCGTCTCCCCGGAGCCAGCAGACCTCGACGTTGACATGTCTTGTTTAGCTCTTGACGTTATTTCTACACGCAAAGTTCGTTTAGAGTAAATCATCCGCCGTTAGCCATTATCGATCCACTACTAGATTGCAGAGGTGTCTCAATTCCCCTTGATTGGACCAGGGGGGTGAAATTAACGCGCTTCGAGGCGCACGAAACATGCCAAGGGTCACCACTTGACGGATGCATGCAGTCATTTTAAGTCCACCGAATGCATTCATGTACACCTCTTATCAGTGCATACCTTATTATAGACCAATTCAGACCTTATTTGTCAGTCACCCCGTGCCCTTATAAATCTCAAAGTTAATCTTACAGTCCCATCACATGGGAGAAACAAACAAATCAATAGTAATTCAGATTTTTTTTTTGCCCGTATTGAAACTATCTTGATTTGAAGCTTTCGTGGTTCTTTCGGTAAAGTCACGTAGGTAGCAATAAAACCAAATTCATTTATTTTAGTTTTCTTTCTACCTACGTGACTTTACCGAAAGAACCAAAGAGTACGTATTGAAACGGTTGTACGGTGTATGGACCTGCACTCGCATTCCTTGTACAAGAATATGGGTAAACCGTATGGGTTGACAGGTATGTGAATATGAGAAAAAAAACAATGTACAGTAATAATCTAGGCGAAATATAACGGTGATTTGATTTACAAAAATGAGGCTAAAGAACATGAATTGCACCCTATAATTCTAAATGTATAACATTACGAGATCGTTTATGGAAAGGAGCATGGCCTAATTTAGGCAAAAACAATAATGTGAACAAATTGGCTTAAGAGCAGACAAAAAACACTTATAAAGAGGTTTAGCTGTTCAAATGTGTTGGGGCAATCCTAACCATCAATGTTTCTTCATACTCTGCTTTGGTTGGGGTTGAATATGCAGTAGATGCAGTTGAGAGGATGAGTGATTGTAGAATCTACGGACGTCAGTTCAAGGTAAAGGCCAGACCAAACTTATTCTTCATTAACACTAGGTACGATTCAGTGAACGGTTGGTACGTCTTCTCTGATGGGAGGATCTTGATCTCAGATATACGCAAAAGAGTTGTGGAATATACTCCAACGAAACAATGTTTTATTTCACCAGGTAAAGCCCACTGAACTATGGTAGCTCTTTTCAGAAGTGACCTGGCCACAAATATGGCTCAACGAAGTGGCTTATCACGTGTAAATTTATACCGGCCAAATAATATAGTTATTTGCATACACATTGAAAGACAAATGTGATCCAATGCTTTTCTCTCCATTCTTTAGATACCGATTTTATGTATGACCAAATAACTCAAAATGCTCCCAATCTCATCAGATTTAAGAAATTAAGCAGTATTGAAGTGTGGCTAGTTGCTTGGATGTGTAAAAACCATGCCCAAGCAGGTTGTCATCAGCTTTAGGGGTACACCTGGGCAGAAGGGTGCAGTACAGAAAAAGTCCCAGCCATCAACAATAATTCCCATGACCAACATGATGTTGGAAGGTCCTCATTTATTGGATTAACACCATGATGGGAGTCTCCTTGTTGTCAACGTGGATTTTGGAGAAGATTCTGCACTTTAATTTCAAAAAGAATGCACTTCATATTTTTAAATTCAAATTTATAAGTTAAAATATAAAATGTATTAATCTCCAACATCCCATCAGAATGGCGTGCACGGTGGCTGCCCCATTGCTGGGGCAAAGTGGGAACTTCTCGGCGTGGCTGGAGGCACAGGGTGTGAATGCAGAGGTGGCCCAGGCCATGAACTCGGAGCTGGGCATCCGGGACTACGGGGTCCTACGCGCCTGCGTCGGGGACGGCCTCGTGCGGGCCGAGCTGCTGGCCGCGGCGCGCGACCGCCTGCCCTTTGGCTTCTACGCCGTGCTGCGACAGGTGGTGAAGGCCCTGCGGGGCGCTGAGCCGCACGACCCTGGGACGCCGTGCTGGAACGATGCCGCTCCCGCCGCCGCCTCCACATCCTCTCCTGGAGACGTGATGCTGGGAGGCCTGATGGACGTGCTGCTCGCGCTGTTTAGCAGCTTGAGCCGGGAACTGCTGCTGTCTGTGCAGAGGATTGGGGAATTGGATGGAGTTAAACATCCCACAGCTTCAACGGAAATATCCTATAGTCTTGAAGACGAGACCATTGAAACGAATCATAATCCGAGTGTGGAAAATGGTATGAAATGCATCGGCCTATTAATCAACATTGTATTATTTGAATAAGGTTGACTGAGCAATGAAGAGTATAAGATGTTAGGTAAATTCTAACAAGTATTTCAAGTTGCACTCTTTGCTATCATAAGCTTTTGGTCCAATCAAATGAGTTCTACCAGTTTCTTGCCATTAAACAACATGGTATAATATACACAACACACTTGCCTCATAACAAGCCACATGATTCTCTAGTCAGCACGACATTACTAAACGAGTCGTTTTACATTAAATATGCTCGTTTTGATCTAACAAATATTTGACGTGGTATCTGAATTTACAATTAAAAGAACAGACTTAGCAAGGCCATACTTGCGGATGATATTTGGCCATGCCAGTCGGTATGAATTGATGATAACCGTGACTGGGAATCAAAATCGGGTTTCCATAGTTCATAACTAATCACTGCTACCACTCGACTGAATGTACTGTTAGTTGATCCTTTCGGTATTAAGAGGAAGGGGTAATCTGTCACAAGCAATGATGCAATAACTGCAATATTGATTAATTTGTTTTACATTTGTATATAGACAATGGAGAAGATGGGTCAACTCTGTACCCAAGTGACCTTACACCCGGCTTGGCTGTGAATCACATCAAAACGGAATTCTTTGCAGGTAAACTCTTTTCTCAATTCAACAAACACTTGCTTACTCACTGTCGAGTTCTCCAGGTGCAGTTTCCAATTACCACTTTTACGCTGCCTCCAAACATTCCTACGTTTGTGCTTGTTGCGTTTCATTTAGTTGCATTTTATGTCTCCTAGATTCTGAAGGTGAACATAACTTGGGTGACCACCCTGACCTCTCTGGTCCAGACCTCTGTCAGCAACCACAGCATGCAATGGGTGAAATGCATGGTGATGAAACAGCTGGCACCTCTGGCTCCATGAAGACTGAGCAGCAACACTCACATTTTCAGAACGATACGGACAAGGTCACGGAAAACTACAGCCAAAATAATATTTCCATCAACGAGGGAGAGCCGTGTGATTTTAAGCTTGACAATCAGAATGCCCTAACTCCTCGACCAGGATGTACTGGAGAGAAACTGCCGCTCAGTTGCGAGGTGTGTGGGCGTGTGTTCTCCAGGTCCAGCAATTTGAAGGGCCACCTGCTCACACACACGGGTGAGAAACCACACCGCTGTGATGTGTGTGGGCGCAGGTTTTTGCGTGCCAGTGTCCTAAAGACCCACCAATACGTGCATACGGGCGAGAAGCCGTTCCGCTGCGAGGTGTGCGGGCATGGCTTCCTGCGCGCCACCGAACTGAAGGTGCACCATCGCAAGCACACGGGCGAGAAGCCATACAGCTGCCAGGTGTGCGGGCAAGGCTTCATGCTGCCCAGTGTCCTGAAGATACACCTGCGCACGCACACGGGCGAGAAGCCGTGTATATGCCAAGTGTGCGGACATCGCTGCCTGCAGCCCTGCGACCTGAAGAGGCACATGCAGATGCACACGGGCGAGAAGCCGTACTCTTGCAGGGTGTGCGGGCAGTGCTTCGCTCGAAGCAATTACATGAAGAACCACGAGCGAACACGACATGGCCTGGAGAGATCACAAAAAGATGTTTGACATTGTCCCACGTACATGTCTCGTGGATGATGACCTAGCGATAGTGAGCGGAGCGGCTCTCAATCAGAAGGTTGCGAGTTCAAATCCTCGGTTGGGGGTTGACTTGGCCCATCCTGTTTCAGGGCACGTTAAAATGAGTACCGTTCAAATGTGTAGCACTGCATACAGCCCAGTGTATGGAGTGGCCAATGGGGGTAGCCTGCATTTTAGCCGCACTCTCCATCCTTTGGGGTAACTTAGCGGTCTTTGACCACCATACTTGCACTCAGCTCTTGTGCTTCCAAGTTAGCTGCTTGTGTGCGGCATTGAGTACACCCCGGTACATTTCTCGGCTAAGGGGCTGTCCATAAATGACGTCACGCACCTGGGGGGGGGGAGGGGTCAGATATTTGTGACGATGTGTAACGAAGGGGGGGGTTTGAGAAATGTGACGTCACATAAAAATGCGCGACTTTAAATAAATATAGAATTGTTATAACAACACTAATTTTGATTAATTATTTGACTATTTGACTATTTGATTATTTAAATTTACTAATTTACTAAGGTCACCTTTTATTTATTCCATGAAGGAGCATTTTGCTTCTCCATGGGAGAAGGGAGAAGCATACATTTAGAATTTGTTTAATGATTGTTATTAAACATTTTGATTCTAATGATTCTACCAGGGCTTTTAATTCTGTGGAATGAATATATGATTGTTATAATTGTACTCTCCATTTTGCTTCGTTATACTACAAAGTTTCAAGTTGATTTTTTATAGTTATAATTACTTTTAATATTTTATAATTATAAGATAATTTCAATATAATATTCTAAACATCTGCACTTTTAGTTAGACGTTGAATATTTTCAAGTGAATTTTATGCTAAAGTCAAGCTTTCCAACACCTTATTAATACGTGTTTTCTCCTACATCAGATTGCAGCGCCACATTACATATGCACTACAATGACAATAGTTTAAATCGATTTGAAGCATGTTCTATTTTCAAAATGAAAATATAGTTGGGGGGGGGGGGCAGAGCTTTGTGACGTCATATTTGAGGGGGTCTGACTTTTTGTGACGCCGTGTGACGAGTGGGAGGGGGGTCAAAATTTGTCCAGAATTTAACGTTTACAAAATAAATCGTGGGATTTTTTTGCCATTCCCACTGTTTCGTGTGTGTTACAAATGCCGGGTGATCAAATGGTGGTGGGGTGGTGGTGGGTAGGGGTGCGAGTGGTGGTGGGGGGGTGGATGCGTGTGGTGGTGGGTGCGTGTGGGGGGGGGTGGTGGTGGGTGGGGGTGCGTGTTGTGGTGGGGGGGTGGGTGGGGGTGCGTGTGGTGGGGGGGGGTGATGGGGGGTGCGATATGGTGGTGGGGGGGGTGTGGGGGGATGGTGGGTGGAGGTGCATGTGGTGGTGGGGGTGGATGGGGGTGCGTGTTGTGGTGAGGAAGTAGGTGGAGGTGCGTGTGGTGGTGGGTGTGGATGTGGTGTGTGGGGGTGCGTGGGGTGGTGGTGGGGGGGGTGGTGGGTGGTGATGGGGGGGGTGGTGGTGGGAGGGGTGGTGGTGGGTGGGGGTGCGTGTGGTGGGGGGGTGGAGTTTGCCACTGCATGCAAATGACCACGGTCCCTAAAAAAACCTCGCGAGTGACACGGCCAGAGGGCCCGAGTGGTACCAGATTGGAGGTTTTTGCCTCCACGTTATTGAGGCGATACGATAACATTTGCGTATATTTATATTATTTCGAGGGTAGCTTTAGTCGTAAAGGGTAGGGCTTGCCTTGATTCCAGATCTTTCGCCAAGCCCAACATGTTTTGCCGAGCTGCTGATGGAATAAACGTCGCAAGCGTCCTTTATTTTGAATGACTTTTTAAAAAAACAAAAAACATTTTTCCGACGTTTTTTTTTTTACGAGCGATTTTTTTTTAATTTAGCAATAAATTCGTTCGAGGGCAATTTTACAAAAAAAACGCCGCATAAGTTATTTTTGTACTTGAAAGCCAGAGGTTTTTTTTACCTTCAGCTCTGGCATCGGCCGCAACTTTTCCGTGGCTGAGGTTTTGACGGAGGAGGAGGAGGAGCGGCAGCGGCAACAACAACAACAACAGAAGCAGCAGCTTCGTCTCGGCCCTCCATCTTCTCTGGGAGGGCAGTCAATAACGTGAGTACTAATTAACGACGCAGCAGTTCATGATTCCCCACACACACCTCGTCGTAACGTCGAGACATCTTCAATCCACTGCTGGATGAAGCCCTCAACGAGTCCGAGCCGCCGCCGCCTCCTCTCGGTTGCCTGGGCACGCGAATTCGGAATTGCCATCAGTTTTATTTGTTGGGCACATTGAAGCAGGCATCTAACGTTTCCGATTGTGTTAAGACGCTCAACAACAACAAAAAGCCCCGAGGGGTAGTTGCTGCTGCTGCTGTTGATGATGATGATGGTGGTTGATGGTGATGCAATTCAACGCGTGGCCCACTTGGCTTCTCCTAATCGCCAATCGCATTCTAATCTTGCCGATGTGAAGACATGTTTGTGCATTGTGTGTGTGTGAGTGGAATACGTGTGTCCTGTATCGCAGGCAACATAATTGTCGGCTCGTTGTGTTGCTTAGGTTCTTGCGCGTTTGATTTAGTTTGGTGTCTAATTAGGAACCGTGTCCCCTACCCAATGAACATCTGGCAGGTCACCCGCATTGATTCGGCAAGCCTGACTGTTGATGAGGCACCGAAGGTCGAAACCGGTCCGTATTTTGCTTATGTTTGCCCAATGCTGATGATCTGCGTTCCCGAAGGCAGTGAATGCGATGGGGGGTGTGTTAAATATATTGGGGGGGTGGTGGGGGTTGTTGTTTTGCTAAGAGGTGGTAAGTGAAGGAGGCTTCCTCCTTCATGTCTCCTGTCCAACCTATACGGTCGTCTTTTCCAAATATTCTGCACAGGTCATCACGTCTGGTATTGGCACTGCCAAATCTTAAGGTGTGCCATTATTGTGTGGTGCTGCAGGGTATCTCATGAGATGGTCCGTGATTTTCTTCTCCCAACAAGCACCATTATGTCATGAGAGAGTTCCATCTGCCATGTGAGCCATGTGGAATTGGAGGCGTATTGTTTGCTAATGTATTAGTATATATATAACATGCTGTTATTGGTGCTTTAGTACGTATCTTATGGCCAAATCGCCCATAATGGGCCCCGATCCCAGAAAAGTAACTAGGATGAGCCTGGAAAAGCACTTGGAGTAATCCCAGGTGGCCAGGAAAACCTGAAACCCAATTGCATACTGGGTGAAAAATTACCAAATTAAAAACATGTTTATAGTAGCCCCGCGACATCGGTACCATCAAAAAGAATAGGTGATATGGGCCAATCACAAATTAAACTGCTTGGAGGGTACACCAGCAAGTATGTTTTTGAGGGGAAAATCTCCAGATATAAGTTGATCACCAATTGTGTCACCATACTTCACCATGCTGGTCCGTGCATGTTGGTGAAGGGAGTACGTATTTTCTCACCTCTTGCAGAGTATTTCACTGGTGTGTGTGCTCCTAATCAGTGTAGCCTCTCAGGTGTTTGAACTCTCAAGCTTCCGAGCCATATTATGGCAGTGGGTACATTTGTGAAGGGAAAATGGCTGTACATTTCTATATTTGCTGGCATATATCAATTCTTAAAATATGGGGCCCAAGGCGTTGCAGCGAACGAGTCCTTTGAAGGTAAATATGCAGAATTGGGGTCCATCATAAAAATTATAGGGAACTATCATTAAATATCAATACTATGTGGGTTTTTTCCACCAAACTAATGGTAGCACTATAATAGTTTGTAAAAATATATATTTCGCCCATCAACTAGCTACATGGTTGGCAGCAGAAGGCATTGCAGCAACATCCATAGGTGTACTGTTGTTTTTATGCTCCCATATCTGTATATGGGGAAATAACAACTGTGATCACCACACCTTAGGCCCCCATTCAGCAGTGGATTTACTACAAGTTTTGTACACGTCTGCCCTTTAACAACATGAGCAGACAAGGAGAGTCATCTTGTTTGGTTTGTTTAATAAATTATATATGTAAAATTGACTTATCTCTGCACATGTCAGAATGGCGTGTAAGGTGGCCGCCCCATTGCTGGAGCCGAGCGGTGACTTCCCGGCGTGGCTCGAGACGCAGGGCGTGAACGCGGAGGTGGCCCAGGCCATGGACTCGGAGCTGGGCATCCGGGACTACGGGGTCCTGCGTGCCTGCGTCGGGGACGGCCTCGTGCGTGCCGAGCTGCTGTCCACGGCGCGCGACCGCCTGCCCTTCGGCTTCTACGCCGTGCTGCGGCAGGTGGTGAAGGCCTTGCAGGGCGCCGAGCACCACCACGTTGGGACGCCGCGCTGGGACGCCGCCACCTCTCCCGGCGACGTCACGCTGGGGGGCCTGGTGGACGTGCTGCTGGCTCTGTTCAGCGGTTTGAGCCGAGAGCTGCTGGTGTCTATGCAGAGGCTCGCCGAGTGGGATGGAGTTAAAAATCTTACAGCTTCATCGGCAGCAGTTTCTGAGAGTCTTGAAGATGAAACAACTGAAATGAATCATAGTGTGCAGAATGGTATTAAATGCACCAAACTATAAATCCATACAATGTCATAAATGAGTATTGTTTGGCAGTGGTGTTGGGTAGATCCTCATTGGGATTTGAAGTTGTTGCCCACTTTTCTGTCATAAGTCTTTAATTTACTAACATTAATCCCATACTTTCCTTGACATTCAACCACATGCTACAATGTTAATCAGACTCAGACTATTTATCCTGGAGGAATCCGATGGGCTATGAAGCTCTTTTTCACCGATGTCCATACATTTCTCCCCAATAACAGGACACATTTGAATCATGTACTGTAGTTGACATTTATTATCATAGTTGGCACGACATAAGTAGGTGATATCCACAATTGTGTGAGCATTAATATGCTCCGGTGTTTTGATATTTCAAAAGCATTTGACGTATCTTAATTTCCCATTTACAAGTTTGGATTAAGCAGCAAGGTTAGTGGCTGGTTTTTATATTTACTGAAGATGAAACAATTAAACCTGGTAATATATCACATTTTTTTCTCCAGCCTACGTGTGTTTCCTCGATTCTATATTTTGGCATTTACAGTGTTGTTTTCCTGTTATAATTTACAACCATTTGTAAATTCATGGGACCTTTTTGCCAGGATCAAAGTATGAAAAATAAGAATAGGTTTTACCCTTTCTGGCAATAAAACAGGTGTTAAGATTTTAAAACACTAAACAGATGCCTCTTGCAAGGAATCAAGTCTGCATTAACCACACGTACTTGTGAACATGCAAAAAAAATTCTGATAATATATGCATTGTCTTTGAAACTGATTGTCCTACACCAGAGACAGCCTTCTTTATGGCCTAGTCTCAGCAGTGTCACCACAGAACGCCAAAAGGCGAGCAGCACAAAGTCAATGCACGTATCAGAGCATCTATAGCTCGGTGAGCAGCTATATAATGGGACCCTTTTTCAAGTTTCAAAGTATGAAAAATAATAATAGGTTTTACCACTTCTAGCAATATAAAAACATGTCAATTCACTGCCGGATGAAGGCCCTCGCACACCCTACCAGTTGTGGAGGTTGTCTGGTTATAGTTCATATCGGTCACTGTAGGTTGTTAATGGGGCAGGAGGAGGAACAGGGACCCATCACCACTATTGTTAGCCTTAACTGAGAAACTCACTTTATCAGGTTGCTGATATACTACAGGTTATGTCATATTTGCCAAACACTGATGCAAATGACTGCTTACAACGTTGAATCATTTGTTTTTTATCTGTACAGACAAAGCGGAAGAAAGTTCAACTCCATTAAAAAATGATGCCAAATCCAGCTTGACATTGAACCGAATCAAAAACGAGTCCTTTGAAGGTAAATACTTTTCTCGATTTAATAAACACAAGCCACATTCAACGTCGGTCTTTTCTTTAAGCACACATGCCAATGATATAACGGCCTCTCATATAGTGCCTCCATTATGGGGTATGCACTTGTTTTGACTGTAATTTCGTCATTTCGGTTTGTTTCCGAGATTCAGTTGCTGATTTTACATGTGCTGTGCTACTTTCTCGAGCTTTGAAGCAAAGCTAATTAGGACGCACTTCGAACGAACCTCTCGGTGTGTACGAGTTAATTTGGAGATGTGTAAAGCAGGTGTTCATGTATCTCTTAAGGTCATCCATATATGCCCTGGGTCATCTCCCTAGAAGGATTTGTGTGATTTATATGACAATATATTTACATGGATATTGACAGTATTGAGTGGGCTATCTTAATTTAAATGCCATGTTTTCATTGATAGAGATTTTAACATTGCTTTTCATTTCTCTATATTCATTACACTTACGATTTGTATGTCAGTACTTTAACCAGTCAAAATGCTTTGTTTTCTGTTGAAGGTGAACGTAATTTGAGCGGCCACTCTGAACTCGTCATCCAAAATGTGACTTCATTGTCACCTTCGAGCAAAAGCCGTGCATCCACATCTCATGCTGGGACCTGTCGGGAGTCACAGCCGGCGGCAGGTGAAATGGATGATGAAGAAACAGCTGGTACCTCTGGAGTCAAGAGGACATCCCAGCAGTTGACAGAGCAATGCTTTTTTTTTACGGGCGACACTGCTAAGAAGAGTGTCTCCGTATACCAAAGCGAGAAGCGCTCCATCTTCGCTGAGGGAGAGTCACATGATTTTAAACTCAAGAAACCCGATGCCTTAAAGATGTCTCAGCCAGAATGTACCGGAGAGAAGTCGCCGCTCAGCTGCGAGGTGTGCGGGCGTGTGTTCTCAAAGTCGAGCAGCTTAAAGGTCCACCTGCGCACGCACACGGGCGAGAAGCCGCACCGCTGTGACGTGTGCGGGCGCGGGTTTTCACGGGCCAGCTGCCTGAAGATCCACCAGCACATGCACACGGGCGAGAAGCCGTTCCGATGCGAGGTCTGTGGCCGTGGTTTCTCTCGCTCCAGTGACCTGAAGATGCATCTGTACACGCACACGGGGGAGAAGCCGTACAGCTGCGAGGTGTGCGGCCACGGCTTCCTGCAGCCCAACGTTCTGAAGATCCACCTGCGCACGCACACGGGCGAGAAGCCGTACAGCTGTGAGGTGTGCGGCCACGGCTTCTCGCGGCTCAACGTCCTGAAGATCCACCAGCGCACGCACACGGGCGAGAAGCCGTACAGCTGCAAGATCTGCGGGCGTGGGTTCTCGCATCCGAACTACCTGAAGAAGCACTTGCCAATGCACACGGGCGAGAAGCCACACAACTGCGAGGTGTGTGGCCGCGGGTTCTCGCACCTCAACTACCTGAAAAAGCACCTGCGAACGCACACGGGCGAGAAGCCGTACTGCTGCAAGGTGTGCGGGCGGAGCTTTTTACATCCCAGCTACCTAAAGAGCCACCTCCGGATGCACACGGGCGAGAAGCCGTTCAGCTGCACAATCTGCGGACAGCGCTTCTCGCAAAGCTATCACATGAAGTCTCACGAGCAGACGCAGCATGGCATGGATAAATCGCAGCAAGAGATGGATTGATCGTATCTCGCATAAACTCCACGGCTCATCGAGGGGCTCAAAATGTATGAAATGTTATAAAGCTGATTTAGTTTGTAGAAAAAATTGAAAACTAATTACACATGCAACTGGTAACATGTATTTTAGATGTCTATATGTATAGCTCTTTTGTCAGTCCACTGCTGGATGAGGGTCTCTCCATGCCATGCAGGTTGTGGGTGTTACTTGACGGTATTCACCACGCTGGTCAGTGCGAGTTGGTGAAGGTGGAGAGCATAGACATGGGAGCATCGTATGGCACACATGGACTTTCCGGCCTTCAGTACCTGTTTTATGCATGGTGGTTACCCATCCTAGTACTATCCAGGCTCAACTCTGCTTAGCTTTTGAGATATGCTGGGACAAGGCACATTCTGGGTCATTTGGTCATAAGGATGTTAATAAGAAAGTGCTTTTCCGAGGAAATGTTTGGTCGCACTACTGTTTTGCCTTTCCCTCGACACTTTAACACCCTCATAAAACTATCAAAGCAATCCCGCTATGCCCCTAGCCTCCATGTGTACTTGCTTGGTTTCAATGACAATGTTTACACGTCCAGGTATAACGTGGCATATCCAACTCGCTTGGCACTCGGGTATAGGCAGATAATTTTAAAATGTCAGATATGTGAACATTAGAAAAAATTACAGTTGACACCATACACATTTAGGTTCCTGGATAAAATGAGGTGCAAACTGCTTTACACATGGGGAAATGCTTAGAAGTGATGAAGAATACATTACTATATGGTATACAATATATAAGACAAGGTTGCTCCAAATGTTGAAAATAGCTAAACTCCAAGGGATTCTAAACAAGGAGTATTACATTCTAGATTTGAAGTTTTCGTGACTGCAAGGATCCATACTCTTTGGTTCTTTCGGTAAAGTCACGTAGGTATAAAATATATTAAATCACGACGTTTCGGGCGCAACACAAGCGTCCGTCATCAGGTGGGGACAACCACAGCAAGAAACAATTGATGAAGTAGGCAAAAGAGCAGCTTGTAACAAGGGGTTATATAGATGAGGGAGGGGGGAGGAGCCAAGGATAGAGAGTGTGGGTAAGGAGTATTACACTTTATCCATCCAGGCAAAGAGTGGATGTCGACCGTTTCTGTTATAACACTGTCCAGTCAGTCGATGGTCCAAGAGACTCGTGGTTTTGTCAGATCGATTGTTTCCGCAACAGTCCATCGCTTACTCGTCCCTGACGATGGTGATGATGTGAACTAACTGGACGGTAAATTACACTTAATGGCTTCTCAATGATTAAATAAGTCATTGCATTTTTGTGTACATGATTTCTGCCATGTTAACCAATGTTGGGACGTGCATTATTTTCGCTGCCTCTGTCATCAGGGCATCGCTTGCTTTCTGTAGCCGTGATAGACATGGCCGATGCCATTTTCTCGGAACTGGGTATGGGCGGTTGATTGGTCAGGGTGGATATGTGAAGGTCAGGTTTGTGATGTACTGTATACAGATCCTACTGTAGGCAGGGCTCTTTGTGTAAATAAAAATTGTGTGAACAGTATCAGTGGTCACTTTTTGTTATTTTGACGATTGTTTATCAAGGACAGCGTCTACCGAGTCCAAAAAGTTTCAAGACGGTCCGGCTAGGTTTTCACAGTAGTGTGCCACAATTCGTATATTTCCCAATAAAGTAACTGTTTTGTGAGTAATTGTTTCAAGTTTGACAATTCATTATTTTCTTCCTGAAAAGTAGCATTGACATTCAAATATATTTTCTGAGAATTGGATTGGGATATTTACTTTTGGCGACATCCAAGGTCGCCAAAATTAAATGTTCCCTGTTTTATTGTGAATAATACATGTATGTCCAGTACAATTAATGTTTACATTGGGGATAATTTGTCCATTTTTGACCATGTTGGTATGCGTGATGTATGTAGACCACGCTTGGTGGCCAAAGTTACGAGTTGGGGCCCCTTTGACAACCACCATAAGAAAACATGCATTTAGATAATGATTTACCTGCTATACATTTCCACGTGATGAAACACGTTGAACTATCATATGTGGCCAGGCCGCTTTTGAAAAATTATTTAATAGCTCAGTGGGCCTTACCTGGTAATATAAAAATTGTTAAGTTTTATTTGTATATTTTTTAAAGTGATTTCTTTATCTTTCCTATACTTTGCACTCCTATCGTGTTTTGTATTGTTATTGTAACGTTATTACTGGTCCACATTGGACTTATGTGAAAAAGAGCTGTATAACTCGTCGAATTGCCCCAGTATAAATATTCTGATTCTGAATTGGGGGTAACAAGACATCTGGACCACGCTGTAATTGGGGAGATATTTCCTTTGAATGGACTATGTTGATGTAGAGCAGAGGTGGTATATTTATTACATCATTCGCGGGCCATACAAAATTATCAACTTAAAAATTAGCCCGTTATATTTGGTCAAATATTTAATTAACTCACCCCTAATGCGATGGCTGGAACTGCTTCTCTTTGGTGAGGCGTGGTGATGTTAGCTGGTATTGATGATGTTGCTACTCGCAACTGCTTTTCCAGGTTTGCTCCTAGATTTATTGAATTTCGGGTCTCACCTGCGGTTGCCTTGGCAGGGCCACACCAAATGATTTCTTGGGCCTTATACGGCCCGCGGGCCAGACGTTCCCCACCCCTGATGTAGAGCAACAGACAGATGTACATTTACATTGAGGTGGTGGGCTCAGATAATTGCCGCAGGAATATCGGAGTGATGCATCGTTGTGGTGACGCCTCCTTTTTCGTATTTGTCAATCGGGCATGTTAAAATTAAACTAAATTGTTTATTTTACCAGGTAAGACCCATTGAGTCACTTAGCTCTTTTTCAGAATCAATCTGGTCACAAATGATAGCTCAATAAAATAAGGAAAAACCGGAGGTCCCAGAGAAATAACGCGACCACGCGGAGAACATGCAAACTCCGAATATATTTTATTTTGATATTCAATTCTGTTTTTAAAAAACCTGACATACAAAAATATGACGTTTTAGAGAATGAAATTGAGGAGTCACAAGACATCTCTAGACGACGCTGTACATCTGAGTCCCGTTCTTGAGTTTAGCTGCCCGTGGTTAAAGAAGCTGCAGGTGGTGAACAATTGTTACATTTGAGACAGCTGTTGTGAAGTTAGACTGATTGCTGCCTTTAAAGGGCCACTTAAGCCGCTACAGATTTATTGCTGAGCTAGCGAATGGGTGATGAGTTGGAGCACAGAAGTGTGGTCCTGTGTTCATGAAAATGGAATGTACCGAATTCTCTTCATTATAGGACGCAGCCTCCCCCTGTTCTTAAAAGCAACGATTGGGATGGTGCCTATTATAATCCGGTCGCTGTGTGTATCGTGTGCGCGTGACCAGATTGGGATTACCCATTACACTGGTCAACACACTTTTTCTGGCATAAGGTATTCCAACGGTTTTAAGGTAATTTTGGGGTGTTGATCTGGCATCAGTTGTGTCTATCATATCAGGTTTTTGAGATATCAAATATTGCATTTTCAATAAAAACTGCAGAAGAAAAATATTAAATAAATGTGGATATCTACATAAAATGAAATTATAAACACTATCCTAAAAATACAGCACCATATTTAACACTAAAGCAGTCACTGACTCGCAACAACTTGCAATCATAAGTGACAGAGTTAATTTCGGGTAAAATCAATGAAAATGGGGTATGCCGATAGCATAAAAACGAGATGTGATAGAGCAAATCTGAGATCAGATTTGGAATCGGCACCCTGAAATTAGTCTTAAACAGCTGCAAAAGTCCAGGCCAGAAAAAAATGTTTTTTTTTTGTTGACCAGTATTATGAAATCATCATCATCATCATGGACAATACAAACTTAGTGACACAAGTTTATGGGGGGCTGCGACTGACTTTCCGGAGCGTCTTATTATAATCCGCAGAATGCTCCAATTCTACGACCGTTTAAAAAAACCCATAGACTTTGGGTCTCAATAAAAGGTTTTAAACCTCCAGACCTGACATCACCGCAGCAGGCGCAGGCGCAGACGCACGTGGTTGTTGTTCCCTCGCTACCCCCCCCCCGTTCCCGATCGGTAACAAATATCTGAACCGCTTCTTCTTGATCGATTCGATACTGCGGTGCAGTGCGTAAACGACAGCACCGAGGGAGACAAAGGCGGCCGGGCGCGGTGTTGGCCACTCCACGTGCCGTGGCCGGGGCCCTTCGTGTGGGTTGCTAATCGCTGACGGAACTTGCCCCGACAGTCTGCCGAGGCTACACGGCGTCTTTGTTTTCGTTTCTTTAGAAAGTCACGAAGGAAGTCGTTGCGGTGTTTTAGCCTGGCGTGGATTGTACTTCTCGTCATCATCATCAATCACCTTGGGGCCGATACAGTGAGTACTCGTTTGTGAAAAGTCAAACGCTGATGGCATGATGCTGGTAGGAACCTCCTGGCTACACCAGCCCACAGGAGATTGTTGTGTCCGTCCGTCCGTCGTGGATCCAAAAATAGGAGGGGTGGGGCTGGGTGGAGAGGGGAGGGTGGGGAGGGGCTGGGTGGGGGGTGGGAGGGGTGGGGCTGGGTGGGGAGGGGCTGGTCACCCCGTGGTGCCCTTATAAAACTCAACGTTTAACCTACTCACGCCGGCTTGTGCCCGCCCTCACAGTCGGCCATATTTGCGGAATACACCACGCCGCCGTTGACCCTGCAGGCCATTGACCGAGCAACCCAACGTTCCTACCAGCTCCCTCCGCAGGAGGAATGTGTTATTGGCCCTCGTCACTTGGAATGTGAAATTGCCACGACCGTCTGGGGAGATGCTGAACTCCCGCATGTCCCCTTTGCTTGATGGGACCGTCAGACCTCTCCACTGTGACTGGATTCTCAACCCTGCGGTGATGATGAGAGGTGACGCATTGGTTAGCGCATTAAATACTTCCACCTGAATTCGATACCCGCCCACGGCTAACATCAGTGGGCAGATATAAAGGTGCTGTCTAGGAAAGAAGTCTGCAGTTTCGAAGGTTTCCATAGCGCCTCTGATTAACACGGCTGGCTGCGGTGCGGTGTGAAATAAGTTCAGCATCCATAAAATCGGCGTTATTATTTCGTCAGATGCTATTGGTCCCTTTTGCAGTTTTAAGGCCCACCATATCACACAAACTGACATGTACATTACAGTGTTGTCGATGGCCTATGGCAAAATCACCCAGAATTTGCCCAATCTCAATGCCGGCACGGCACACGAGGGGTTGGGTGGCCAGCACAACGCAGGACCGCCTTTGTCCCCGAGTAGCGATGTTTACACACCGCACCAGGTACTCATTTGATGCAGAGTCGACCTAGGCAGAGGCCCATGATCTGTTCAGATAATGGCCACCGGTGTTGGCCATGAGCGAGAATCTAACTCGGGTCACGGCCCGGTTCGCAGGGCTACATTTTAAGCAGCAGAGGGCAGTACGGCATTGCAAAGGGTGGTCCAGATGTCTTGGCCATTTAATCCTCTTTAACGTATTTTTAAAAGTTAGATTTATTTAAAACAGAAATGAATATGCAAAGGGGGAAAAAATATTGGGGGTCACAAGACATATCTACGACCCTGTACAATATTTCGATAATAAAGCATTAATGCTCTCTCACCTTCAGCAATCCACACTGAGACCATTGTGGTGAAGTATGGTCAAACAAACCCCCATGAGCGACATGGCATGAGGAGGCCTTCCAGTATTAGATGAACTCGTAAACATGTAAATATACCCCATTCAAAATTAACATGTCCCTTCTACTCATCCCATCAGGATGGCGTGTGCAGTGGCCACTCCGGTGCTGGAGCCGAGCGTGTACTTCCCGGCATGGCTTGAGGCGCAGGGCGTGAACACGGAGGTGGCCCGGGCCATGGACTCGGAGCTGGGCATCCGGGACTACGGGGTCCTGTGCGCCTGCGTCGGGGACGGCCTCGTGCGGGCCGAGCTGCTGGCCACGGCGCGCGACCGCCTGCCCTTTGGCTTCTACGCCGTGCTGCGGCAGGTGGTGAAGGACCTGCGGGGTGCCGAGCGCCACGATGCTGGGACGCCGCATTGGGATGCCGCCGCCGCTGCTGCCACCGCTTCCACCTCCTCTCCCGGCGACGTGACGCTGAGAGGCCTGGTGGACGTGCTGCTCGCGCTTTTCAATGGCTTGAGCCGGGAATTACAAATGTCTGTACAGAAACTGGATGACATGGAGCATCAGAGACATGCCGTGGCATCTCCTTTACCAACAACTGCTGTCACTTTTGAAGATGCAACAGCACAAATGCATTCTTGCATAGCAAGCGGTAATGAATGTCAACTTATAAATCAATATTACATTTTTGGGTAATGTTTCACAGAGGAATGGAGATGATGTTGTTGATGATGTGAGGAAAATTGGGACAGTGGGTTGGAACCCCGAGGTGTGTGGTGTCTTCTCCACGAATTTGGCAATCTGCGAATCACATCTAGAACGCTGCACGTCTGCATCGAGAGAGCAAGAGAAGTAAAGTGATGAGATAAAGTGATGAGAGAGGAAGCGTATTTACATATTTATTTAAGGCGAATACCATCCTTAAAATTTGCTATTCATGAACATCTCCAGAGTGTATACCTCTTGAATAACGAGGGAATATTGGACTTTAGTAAATTAACCCTTCCCCATTCCGAGACATCTGCAAATTGCAGGGTGGGTCCCGTTCACCGCTGAATCTCGGAACACGTAAGCGGTTAGCGTTAATTTTATTTGGAGAGCCATAACGCTGCTGTTTTTAAAGACGTTGCACTCACCACATAAAACTATAGCGACACGACTGCACTCTATGATAGCTGGTGCCAAACTATGCCACACGCCCTTCAATGGGCCCTCACCTTGTTGGAAACGGGAATTACCATGATGAGATCCTGAGCGGGATTGGAATTTGCCGGATTTGTGGTCGTGATCTAGGTGCTCTCGTCATGTGAGCCTTCTTTACACAGCAAGTTGTATTGAACAGTACATTTTATCCACATAGGGATACATTTGACACATTTGCACTTTTGATTGTTCAAGTTCATCATCATAATCATCAATAGCCAGAATCTATTCACTTGTCATAATGCATTCCTTACGTCATCTTCTTTCACAGTCGTGCAATACCTTAATCCTTCTCTGCAGTGATAATCTGTATGGTAATATTCTATAGTTTGGCTGCCAATGTATCAAAAGTATCATCCATTGGCCATCATCCCTTTAATCATGATGTGTCCTGCCCAAGCCAACTTTATATAATGGTCAATGTGACGTCTCTACTATGCATCCATGTCTTTCTCGTCCTATCAATCTCTGTCCGATAATGCATTTCTCCACACTTTATCTACTTTTCATATTTTAATCTTGATTTGAAGCTTTCGTGACTGCAGGAATCCATCATTAGGTGATGATGGACGCTTGTGTTGCGCCCGATACGTCGTGATTTGTTTTATACCTACGTGACTTTACTGAAAGAACCAAAGAGTATTTTCATATTTTGTTCCGTTTGCTTTCTTGCGTACGTGTTTCCGACCCATGTCATACCACACGATGCACTCATTGAAAACGTTCACCTTTTGGCACATTGGTATGTTACTTTTCATTATCAAATTCATTTTCCAAAAGTATTCCAACCTCCTCTCGCTTGCATCTTAATATCGTAATGTTGAACCTTGTTCACCTTCAGTAATTGCCATCCATGTACATACTCTGTGTTCATCAGCTCCAATGTTTTCCTATTGTACAGAAAACGTGGTGTGCATGACTTATGTCTTCCTCATATTCTAGTCCAACTTGGGTTTCATCTCCATCGGGTGATATAATGACTGTCATCGGCAAATATGAATCGGTTATGATATCTGCATTTACTTTCATCCCTTTATTTCTCTGATCCAATTTTTTGAAAACATCTTCTAATGTCGCTGTGCTTATCTTTGTTTCGGGCTATGGGGGGCACGTAAATGACACTTGCAGGTCAACATTACTCGTCATTTTGACTTGTAGTATATTTGGGATTACAGGTGAAGGGGAGATCCAATGTCAATTTAAAGTGTTTTTTTTCTCCATTTTTTTGTTTAAAAAAATAATGTATGCAATGCTTCTTAATCTGTTGTGGCTTTGTGTAGACGAGGCAGAAACGATTTCAGCTGCAGTTAAAGAGGAGTCCGAACCCATATTGACAGCAAGTCTTCGTAAAGCAGAGCTCTTTCAAGGTATGGTGTTTCTTTTCTACAATGAACACAACACCCCTGCTGCCATCCTTTCTGAGTACAAATCACCAACCAAAAGTTGTGTTCACGCTTGTGTCTGGACATCAGTCATATTCTCTTTATTTCTAGATGCTGTTGCTGATTTGAATCATTCTCTACTGCTTCCACAAGTACAGAAGCAAGGCTCAGTAGACCACTCTGCAAACGAATCTCTTGGTAAGTGTGAATTACGTTCATATGTTTGAAAAAGAGGTGGTCTGATATGGTAACTCAAGACTTTTAAAATGTACGTCGCAGAAATTAGGCCGCTCCTATTTCGGTCTTTTGCTTATGCCCTTGGTTACCTCTTCCACTAAAAGTATTCTACATCTCATGGATATTGTATTCTATTTAAAACGGTTCCTATTAAAAGTCTGGATTTATAATAGTAATGACAATTATTTACCCAGGAGAGCCTCACCAAGTATCTAAGATTTTGTTCAGGCAAGTCCTGCATGTAGATGTTTGGCTGGTGCCATTAACGAGTATTTGGCTTCATGTGGGATGAAACCGGAAGAACCCCATTACCCAGAGAAATGTCAAGCATTTGAGGGGGTTACACTCAAGCCTTTTACGTGAACGTTTTTGTCTGGACTAAATGCATTGCGCTGGTTTTTTATGCTCCTGAAGGTAAACCTCACTTGGACATCCACCCCAAATTCATCATCCAGAACGTGACCTCACTTTTGCATTCCAAACCAAATCCCACAGACACTCATCCGTGTCTGTGGCTAAAGCAGGAAGCGAGTATAACACTCAACGAAGACACAGAGAACGGCTGTCTGTCGGTAAATGCGGGCCAGATGCCCTCCGGTGAGGGCACGTCATACGAGATTAAATCGGCATTACCCAACCACCTAGAAAAGCCTCGGTTGCAAACCTCTCAAGACAAGACGCACAGCTGTGACGTGTGCAATTGTAGCTTCACCTCGCCTAGCGAGCTCAAAATCCATCAGCACGAGCACGTGGGCGAACAATTGCACCACTGCAGGCTGTGCGGGCGCAAGTTCCTGAAGTCCAGCTACCTGAAGATCCACTTGCGAGCGCATACGGGCGAGAAGCCCTACTGCTGCCAGTTTTGCGGGCACAGATTTTCACGGTACGGAGTGCTGAAGAGCCACCTTCTGACGCACACCGGTGAGAAGCCGTACACCTGCAAGGTGTGCGGCCGCAAGTTCACGCAGCGCTCCAACATGAGGTCCCATGAACGGACGCAGCACGGCACGGGGGGGTCATGAAAAGGCGTTGAGTGATGGGGTCCTGCACTGTCTAATTAATGCAGTGACTTTCAGCGCTGGGTTTTGAGGGGGCTCCCAAAAATGTATATTGTACTGTTATGTAATGGTTCAAATGAAAGTCTGTAGCACTGTGATAAATTATCTCGGTAATTTGGTAATTAAAATTACAA
Source organism: Lethenteron reissneri (assembly GCF_015708825.2). Lineage (NCBI taxonomy): Eukaryota > Metazoa > Chordata > Hyperoartia > Petromyzontiformes > Petromyzontidae > Lethenteron > Lethenteron reissneri. Next base: position 11,897,681 of record NC_083842.1, on the reverse strand, counting down.
TGACTTTGTATCGATACCAATTATGTGCCGGCATTAATATAGTTTTGCTCTTTGTAACATTTAGCTTTACTATATATCACATAAAAAACAGAACGGAAGTAACCATGGTTAATAAGGGTGTCGTTTTTGGCATCATAGGGCATGGGTAGTGGTGGTAAGACAACAGGAAGGAAGGAATTGAGTATGCAAAGAGAGGCCCCCAAAACTCTAGGTCCCCATCAAAACCTATCTGGCCCTGGTCCCATGTACGTGGATTATTGTCTCAGAATGTATAGTGTGTCTTTGAAATAATGTGCGCCAGGACTGCATTTAAATGGTGATGTTGTTAGAGGACCGCAAAAATTTTGGAAAAAGTAAAAAATCACATTCTCGAAGCTTAAAAATCGAACAGCATGCAAAGCGATGCTAACTTCTTGTTCACTGCGTAATCACGCTTAGGGGCCGTCCATAAATTACGTCACGCACCTTGGGGGGGGGGGTCAAACATTTGTGACGATGTGTGACGAGAGGGGGGGGGGGGTTTAGAAATGTGACATCACATCAAAATGCGCAACTTTAAATAAATATAGACAACACGTTCTGCTTATAAAACAGTCTGCATCAGCAGCAGGCCATGCATGCTTTCCCACCTGATGACGGACGCTTGTGTTGCGCCCGAAACGTCGTGATTTATTTTCTTTTATTTTTATACCTACGTGACTTTACCAAAAGAAACAAAGAGTATGGATTCCTGCAGTCACGAAAGGTTCAAATCAAAAATGTTTTCCCTTACAACATCAGAGTGCAGCGCCACATTAAATACGCACTACAATGACAATAGTTGTCCCATTTTAGTACTGTGCTGTCCGGTAGCATTTTATCGTGCTTTCCACAATTGGCTTGTAATTTTCATTGTATTTTGTACCTGGCATATTAGTGTATTTTTGTAATGTATGAAAACAATTTGGTAAAAATTACATTTTCAATGCATACACTTTTATTTGCACTCAAAAGTATAAAATAAAAAAAAATTGACCCCACAATTAAGCTAATTTTATGTGCTCAATAAAAGTGGGTGGCTTGCATAAAAAAAATTAAACGTCGAATGGAATTTGTGATTTAAAAAATAACGGGGGGGGGGGGATAAAATGTACGAGTATTAATAATAGAATTTTAGTTTAAAACACGAATAGGACCACGATGGGCGGGACCTGGACCGTTTTTTTAATGAAACCTTGAATTGTCACGCAAGGAGGTGAGTCTGTGTGGGAATTTTCAGCTCGTTAGACTTTGTAGATCCGAAGATATTAAGCACCAAATATTACAAAGAATATAAACAGACAACACAGCAAGTTAAATAAAAGTGTGTAAAAAAAAGGGCTACATTTTGTCGACCTGGCAGCATGAAACTTTTGTTTGAGAAACCAGTGATAGCGGGGCACCCTACCTCGGAATCGTCCCAGTAGAGGATATCAAGAACACACATCTTACAAACGTCGTGGTTGGGAAACAAAATAAGAGCCATTTTTTTCTGAAATCGATATTTCAAGAGCTCCACAATGCATGTGAATACATACATACATACCGGCACGAAGCAGTCAGTAAAGAGTCACATGCGGCTTCGGAGTCGCCGGTTGCAGACCCCTGGTTTAGAGTATTTGACTACTGCTATAAATGTCCACGTAATGAGTCGCTTGTTGAGGTATCGTTTGTGGCCAGGTCGCTTCTGAAAAGGAGCTACAGTAGCTCAGTGGGCCTTCCCTTCTAAAATAAAACAAAATGTTAATTAAAAAATCTATTCCATGGCAGATTAAGCTCTTTTACAGATTTTGACCTATGTATGACACTGGATGGAAATGGAATCCGCTTGAAAGGTATAAACAGACTGGGGATGTTTCAATTACAGTACTTAATAATGCTTTCAAGTTTTTAGCAACTGCTTGCTAAAAAAGCTGATTGTTAATTTGAAAGCCTAATTTTGGGGGATTTGTTTTTAATGTATGGGAGTGTTCATCCTTACGAGGCTTGAGTAGTTTTAATGTTATATTTGAGTGTGTGATTATAGCATTTGATGTTTACTTCGTTGCTTCCCAATGCATATATACTGTCGTGTTTTGTATGTGTTCGGCCAGTTACATGAATAAATAGTAATGGAAAAACGTTGGGAGTATTTGTAAGTCATCATTTTGTTTCATAACAATATCATTTGCAGCCTGTTGTTAACACACTGCTGGATGAAGGCCTCCCCGTGTCAACTTCCCTGCATTGTGGAATGGCTTCCTGTACGTGAATTATTCAAGGATTATAGTCGATCGATAAATTCGACTTAGGAACTTTCAGAGATATGGACAAACCTGCCAGTATGTCCAGTTGCCTGTTCGGACCGAGATTCGTAAGTTCAACCGCCGCGGAATAGATGGCGGTGGTGGCATCTACATCAACAGAACGTGAAGAACCAGTGGTATCTACATCTACAGGAGATTATACAACTTCTAAAGCCATTCTCCATGTTTAGTGTATATGCCGTACAACATGTTTGGAATCGACAGAAGTCAATTGGACTTATGAACAAATCGACTTATGAACAGACCTCTGGAACCTAACTCGTTTATAAGTAGAGGAGTCCCTGTATATGTATTCATTCGCGATTATGTTTAAGCAGAGGCTAGTTATTCGTGGATCGTCTTAGAAAAGAGGAACTTCATCCTCTTTTTTTTCTGGATGGAGGAAATGTGCGGATAATCCTATGCATAATAGGATTCACAGTGTTTTATCCCGTGAAACTGCCCCTGACCTACTGCTGCTGAAACAAAGTAAGTTGTTACTTATGTTGCCCGTGCATCATTTGTGTTTTTAGATGATTTACCTTCTTTAAAAAACAATTTGGCCACGTCTCGCACCCCTAGGGGGTGCGTGCATCCACAGGTTAAGAATAGGCACTGATTTAAGGTAGTAAACGTATAGAGTCAAATTTATATTTATGAAAAAATATGAATAGGTTTACCCTTCTGGCAATAAAACAGGTGCTAAGATGTTCAAACACCAAATAGAAACCGTTTGCAAGGAATCAAATACTGATTTAACCACACACATTACTTGTAAACATGCAAACAAAGCACGCTCTGATAATACTGTTATCCATTGCCCCCCTTTGCACGTGAAGGGCTCACAAGTGGCATCATTACATCTATCCCTCGACTTAAGGAACGAAACAGGAGGATTTCGCCACAAATCTGGCTGTCCGCCTGATAATGATAGTTGTAATTACTGGTGAAACGTCGTACTCTGATTGTAAATGTTGTAGATTTGCTCTCCAACACACCAGTGTGCTCTACTAGTAACACCTTAGTATGTTCTGTTTTAGGTGACAGAACATACGACACATTTATATTTACGCGATTTAACCCAAAAAAAATTATATTATGGATGATATTGGTCGCGAAAGCCTACTGCGTGTTAAACTGTCTTTGAAACCTATTGGTCTACACCAGAGACAGTCTTTAGGGGCCGTCCATAAATGACGTCACGCACCTAGGGGGGGGGTCAGACATTTGTGACGAGGGGGGGGTGTTTGAGAAATGTGACATCACATCAAAATGCGCAACTTTAAATAAATATAGACAACACGTTCTACTTAATTAAATAGACTTTTTAATAAATGTTTTCTCCTACAACATTAGAGTGCAGCGGCACATTAAATACGCATGACAATTGTTTAAAACGATTTGAAGCATGTTTTATATTTGGGGTGGGGGCAGAGATTTGTGACGTCATATTTGAGGGAGGGGTCTGACTTTTTGTGACGCCGTGGGACGATGGGGGGGAGTTAAAAAATCGTCCAAAATCGCGTGACGTCATTTATGGACGGCCCCTAAATTGTGGCCTAGTGTCAGACCCAGAGAACAACGCCAAAATGCGAACAGTACAAAGACAATGCCACGTATCAGAGCATCTGTAGCTCTGCGTGAGCAGCTACACAACGGGATACCTTTTTGGCCAGTATACAATCAAAAACAAATATTTAGCAAGCAGCAACAGAGCGTTTAGTACCCGCAGATGTGGCCCAAGGGACAATGATACATTTATCCCACCACCCCTCCCCCATCCCACCCCTCCCCCATCCCTCCCAACCCCTCCCCCATCCCTCCCCACCCCTCCCCACTCCTCCCCCACCCCTCCCTCATCCCTCCCCAATCCCTCCCCCACATCTCCCCACCCCTCCTCCCCCACCCCTCCCCCATCCCTCCCCTACCCCTCCTCACCCCCCCCACCTCTCCCCACCTCTCCCCACCCCTCCCCTCCCCCCACATCTCCCCACCCCTCCCCCACCTCCCCACCCCCCCACCTCTCCCCACCCCTCCCCCCACCTCTCCCCACCCCTCCCCCACCCCTCCCCCACCCCTCCCCTACCCCTCCTCACCCCCCCACCTCTCCCCACCTCTCCCCACCCCTCCCCTACCCCTCCCCTACCCCTCCCCAACCCCTCCCCACCCCTCCTCCACCCCTCCCCCACCCCTCCCCAACCCCTCCCCAACCCCTCCCCACCCCTCCTCCACCCCTCCCCTACCCCTCCCCTACCCCTCCCCAACCCCTCCCCACCCCTCCTCCACCCCTACCCCTCCCCCACCCCTCCCCCACCCCTCCTCCACCCCTCCCCCACCCCTCCCCCACCCCTCCTCCACCCCTCCCCCACCCCTCCCCCACCCCCACCCCTCCCCCACCCCTCCTCCACCCCTCCTCCACCCCTCCCCCACCCCTCCCCCACCCCCACCCCTCCCCCACCCCTCCCCCACCCCTCCTCCACCCCTCCTCCACCCCTCCCCCACCCCTCCCCCACCCCCACCCCCACCCCACCCCCACCCCTCCTCCACCCCTCCTCCACCCCTCCCCCACCCCTCCCCCACCCCCACCCCTCCCCCACCCCTCCTCCACCCCTCCCCCACCCCTCCCCCACCCCTCCCCCACCCCCACCCCCACCCCACCCCCACCCCTCCTCCACCCCTCCTCCACCCCTCCCCACCCCTCCCCCACCCCTCCCACCTGCTTATTAAATGACCGCGGTCCCTTAAGTCAGGAATTCTCCCTTTTGAGAAAACGCGAGCCGACCAAAATCGTCATCGCTCCTTTTACACAACGCGTCTATGGTTTATTTGCCTCGTATAACAGGGCCTCGCAAGAGAATGCCAAAGTAAAACTATGTTCCTTTACAACATTTAATTTCCGCAGATAGATATTAAAACCTCTAAAGTGTCGTCCGTCGTCTCGGGGTAAGCGCGCGCATTCGTTTTGTTGTTATTTGGTGCCAATGCCATACGCGCCAGATTGATGGCCCTCTGTTAAAGCGGTCGTGAACTTTACAGTTTAATAACAGTCACGTACGTGTAACTAGTTTGGTTAATCCACTGCTAGATGACTCCCCCCCCCCCCATCATCGTGCCATACGTGCCAGATTGCTGGCCTCTCGAGACGCGTACTTTTTGGTTTTTTCGGTAATGTCACGTTGGTAAAAAAATTCAAATAAATCAAATCACGCGTCCGTCTTAAGGTGAGGACAACTTAGCGAAAGCACACCGCTTAAGTGTGTCTCCACCTGAAGAAGGACGCTTGTGTTGCGCCCGAAACGTCGTGATTTATTTAATTTTTTTACCGACGTGACTTTACCCAAAATAACAAAGAGTATGAATCTTTGCAGTCACGAAAACTTCTGTTAAAGCGGTCGTGAATTTTACTATTCACGTAATAGATTCACAGACGTGTAACTCGTTTGTCAGTCCCCACATAACCATCCTCCGATATCAGAAATCAATATTTATACTGGAGGAATCCGATGAGCTATAAAGCTCTTTTGCGCAGATGGCTGATGCTGACGTAGATCAACAACTATTTTTTATTGACATTGAGGTGGTTGAGGCAAAGTCATGTGTACCTTCGCCGCTAATGTTCACCGATAGTAATGCACATGAACTTGTTTTTTTCATGTTTAAACCCACTGCATGATGAAGGTTGATACACGCTTTTATTCAACTCACTGTCTGTTGTCGTATTCTCAAATCTTGTAACTCAATTTTAACCCACTTATTTAGAACCATATTTCACAATGGTCACAACGGATTTCTACGGTGCCACGGTGGCGAGATGTTATCTCTGTCGCCTGGTGTCCAGGAGGTCATGGGTTTGATTCTGACTCTGACGCCTGGTTTTACATGGTGTTTCAAAAAGATGGACCCAATTTCAAAGATATAGCGATTTCAAATCGGGTCCATCCTTTTCAAATACCCTGTATATATGGAGTTTTACGTGTCTCCGTGGTCGCGTGGATTTTTCTCCCGGTCCTCCGGTTTTCCCCCTTCATTTAGAATCGACATCACGCGTTTAGAGTATTTGGCTGCTATACATTCCACGTGATAAGCCACTTGAGCTATCATTTGTGGCCAGGTCGCTTCTGAAATAGAGCAGTGTAGCGCAGTGGGCCTTTGTAAAATAAAAAATATATAGTTCAGTAAATAGTTTAGTTTATATATCGTTATTAATCTTGGAGCAGGCGCGCATGTTCATGGGACTAAAGCATCATGAGGTTGTGTATGGTATAGTTTATGTAGGGAGGATGGTGGTATCGTTTGTTTAGCAAACCTGATTCTTTTGATGAGTCCCCCAAGATCGAAACCGGTTCAGAGTTTTCTTACTTAAACAAATGCTGCTCTATGATATTGGTCTCAGCAAAGCCAATTAGCTGATGAATTCAACATGTTTGTGTAAATGTGGGAACATGACCGATGCTTATGTTTAATATACAAGACGTGTGAACGTGGCCATCTTGTATTGGGAGCTCATCTCGGAAGATTTTTCATCATTGCCATCAGCCAGCATCGTTCCATTGCTCAATGAAGGACTTCCCAAACTGTCGCCATCAATGCACATCATGGTGGATGATCTTATATGAAACTAAATATGATGTAATTTGTGATGTAATGAGAAGGCACAATTGGTGGGTGGCTGAGGAATAGATCAGTATCAGGGTAGGACCAGGGCCGGATTAAGGTTTTGTAGGCCCCTGGGCTACAGGTACTGTGAGGCCCCCAGTAATATTTTCAAAAGGAAAACAAAGTTAATAGAAGAGAACATTTATTTTTACAAGGCTAACAACAAATAAAATTTGGGCTGCAGCCCCTAAAGCCCATGCCTTAATCCGGCCCTGGGTAGGACCTATAACTCGGTTATGAAACTCTTGAGTTTTCGTGTCAGACCCATAATGTTATCTTACCCATTAAGTATGATCAACAATTAAAAAGATGATCCAGCATGTGTGAAATAGGGAGCTTGGTCGAGAGCCATTCCATGTTAAGTTTCTATGATTTATCCATGCATTTTCCTTCAGAATGGCATGCGCAGTGGCCACCCCGGTGCTGGAGCCTAGTGGGGACTTCCCGGCGTGGCTGGAGGCGCAGGGCGTGAACGCGGAGGTGGCCCGGGCCATGCACTCAGAGCTGGGCATCCGGGACTACGGGGTTCTGCGCGCCTGCGTCGGAGACGGCCTCGTGCGAGCCGAGCTGCTGGCCACGGCGCGCGACCGCCTACCCTTCGGTTTCTACGCCGTGCTGCGGCAGGTGGTGAAGGCCCTGCAGGGTGCCGAGCCCCACGATGCTGGGATTCCGCGCTGGGACGACGCAGCTTCCTTTCCCAGCGACGTGACACTGGGAGGCCTGGTGGAGGTGCTGCTTGCGCTGTTCAGCGGCTTGAGCCGGGAGCTGCTGTTGTCCGTGCAGAGGCTCGATGAAATAGACAATCCTAAATATGTAGTGGCTTCTTCATTGCCAAGTGCTCCCAGACCTGAAGATGGGACATTGGAATTGGACCATGGTAATCAATAATATTTTAACTTATTCTCCAAAGATTGCATTGCAGGCTCTCTAACAGCACAACTTAACTATTACCAGGTGTTGAGTTAACGTTTTTTGAGACATGTACGATATGATGGATACAAATAAATTGTTACAAACATGTATTCTACTCACGAAAAGGATAAACAAGTATAAGTAAACAATTTGGTGGCCTTCATTAATTTACTGCTGAATGAAGGTCTCTTCATGTTACGTCTGTCACAGGAATCGTTTATCATGTATAGTCTCACTTGAGCCACACAGCTGCACTTTGTTATCACCCGCCTATCTCTGCCAACTTCCCTTTTCTCACACTACTCCTCTTCACGCAATCTCCGTTTCGGCAACCAACACTTTTTATCAAAACCCCTTGTCAACCTTAATCGGTGGGGGGAGGCATCTATATTTCTCCTTTGCTGCTCCCAATGTCTGGAACTCCCTTTCCCCAGTGTTCCGTGCTGTCAACTCCCCCGCCTCTATTTAAGTCCAGATTTAAGACCTTCCTTTTATCCTCTTCTTATGACTGACTTACCTGTCTGTAATTTTTAATTATTATTTTGTGATATTCCATTGGCAGTGGCGCACAAGCACTATCACAAAAGACTCGACACATTTGTGAATAACACTGCCTCAAACGGAAAACTATATAACAGGTCCTATTTCAGGCAACTACCATTATTTATGTGATATGAAAGAGGGCCATTGCCTGAAACGTCATGATTGTATATGCTAGGACCAAGGACGATTGCCCAAAATGTCATCTATTATATACTTTTCCTGCTTTGAGATTGCAGGAGAAGGGACATCCATGGCTAAAAATACAATCCTGGATTTAAAATGTTTCTCAGGAAGTTATACATGTTGAGTAGCATATTGCAGTGGTTTCATATGTTATTATGTTGTGGCTTTTAAATGTGTGCAGATGAACCAGATCTGAGATCAATTCCAGCCATGGATGAAACCAAACCCAACAATTCAGTGGTGCAGATTAAAATGGAGCCTTTGGAAGGTAGATTACAGATTTCTATGATTCCACAAATGCTCGGCACATTTGTCATGTGTAGTGAATTTGGATGTCTTGTTGCACTGTTTGCAAACGAATATAGGATGCTTATGAATATTTATCCTAATGGTATTTATGTCCTGCCTTTGACCGAAGCATCTGGAATTCATACGATTATGCCAAATTTATTAAGCTAAGCAGGGGTGATTGTAAGAATCTTAGAGTAAAAAGGACATCCATGGCTTCATGTAGAATTCTTGTCTCAAACTGTCTCTCGTGAAACTGTACATGTTGAGTATATGCAGAAGTTTTTACATATGGCATTATTGTGGCTTTGAATTTGTGCAGATGAGCGAGAAGAGAGATTGACTCCAACCATGGATGACACCAAGCCCAACATTGCAGTGGTCCAAATTAAAACGGAGCTTCTGGAAGGTAGAGTACAGATATTCCATGGATTCCATGAAGGCCTCAATTTGATGTGCGTGTTGTTTGACATATGCCACCACCCTGCTCAGTGTAGGTTGGTAAGGGGGGGTTGGCCCACGATCGGTTCAGATATCACTGGCCTTTTTAGGTTATCTGTGGCCAATAATCGATCTCAGGTTGTCGAATTTTCTGGCGCGGTTGTCTCAACCATTGCGCCACAGGGTTTCAGAATAGCACGATACATTGTTTTGGCAGATTTTATATTTGCCACGTCACAGTGAGCTAGTGCTGTTTTTCTGCAGAAGGTGAATGTCTCTCGAATGGCTGTCCTGAGCTCATCGTCCAGAAAGCGAAAACTCCACCAGATTTGAGAACAAACCTTGCACGCACAGCCGCCGCCCACCCCTTTGCGTGGCCACAACCGAACGGCATTATAACGGACGGTGAGGAAATGGCTGCAATACTTTCCTTCCAAACACTAATGCAGCAAAAAGATTAAAAATGTATGCGCAACTTAACGATGACCACGTTTTCAGCTGTTTATCAGGCAGTTTTCCTAAATCCTGCCTTGATAGTGCAGTTCTTCTAGTAAAAAGGACATCTGTGGGTATAAACAGATTTCTGGTTTTAATTTGTTATGTCATGAAACTACGTGTTGAGTGTATGCAATGGTTGTATGTATGATGTTGTGGATTTGAATTGTGCAGGTGAGCCAGGAGAGAGGACATCACCAACAATGGATGACACCATATCTAACTTTGCAATCCGTACATATTGAAATGGAGCCTTTGGATGGTACAGTGCAACTTTTCCATGATTCCATTAAGCCCTCAACATGACGTGGGGGTTGATATATTACCCTGGTCAGTGTGGGTTGATGAAATGGGTTGATGCGGGATCAGTTCAGATATCACCCACCTTTTATGTTAGCTGTAGGTCAAAAATCTAAACTGAGATTGCCGGATTTATAGTGCACTTGCCTCAATCGCATCACTGCTGGGTTTTAGGTTATATTTATACGTTATTACAGTTATATTTACCATGTGATGATAAACTGGTGCGGGTTTTCTGCTTCAGGTGAATGTCACGTGGACGGCCGCCCTGAGATCGTCCATAGGACGACATCACCACCAGATTTGAAACGAAATCTTGTGCACACAGCCGCCTGCCCGCACATATGCGTGGCCAAAACCTGACGCTGAAATGCACGGCGAGGAAATCGCTAGTCATTCCTTCTTCCCAAACACTGACGCAGCAACAGCAACTTGCATTTGCTCAGAGGGAGACAATTGTGAACGCTGTCTCAACGAACAACGGTGCGATGTCTTCCGTCCTTGAGGATGAGACGTTCAAGTTTAATCTCAAAGTGACTCAGCCAGAGGTTGCAGCTGAAAAGCGTCACCGGTGCGAACTGTGCGGCAAGACCTACTCGCTGGCGTTCAACTTGAAGCGCCACACGTACGTGCACACGGGCGCAGTGGCCCTGCCGCTGCAAAGTGTGCGGGCACGGCGTGTTGCGCGCCAGCGACCTAAAGGAGCACATGCGCGTGCACACGGGCGAGCGGCCTTTCTGCTGCAACGCGTGCGGGCAGTGCTTCACGCGGGCCTGGCACCTGAGGTCTCACGAGCGCACGCACACAGGCGAGAAGCCGCACCGCTGTGGCTTGTGCGGCAAGGAGTTCACGCGATCCAACGGGCTGCGGTTGCACCAACGCAAGCACACGGGCGACAAAAAGTAGGGTGGCAGAGATGGGTAGGACAACGCGTGCTTTTCCGAGCCGACGACGATGCAGGCGTTTTTTACGTTTTTAAAGAGGAGTGTTCGTTTTAACCAAGATAAGAACCAATCCCTGGGACGAGGCCATTCATGTTGGAATGCTTGTCTCTTATTTTGAAGAGGTGGTTCCTTTTGATACATGGGACATCGGAAAGGTAACCAAAAGACGTCCGAAGATTTGGAAAGAGTGGGAAGGGTTTTGTTTTGATGGGTTCAAACTTGTTTACAAATAAATGCCATTTTTTTATTACATGTAGCCATGGTACACAATCGCAATATTATGACGACATTCATAGCCACTTTTTTTTTTCAATGTCTTACGCAAACGTATCTAAATAACGTAAAACCATCACTGACTGATACATGAATCTAACGTGTCCGCACAATATGTACCATGTAGAATTTTCACAAGTTGCTGTTTTATGGTATTGTGCTATGAAAATGTTAGTTCATCATCGTCGTCAGTCATGATCGTATAGTTGATACAGATCATCGAATTGTACAAAATTATTGTGAAGTGTTTGGTTATAATTGCAGTTGCAGAATAAAATTACATTTATGTATATCGACCTTTCTGGACCAGTGACTTTTGTTTCAATAAGGCCAAAACCAATGGTTGGTTATGACTTAAAGTTGTCAAACAAATGCTTGTTGTGGTGGCTGTGATGGTGGCTGTGATGGTGGTGGCTGCGATGGTTGTTTGGTGGTTGAGTGGTGGTGATGTGGTAGTAATAGCTGCAGAGAAGGTAAAATTTGAAATGAAATTTGAGAATTAACTTAAATTTCGCTATACATTCCTTCACACTCTTAATTCGATCAATATTTTGATGTTGAGTTTCCTTTAAACCATCTCTTATTGGTATTTACATTATACTGTACCGTAATGTGCAATACCAGATTGAAACATGCGTTTGTATTATTTGGCTACTGTACATTTACACGTGATATGCCACTTTGTTGAGCCATCATTTATGACCAGGACGCTTCTAAAATATAAGTTAATAGCTCAGTGGGCTTTACCCGGTAAGATAAAAAATATATAGTTACATTTAATTTTTATGTATATCTTTACGTGATTTATTTACCTTTCCTATACTTTGCACTCCTATCGTGTTTTTGTATTGTATGTATGTTGTAACGTTCTGACCTGCCCCTACTGGACATCTGTGAAAAAAAGAGCTTTATAGCTCATCGGATTTCTCCTCCGGTATAAATAAATTTTCTAGAGTTTGCATGTTCTCCCCGTGGTTCGCGTGGATTTTTCTCCGGGTCCTCCTGTTTTTCCCTCCACATTTAGAATCAACATCGCGCGTTTAGAGTTATTTGGCTACTGATATAAATTTCCACACGATCAGCCACTTCGTCGACCTATCATTCGTGTTTAGCCAGGTTCGCTTCTGCATACCTGTCAACCCGTACGGCTTACCCGTATTCTTGCACAGGGAAATTGAGTTTTCAGGTTCACACTGCGTACAGCCGTTTTAATACGGGCAACAAAAAATCTACTTGGTGACATCATTTTGTCTATTTGTGTTTCTCCCTTGTGATGGGACTTTGCAGGATGACCGTTGAGATTGATAAGGGCACGGGGTGACCAATAAGGTCTGAATTGGTCATTAATAATCAGGTAGGCACCGATAAGGTGTTGACAGATATACTTCTGAAAAATAGCTCCATACAGCTCAGTGGGGGAGCCTTAATACCTGGAAAAATAAAAATGAGAATTCTCCTATGGAATCGCCAGCGCCATCGATTCCTTTGTGGCAGCGAAGTCAAATCGGAATCGATACCCAGCTGGTTGACTTACGTGGGTAGCGTGAGGTTTACTGTACCGTTTACAGTAGGGTAACAACCATCATCTTCTGCTTTAACACAGCTCACGGTTGATTTTTTCTCCCCGTGTGCCTCTGATAACTCCATCAATAACCATAAACGCAATAGAGAATTCCCCGGTGGGGTTAAGGTGATGCAGAGGTGGGGAACGTCCGGCCCGCGGGCCGTATGAGGCCCACGAATTCATTTGGTGTGGCCCTGCCAAGCGGGACTCGAAATTCAATACATCTCAGGAGCAAACCTGCAAAAGCAGTTGCGAGTAGCAGCAACATCATCAATAGGCAGCTAACATCATCACACGCCTCGCCCAAAGAGAAGCAGTTCCAGCCATCGCATTAGGGGGTGAGTTAATTAAATGTTTGACCAAATTTAACAGGCTAATTTTTTAAGTTGGTAATTTTGTATGGCCCCGCCGATGATGTTATAAATATCCAAATGGCCCTTGGCAGAAAAAAGGTTCCCCGTCCCTCTTAACTACATTATAAATAGTGATTATTAACCATGTTATACTAGCAGCTGTTCTGCATTGTAAGAGGTGTGAATGCGATAGCAGCTGCAATAGCCCAGCTCGACTGCAATATTGTTAGAAGAATCGAAACGGTGTGTACAATGCTGCTGTCACTAACACATCTGTAGCAGCTATAAAACATTGTTGTATGTTGAACTTTGAACTTTTTTCGCGCCGTACGTAGCCAACCGTGTTAATCGGAGGTGCAGCGTTGAGTCTATGGGCGGTAGATATGTATTTTGAACTTCTTTCGCGCCGTACTATCCGACCGTGCTAAGGGGCCGTCCATAAATGACGTCACGCACCTAGGGGGCGGGGGTGGGGTCAGACATTTGTGACGATGTGTGACGAGGGGTGGGGGGGGTTTAGAAAATTGACGTCACATCAAAATGCGCAACTTTAAATAAATATAGACAACACGTTCTACTTAATTAAATAGACTTTTTAATAAATGTATTCTCCTACAACATCAGAGTGCAGCGCCACATTAAATACGCACTACAATGACAATAGTTTAAAACGATTTGAAGCATGTTTTATTTTTTGGGGGGGGGGGGGGGGCAGAGCTTTGTGACGTCATATTTGAGGGGGGGGGTGACTCTTTGTGACGCCGTGTGACGATGGGGGGGGGGGGTCAAAAATCGTCCAAAATCGCGTGACGTCATTTATGGACGGCCCCTAATCGGAGGTGCAGAGTTTGAGTCTATGAGCAGTGTTAGCCTATGGGCGGTATATATGTATATTGAACTTCTTTTGCACCGTGCATAGCCAACCGTGTTAATCGGAGGTGCAGCGTTGAGTCTATGAGCGTTGTTTGTCTCAGGGCAGTGTGTATGTTGAAGGAATAACTGGAACAAGATGTTGGGGATGAGAGGATGATGATGAGAGGGATGGGAAAATAGCTTCATAACTTCGGATTTCTCAAGAATAAACAAATTCTGATAATTCTAGATTTTAAGTTTTCGTGAAAAGTATATATTCTGATAAATGGAAGAGAGAAGGAAGGGAGCGAGCAGAAGTGAGCTGCACGAAGCGACGTTTGTTTTCACAGGAGGCGGGGAGAATGCATTCAGAATGGGGGTGGCCACGCTAAAGTCACGTGGTTTACAGGAGGCTTGAGCTGATTTAGATTATTTTCAGTTCAATATGTATTAATGTCTTGGCTGTTCAATACACTCACACTTGCCCATACAGTTACAATAGCTGCGTCACGTGTTCACGTACGTGTAAGGCACAGTGTTATATGACACAGACTAGGAAGGCAATTATAAAGTTGGATACAAAGCCGCATTAGGTACAATTCATATTTTTTTCTCTCACCGTGGTATAGAATTAACACTGGCCAAAGTCGACTTAAACACGGATCCTTTCCTTTTTAAAAGGTAGAGTGACTCTATATCTCTGGCCTCTACATGTGCTGTGCCCAAAACGTCGCCTGTTGTAAAAAAAAAAAAATTCGTTCACGCAGTGTTATTGACGAACGTCTGCAGTCTGTTTTGTTATTTGTGCATGTGCACCACTGACATTGCGGTACAGTTTCGCCCATTAACTTGTTTCATGTATTTTTTAAAGGCCGTCGCTCAACGTTATCGGACGTCCGTCGCAGGCCCAAGGCAGCCAAGAGCTGTGGAAAGTATGCCCCATTGCGCGGCGTTGGGCTGCAGCAACAGCTCCAGGAAAGTCTTTGAGGACAAGGTCTCCTTCTTCAGGTTCCCGTACACGGACCCAGGCCTCTTGAGGCGCTGGTGCCTCAACATCGGCCGAAAGAGCTGGTGGCCGAGCCGCTTCTCCCGCCTGTGCTCCGACCACTTCACGCCGGACTGCTTCGAGGCCAAGTTCTACGACGACAGGATCCGAGCCATCGACGAGAAGGACCCGGTCAAGTATCCGAGCTCCAAGACGCTCAAGAGGGGCTCTGTGCCCACGCTCTTCCTGAAAGCCCATGCCCGAGCTGTGGACCACAGGCACCGAGAGAGACCCTTGCGCGAGTGTGTGCCCTCAAAGGTGAACGGTGCCGGTCTGTTTGGATTTAATGGACAGAGTAGGGAGAGGTTCCCACCCTAAATTCCAGTTGGCAGATGTTACCTTTCCCTTGCAGATGCGGAGAAAAAGAAGCAGGATTAGGCACTCGTGTCCCGAGCCCCAACCCTAGCCATGAACCCCTGACGCCTCAACTCTTACCCCTAAACCATGAACCTTAATCCTTATCCCTAAAACCTAATCCTCTAAACCCTAACCCTTAACACTAAACCATACATTTAAACCCCTGAATTCTGAATCTTTACCACTGACACTTCTAACATTAAGCCCTAATCCCAAAACTATTAGCCCTTACCCTAAACTCTTAATCCTAAACCATAAGATGTATCTCATAACCCTAACCCGTTAAACCTACACAGTAACATAAGTAAGCGTAATTTCCGAATGTTTCATCACCGATCCCCAAGAAAGGGCTGTGATTGAATACAAAAAAAATCTTTGTATACAAATTTGAATGGACAAAAGTGTCGTAAATGCTGTTTCTTTAGCAAATACAAGGCCAGTAGCTTGTGAAAATGTATAAACAAATTAACGCATCGTAAAAGTTGTACAATTTATTTCTGCCCAGCCCATGAAAATGGCGTGCGCGGTCGCTGTACCATTGTTGGACACAACCGGGGATTTTGCGGCATGGCTGGAGGCGCAGGGCGTGAATGCGGAGGTGGCCCGGGCCATGGACTCGGAGCTGGGCATCCGGGACTATGGGGTCCTGCGCGCCTGCGTCGGGGACGGCCTCGTGCGGGCTGAGCTGCTGGCCACGGCGCGCGACCGCCTGCCCTTCGGCTTCTACGCCGTGCTGCGGCAGGTGGTGAAGGCCCTGCAGGGTGCCGAGCCCCACGACGCTGGGACGCCGCGCTGGGATGATGACGCCACTGCTGTCTCCTCTGGCGACGTGACGCTGGGAGGCCTGGTAGACGTGCTGCTTGCGCTGTTCAGCAGCTTGAGCCGAGATCTGCTGTTGTGTGCACAGAAACTAAGAGCCATGGATGATCAACAAGATAAAGCAGATTCTCCTTCATCTGCAGGAGCTAAAAGCCCTGAAGACATACCAGAAATGGATCAATGCAACGAGAATGGTATAAAATCCAATAAAATAATGTTTTTTCAACTCCGATTTTCACATGAATAAATTATTCTAGCTTGCTTACATTCTCACATTATAGACTGCAAAAGTTTAAGACAAAATGCATGCCCTTAGCTAACCATGGTTCATATTTTAGTGTCTGCATGTTCTTGAGCATTTGGTTACCTTAAACTCGTGTTGGAAGTTCCAAGTTACTTTGGTGAGAGAACAAATGCATAGTAGTGCAAGTATGACTATAAAATATATTTCATGAGGTACAAACTGAATTCTGGTTGTTTCAAAACAATTTAGTGGAACTATACATGTTAAGCATATCCATTGCAAATACATATGTTGCTGTTGCTGCTGTTATGGCTTCTGATATGTATAGATGAGCCAGAAGTGAGCTCGGCACCATCCATGGAAGACATCAAAATCAATTTCACATCGGATCAGATTAAAATGGAACCCTTTGAAGGTATACATTTCATATGATTTAACAGCCACTCAATTTGACAAGGAGTTGGTTTGGTTGGTTCAACTAAGTTGCTAACAACTGGGTAAATAAATGGTGCCCAAATTACTTGTGTCTGCATGTCATCCGTTCAACATTTGTCGTGTTATTTTCCAGAGTCCGTTGCCGAGTTTTCCGATGCTGTTCTACTTCCTCAACCATCAGAACGTGAGCCGGCAGAGCACACTTCAAGCGAGCCTCTCGGTAAGTGTGAGCCGTAGGACAACTCAAACCAAGAAAACGTGTGTGTATATATGCGGACGTGTACAACCCTTTTGGTCAATCCACTGCTGGATGAGGGCCTCCCAACATGCGAGTCATGGGGATTTATTTGCTCGTACGTCACCGTGCTGGTCAGTGGGGGTTGGTGAAGGTGGGGAGCATAGACATGGGAGGATATAAGTATGGTACAACAATAGATGTTGCTGTTCTGCCCTCTGCTGTTCATCACGTAGCCCTGTATGTCTATGGTCCCTGACTTCACCTGTCCACACTGACCAGCATGGTGAAGTATGGTCAAATAGCCCCCACAATCGACATGGCGTGGGGCGGCCCTCATCAGCCAGGAAGACGCAGCCTCGGTACGTATCTACAATATATTTATTTATGTTTTTGCTTGCATCTTTTAAGTTGAGAACATTTTAAACAAAAACTTTTAACAGGCGTACTGGTACCTTGTGTGATCCTCTGCTTGCTTATCCCTGCATTTCATTCGCTGAAGGGTCTCTGCCAACTTTAGCCTCTCGAGATGATGGAAATATTTATGTCTGATGGTGACTATGATCGCCTTGGTGTTGTGGAAATGTGTCACTTGTCAAATAAAAAGCTTACGTGCCAGACTTGTCATGAGTAACCCTTGTGCTTATTTAACAGGTATAATACCAAATTTATGATGAACAAACTAAATATTTATCATAATCTTGAAAAATAATTTTCATTTTTTTTCCATAAACCATTGTATGTAGGCCTGCATTCATTATGCGACACTCATATTCATTAGCATGTGAACAGTGCCCCGTTTGGAGACCTTTAAAATAGATTAATTTGGGAGCATTCTTTCCAGCTTATCCCAAATTCTGGCTTCGAAAGGTTTTCCTGTCCGTCACAGAGAGAGAGTTCTAGACAGAGTTCGAGACAGAGATATCGAGGAAAGTGTGGCAAACGATGTTCGCTTAAACATATTGCCTATATGGCCTCTTGTTGTAGCAGCCCCTTTTGCCCACTTCAGCAATTGTTTCTTGCTGTGGTTGTCCCACCTGATGACGGACGCTTGTGTTGCGCCCGAAACGTCGTGATTTAATTTATTTTATTTTATACCTACGTGACTTTACCGAAAGTACCAAAGAGTATGGATCCCTGCAGTCACGAAAACTTCAAATCTAGAT
Organism: Lethenteron reissneri; assembly: GCF_015708825.2. Classification (NCBI taxonomy): domain Eukaryota; kingdom Metazoa; phylum Chordata; class Hyperoartia; order Petromyzontiformes; family Petromyzontidae; genus Lethenteron; species Lethenteron reissneri. Next base: position 11,879,273 of record NC_083842.1, on the reverse strand, counting down.
TAACATATTTTTATGTTTGGAATGATGTGTCTTCTGCTGAAGGTCTTTTGGACGAATCGCCCGAGCTCATAATCTCCAACTTGACCTCAATGCCAGATACAAGAACAAATCTTACTTGCACAGCCGACACCCGCCCTTATCCATGGCCGTACCCATCTTTAGGTGAAACTAACAGTGAAGAAGATACAACTGCCACCACCTCTATCACTATTAACACTTCTCAGCCAGTGACGCAGCAGCAACGCTTGTTTGTGTTGAGTGACCCAATCAGGAGAACGGTCTTGGCAAACCACAGCCAGAAGCCTTTTGCCGATGAGAGCGAGATGTATGGGTTTCAACTTGCGAAATCGGATCTAGAGAGGCCCCGGCTAGAAAGCACTGGAGAAAAGCCATACCGCTGTGAGGTGTGCGGGCAGACTTACTCGCAGATTTGTGGCCTGAAGCGCCATCTGCGCATGCACACAGGCGAGAAACTCCACCGCTGCGAGGTGTGCGGGCGCGGATTCCCACAGTCGAGCAGCCTCAAGGTCCACCTGCGCACGCACACCGGCGAGAAGCCTTTCCACTGCGACGTTTGCGGAATGCGCTTCTCGCAGAAAAGTCACGTGAAGACCCACCAGCGCAAGCACATGGGGGACACGATCTAACAGCGGTGTAACAGCGGCGCAACGCGTTCAACAGAATCTTTTGAGTGTCTTGCCTGGTCGATGAATTGCCTGGTACTTAGTCCATTCCGTGTCACCAATTCATTTGCGCAGACTTATCATGCTTGTTCACCCAGGAATGGCTCACTGAGTCTCGATACTTTTTAAGGAGGGTCCTGCCAAGTTTTGACAGCAGCGGGTGGTGATGCTATGTGTAAACCCAATTGAGTAATTTGTAGAGAATTTTTAAGCATTGACATGTATTTTGGATAATAATACCAGTTATATCGTATGTTTTTTTTTAAGCTATGGGAGGAAACTGGTTAACCCAGAGGAAACCTATGCAGAACAGGGAGAGAACAAGCAAACCCCACACAGAAAAGCGCATGCGTTAGCACTCGAATCCAGTCGCTTCTTGTGAGACACGACTGTTACCAGTACAGCGTCCTGCTGCCAATTGTCTCCAATGTCACTTGGAGCTCTTGCCACGTAAAATCTGTAAATGTCATATCGCTCTGCGCTCTTTGGTTCCATCGCATCAACGGTATCATTTTTTATTTACAATGTTTCCAGGTCCCTCAAAAATGGCCGTTCAGCTTTTCTCTCCAATGCCGTGCGGAATTCAAGGCCCAGCCAGTGCAGGCAGCAATCCTTGATGATGAATGCGATGATTGGTGTGTAGACAGACCTTGTTGGTCTGTAGACAGACCTTGTTGGCATGTATTGGCATCTGTGACACACTATCGCTTGAAGAGAAGTTGCACGGTCACAAATCATGTTCAATTGACGTTTCTCTGAGGTCTGCTCACCAGAATGTTTACAACAATTAGGAGCACGATATGGAGTCCTAAGTGTTCAGTCTTCTTGGAGCTGCTTGTTTGGGCCATTATATCTAGATGTTTATTGTGCCGAAAATACGCAACAGGAGCATTTTTATGTTTTTATTTAACTTGTGGGTGACGTGTGTTCGAGTTCAATGCATTACATCTCACCTTATGCCGTAGCTATCCAGTTTGCAGGCGGTGCGACTGTACGGGGGCTTAGAGGCCGAAGGTGCCTCGGGGAAATTTGGTAAAGGGGAGAAATTGGACAGGGGCCCTAATTACGTTTCTTGCACACCAGGGCCAATGCCAACCCAAACTGAAAAGGTCTCCAGTATTTGTGAGATTTCAACACTTGTGAAGGATCTTCTTGGTTCTTTCGGTAAAGTCACGTAGAAGGGAAGTAATAAAATAATAAAAATAAAACATAATAAAATAATTCTCACGACGTTTCGGCCACAACGCAAGCAGCCGTCCTCAGGTGAAGAACATGTCTGTCGATAAGACAGAGTCTAAATGACACGTCTTAGGCTTGGAGTGTCATTTAGACTCTGTCTTATCGACAGACATGTTCTTCACCTGAGGACGGCTGCTTGCGTTGTGGCTGAAACGTCGTGAGAATTATTTTATTGTTTTATTTTTATTATTTTATTACTTCCCTTCTACGTGACTTTACCGAAAGAACCAAGAAGATGAATCCCTGCAGTCACGAAAGCTTTAAATCGAAACTTGTGAAGGAGTTTGAGGCCCATTTGGGCTACTCTCAATTAACATAGCGTTTCATGGACTCCACAAAGATGCACTTCAGGGAATCATAAAGGTCTTCCGAAGAGCTTTGACTGCCAAATTGAGATGGTAGCATGGCACCAGACATGTCTTTAAAGTAAGATTTATTATTCCTCTATTGGCATATAAACAACACAATTCGGAGAAATCACTCTGCTTAACGGTAAATGAGTAGCAAGTTCACATTGTGACATTCCAAGCTGAAGATGCTGCCTGATGAACATGAATGTAAATATTGAAAGCGTGAAATATTTTTTAAAGGATACAAATTCATGAGGGATGACTTTAAAATGTCGGCTTAACACAATGGTTTAATGGTGCGAAATAAAGACTGGTACTATTAAATGTTCTATGTTTTGCTGTATTCTGCAATAATACCCTTGTGATTTTATTGGTATTGTATATGGTATGTATTAATTCTACAGCTGCTACCGCAATTGCTGCACAATTCGGTGGACATTTATCACTTTTTGCCAAGCAATTTTTGCAAGAATATACATACTTGTAAAAATCCATATTATCCTTCTTGACTGACGGGAAAATCTTACGGTTATATTGTGTAAAATGTAATTTTAAATAAATGAGATTCATGTTACTTGTCAATGTTTTATTTTTGGTTGCACATAAAGCTTTGTTGATCACAGTGGTGAGTCCTATATGGGCAGTTCAATGCAAATCTTAAGGCCGAGTGATACATTGAGTCAAGCTTCTTCAGTACAGTACTTGGGGCTGATTTATACACGATGTCACAGTAATCAAGTACTTTAGAGGCAGTATGGTAGCTTTTATCAATTCCAAACGGAACATAGGGGGGAAGCAGTGCTTGTGTCGATATAGAAACCAATTTTAGTTTTTTGTCTTTTTTCCAATATAATCAATGTGATCTTCAAAATTCAATTTTGAATCCAGGATGACCCCAAGATACTTATAGATCTTGACTTGCTCTATTTGATCATTATTTAAGGAATCTAATTGGGGGAAAATAAACTAAACAATCGCTACCACTACGTTCTGATTATTGCTAAGCGCGCTATAGTCTTTCCGTTATTGAGGCATGACTTTGTTGCGTAAAATGTACCCCCTCCCAAGTGAAAACGAGGCAAATAAGAGTACTGTTCCGATTTTTTAAATCCTTTATATTAAGTTCACTTGCGTGCTTGCTTGCGCGCTTACGACCGTGCAAATCTTTCGGTCGTTTTTTAACCCACTTCCCGTGATGCAATCGAGCTGACATTTTGCACACAGGACTCGTTGTGCGAGACAATTAATGTTCGTGAAAATTTTTTTCCAAGATTTTACACTGTTTTGGGAAAACAAATTAAATATTTAATTACCAATTGCTTAATGGTGGCAGACAATCATCTGACCCATAGGTGGCAGCCATCTCAAGCCAGAGGACTCCAGCCGCCACGCATATAAAGGATTTATAGTGAAAAACTTTGTTTTTACGGGTTTACTTGTTTATAACATCACTAGCCCCGCCCACTTCTTTATGACCCTTGGGCTACACCCATTTAAAACTTTTAAATCAGTCTGTCTCAACAGCAGACTATGCTTTCCTAGCTAATGACGGACGTTTGTGTTGCCCCCGAAACGTCGTGACTTATTTTATGTTATCTACGTGACTTTACCGAAAGAACCAAAGAGTAGTAATAGTCTAAATACATCTTCTGATTCTGGCTTTGGTGGGCAGGTAGCGGTCACGTGGGTCTGCATCCGGGCTATTGTGAGGCGTCGAGTTGGCGGGAGGCAAGAAGAAGCTGATTGCAATCCATACTCTTGGGTTTTTTTTATTGTAATCCGTCGAAATCCTCGCACAAAGGTACTGTAATTGTAACATCGCACGTTTGTTAATGATAAAAGGTGAAACGAGTCAATATTTACGTGGAGGTTTTTTAAAAAAATCGATCTAGTTGGTCATTGTACGTTGTTTGGGCCTAGTTGGCATGAGGTGAGCCTAAGTTGGGCCTAGTAAACGCGTGGAATTTGCACTTTGTTAATATCGCCGGATTTCATTCGAAAGCAGGAGTTATAAAGTTAAAAGATATGAATGTGTGCGATCGTAATTTGTTAATAAATGTTGACTCGCAAATATGGAGAGATGATTTGTCGATTGATATCGGCAGGAGTGTTGTTTTTCGTTTGGAGAGTTTAATTCTGGGATTTCTAAGGGAAGTTACGGTTGAGAAGTGTTTATGTTGTATACTAAACTAGCTTTACTACTTGGCTTCACCCGGGACTTAATTCACCACGCCCGGCCGCCTTTGTCTCCCCAGTGGCGATGTTCACCCACCACCAGTTAATTGTTTGAGGCTGAGTCGACCTAGGGGAGGCCCAGGATTGGTTCAAATAATCGTCACCGGCCGTGTGCGTAGCGCTCACCACTACACTACAATGCGTTACGCTTCCACGTGTGCGGGTCACACGACAGATTGACGTCACTGCTCACTTGCTGTGCATAAAATATATGCATTATTGAGCTCCCCCCCCCCCCAAATCCATGTCGGGAAGTACGCTAAAAAAAATTCGATTTAAAGCTTTCGTGACTGCAGGGATTCATCTTCTTGGTTCATTCGGTAAAGTCACGTAGAAGGGAAGTAATAAAATAATAAAAATAAAACATAATAAAATAATTCTCACGACGTTTCGGCCACAACGCAAGCAGCCGTCCTCAGGTGAAGACTAGGTCTGTCGGGGAGACAGCGTCTGAATGACGCTGGCTTCAGACGCTGTCTCCCCGACAGACCTGGTCTTCACCTGAGCACGGCTGCTTGCGTTGTGGCCGAAACGTCGTGAGAATTATTTGATTATGTTTTATTTGTATTATTTTATTACTTCCCTTCTACGTGACTTTACCGAAAGAACCAAGAAGATACGCTAAACATTTTGAACAGACACATTCACGACTTCGCCTTTTTTATATATATGGAGATATTAATGTTGATTCGTAATTATAGCTTAATAATTATTAAGAGCTTATGAGTGAATCGGTTAAAATTCCTAACTGTAGATTGTGTTTATCAGAAAATTTAGACTGGAGGAATCCGATGAGCTATAAAGCTCTTTCACAGATGTCCAGTAGGTTCACAGATGTCAAGTAGAGTTACGGGATTACATTGAGAGTTAAGGGTTTGGTTAATATTCGTGGTGGTTGATACAGCTTTTGTTGTTGTACATGTAAATTTATCAGTGTGAACGTTAATGGGGATAATTCCTCTTCCGATAAATATAGCACTTGTTGCTGAGAATCAGGTAACCGATTAATAGGGAACAAGAGTCGGTGAACGGCGAAAATGGAGAGTTGTCAAGGTTGGGTCGTCAGGTTATAAACCACGTTTCAGGCTTTTGACGCAGTTTCCGGTGATGTCTGCCCCATTCCCGGTGTACAATTAAAGGCGTCCAGATTTCATTTCTACACCAGCTGTGTACACAGGCTCCGGGAGAGCGAGAGCTGCGTAAGTGGCGAAATATAAACAGGGGAGAACCATCCCTGTGCGTTCGAAGATCACGGTCAAGACAAGTGAGGCATAGTTGGGCATGGGTTTCATTCACAAACGTGCTTTTAAATAAAAATTTTTTATTAAACGTAAACAAACTCTCGATTTAAAGCTTTCGTGACTGCAGGGATTCATCTCTTGGTTCTTTCGGTAAAGTCACGTAGAAGGGAGGTAATAAAATAATAAAACATAAAAACAGGACCCTGCGGGGTGGGCTGGTAGGAACGAATAACCAAAGAATATAAACATAATGTATTATTACACTTGTTACGCCAGGAAAGCCCCACTGAGTCAAAAGGTTTTTGTAGGGTCCTGCCAAGTGTTTGCAGTAGGGGGCGATGTTGCTACACCTAATCGGACGATACGAAGGGAGAGATTGAGGCCTAGTTCTAGGCTTTAGGCCTAGCTGTAGGCTTTAGGGCGCTGTGAGTTAATTTTTAATTTAAATGTTTTAATGATTTATGTAAAAGCTTTAAATGTAAATGTTTCTATTTAAAAACATGAGGGAATGTAACATTGTTAAACATAACTCCCTTTCACACACGCGGGGGTACGATACGAAGGGAGAGTTTCAGGCCTAGTTCTAGGCTTTAGGCCTAGCTGTAGGCTTTAGGGCGCTGTGAGTTTTTTTATTTAATTTCAAAGTTTTAATTAAAAGCTATCTCAGGGAATTATTAGGGCGCTGTGAGTTTTTTTATTTAATTTCAAAGTTTTAATTAAAAGCTATCTCAGGGAATTATAAGGGAATGTTACACGTGTTTAGCCAGGAAAGCCTCATTAATTTAAATGTTTTAATTAAAAGCTATCTGAGGGAATTATAAGGGAATGTTACACTTGTTTAGCCAGGATAGCGTCACTGAGTCTAAAGGTTTTTGTAGGGTCATGCCAAGTGTTTGCAGTAGGGGGCGATGTTGCTACCAGAATAGCGTCACTGAGTCTAAAGGTTTTTGTAGGGTCATGCCAAGTGTTTGCAGTAGGGGGCGATGTTGCTACACGGACGGACGGACAAACGGACGGACGATATAATCTATTGGTGTCTGGTCCACTTCGTTCCTACCAGTATAATACAATTCTCACGACGTTTCGGCCACAACGCAAGCAGCTGTCCTCAGGTGAAGAACAGGTCTGTCGGCAGACCTGTTGTATTATTTTATTATGTTTTCTTTTTATTATTTTATTATCTCCCTTCTACGTGACTTTACCGAAAGAACCAAGAAGGTAAACAAACTCGCCGCATAAAACAAATGTAACCGTATATCTTTTACCCATCCCACCTAGATGGCGTACGCAGTGACCACCCCGCTGCTGGAGACGAGCGGGGACTTCACAGCGTGGCTGGAGGCGCAGGGCCTGAACGCGGAGGTGGCCCGGGCCATGGACTCCGAGCTGGGCATCCGGGACTTCGGGGTCCTGCGCGCCTGCGTCGGGGACGGCCTCGTGCGTGCCGAGCTGCTGGCCACGGCACGCGACCGCCTGCCCTTCGGCTTCTACGCCGTGCTGCGGCAGGTGGTGAAGAATCTGCAGGGTGCCGAGCCCCACGATGACGCTGGGACGCTGCGCAGGAACGACGCCGCTGCCTCCTCTGCCAGCGACGTGACGCTGGGAGGCCTGGTGGAGGTGCTGCTCGCGCTATTGAGCGGCTTGAGCCGGGAGCTGCTGCAGTCCGTGCAGAGGTTGGATAACGGGGACAATCGGAACCTCCAAGTGGATTATTCTTTATCAGCAGCTCGTGTTGCTTTTGAAGATGGGCCAGCAGAAATGGATCAATCTGAACAAAATGGTAATGCTAAATTGTACCCCCTTTTATTGCTTTGCATCGTGGATAATGTAATGTTACTTTACAAACTAAATGGTACTGATAATACTTTGTACCCCTTGATAATCAGCCAATGATACAGCTGTAATTTATTATTTTATATTTTGGGTGTATACAGTAGATTTCTATATGATTTATGTGTTATATATGATTCATATGTGGTTTTGGAATGGTGCAGGGGAGTCGGAAGAAACCTTAATTCAAGCCTCGGATGACATCAACTCCACCATGACTACGAACCAAATAAAAATGGAACCCCCTCAAGGTACAATTTTTTACTTGTTTCAATAATTGCAGGATTTTTTTAGATGTACTTAATTTGTAGGTAGAGTCCAGTTTATAACAACTAGCGCTTTATTTCGTGCCAAAAATATTTTTGCGTTTGTTTCTTAGATGTTATTTCGGCCCATTGTTTTTTTCAGTTACGATTTCCAATTTTGTAAACCCTTTTCTGCTTCCTCGAGCACTGGAGCAAGAATCAGGAGAGTTAACTTTGAACGAGCTTCATGGTTAAGTGCTGATTGCTGATGTTTTAACACAAATCTGGTATTGGAAGATCACGAAGTGCAAATACCACCTCCTTGATCCTCTGCTAATGCATTGGTTTGAACCATCCTTGTGCAATTCATTTTTCTCACGTGCAGTAGGAATGATGTGTCAAGGGTTCAATATAAAGTCATGCCTCCAATGAGTTTATAGTAAATATTGTGTTGCCAGCTGCTAGATTAGTTGCATTGAATATGTATACAATAAAGTTCATCACAAATAGATAGGTTATATATATAACACATTTTAAAACACTTATTGCATCCCAACAAGGCCATTATCTGATGTTGCTTAGCCTGATATACATATGCACGAATGCAAGATATATTTCATTACAGGACTTTTGTTATTAAAAGGTTTGTTCACATTAGCCCTCCTGTTCATTATGACTAATTAAATCGGTCGTAATTGGCCAACTGCTCGGCCTGCTGAATGCGATGTCCACGTAAAGAAAAAGAAAAAACTCATTAAACTTCTTTTACACATTCCAAAATTACAATTAGGAATGCTGAAATGTCACCCTGAATCAACGCCCGAGTGATTCCAATAAATGACTTCACAAAGCGAATTTTACTTATGTAAGAAATGCAGGATACACTTTGAAATAGTTTTTATCCTCAAAAGGATTATTCACAATAATGGTCTTAATTTTTTATATTACATTTAAAAAGCTAGTAGGCATTTTAAGCTAACCTTGATTTATTTAAAGATTACTTGGTATAATACAGGGTGCTTCAGAAAATGTTTTACACTTCTGATCATTTTTAACAATACCACAAGAAATGTGCCTCCGGGATTCTGGAGACCACCTGGAGAAGATTCCAGGCATGTGTTGACAATGATGGCGAACAAATGGAGACTCTTTGACTTTTTGAAGCTATTAACATACATTTGTTATCATGTTACAGTGTATTATCCGTTCTTTTTCCATTAAAACGACAGTCCCATATAAGTGTTAAAAAATTGAATCAACCTGTACAATAAATGTGTATAGTTTAAATGTGGGCTCTCGCTTTAACTGTTTGCCTTTAACCCACACATTTAAGTTGTGTTACTTTCCACAATCAGTAATAACACTGTACATTAGTGTAAATAGTGGAAGTGTTTAAATGTATATGTACAATGTATTAAACTGGTTTGTTTTCTAATGAAGGTGTGCATCTCTTGGACGACCTCCCTGAACTTGAAATCGAGAACGTGACCTCACTCTGCCATGCAAGAGAAAACCTTACGTCCCCAGCAAATAATGGATCCTATTCACAGCAGACAGCAGCTGAATACACGGTGAAGAAACGGACGCTGCTGATTCTGTTGATGAGAAACCGTTTCCATCAACAATGCAGCGTCGCTCGATTTTGCGGAGAGACACGACCGGGACGGGGGTCTCAGAAAGCCAGAATCCCTCCGTGAACGTGGGCAAGCAGACGTACAGCTGCAAGGTGTGCAGCATGAAATTCTCCAAAAACGACGATGTGAAAATCCACATGCGTACGCATACGGGCAAACGGCCTTACAGCTGTGACGTGTGCGGGAAGCGCTTTACCGCAAGTGGCCAGATGATATGCCACCAACGAATGCACACGAGCGAGAACACGCACTGCTGCACGGTGTGCGGGGGGCGCTTCTTGAACAAGATCAGCCTAAAAAAACACCGGTGCAAGAGTGAATGTAGCAATAATAGCACCGTTGGACGAAGAAAACGCGATTCCGTTCTGTGAAGGGACCCATGCAAACGAGTGGTGAACATGCCTGAGAGAATGACTATCGTGGAGAGAGGAAGTGATGAAATAAGCTGATTTGTTGGAGCAAGACAGATTGTTGCACCACAGTGGATTAAGTGGTGTTGGATTATTTATGTAGTAGCATTGCATGTGAACTCGTGTTTGAGCTCTCACTTTAAAACAGCACATTGGTAAAGTATTGGTGGGAAAAATATACTTTTGTATTTTGAATAAAACCACTGATGAGTTTTGTCAATATTCCTGCAGGGTACTTTATTGGTTTACAACAGAGCCATTTCTGTTAAATCGAGTTTGAAAACATCTAAAATATTTCAGTAAAGTAATATTAACGTGTATATTTTTTGCATGACTGGAAGGGAAACGCTATTTTTTTATTTAAGACACTGTAAATAAAACATTGTTTTACCGTTTGAAAGACTCGTAAAACTACGAGCCTGAACACATTGCAAATAAACTGACGTTTTTACTATCATGTAATGCTATTTTGATGTCGAGGTGTTGTGATGATTTCCATCCCGTTATTGTTTGTAAATGAAGCCACCAAAATTAACACAACAGACATTCCACTAATCGTGCAGTATTCGGTGTCTGGAATATCACCTTGGTATGTATTTTATTAATGATGAAAACTATGTTCCATACTATAATTGACATACATTTAAATGCCTTCTCCAAGATGACCTCGAGCACAGACTAAAGCAATAAATATCCCCTTTTAACCCATCGGCTGCGCATCTTTATTGGGGTACATCATTTCAGCAGCATCGTTTCAAAACAAGTAAAACCCTGGACTGGTTTCGATATTGCGTCTGATGGGCAGAGCCAGGCTTGCTTAGGCCAATGCTGGTGAACGGCCGATATTACAGGCAAGATATGTGCAGACAAGCTCTTACAACTTGTCAGCTGGATCCCCTTTCATTACCAAGCCGCGTGAACTTTTTCCAGGACTGGGCTCTGACGGGATACTCGCTTTTATGAAAAACAGTAGCCTGGTATTTCTTAATCATCACAATGTTCGATGGGCATTCACTGTAGTCGAGCACTGGGAGGTAATGCACATTTATACAGGTAAGAACAACAGGCCCACCAGGGATTATTTGTCGTGCATGGCCCTGCTCCACCAGAGCCCTCCCATTGGCTCTGGGGCGTCAACCAATGGGAGCGGTGGGTTGGGGGGAGTTGTTTTGGGGGGGGGCACCGCCGCGACTCGGGCCAATGAGGAGACGGGCGATGTTTCATTCACAAAATGGAACTGAAGGAGGGTGGCTCCGTTCATAAAATGGAAGCCTTGAAAAGAAAAAAGCGGATCATTTTGCCTCGTGTTTCAACATTCCCAGCCTTAAGGTGATTCAGTTGGGGGTGGGAGGGATGGGGCTGGATGGGGAGGGGCTGGGTGGAGAGGGTGGGGCTGGTTGAGGGGTGGGGCTGGGTGGGGTTGGTCACCCCGTAGTGCCTTTATAAAACTCAACGTTTAACCTACACACGACATGATACACTACACTTATACAGGTAGGAACAACAGCTTCAATACTGCCCACCAGGGATTATTTGCCTGTCTGTCGTGCACGAATGCGCTGTCCAACCAAGTTCCTACCTGCCCACTCCGAAGGAACGTGTTTTCGGACGTCTTTTTTTTATTGCTACTGTACCCAACAAGCACCACGGATCTCCCTTGTAAAGTATCCGGAAAACTGGATAAACTGGACCATTCGAGTAATAGCCGCGGTTTGCGACGTTAAATCCCTTGCCTGGTATACAGGAGGTCGTGGCTTCGATCCCAACCCTGACGCCTGCTGTATATTTGGAGCTTGCGTGTTCTCTCTCTCCACGTGGTCGCGTGGATTTTTCTCGGGTCCTCCGGTTTTCCCCTCCACGTTTAGAATCAACATCACGCGTTTTAGAGAGTATTTCACGACTGCTGATATATTTCCACGTGAAAAGCCACTTCGTTGGCGCTATCGTTTGTGAGCCAGGTCGCTTCTGAAAAAAAAAGCGCTGTAACTCAGCGGGCTTTACCTGGTCAAATAAAAAAAAGTTAATACTGGAAAAAAATAGTGTATTACTTTACTTTGGTACTTTAGTCAACTGAACTCTACTCGGATCGCCGCGGTCAAATCGCCACAGGCCCTACTCCGGCTTCTGCTATCGGCTTCAGTTTAAAGGGACATTAACAGTAACAACGTTAAGAAAAGCAACATAAACAACAGTAACAACATTAACAGCAGAAGCCAACAACAACAACAATAGTTCATTTCACAAGATTAACGCGCTGAGTCAACAGCCATAATCACACCAGGTAAGAAAAGCCTGTCGTGACGACGGTCTTCCTTCGTATGGCTGGAGGGAAAAGCAACCTTTGTTATTTAAACGTGTTATAAACAGGAGTTGAATGGCAAGTATTTTTCTCAACCAATCCCGAGTGTCAGTAGGCAGCGGCAGACGCTGTGTGGATGGCAGCTGTACCGCCAATATTGTTTCGGAATCTTTATTTAGGTTGGACGAATCCGATGATCTGTAAAGCTCTTCTTCACAGATGTCCAGTGTGATTTGATCCACGGATGATCCTGTTTAGCCAGTTTCCAGGCTGTTTGGGCGCCGTGATGACGAGATGTTAATTCTCTCGCCTGGTATACAGGAGCTCGTGGGTTCGATCCTGACGCCTGCTGTATGTTTGGAGTTTGCGTGTCTCATCATCATCACGGTGGCTAGGAGATATTAACTACCTCGCCTGGTATACAGGAGGTCGTGGGTTCGATCCTGACCCTGACGCCTGTTGTAGATTTGGAGTTTGCGTGTCTCATCATCATCACGGTAGCTATGATATGTTAACTACCTCGCCTGGTATACAGGAGGTCGTGGGTTCGATCCTGACGCCTGCTGTATGTTTGGATTTTGCGTGTCTCATCATCATCATCACGGTGGCTAGGAGATGTTAACTACCTCGCCTGGTATACAGGAGGTCGTGGGTTCGATCCTGACCCTGACGCCTGTTGTATATTTGGAGTTTGCGTGTCTCTCTCTCTCATCATCACGGTGGATATGATATGTTAACTACCTCGCCTGGTACACTGGAGGTCGTGGTCGTATGGATGTCTCATAATCTTCCGGTTTTCCCCTCCATATTTAAAAAAAACACGCGTTTCGAGAGTATTTTGGCTGCTATACATTTCCACGTGATTAGCCACTTAGTTGAGCTATCATTTGTGACCAGGTCCGCTTCTAAAAATTAGCTCTATAGCTCAGTGGGTCTTACTGAGTAAAAAAAAATTTGAAAAGTTTAGCAGACAAATATTCAAATCTTCTTGGTTCTTTCGGTAAAGTCACGTAGAAGGGAAATAATAAAATAATAAAAATAAAACATTAAATACAATTCTCACGACGTTTCGGCCACAACGCAAGCAGCCCTCCTCAGGTGAAGAACAAGAAGATGAATCGCTGCAGTCACGAAAGCTTTAAATCGAAAGATTCAAATGTTGAATCGTGACCATTGAATTGTCTGTTAGGTGAATTGTTACGTATGCCTAATTATTATATTCTCCAGTTTCCACAATTTCTCTGCACGTCCCAATCAGAATGGCGTGCACAGTGGCTTCCCCACTGCTTGAGCCGAGTGGGAACTTCCCGGCATGGCTGAAGGCGCAGGGCGTGAACGCGAAGGTGGCCAGGGCCATGAACTCGGAGCTGGGCATCCGGGACTACGGGGTCCTGCGCGCCTGCGTCAGGGACGGCCTCGTGCGGGCCGAGCTGCTGGCCACGGCACGCGATCGCCTGCCCTTCGGCTTCTACGCCGTGCTGCGGCAGGTGGTGAAGGACCTGCAGGATGCCGAGCCCCACGATGACGCTGGGACGCCGTGCAGGGACGACGCCGCTGCCTCCTCTCCCAGCGACGTGACTCTGGGAGGCCTGGTGGACGTGCTGCTCGCGCTGTTCAACGGCTTGAGTCGGGAGCTGCTGCTATCTTTACAGAGGCTGGGCGACGTTAATAATTGGCAGTCTGTCGCAGCTCCTTTATCGACAGCTGCTGTCACATCCGAAGATGTGGAAGGAAAAATGGATCATGTGGAATATGGTAAAAAAGGGCTCATTGCAAAATTGTCGATTGTCTCCGACTTTACTATTGAATTCTTTATTAAAAAAATTATTGGCGAATTTATTTTGCAAAAATCTATCAGGTTTCATAATGTCCTTGGTAGACCTACAGCATACATGTTTCGTGCGGGCAGTAAAATTTATATATCTTGTTTTGACCTCGGATATGTGCAGTAACATCAAAAGACATCTCAACTCACAGCATGGATGACAACGCAAACAGCCTCACAGAAGACCAAATTAAAATGGAACCCTCCGAAGGTAAAGTTTGTACTCGATTCAACATTAGGCACATGACTGGTGTTATTAACTGTAAAATATAATAATTCACAGGTGTTTGTCAAACTACCAATGGATGAAGGGCTCCCCACACTGTAAACAGGACCCATCGATTCTTAATTTTAATCATTGCTGTCCATTCCTGCAGAAGCTTCCAATATGTCGCGAAATGTTGGACATCATGTCAAACACCACACGGTACAACCCAAAAACACATCAGAACTATACTGCACAACTGCAAAAACCTAGATATTCGTATTAATTTTCAAGTGCAAGTTACATTTTTTTCCACAATCGCAGGAACCACATTGTGCGTACGTGTAAACAGTGAAAGTAAATGTGAAAATCTAATTCCGTATACTTAACATTCATCAAACTGGCTTGTTTGCTTCTGAAGGTGAACAACATCTCTGCGTCGGTCTCCCTCAACTCGTCATCCAGAACGTGACCTCAATCTCCAATTTAGGAAGAAACCTCACGTGCGCGGCAAATGATGGACCCTATGCGCCGCAGCAGACAGCAGCTGAAACACACAGTGAAGAATTTGCTGCTGCCGCCGCTTCTGTTGACGAGGAAACGTCTCGATCACTTGCGCAGAGAGACACGACCAGGAGGAGGATGTCGGCAATCTACAGTCAGATGCTCTCTGCCGACGAGGAAGAGTCCAACAAGCTTGAAATTAATAAACCCAATCCCGTAGTGTTGCCTTGGCCAAAATGCGTCGGAAATAAGGCACACTGGTGTGAGCTGTGCGGGAAGAACTACTCAAAACCCTACGGCTTGAAGCAGCACCTGCGAATTCACACGGGCGAGAAGTTGCATCGCTGCGAGGTTTGCAGGCGCACCTTTCTGAAGTTGAGCAGCCTGAAGATCCACGTGCGCAGTCACATGGGCGAGAAGCCCTACAGCTGCGACTTTTGTGGGAAGTGCTTCACCTCAAATTGCCGGATGACGACGCACCAGCGAACGCACACGGACGTGAAACCGTACTGTTGCACGGTGTGCGGCTACGCCTTCAAGCGCCAAGACTCGCTGGTGATCCACTTTCGCACGCACACGGGTGAAAAGCCATACAGCTGCAGGGTGTGTGGGAAGGGCTTCGCCAAGGGCAGCGCCATGAAGAGCCACCTGCGCACGCACACGGGCGAGAAGCCGTACGGCTGCGCGGTGTGCGGAAAGCGCTTCTCGAAGAACAGCTCTCTGAAAAACCACCGCTTCAAGCAAGTGTGCAATGGCTTTTAAAGGCAGAAGAAGAATAGGTATTGGAGGGATCCGATGAGCTATAAAGATATTTTCACAGATGTTCAGTATTGGTGGGTAAGAATGTTATAGCAACAAACACTACAAATACATAGTAGTGCAAAGTACAAGAAAGGTAAAAAAAATCACCTAAATACATACAAATGCAACTAAGCCATCTCCATCCTACCAGACAAAGCCCACTGAGGTTATTAACTTCTTTTTCAGAAGCGACCTGGCCACAAATGATAATCAACATCGCTTCACCCTTTTTATTTGGCATAAGTAAAAGTTATAAAGATGATCAAACACTAGGCAGGCATCAAGTACGTCATGGTTGCGCAGACACACAATTGTGCTGAAAAACGCAAACAAAATATCGCTTTGATAATACATGCATTGCCATTCAAACTGATTGGTCTGTTGTCTCAAAAGCACACATGTATGTTGAACTTCTTTCACACCGTACGTAGCCAACCGTGCTGATCTTGAGGTGCGTGGAAGGACAACAAACGAAACACAAAAATCAGTTCTAAACAAATGCGTTTTCAATCGAGATCATTTGAAAGTACACATAGCTACAGTGGCTTTCTAATATTATTTTTTTAAAAACATGTTTTTACATTAAGCTGCTGGAGGAATGGCAAGGGAAATCTTCAGCCAAGCATGCTTTGGATTTAAAAACAGCTTCACTTTCTCCCAAGGGGTGTGTGTTTGTTATTCATCTATATCATTTCGGCAAATGTGTGGCTTGCCATGTTACAGCACCGGCATCTATCGTATTTTTTAAATGTGTGCTTATTAATCAATAAAGTTGAATGTTATGAATACCTGTCAAAATATTTTTTATGACAATCTTGTTCAGATAATAAAATAATAACTTACAGCGTTTTGTGAGTCCGCTGCTAGACGAAGCCCTCCCTATGCCGTGCCAGTCATGCGGGTTGTTTAACCATACTTCCCCAGGCTTGTCACTCGATAGGTGAAGGTATGGTGTGCTAATCGGAGGTGCGGGGGAAGGACCCAGTTGACGCTTGATCTACCTCTCGGCACGAACGTTAGCCCAGGCCATTGAAGTATTGAATTATGAGACCTCCTTTGCCAGTAGCAAGATATAGTACACCTTTTAGCGTCATCTGGTCCAACAACATGTGAGACTTGGCTCTAAGAAAAGCAGTCTCGGGTGTGGACCAATCAATTTCAAGGACAGTTCATACATTATCAGAGTTGTCTTTTTGTTTGCATTTTGACCGCAAGTGTTGTGGTTAATGCAAACATGATCCCTTGTATAAACGTGTCAGTTTTGTTGCCAGGTAAAAAGGGTAAAAACCTATTACTACTGAAGTATCGAACTTTCCGAGTTCATATTGCAGTGCGCCAATCACTGCACCACCGCTCCTACAGTTAAAATAATCTTGAAATTATGCAAATGAGATACTTAAAAAAAGATCTCGTGTTTTTATACACCTCCAATATCTCAGGTCAACTGGGCTTATACTGTAAGGGGTCGTCCATAAATGACGTCACGCACCTAGAGGGGGGGGGGGTCAGACATTTGTGACGATGCGTGACGAGGGGGGGGGGGGATGAGAAATGTGACGTCACATCAAAATGCGCAACTTTAAATAAATATAGACAACACGTTCTACTTAATTAAATAGACTTTGTAATAAATGTTTCCTCCTACAACATTAGAGTGCAGCGCCACATTAAACACGCACTACAATGACAATAGTTTAAAGCGATTTGACGCATTTTTTTTGGGGGGGGGGCAGAGCTTTGTGACGTCATATTTAAAAGGGGGGGGGGTCTGACTTTTTGTGACGCCGTGTGACGAAGGGGGGGGGGGGGGTCAAAAATCGTCCAAAATCGCGTGACGTCATTTATGAACGGCCCCCTAAACATCGCAGCGGTCAAATCGCCGCGGACCCCTAATTCACGGCCCTCAACGAGGGCCTCCTGCCAGAAGGCGGCATTCAGTTAAGCGAATTAAAAATTGTGTCGTTTTTAAAACAACAACGACGACGACGACATTCACGCGCTTAAACAACAACAACAGCACCAGCACCATTCATCGGCGCTAACGACGAGCGAACGAGGTGAGAGAGAGGGGGGGGGGGATTTGCGATTTGAGTCGAATTCGTGCAACTAACTAACAGTGCGCCTATAAACACACAAGGTTTGTAAGGTCGTCAACTTATCATCGTCATCATCATCATCATAACTCGGCGTCAGTAATCCGTCAGACCCATTATCAGTGCTGCCGACCTTATTACGGACCGCGATTCAGATCTTGCTGATCGCATCCTCGTTGTTGCCTCTTATAAATCTCAACGTGCATCCTGCAAAGTCCCATCACATGGAGAGAAACACAAAGAAATAGACAAACCAATTAAATAAATTGTTTTATTGAAACGGTTGTACGCCGTATGGACCTGAAAACTCAATTTCCCTGTGCAAGAATACGGGGTAAACCGTATGGGTTGACAGTGTATAGTGTATTAAGTGTAGTGTATAGTAATGTAGTGTATAGTGTAGTATATAGTGTAGTGTATAACATACCTGTCAACCTCTTATCAGTGCCCTACATTATAACAGACCAATTCAGACCTTATTGGTCACCCCGTGCCCTTTATAAATCTCAATGTTCATCCTACAACGTCCCATCGCAAGGGAGAAATTCAAATGTAGACACATTTTTTTCCCGTATTGAAACGGCTGTACGCCGTATGGGGCCGTCCATAAATGACGTCACGCGATTTTGGACGATTTTTGACCCCCCCCCCCTTCGTCACACAGCGTCACAAAAAGTCAGACCCCCCCTCAAATATGACGTCACAAAGCTCTGCCCCCCCCTCTCCAAAAAATAAAACATGCTTCAAATAGCTTTAAACTATTGTCATTGTAGTGCGTATTTAATGTGGCGCTGCACTCTGATGTTGTAGGAGAAAACATTTATTAAAAAGTCTATTTAATTAAGTAGAACGTGTTGTCTATATTTATTTAAAGTTGCGCATTTTGATGTGACGTCACATCTCTCACCCCCCTCCCCTCGTCACACATCGTCACAAATGTCTCACCCCCCCCCCACCCAGGTGCGTGACGTAATTTATGGACGGCCCCTATGGAATTGAAAACTCGATTTCCCTGTGCAAGAATATGAGTAAACCGTATGGGTTGACAGCGATGTCATCATCATCATAGCTCAGCGTCAGTAATTGGAGCTCATCAGAAGTCATCAGCATTATAACTAATTCGTAATCAGTAATCGCCATAACTCATCATCCCTCATAATTTTAACTCTCATAATTTTAACTCATCATTAGTAATCGGGGTGGCGATGAGATGTCACGGTGTCACATGCAGGACCTGGATTTGATTTCTGACTGGGGCGCCTTTCTGCGTGGAGTTTGTTCTGTGTGGGTTACCTCCAGGTTCTCGGGGGGGGGGGGGGGGTGGGATGTAACTGGAATTGGTCAAACGTCCAAATGCTGAAAAATAACCTGCAAATTACTCATTTAAAATGTACACATATCAACATCACCACCGATTAGCACGGTTGGCTACGTACGGTGCGAAAGAAGTTCAACATTCATACATACAAAACTTGGGCAGGATCCTCCTGAAAAAGTCTTGAGGCTTTCATGGGTAAACAAAAAAAAACAAGGTAAGCTAAACTCAACATAAGTAATCAGAAATCATAACTCATCATCAGTATCAATCATTAAGGATTCTAAATCGTTATTAATATTGTACAGTAAAACCTTGGATTGCGAGTAACTTGGTCTGCGAGTGCTTTGCAAGAAGAGCACATTTTTGAAATAAATATTAATTTGATAAACGAGCGAGGTCTTGCAATACGAGTAGTACGTGTATACGCTTTGTCTGCCGAGCGTCACGTGATCACAACTGATATACGAGTGCTTTGGATTACAAACACGTTTCCGGAACGAATTATGCTCGCAATCCAAGGTTTTACTGTACCAGCAAACATCAGTATTCTTCAAATGTATGTTGAACTTTTTTCGCACCGTAGGTACCCAAGTTCGCATCCTGTCATTGGTCGATTTAGTCCATCATCTGGGTCCGATTAAATGGGTACCACATTGGGAGATATCAACAGTGGGCAGCCTGTGAGAGAAACTGGCCCTCGCCATGGAAACGTGTAATTTTCACCAGTATCTCAGGATTGCAAACGGTGAAGTGCAGCGCCCCTACAGTTATCTTCGTGAGGGAGACATTTTGACTCTGACTTGACTTTGGTGAAGCTGTTATATTTTACACTTTAATTTCATGATATCACAGTCTCCTATATTCAGTTATTTCTCTGCAATTTTCATCAGGATGGCGTGCGTAGTGGCCGCCCCAGTGCTGGAATCAAGCGGGGACTTCCCAGCGTGGTTGGAGGCGCAGGGCGTGAACGCGGATGTGGCCCGGGCCATGGATTCGGAGCTGGGCATTCGGGACTACGGGGTCCTGCGTGCCTGCGTCGGGGACGGCCTCGTGCGGGCCGAGCTGTTGGCCACAGCGCGCGACCGCCTGCCCTTCGGCTTCTATGCCACGCTGCGGCAGGTGGTGAAGGCCCTGCAGGGCGCCGAGCCCCATGACAAGACTCCGCGCTGGGATGCTGCCACCACTGCCATCTCTTCTGGTGATGTGACGCTGAGAGGCCTGGTGGACGTGCTGCTCGCACTGTTCAATGGTTTGGGCCGGGAGTTGTTGGTTTGTGCGCAGAGGCTGGGTGCTGTGGATGGTGGGAATATTACGGCGACCTCCCATTCGGCTACGGATCATGCCAGTCCCGATGACCTGATGGATGACATGAATCACCACGTGGAACATGGTAAGATGATGGGGCCATTAAGTTTTCTGATTTCAAAATGCCTGTACAGTATGTAAACAAGGTATTTATACTCGAAGTTTTTTTCATGTTATACCACATGTTGTTTGGCATGATGTTTGACATTCCATAATAGAGGTTTTTTCGGTGAGATCGCATAAATATCTAAATGTGTTGTTAACGGCACATTTATATATTTATATGGTTAACGATACATTTATATATTTACGCGATCTAACCCAAAAAACCTCTTATGGATGATATTGGTCGGGAAAGCCTACGTGTTTTACATTCCGTTTCACATGATGGGAGCTTATTCAAGAAATTAATTCATTTCCAGAGGAAGCTTCCGGCACTGGAGAAAAATGTCGGACATGATGCCAAACATTGTGTGGTACAGCCCAAAAACGCATCGGAGACCTATGTGCAACAACCGAGAAGACATTCAGAAGTTATTGATGCGGTGTTTTTGTTTCGAACAGAAGAGGCGGAGGAGACCTCAACTCGTGTTGTGGAGGATTCCAGCACGAACCTAACAATGCAGCAGATAAAAACAGAGCCCTTTGAAGGTGAGGCTTGAGTTTAAAATCATGGTTTAAACACCACAAGCTAATGTTGCAATGATGCGCAATCAGCCGCATACAAAATAAGTCCTAACCAAGTTAAAGTGAGTTTTCTTATGGCCCCATCGTGAATGTAAAGTGTGATTTGTAATTACAAATAAGCCCATTTCCGCACTCTTCTCTTTTCGATGAACGTTCATTGCCCAACACTTTAGTGGTGTAGCGCAGTGGACATACGTGTGTATGTATATATGTGAACTTCTTTCGCACCGTGTTGTTAACGGCACATTTATATATTTATATGGTTAACGATACATTTATATATTTACGCGATCTAACCCAAAAAACCTCTTATGGATGATATTGGTCGGGAAAGCCTACGTGTTTTACATTCCGTTTCACATGATGGGAGCTTATTCAAGAAATTAATTCATTTCCAGAGGAAGCTTCCGGCACTGGAGAAAAATGTCGGACATGATGCCAAACATTGTGTGGTACAGCCCAAAAACGCATCGGAGACCTATGTGCAACAACCGAGAAGACATTCAGAAGTTATTGATGCGGTGTTTTTGTTTCGAACAGAAGAGGCGGAGGAGACCTCAACTCGTGTTGTGGAGGATTCCAGCACGAACCTAACAATGCAGCAGATAAAAACAGAGCCCTTTGAAGGTGAGGCTTGAGTTTAAAATCATGGTTTAAACACCACAAGCTAATGTTGCAATGATGCGCAATCAGCCGCATACAAAATAAGTCCTAACCAAGTTAAAGTGAGTTTTCTTATGGCCCCATCGTGAATGTAAAGTGTGATTTGTAATTACAAATAAGCCCATTTCCGCACTCTTCTCTTTTCGATGAACGTTCATTGCCCAACACTTTAGTGGTGTAGCGCAGTGGACATACGTGTGTATGTATATATGTGAACTTCTTTCGCACCGTACGTAACCAACCGTGCTAATGAGAGGTGCGGGGAAGGACAACAAACTAAACACAAAAGGCAGTTCTAAAGAAATTAGCTTTCAATCTAGATTATTTAAAAGTGCATAGCTCCAGTGGCTTCCTAATATCAGAAGGAAGACCGTTGCAGACGGCCACAAGAGATTCAATGGGTTCCTCCCCACCCCCCCCATCAAATTTCTCCCCCGCTTATTAATCCAGAACCTGGGCCCGCCTACGGTCTTTGGATCTTGGTGCACATAGCCTGCACGCTGAACGATAGCTATACCACTGAGCCTATAATACCTTACAGTGTATTTTTCCATTTTAAGGCTGAGGTGTTGACGAATGTTGGCGAGAGCTTTCTGTGTTTGTGCTAGAGTACCGCTCCAAATGCAGTCTGTTAACTTTTCGTCTAAATGTCTAATCTTAATTCCATCTGCTCTGAGAGTTATAACAATTACAATGTCCTCTGCTGAAAAGCACCTTGGTTCTGTGCCATCACGGCGCACTCACCTCACAATCAGAAGGTCGCAAAATACACATTTTACCAGGATTGTACTCAGTCCATCGTCCTGTTGTGGTTGATACAATTTTGAACCACATAGTCTGGAGTTGACAACAGTGGCTGTCTCTGCAATAGGGTTGTGGCATTTTCACCACTGGATTAGGGCCGTAACGGAGATGTTCACGGCCGCATGTTCAAGTGGTAATATAAATTTTACAGCACAACATTGCGTATTAGACTAGCTATGGACTTAGGTACAGATGGATATGTGAAACCTCGGATACGTGATTATCTATAGAAAATGACAGTTGCACAAGGAGCAAATGCATTACTGGGTTAAAAATAACCACAAACTGCTTTAAATACGGGGAAACTATTTACTCTGCTTTTTAATATGTGCAATTGAATGTATGCGACATTACGAATGTGCGAAAAGTCAGATTGTGAACATATACAGAAAACCAATATGCGACATACTGTACCTATATTTTACGAAATACGTTGTAAAGCAGCATTGATGACAAGTGTTGTCTTTTCTCAGACAAGGCGGAACAGACCCCAGCCCACACGCTGGACAACTCAAGTCCCGATCAGACCATTGACAGAATAAAGACAGAAACACGTAAAGGTATTAGAGAGCCACTCGTATTGGTGTGTCGTACCGCATGCCTGCAACAGAACACAGCACCACAAACGCCGGTGCACGCTCGGAGAGCGATATCGGTGTCAAAAGTTGTCCGTACGAAATTACACTTGAAAATGTAAAGCCTGTTGTCAATCCACTGCTGGATGGGAGCTTCTCCGTGCTACGTGGTTTTGTGAGGGATATTTGATCATACGGCACGCTGGTTAGTGTGGAGTGGTGATGGAATGGTGCACAGATGTGAAGGCATATAAATACAGTCCGACATTTTACTTTGTTGCACTGCCCTCTGCTGACCATCACGTAGCCCTACAGCAGCTTATATCAATTTGCTGTGCATGGTGTTTGCCCATACATGCACGACCCATGATCTCAACCCTGTTTGGCTTCTGAGATCTGATGAGATCTGGGTGATTTGGCCATAGGCTATAAAATTGTAATTGTACTGATGTTAATGGGATAGCAAATAATTTATCTGGCTGGGCAGGTCTGATGGTAAAGCTCACAGTCCGCAGTCGTTAAAGTGAGTATCACTTTGTGGGAAGGTGCCACGGTGGCGAGATGTTAACTACCTCGCTTGGTATACAGGAGGTCGTAGGTTCGATCCCAAACCTGACGCCTGTATATTTGGAGTTTTCACGTTCTCCCTGTGGTCGCGTGGATTTTTCTCCGGGTCCTCCGTTTTTCCCTCCACATTTAGAAACATGCGTTTCGAGAATTTAGCTGCTATAAATATCCACGTGATAAGCCACTTCGTTGAGCTTTCATTTGTGGCCAGGTCGCTTCTGCAAAAACGATATATAGCTCATTGGGCCTTACCTGTTAATGTAAAAATTGTTCGACTGTTGTGGCCCCCACCCTCCCACCCGTGATAGTGGTTGCGGGCTCCAAAAAAACGAGTGCTTCTCAATGTTCATTTGAGCATTAAATTGTAGCAAGGCAGAGAATATTACAATTAAAGGTCTGCTTTATGAACAACTATAATGCCATGCGTTTACCCAGGAAAGCTTTACCGAGTCTCAAGACTGTTTTTACAGGGGGTGTCTTGCTACGTTTGGATAGTTGGCCAGTTCCACAAATAAGTGTTTGGCTTCATATGAGGAGAAACCCGGAGCACCTGCAAAACCTCTCAGCTCTTTTAAACGTACAATCAAATACTGTTGAGTGAGTGCCAATTTAAATTCCCGCGTTGATTAGCGCAAGGATCTTTCACATCCGAAACAATTATTGTGCCTGGCAGATGAACGTCCCGTCGAAGCACGTCCGGGCAACTTCGCCGAAGGCGTGAACTCTGTGCGCGATGACACCACCGATGTCGCGACGACATCTGTGGGCGCCGTCGCCAGAAGCCACTCTCCAGGGCCGGCAGCAGTAGTGCCATTGCACGCCCAGCAGCCATCGGCGATCAGGCCTGGCGATGGGGAGGCGAGCTGCTGCAAGCTGTGCGGGCGCACCTTCGCACGGCCGTGTGGCCTCACACGGCACCAGTGCCCCCATGAGAGGCCGCACCGCTGTGACGTTTGCGAGCTGCGCTTCTCGCAGCACACCCACCTCGAGAGCCACAGGCGCACGCACACGGGCGAGAAGCCATTTGGCTGCGACGCCTGCAGCAAACGTTTCTCGCACAGCACCAATCTGAAGAATCACAAGAGGACGCACACGGGCGAGAAGCCCTATGCCTGCGCCGTGTGCAAAAAGGCGTTCTCGCAGAGGGCCACGCTCAAGACGCACATGCACACGCACACGGGCGAGAAACCGTTCCGCTGCGAGATCTGCAACCAGGGCTTCACGCAGAATTCCACACTCAAGACGCACCTACACGTGCACACGGGCGAGAAGCCGTTCCGGTGCAAGATCTGCAACCAGGGTTTCACGCAAAGCTCCAAGCTGAAGATTCACCTGCGCCTGCACACGGGCGAGAAGCCCTACCGATGCAAGATCTGCAACCAGGCCTTCACGCAGAGCTTCAACCTGAAGGTCCACCTGCACACGCACACGGGAGAGAAGCCATATCGCTGCAGCGTGTGCGACAAAGCTTTCTCGCAGAGCTCTACGCTGAAGACTCACCTGCGCCGGCATGCGGGAAAGAGCCCCTACCAGTGCGGCGTGTGCGACCGGGAGTTCTTGCTCAAGACTCACCTGAGTGCCCACCAGCAGAGTGTGCATGCACGCGAGGGGGAAGTCCTGACGGTGCAGCCGATGTGACGGCAACCAGTGACGGACGGGCATGCCGTTTGTGGCTGCTGGTAGAAGGGGGATCTTCGTGTTGTGCTCCCACCAGCTTGCCTTGGCCGTCGTCTCCTGCGCCAGAATATTGACTGGACCCTGAACAGATCTCGCCTTGACGGGCATCGTTAGTCAAACCCAGAGGCGTAGCTAGGGGGGGGCAGGAGGGTACATGTGTCCCCGGGCGCCAAGGTAAAGGGGCGCCAAAATGAGGCTTACAACGTTACATTATAACTTATTTCGGCGGGCGCGGCAGCCTGAAACTACTGCACAAATCTACACCTCAACCTAAAAGTTTATATATCCCGCCACACACAGCCTACATGTCATATCCCGCCACACACAGCCTACATGTTGGTATGTGATTAAACGGGGGGGGCACCAATTTTTTAGTTCGTCCCCTGGCGCAAAATATCCTAGCTACGCCACTGGTCAAACGAGAATCAAGAGTTTAGCTCGAGCGATGTGTATTCGGATTGTATCGACAGGAACTCTTCAGGTCAGTTCCTGAGAAATTTCCCGGCGCGTGTAGCGAAAAGTCGAACATCGCATCGAACAAGACGCGATACAACCTGAAAAGACACCATAGAGTTATATAACACAACCACAAAACTTTTGTAAAGTGTCTCTTTTGCTCTGTCAATTTTTTTTTCATCACATTGAAGTCATTTGGTCTGTGAGCCTTCTGGACCAACGTTTTCCAGTAGTTGCTAATCATGCAAAGGCTAAGCGGGAAAATTACTCGACTGGTTTTAACTTCTCTGAGCTCCTCAGCAGTGTGAGGAACAATTGCTGCTGGCTTGCATGATGTTGTAGGAGAGAGCTGTCCACTGACACCACAGGGCCAATGCTATATGATGTGATATACTGTGTGGGTTAACATATATCTATCAATCGTTACAGTGCGTTATACATTTTGGCACATTTCAGCTGTCACTTGTGATTGCCGAGGTCTTATCAACATGTGGCGGCCCATGTGACCATGGATTACGGTACCATAGACACCTTCAAAGAAAATAAAGTTAAACTTTAAGGCCAAATGACCCGATCCCACTGTGGTGAAGCTCACCAGACTTTTCAAACTTGATGTTCGATTGGGATGGGCGCTGTTTACTGGTGCTCTGGACATGAACTTGTAAGCACTACTAACCATCTCACTACGGGCTTATAGCAGATTTAGACCATATTTTGTTAATATGCTATGAAATGCATGGTCACTTGTTAATAAGAGTGAGCCTATCTGTACCTACCGAGTGGTACGCCCTGCAGCTGCATTCAAGTTTAAAACACTCAAGTGCATCCTACACCTGGACAATAGGTAAAGTCGCTACTGTTCAGTGTCTCTGGGCACTACTCAGTTAATGCCTACCCTCGTATTACCTAATACACGTGTGCATCTCAATTCAAATCGTCTCCATCGAGCAGCGCTCATCTCCCGTTATTGGCAACACTGAGCCAGTGCTAGAATAAAAGTGTATTTATATAAGAGTGGGATAGTACTTCGAGGGTTGTTCACCATGCAAAATTGCAATATCACATTGTCTTCAGCAGAGGGCGATACAGAATAAGTCCTGTAGTATTTAAAAAAAACTTTTTTTTAAACACGCTTTAATTAAATGTACTAGTAATGGAAGAACTCCACGACTCTAGGAAGTGGCCCCGAAGCTTGCCATACCGTAAGGGACCGTGGTAATTTACAGCCAACGTCAGTTTACCGTGGACAATTGGACCCAAGCCGAAACATAACATATAAAAAATAATGTTTACAAAAATATATTTTAATTGTGTTTATGATAGAATATAGTATTGTCATCAGTATGACATAAGTATACCAAGTTTGCAGTCGATACCACATTGGGAAGTGGGATAAAATTGAGTTACAAGATTTGAGGATACAACAACAACAGACAGAGTGAGTTAAATAAAAGCGTGTAATAATAAAAATGCACTCTGCTCCCGCCTACACTGTATGCGTCTCGCCTTCACCAAAAGCAAATTGACCAGTATGGTCAAGTATGGTCGAAAAACCCCAACAGCCCACACGGCACGGAATGACCCTCATCCAGCAGGATATTGACAAAAGGGCTGGATAGGTAACGGGGACAATCTGTCCATGGGACAATCTGGGATCACAAATTGGTGCTTATTTTATTAACCTTCGACTCTTCGGGGGATGGTGGTTTGAGCCGATTCAAATTGTGATTCCGATTGCAAATCATGCGCATTAACCACAGCACTTCCCGGCTCGGTAAATGTGGAATATTTAACTTACAAATACAGAATTAGTTTTACAATGTATTAAATCCGGGCATGCTTGGTAAATTTTAGTTTTTTACTTTGTCATAATGTTCGTGTTTTCCAGTCTGCTGCACACTTAGCGCTTTAGGGATTGTGGATTACCTTTAATGAAGTGCTGCCTCTGACCAAATCACTCGGAATGTGCCCGATCTTGTTAGATATTGGAACCTAAGCAGAGCTAAGCCTGGAACACGCTTTGCCTCTACCGCAATGGACCACAAGCTTGCAACACTACATGCCTGATTGTTATTTGCAGGGCCTGACCTCGAATTAAACTTGCAACCTTGCCTTTGATTTTTTTTCATTATGTGGTGCACTTTATATGTGGGGCCTGAGTTACATGACAGTGGAAATGAAGATTTTGCTGCATTGTTGGTGTAACATCTGCAAAATGGATAGCAAGAAAATATCTTAGATGTGGCTGTGACAACAAACATGATCTCAATTTCTCACTCTATCGCCACCTGCACACATCCCACACATTTGTATAATCATCTCTTGTATCCCATCAGGTTCACATAGATGCTTATTCTGCACTTGACCCGCAAGTTCTCGCCGTCTCCCCGACAGACCTGGTCTTCACCTGAGGACGGCTGCTTGCGTTGTGGCCGAAACGTCGTGAGAATTATTTTATGATGTTTTATTATTATTATTTTATTATTTCCATTCTACGTGACTTTACCGAAAGAACCAAGAAGAAGTTCTCCAATAGTTTGCACAGCACGGTGCTGTGTGTTCTTGTTGTACCTGTTAATGTAATACTTGTCTACTTGTGTTGTATACAATGTAACAACAAAAAGTGCATGCCATTAAAGCTAACTGTAGACTTACATTGGTGTGCACTATCTTATTGAGTGCAAGACCTGAAGCCAGATGGTATTTGGCTGCTATACATTTCCAAATGATAAGCCACTTCGTTGAGCTATCATTTGTGGCCAGGTCGCTTCTGCAAAAGAGCTATGTAGCTCAGTGGGCCTGACCTGGAACCAGCAAAAAGTTTAGTTTTGAGTAATTTCCTGGTATTTTATCAGCATTGGTATGTTTGGCCAATTCCAGTTAAATGGTATATATTGTTATAAGCTATGGGAGGAAACCGGAAAACGCGGAGGTAACCCACGGAGAAGAGAGGGGATAACATACAAACTCTACACAGCAACCAGAGTCGGAAATCGAAGCCAGGACCATTCTGTAAAGGCACACGTGGTATCACCGCACGCCCCTGCCTCATATGCACTGGAATTGTCGTGACATGGGAAAGCAATGAATGAGTCTTGGATGCAATTATAATTTTGGTGGAAGACATTTTCACATTCAAACACGCAGGGCAGCTGGGGAATTTCGGAAACCCATTGGGACATTTGGTTTAACGAACGAGACGTCTCAACTCCAGCAAGATGATTGTAAGCGGTCAACTTAATCTTCAGCCTTTGGTCTATCCACTGCTGGATGGAGGCCTCCCCACGTACGCTGTTGCCATATCTCACGATTTTGTGATGCAACAATCCATCTAAAATGAGAACAAAATAACAACCTGGACACGAAGCTGATGGCATCGCTCCATCTCCGCACTGGACGTTCTCCCCAACTGTGTTCTCTCCTTTGGCTGTCATTCCGTCACCATTCTCGTCCATCGGTCATCAACCCCCTCTAGCAATGTCCATGGCCACTTAAATTTCGTAAACAGATGCATGGATTGATTCATCTTTGTTCCCAAAGTGTGCGTGTGTGTGTGTGTAAATATAGCTATTTGCCATTATTATTGGTCGTATTCGATTCAGGCTCACCAATAACAATGACCAGTTGTGTGCCTCTCCTAGGTCGACTCGGCCCTAATTGGATCCCTGGCGCAGTGTGTAAACATCAGCACTGGGGAGACAAAGGCGGCCGGGCGTGGTTCGTGCCATACACCAACACCTCTTGGGCGGTGCCAGCCTTCATAGGCGTGCTCTCTAACCAGCACTTGCCCAACAGTCTGTTTTTCAGTTTCATTTATGTGGTATAGTCCTGTGAGCCATTCGGCTTTGAATCGGGTGCAACCGCAACAGACAAAAAACAAAAACATGAACAAGAAAACATCATAAAGTGACTATGTGACTATGCGCAAACAGAAAAATCCAGGAAAAAACTGCAAAGTCTTCCAGAAAAAGCACCGTACACCAACGCTGTGTGCAAAAATCCCAGTGGGATGTAAGTAAAACAACAACAACCACAAGACAACTTAGATTAAAGCCATCAGTCTAACCCTGTACTACAACAAACAAACATGGCCAAACCAAAAAACGTTTTCGAAATCATCAAAATAAAGCCATAAAAGCAATGTAACACTGATCATAGGAACTGTGACTGAAATTTCACAATAAACGACAACAACATGTACCACCAAAGGCTATATGGAGGTATGTGTTTTTGTGTGTAATAAAACATACTTAAGTTATGGTGATTTACAGCCAACGTGAGTTGAGCGTCGACAATTAGAGCCGTACAAAATAGTTTTAAAATATTTGTAAAAATGTTTTAATGATAGAATATAGTATTGTTATCAGTATATGCCACACCTATACCAAGTTTGCAGTTGATACGACATTGGGAATACGGTTGAAATTGAGTTACAATATTTGTGGATACAACACACAGGGTAAGTTAAATAAAAGCGTGTAAAAAGTTTTAAAAATAGATGTTTTGGATTTTTTAATGAGAAAATATCGTGTTGTCATCAGTATGACATACCTATACCAAGTTTGCAGTTGATAGCACATTGGGAAGTGTGTAAAAATTTTGTTACAAGATTTCTTTTTTGAGGATACAACAGATGAAGTGAGTTAAATAAAAGCGTGTAAAAAAAGAGCTTTACAGCTCATCGGATTCCTCCAGTCTAAATACATATTCTGATTCTCTTTCCGTGTTACTTGACCATAACCTCACGACGCCGCACGACTCGCAGCGCTATACCAAATAAATTAAAACGTGAAAACTTAACGCCGGCCAAAGCGGTTTGGTGTAAACTTAAGCTTTGTGATGCAGCCAAACCAGCACTTTTTATGGGATAATAACAACACGTATCTCTCTATTTTACAGTATTGACAACTTTTAATTTCGCGCGTTCGTTGCTACAATAGCACAAACAGTTCTCGTCGGGAAATACGATAAATTCATTAGAAATACAATTGGGCGACTGCACCGATATTTTACACAACGCACGATACGATTATCGTGGACGCACTCTATATCGTGCGACGGCCACGATATATCGCGGATTGTGTTCAAATCGCCGCGGCCCCTAAACTCGCAGATTTTAATAAAGAAAAAAAACATTTTTGCCGGTGCCCCTTGCGGGGAACGCGGAGCCGGAGTTTGTCGATGCGGCTCGCGCGATCCTTCGTCTTCGTCTTTCTTTACTCGCTTCGCAATTGAATCGCCTCCCCCCCCCCCCTCTCTCCTCATACTTTACGAAAGCTCCAAGCGAAGGCGAACGACGACGACTACGGCGGTAAGAGGCGCGGTGGGCGGCCGTGTTGGGCGAAGCGACGGGGATGCCCGGGCGGGCGGGCCGCGTTCATCGTCGCCGATTCTAAATTCTCGCTCCGATGGCCGGGATGTTGTTGTTGTCTTTATGTGTGTGTGTGTTGCACCTGGGTACTGCCCCGTGACTTCCTGTCAGCGGGCGTTCGACACTTCGCGTGGCCTCAAGGTGCACGTAGCCTGGCACAAGCGTCGTGGTGACGTCACCGCCACTTAGTGGCGAATGGCGGTTGTTGTTGTCGTTGTCGTATCTGTCTATTTGTGTGTCTTTGTGTGTGTGTGTTGCACCTGGGTACTGCCCCATGACCTGCCAGCGGGCGTTCGACACTTGACGTGGCCTCAAGGTGCACGTAGCCTGGCACAAGCGTCGTGGTGACGTCACCGCCACTTAGTGGCGAATGGCGGTGGTTGTTGTTGTTGTCGTGTTGTTTAGTGGGGAGCGGCACTACGAACCCGGCGACACGGCCAACATCGGTGACGATTATCTGAACCGGTCCCTGGGCCTCCCCTAGGTCGACTCAGCCTCAAATTAGTACCTGGTGCGGCGTGTAAACATCGCCACTGGGGAGACAAAGGCGGTCGGGAGTGGTGCTGGCCACCCACCCCCTCGTGTACCGTTGCGGCCTTCATAGGTGCTCGCTAACTGCACTTGCCCCTACAGTCTGCTAAGGCTGTTTGTGGGATCTTTGTCTATTTGTGTTGTATTTCGATTTAAAGCTTTCGTGACTGCAGGGATTCATCTTCTTGGTTCTTTTGGTAAAGTCACGTAGAAGGGAAGTAATACAATAATAAAAATAAAACAATTCTCACGACGTTTCGGCCACAACGCATCGACAGACCTGGTTTTCACCTGAGGACGGCTGCTTGCGTTGTGGCCGAAACGTCGTGAGAATTGTTTTATTATGTTTTATTTTTATTATTTTATTACTTCCCTTCTACGTGACTTTACCAAAAGAACCAAGAAGATATTTGTGTTGTGTTCAAGGCGACACGACAACGCGAAACAGGTTGATTGACCGTGCAACTCATTATGTGGACCGCATAGTGAAACCCACAGAGATATGTTGAGTCTTGTAGAGATACGGAGCTACACGTGGATACGTAGAGATGCCTACATGAATGCGGAGATACATAGAAATACATTAAACACAAGCCACGGTGGTAGCGTGTTTGTGGACATGTATCCCAAACTATGGATAGTAAAACCACAGTAGTTTGCGGACCTTCACCGGAGGAAGAGGAACAGCAAAACGCCACGAATGTTGTTTCTCCTGAAGCCCTCCCGTCGCGTCAAGCAGACCGCGACGTTGACATTTTTTTTAGCACCTGAACCATAAAACCATTGGTCTTAGATGCTGCTGTTCCCTACCCCTAAACTACTAAACTATTTTACCAGGTAAGGCCCACTGAGCTATATAACTTTTTTTCACAAGGGATCTGGCAACAAATGATAGCTCAACGAAGTGCCCTAAGCATGTGGAAATTTATAGCAGCCAAATACTCTGCAATGCGTGATGTTGATTATAAATGTGGAGGGAGAAAATTGGAGGGCCCAGAGAAAAATCCACGCGACCATGGGGAGAAAGATACCGCAAACTCCAAATATACATCAGGCGTCAGGGTTGGGATCGAACCCACGACCATCCTGTATACCAGGCGAGGTAGTTAACATCTTGCCACCCTAACCTATAAACCATAACCCCATAGCCACTAACCTATACACCATAATCCATATCACCTAACTCTAAACCTGAATCATAAACCCCATATGCCTAAACTTTTTATCGGTAAACCTTAACACCTAATTCTAAAGCCCGAACGCATAATCCATAATCCTACACAAACCCTGAAAAAGCGTCTTCCATTAATATTTTGTCAACAAATAAAGTAAGCGGAATTGAAAAGCACCTCTTAAAGGGTAGGCACAGAGCAATAAAGATCTGTGGTTAGAGGAAAATCTGGCCTGTGATTGGATATATGTATGCAGGGGCAATGGTCACTCGAACTGGACAACCCAGGATACCTACACTTGACAATCCAATGTTGATAATTTTCCACAGATTACCGCACAATGAACCTTAAATAGTTTAATCCACTTGATCCATCTACTTTCCACAAAACTCACCATTGTTGACTGAGCTTTTCTTGGTTATCAAGTAGTTTTTTTTACAAGACACCATTATATTGTCTAAGCTATGCGATCACTCAATTAGAGATGGCTGGGTGGCTCATGGGTCAGAGACATTGTCTTGGCACTGCTGAGATTCTGGATTTTATTCCGATTAAACCATGTTCTTAAATGTAGCAAGTTGGCCTCAGCCCATTCACCAATTGCCCTTAAGTGGTCCTTAACCTTTACAGCAGCCTCCACCCCTTTGGTTCTCAATCGTTAAAAATATATAATGTTAATAAATACATCGGTCGATTAAACAAAGTAGTTGTACTTGCGTGCCTGTGCTTAATTAGTGTTTTCGATTATATACCTTCTAAAACATCTGGCCATGTCTCGCACCCACAAAAAGGGAATCTTGCACCCCCAGGGTGTGCGTGCACCCCAGGTTAAGAACCACTGAATTACCCCTTTAAAAAACTCATGATACTCGAGTTTGCTGTTTTATAAAATGTGGCTTATTCCATCTCTGAGAATTAAACATTTTCGTTTGACATGCCATGAACACTCTTTGCAGGGCATTTAAAAGGGGACACCATTAGTGTTGTTAGAGGTACCTACAGAAAGTACCGCCTGAATTGTGTAATTTTCTGGGGCCTTTCCATTTTGAAATGTAATCTTGTAACATGATACTATTAGCACATGGAATATAATTTCGAAACGAACATTAAAACGCCTTAACTGTTTTTTGGAGATACATTTCGGATCATGGCCAGACAGGGGTGAACAAATGGATACTGAATGTAACATTTCCAACACTGGCCCAATATATTGTGTGTAGTAAGCATGAGTTTCTTTTTGTAGAAACGTGATTTCAAGGCAACAGAAGCAGAAGCATGTCAAACTTAAGTGTGATTCACAGGGACAAAAGGAACCACCTACTGCACATCCCCATCAGGATGGCGTGCGTGGTGGCTGCCCCGGTGCTGGAATCGATCAGGGACTTCCCAGCTTGGCTGGAGGCGCAAGGCGTGAACGAGGAGATGGCCCAGGCCATGGACTCGGAGCTGGGCATCCGGGACTACGGGGTCCTGCGCGCCTGCGTCGGGGACGGCCTCGTGCGGGCCGAGCTGTTGGCCACGGCGCGCGACCGTCTGCCCTTTGGCTTCTACGCCGTGCTGCGGCAGGTGGTGAAGGCCGTGCAGGGCGCTGAGCCCCACGAAGCTGTGACGCCACATTGGGACGCTTGTGCTGCTGCTACCGCCACCATTGCTACCTCCTCTGCCGGCGACGTGACGCTGGGAGGCCTGGTGGATGTGCTGCTCGCGTTGTTCAGCGGGTTGAGCCGGGAGTTGTTGGTTTGTGTGAAGAAACTGGGTGCTGTGGACAGTGGGAATATTACAGTGACTTCCCATTCAGCCACAGATGATACTAGCCCTAACAACATGATGGATGACGTGGATCACCACGTGGAATATGGTAAGGTTATTCGGTGCATTAAGTATTCTGATTTGAAAATCCTGTATTGAAACAAGGTATTGATGTATTCTTAGGTTATTTTCGGTAAAGTCACGTAGGTAAAAAACATTAAAAAGTAAAATAAAATGAAATAAAAATCACGACGTTTCGGAGGCAACACAAGCTTCCGTCTTCAGGTGGTACCGTCACAGCCACGAAAGCTGTATCACGTAAATGAGAGATTGCAGGAGCTACCACTCCGTTTATATAATGGTTGGAGAAGGTGGTGGGGCAAGGGCCGCATACTTTTTATTAATGCGGTGGGGCCCTTGCCCCCACCACCTTCTCCAACCATTATATAAACGGAGTGGTAGCTCCTGCAATCTCTCATTTACTTGATACAGCTTTCGTGGCTGTGACGGTACCAACTGAAGACGGAAGCTTGTGTTGCCTCCGAAACGTCGTGATTTTTATTTCATTTTATTTTATAATGTTTTTTACCTACGTGACTTTACCGAAAATAACCTAAGAATATGAATCCTTGCAGTCACGAAAGCTTCAAATCTAGAAGGTATTGATGTGTTTTTTTGTTTTTGAACAGAAGAGGCGGAGGAGACCAACATCCAAGATGTGGAGGATTCCAGTCTCAACTTAACAATGAAGGAAGTAAAAAATGAACCTTATGGAGGTGAGCTCTTGTGTTTCAAGGTTCAAACACACAGGCGTGTCTCTGCTAAAACATTCACTGGAGTGGCACTCATCTGTGTTGGCAGTCCTGAACCAACCTTGAACATTCCACATACTCATGATGAGGCCAATCTTTTTAAAGGACAACCACACTTAATTTTCCACAAAACAGTACTCATGTTGGTGACCCTGGAGGGATAGTATGGTTGGAGTCAGCCTGTTGATTGTGGGTCAAGTGCCATATTTCTGGACTAATACACTCCAACGCTCAATGTGATACTTTAAAGTACTATTTCCTGGCTTTCCATTAAGAAGTAGGAAAGTAATAATTCTCATAAATATTGTGCTGTTATTTTTATTTGAATGTAGAACATTTCATAACCAGCAGTTGTATTTATCTCCCCAGACAATGAGACGGAGACTCAATATCCAGAAGCGGGCGACTTTATTCACAGTCACTTGGTGTCCGACTTAAAGAGAGAAAAGATCGGAGGTAGGTTTTGCAGAGCAGGACAACACAGATGATTTGTATAGTGGCAGTGCTCATCTGTAGCTTCGTGACTTGTATGTGCAGTTTGTGGATCACAGGAAATATAGAACCTCTGAGACACTGAACTACATTACAGTGAGGTGCTTGTTGTAGGAAGCAGTAGAGCAAGTAGGCATCTGACAAATTTGTGCAGAGAGGGTTTTCTACAGACACTGCAGATTACTAATTTTAAATCTATACTAATAAGATCATCCTAAGAAAATGTATGTATGAGACTCGGCATGGTTTTCCTGCAGTGGTTAAAACAACGTGTTACTATTAGAGACTC
Source organism: Lethenteron reissneri (assembly GCF_015708825.2). NCBI lineage: Eukaryota > Metazoa > Chordata > Hyperoartia > Petromyzontiformes > Petromyzontidae > Lethenteron > Lethenteron reissneri. Next base: position 11,843,211 of record NC_083842.1, on the reverse strand, counting down.
AAATGCTGGTGAAGTGCGCTGTATAAAGTTGAGGCATGAGTGAGATCAAGCGACGATTGGAAGCATCCAGCAGGCTGGCCTCATCACACCTGGCTGTGCCATATCTGGATGGACCCGGGGCTGTCTGCTGCAAAAGCGTAGACAGCTGGTGCAAGTGACAAAGCCATGGTGGAGGGCACTACGACCCTTTGCCGGTCACGCACAAGCGTAGCAATAGTTAGTAGTGCAGGAACCACTGCTTTTAACATTTCCGTTGAAGAGCATCCGCCTTTAACATCTCAAATGTACGTTATCCTCCCACAGATGAACCCTTCCTCGGAGCCCACGCGGGGATTTCCGTCCAGCATTTGGCCTCTGTGCAGGGTGATGCTGACGTTTCTGCCATATCGCCGGGCATCAATCACACACACCATCCTCTCGCCGAGGTCGCTGGCATCCATAACTCGGTGCCAGATGTCCCATCGAACGCCGGGCACGGGCCATCCGCTGCAGGGCCACCTGCCCCTGGACGGATGCCATTCATCTGCAGGCTGTGCGGCCGCAACTACGCGCGTGCCAGCATCCTCCGCCACCACCGCTGCCCACGCTGGCGGCATCGACTTGGTGACGCGCGGCTGGAGCGACCTGCCGCGGTGCTACCACCGCAGACGCAGACAGACCTGCGCGGGCACGCCAAAGACAAGCCGTTCTCGTGCGACGCGTGCGGCAAGCGCTTCTCGAGCAACTCGAACTTGTGCAGCCACAGGCGCGTGCACACAGGCGAGAAGCCGTACCGCTGCCCGGTGTGCGACAAGTCGTTCTCGCAGAGCGGCACGCTGAAGAACCACATGAACACGCACATGGGCGAGAAGCCACACCGCTGCGACGTGTGCGACAAGCGCTTCACGCGCGTCTCCAATCTCAACGTGCATCGGCGCGTGCACACGGGCGAGAGGCCGTACCGCTGCATGACGTGCGGGGAGGGCTTCTCGCAGGGCTCCAAGCTGAAGGCGCACATGCTGACACACGGCACGGTGGGGTCGTCGGGGTCGGGATCGGGGTCAGAGAGTGGAGTGGGTGCTGAGACTTGTGAGGCCAGGGCACCTTGCAGCGCTTCAGCGTGAACAGCATGGGCTGTGTTGGGAAGACTCACACTTGAAGATGCGTGAATGAGTGCTGAGGGAGCCCAAGGTCTCTAGAAACGTAACAATTAGAGAACTATTAAACCATCTAACCTATAAATGTCATTGTTTGTCTGTGTGTCTGTCTGTGCGGCTGAAACTTGCGAAGGATTAGGCTTGCAAACCGTGGGGTTTAGGTTAAAAAAAAAATAGCCAGGTACCACGCCATAAGCCCCCCCCCCCTGGTAAGCAAGCGCTATTCCGTTTTCCCATCCGTCAACTTTAAAGTAGTTTAATTAGTGATTTAGTGCTGTTTTCGTTTAATTATTTATTACACAGAGCGCGCTCGACCATACCAACTCGCACACCTTCGGTGGGGGGGACGGCCCCTACCAAGTCAGGCGTTTGGTGGGGGTGAGGGGGACATTTTCTTTTGTGTTAAAAATGCAATAAAAATACACAACGCTGAGGTAAATTCCTCACTGTGATGTCCTCTTCTCTCCCCCCCGATGCGTGCAGTTACAACAATACAGTCATTAGATGCTACCACTATAGGCCGTAGATATTACTGCAGTGGGTGGGGGGATCGTGGCTGGGGGGGGGGGGGGGTAGCAGCCGTCCTCAGGTGAAGAATAGACGCTGTCTTTCCGACTGCCCTGTTCTTCACCTGAGGACGGCTGCTTGCGTTGTGGCCGAAACGTCGTGAGAATTGTATTTTATTATGTTTATTTTTATTATTTCCCTTCTACGTGACTTTACCGAAAGAACCAAGAAGATGAATCCCTGCAGTCACGAAAGCTTTAAATCGAAAAGCACTCGAATCATTATTTTTGACCAAAAATATTACTTAATTTCGCGTGACATGATCGCACGAAACTTGACGCGTTGTATGAGGTTATGTCATACAGATTTGACCAAAACTTTTTGTGAAATAAATACTTTTAAGAGGACAAACGCAAAGCGTTGCACAACCCACGCAAATGCATGTTTTCTCTTGTCCATATGTATAAAAAAAAGTCTTAACTTGCAAAAATAGAGTTCCATTTTGTTTCATTAGGATCTTATTTACCAATCCCTTCCAGCGGGCATACGTCGAAGCAGACAAATCTCAGCCCAGTTTCAATCTACTGTCTCATCATTCCAACCTGTTAACCAATTGCAGCTAGGTTGGAACATCAGTTTAAATCACTTAATAAGCATACGCCTTATGTCTTATTGTTGCATGTTCTGTAACGAGTACGTGTACCGTATGCTACGGATTCAAAGAGGTTCTCTTCCCCCCCCCCCCCCGTATTTAAGGGCAACATTTGGGGGGGTGCGTCTTTTCCTCCGATTGAAGTTCGTTTGGGTCAACATTTGTGTGACTTTATTGACACTGCGCACACGTTTGGGAAGCACATACTTTCCACCTTTTTTCTAAATCCGAAGAGTACGGGGACGACTGCAGATGAAGCGTTGTAATTGACTGCACGCTGTAAATTTGTAGACAACCTGCCGATTCAATATAAATGTAAGTTGAATACTATTGCGTACTGTCATTTATCTCTGTTGTATTTGTTTCTGCGTGGTGCTTGCACATACAAACTTTATGGGGCCGCACATACAAACTTTATGGGGCCGTCCATAAATGACGCCACTCGATTTTGGACGATTTTTTAACCCCCCCCCCCCCCCGGCGTCATACGGCGTCACAAAAAGTCAGACCCCCCCCCCATAAAATATGACGTCACAAAGCTCTGCCCCCCCCCCCCAAATAAAACATGCTGTAAACTATTGTCATTGTAGTGCGTATTTAATGTGGCGCTGCACTCTGATGTTGTAGGAGAAAACATTTATTAAAAAGTCTATTTAATTAAGTAGAACGTGTTGCCTATATTTATTTAAAATTGCGCATTTTGATGTGACGTCACATTTCTCAACCCCCCCCCCCTCGTCACACATCGTCACAAATGTCTGACCCCCCCCACCCCTAATTGCGTGACGTCATTTATGGACGGCCCCTTGTTGACCCATTCCATGCTCACCACAAGGCTTTTCACCGCGCTCCCTTGAATCGTCGCGGTCAATTCGCCGCGGTGCCCGGGAAATGCCTCCATTCGGCCGCTGTCTTGATTCGCGAGGGCCCAAACAGGAGCGAGCGGCTCTCTCCAAATTTACTTCTCGGCTCCGTTTTCGCTGTTAATTTAAACAACGACAACAATAACAACAACACCCCGACCCGTGCCTCGATTAAAGCGGTCGCGACGCACGTCTCAAGGCGGCGGCGGCAAGTGGGCAGACTTGGCGGCGCGGTTGATGATTTGTAGCGCGGTGAAAAAAAAAAATCGTCGTCCGCCTTGTTGACGTCTTCGTTGCAAGAGCGTCGCCCTTTTAAACATCTCACGGGTGCGTTTTCCTCCTCTCGCACAGACGACGCTTCCCTTCGTCGGATTCCACTCTGGTGGATTTCCGTCCAGCGGTTTGGCCTCCGTGCAGGGCCATGCTCACGGTGTTTTTAAATCCTTTATATTAAGTTCGCTTGCTTGCTTGCTTGCGTGATTGCTTGCTTGCTTACGACCGTGCAAATCTTTCGGTCGTTTTTTAACCCACTTCCCGTGATCCAATCGAGCTGACATTTTGCACACAGACTCGTTGTGCGAGACAATTAATGTTCGTGAAAAAAAAAATTCCAAAATTTTACACTGTTTAGGGAAAACAAATTAAATATTTAATTACCAATTGTTTAATACTGCAGACAATCATCTGACCCATAGGTGGCAGCCATCTCAAGCCACGAGTATAAAGGATTTAGAGTGAAAAACTTTGTTTTTACGGGTTATACTTATTGCTTGTCACGTCTTCGGGGGGGGCATGGAGGAGGAGGGTGGTGGTGAAACGTCGGACACGCGGTTCGTCGTTAATGTCCACGCCATTGTTGTTGCTTAACGCATCTGGTTCTCGTCGGTAATGACAACAACGTTCCGAAGCGGGGCGCTGTGACCTTAACAGGCGGTGAGAGAGGGGGGGGCAAGCAACACGTGGGCGAGATGTTGACCTCTCCTGGTGTACAAGGAGGAGGTCGTGGGTTCGGTTCGATCCCGAAAACACGAACCCGGTCCCGTGGATTTAATTCCTACCCTCCCACACCCCCCCGGGTCCCTCCGGTTTGTCCCCCTGCACATTTAGAATCGGCGTGCGTTTGAGGAATGTTTGGCCGCTACACATTTCCACTGCGTTGAGATCGTAATTTGTTAAAGCCAGGTCGCTTCTGAACAAAAAGAGCTGCTTTCTAGCTCAGTGGGGTCTTACGTAGCGAAACAAAAAAACTATTGTTTGGTTTCGATTGAAAGCTTTCGTGACTGCAGGGATTCATGTTATTGGTTCTTTCGGTAAAGTCACGTAGAAGGGAAATGATAAAATAATAAAAATAAAACAATTAAATTCTCACGACGTTTCGATTGCAACACAAACAATCATCATCAGGTGTGAAAACCACAGCAAGAAAATTAAAAAAACAAAATTTAAAAAAACATTCTTGCTGTGGTTTTCACACCTGATGACGATTGCTTGTGTTGCAATCGAAACGTGATAATTTAATTGGTTTATTTTTATTATTTTATTATTTCCCTTCTACGTGACTCTACCGAAAGAACCAAGAATATAATTCTTTAGTTGTAGCGTTCGCCGCTCGTTGCAGAGCCTCGCGGTTCGAATTCAGCAGCCCGCCCGGGTTATTACTGCCCTAGCATTATCTATGTCATACCGAGTAGGGGGGGAGGGGGTTGAAGATCCCGTGACGCCATTGGCAAGAGAAACAACATTGGCAAGCTAAAAACATGTAGAGAGGAGAGTGCCGTACTCGCAAATAATCGTCTTGTGGTTTGCCATCACAGGCAATCATCGCCACCTGCTGTGAAAACTTGGCAAAATAATATAAAAAAAATTAGTCACGATGCCCTGCGAAACACTCATGGGTAAAACAAGCGTGCACCACGTCGTGCCGAAATGCATCTAAATCTGGGCACCGAAGCGAAGTTGGGTTAAGCCTAAGGGGCCGTCCATAAATGAGGTCACGCACCTAGGGGGGTCAGACATGTGTGATGATGGGGGGGGGGGGGGATAAATGTGACGTCACGTAAAAATGCGCAACTTTAAATAAATATAGACATGTTCTACTTAATTAAATAGACTTTTTAATAAATGTTTTGTCCTACAACATCAGAGTGCAGCGCCACATTAAATACGCACTACAATGACAATAGTTTTAAAGCGATTTGAAGCATGTTTAATATTTTTTAGGGGGAGGGGGGGAAGCAGAGCTTTGTGACGTCATATTTGAGGGGGGGGGTCTGACTTTTTGTGACGCCGTGTGACGAAGGGGGGGGGGTCAAAAATCGTCCAAAATCGCGTGACGTCATTTATGGACGGCCCCTAACCGGAGTGGTTTGCAAGCACGGTTAAATAACTCCCAATGCCCACACGACACATCTAGCCATGGATTGACGAAGAACTGTATTTTATAGTAACCTATTTGCTGTGTTTTTATTCCAGGCGAATTATTTGGTGCACTGGTGACGGTCATTTAAAATGTAAAAACCTCAGGCCAAACGAGCAAAAGGAGTGGAACCTGTCAATCGAACGGGGCGTACTTCGGTTTCCTTTCGCGTGTGACGCTAAAGCCAACACTCGCAGCTGATGAGCTAGTTTTTAAATAATGCTTGTATTTTACATTGTAAGGCAATGTAGTATAAGGGTTATTATATTGGGTGATATATAATGTCGCGTCGATTGACTGGCAGATATGAATGTGTAATTCCCATCATTGAATATGGGTCAGAAATATCTACATTTCTATGGCAGAGACAAGTTCACTCGTTTGAAAACACCAGTTTTGACTTTCCTTTCACAAGTGCCTGCAGCATTACTAAGTGCCGACGATGTTTGTGGTTTTGATTTAAAGCTTTTGTAACTGCAGGGATTCATATTCTTGGTTCTTTCGGTAAAGTCACCGAAAGAACCAAGAATATAAAGATGTTGGTGGTGTTCGCCGGTGTTCTTCACTGATTTTCAGAGGGGGGCCCATTTTTGCCGATAAGAAGTCTGTGTAGGGGCCGCCACATTTTAAACCATTTGGGATTTGGGATTTGACAGCATAATGGGGTGTTTTCTCATTTGTGTATTGTCAGGTGGCCACAGTAAAGGCCACCAGGGGTCGCCAGCGGCCCGCGGGCCTTCCAATGAAAAGCCACTGGTGCTCACAATCAGCACGTGCTGACAGTGAACGGTATTGCGGCTCTTTTGTTGTGGTGTAGGCGGGGGTCGCTCACGATGACCGGGTTCAAGGATATCGATGATGTACTTAAACGCAACTCTTCCCGTGACGGTCACCTCGACGCCTCCTCGCCTCAGCCACAGGTCAGACACGGCAGGGCAGCAGTACAGCCCAAGCTCACGACACCTCTTGAGAATCTGGGTTCAAGCCCAGCCGCAGGCTGGATGTCCCACTTCTGGTGCACAGAATAAAAACAACTGATTCTAAAACCGGCTCGCTTGGGGATTATTTTTAATACGTGTACAGCCCTTCTTGTCAATACAATTTTGGATGAGGGGTCTTCACATGCCATTCAGCTAGTGCTGGTTATTTGACTATACTTCACTATGCTGGTCAGTTTTGGTTGGTGAAGGAGGTGGGGGGGATAATCGATTTGGCTGCAAAAAGGTAGAGTCATCATCACGATCCATTGGCGGATAGTCCACAGGTGTCCACTGCACATTTCGTCATTTGTTTCCACTTTCCTCTGTCTCGTGCCAATATACATCAAGTAGTGACCACATCTTTCTGGCACCAATCTCTGTCGTCGTCGTTAAGCCATTCTTTGTCAGATCTTCCTCTCTTTCCGGTTCCTTCCATTTTTCCCGAACAACACACTTTTAATATTCCTGTTTTTCTTCATCCTACATATGTTTCCAAATAGTGCCAGTTGCCTTCTTATCACTGCCTGCATCAGGTACAGCAATGGATTTTGCTCCACTATCCTTTGATGGCCACCACATAACCCCACAGCCCTATGACAACCTGTTTAGGCATGGTGGTCGCCAATTAAAGCACAAGGCAGGCTTAACTCTGCTTATCTTCCAAGATCTGTCGAGTTCAGTTCCATTTAATGTCATGGATCATAGGCAAGTGTAAACGCTGATCCCAAAATCGAATTGAAAGCCTGACCTTGAAAACTGCATGTAAAGACGCCTGGGGGAGATGCATGCTTGGAATTTCACTGATGAGTTTCAAGATCCCGAAAGATTATTGTAAGCTGATCACGATCATCGATTGCAGGAGGGGTCATTTGTGCTGCTCACAGAAGACCAGACAGACGGAGGATTTCTCATCCATCACTTCCTTTCCTCCTACATAAAAGGTGGCCGATAGAAGTGTTGCTTCACTTAACATAAACCGATCCAATATGCTCTTCATATGAATGGTCGTGAATAATTGCTTCTTATATAGTTCATTTTAGAACCACAGTGAATGTTAAATGGATTTTTGAGTTATTTATTATTTTTGTAAAGCACCCTGGGTTGCTTAGCTTGAAGAGCACTATGTAACAGAAACTTATCATCATCTGTCTGGGATTAATAAAATGAGTACCACATTGTGGGAGGTCAGCAGTACTCATCTTCTAAAATATGATTGACTCTCATGGGAGAATACGCCGAGGCAGGGTGTAGCAGTATCCATCCTCCAGCCCCAATCCCTAGGGCCCCTCCTGACAAAGCCCCCATTGCGAGCTCCTTGCTATCAAGCCTCGACAGTAACCGTCGATCTGGTGCAGCCACAAGGCCTATGGCCGACCCCTTAGCCTCCTCGACCCATGAGGGTCTATCGAACAGAGAACCTGGTGGGCAGGATCAACCAATAATTATTTTGTACATTTAGTGTTCATATAATTACATAGCGATAAACTATCATGAAGGATGGTACTATGTTTCACAGACATAGTCTGCAGTAGTTTCACAGTAGGAGCCAACTATCCTGCGTGTAATCCCAATTGAGTCATCTTGATGGAATGTTTCGAATTTGGACCGTGATGTTGGCAAATGGCCGATTCAATTCGAATGGCGTCATGGGATTTTTGACGTCCACTGTGAAGCAGACAGTGTGTTTTTTTACGGTTATAACACCCGAATTAATAACCAGGGCATCCTCCTGGATTCAAATCGCAAACCTCTGAAGCAAGCAGCGAACGTGCTACCGCTAGGCCATGTAACGGCCAGAACCAAATTTAACGTGATGGGTTTTTTTGTGCAATAATTTTTTATCAGGCTGAGAGCCATCAACTCGCAACATTTGAGAACCCAGTTTAACCATAGGCACAGCAGCCTGGATTCGAACCCAGGCTTCGAATCCCAGCGCTCAGATCTATGAGCCATGCAGCTTAATTGCTTCCGTGTCCTCTCCTCACAGATGGCTGGAAAGTGTGTTTCATTGCGATGGCTCAATCTTTCCACCACTACGCGACAGTCGCGCAAAAACTGGTGAGTCCACTTGTTAACCACAACTCAAGGCCCCACATTCACCGCACTCGAAAAACTTTTAATCATGGGTGGCTGATACCCTCTGCCTCTTCAAACACAGGTTCTCAGCATCGTGTGGTCGATGCTCTACATGAGTCCATTATCATTGGGAGCCTTAGTGAGCTGACTCAGAACGAGAGAGGTGTTTTTTTCGGGCCACTTGGCTACCTTTCATAAGCAAGTTGCACTCGCTCACCCGAGCCGCCCTCAAACAATACAATGCAATGTGGATTGATATAGTGTCCAAATTGCAACTGCTGGCTGGAGAGAGTGGGCATAGGCTGAGGTAAAAAAGATGTTGGGCCCGGGCTTGAACACGATTGGCAGGGAATATGCAGTTCCAGTCCCTGGAGTCAGTGGAAGAAAATGAGAATGGTTAGCGATTTCTCTCAGCAGTTATATTAAAACATGTTAAATTATATTTTTTGTAAAGTTAATTATTATTGTTTAGAATAGTATAACCTAATACAACCACACATTGATCGGTGTGGGGTCACGAAGGTGAGGTCAAAAGACCGGTTCAGATAGCACTCGCCACTGATATTAGCCATGGCCAGGAATCAAACTTATGTCGCCAGGTTCATAGTGCAGTGCACTAACCACTGTGCCACTGCTCTGCCCCCATTAAATATATACAGCATGTGGATCCGTAATACTTGATTCTCACACACACCATTTGATATATTTATAGTTTGTTTCAGAATATGTTTTTAACAACGAGTCCTTGAATTCCGTGTTATGAGGCATGTGATAATTCACCTCCTTTGCAATTTAGTGAATTATCACGATTCAGTCACATTTTGACTGGAACATGAAGAATTTCAATGCTCTGCCAAGATATCTGAATAGATACTTGCTCTCATGAAGTGACACTGATAGCACGATTGGGTGAACATGTTTTTAAAATATAAAAACATTTCTATGAATTATTGTTCAGTATGCTTTTAAACACATTTTTCAAAGAACCTCCCAGACTTTAGATAAACATCAGACATCATGCCGAACAACACGCAGTTAAACCGTAAATAAACTCCGTAAAAAAAGTTTTTTTTTAAACAACGGTTTTATTCACAACTTCGTTTAACTCACGGCCGAGAAGTACGTCAATGATGCGGTGCCTGCTCCCACATCAACAATTACTTGAATTAATTGATTACTTGCGTAACTCGTTGACACGGAGCAGGCTCGCCTGAAACACGTGGCGCCTGCTTCTTGGGCGAGGCGATTCCAGAGTTTAGGGACCGCGGCGTTTTTGACCTACCCAAATACATTTTTAATTAATAAGACGTCCATACAAAATGTTAATTGCTTTAAAAGAGCCAATTAATTGATTAATTAATGCCGATTTTGATACAAGCATGCATTGTCACCGGATCTGAGTACGTGTGCACAATTTGGAATTCATTGGACAACAGGAAGTAGACTAAATTTTGATTACAAGTTAAGTAAAACCGTTGAAAAACATCAGAAAGCTATAAAGCACAACCACGAAAACCAACGTAGCAGTAGCAATCGATGCGTCGTGGCACCTCGACGCTTCGTTTCAACGCAAACATTGAGAAATTGTTGCCCCCCTTTGATGTGACCCCTGACCTTGGGGCTGTGTGTTGCGAGCAGGGTGTGAACTTGGGCTTGGCGCGGCGCGACGGGCAGCTCGTGGTGCTGGAGGGGCTCACCGCGCTACGGGACCTCACCCTCGACCGAGCAGGGGAGCGTGCCGAGCCGGCTTTCCCCTGCAGTGTCCTGCGGTGAGCCCGATATAACCGCACCTTGTTACTCGGCGTTCAGATATCCCGCCTCTCCCTCGGGCTTTGCTTCTTAAACTCGAGTCCCCGCGACACACTGCAGCCAGCCTAAAACTATAAGATAATAATTGAATCGGTCGGACAGCATTATCTTTTCATTGGCTGCGTGAAGTTGTAATGGAAGCTACTTGGCCGATTGTTCCGTATGGTGCTTCGGATCTTGTCGTCCTTAGTTATGCCCTCTGTTCTCTACGCTTGCAGAACGTGGACCCTTTTAAAGCAACGTCTGCACTGGTTGAAACCTTCAGGCTGGCCTGCCTATGTACCATCCTGGGTTTAACCAAGCTGAATTGTGTGAGGAGCTCAGTTCTTTGAAAGGTCTGAACACAGCCTCATGAGTGAGCTCCTCTGGGCTGTGTTGTCTGGATCATGTAGCCCAGCAACCGTATGCCCAAGCAGCTTCTCTTTAAATGGGTGCAGGCTTGTGGAGGATGCTAGTGGGGAGTTTGGAGGTAGTTACGCTCCAACAATAATGGAGTGCGGGGGAGTGCTGCTCATGACAAGGATCGCAGTGCCAGGTGGCAAAAATGCTGAGAGGTGGCATAGTGGGGAGCACAGGTGTTGCATCTGTCTGGCTGGGTCTGTCCCGTGACTTGCCAATGAGCTTTCAAAGCTTCACGTAGCTTGACTCAAGCACTATGGTGACATCACGGCCACTTTGCGGTGAATAAAGCTGTTGTATGTGTTATATGTGTGTGTACGTGTTCAGCCCAGATTCTGAAAGCCTGCGGGATCTCTACACCTCCGTTAAGCACTGCCTGTCGTCTTCGGAGCCCGGGTCCCCGGTTCAACGTCCGGTCCTCATTGTGGACAGCGTGAACTCGCTCTCCGCCCTGGGCTTCTCCGTGCCGGCCACGCTCGCATTCCTCCACTACTGCCGCGTGCTGCTCAACCACACACTGCACGTGAGCGCGCCTCTTTAGTTTACTACTTCAGCATCGCCGCTATGTATGAATGGTGAACGGTGTGTAATCTCCTCCACTCCTTCTCGTTTCACTTGGCTCAACAATACAGTGTTGTGCATTCTCTTCTATTCGCGCACTATCTATTGGTTGCAACTCGCAGAAGGCAGTGAGTGAGGTGGTGGTGTTTCTTTTATTTGTGGTTGCTGTGTTGTTTATTTTGCTGCTATAAATGTCCACATGATGAGCCGCTTCGTTGAGCTATCATTTGTGGCCGGGTCACTTATAAAAAAGAAGCTAATACCTCAGTGGGCTTTACCTCGTAAGATGAAAATAGTTTTATTTTTATGTATATTTTAAAGTGATTTGTTTACCTCTCCTATACTTTGCACTCCTATCGTTTATTTTGTACTGTTTGTTGTTGTAACGTTCTGGCCTGCCCCGACTGGACTTGTGTGAAAAGAGCTTTATAGCTCATCGGATTTCTCCAATATGAATACATATTCGGATGGATTATGATTGTTGTATGGTTGTTGTGGTTTCATGGTTGTTGTGGCCACGGCCGTCAGGATAATACGGCGCCGGATATAGGCGTTGGCTGACGTCGATGGAGTCGCCCAGCGATTGCGCGCGGTTATACGGTTTCGGTTGGGGCAATTGTCGTCAGGGTGGCTGCTGTGTGGTCGAAGTAATTCTGCGCGTTTGGCTGTGACAGGGCGATGTGGTGGTGCTTCTCTCGGCGGACTCGGACGTGGACGACGCCGATGGAGTCACGCTGCACCGCTCCGTCGCGCACCAAGCCCACACGGAGCTGTGCGCCCAGGCCCTGCCCAGCGGAGCCGCGCGCGACGTCGATGGCCTGGTGCGGTTTCTCGCTCCCGTACAACGCACGCGTGACGGTGACGGTGTGGTAGGGGGATGGTTTTGGAGGTGGTGGTGGTAGTGATTGTGCAGGTGATTGTGGAATGTGGTTGAGGTCTGGTGCAGCTCTTACTCTTCTACGACACAAACTACGGTGGCGAGATTTGAACTACCTCGCCTGGTATACAGGAGGGCGTAGGTTCGATGCCAACCCTGACGCCTGCTGTATATTTGGAGTTTGTTGTGCTTATATAGCTGGTGCTGGTGGTGGTGGTGGACCAGCAAAGATATACAAACACCCTTTCTTTGCTGTGGGACGGTCGCACTGTTTGTATGTATGTTTAACTTGTTCCACACCGTACGTAGTCAACCATGCTAATCGAAGGTGCGGGGGAAGGACAACACACAAAACACAAAAAGCAGTTATGAAGAAATGAGTTTTCAATTTAGATTGAAAAGTTCATAGCTCCAGTGATTTCCTCAATCGGAAGGAAGAGCATCCCAGATGACCGCAAAAGCACATCGGAAAGCATGCGATGCAGTGTTCAATAGTTAGCCAAAAGCCACTGAAAGGATTACCAGAGTTTACGTGATGGTTTATGCTCCTTTACGAGAATAGCAAGATGTTGTGGTTAATTTCTGGCAAGCACTATGTGTGTAATGAGTGCGACCTTATAATATATGCGTTCAGCAACGGGAAGCCAATGCAGCTCAGCGAACACCAGATGGACATGGTCGGATCTTGCAGTACCCATCACGACACGTGCCAAATAATATTGTACATGCTGCAGCTCAATGTTTCTGCCAGACGACCTCTCGAGTAGTGAGTTGCGATAATCGATCCTTGTCGATTCTATGCTATGCGCCACCATGTTGGCTATGTCACGACTCAATATTGACCGAATGGGTCGTAGAGCCCTGATATGAAAATTGTAGGACGATATTTTTGCACGTGGCGATCAAACTACATAAGCCGTAGGATTGCGGTTCTTTAATAGAGGCTCTTTTTGGATTAAATCGGGTAAATATAAATGTGTGGTTAAACCCACCACCACCCGACACAGCCAATTAGTTTGTCATGTAAACAAAACATGCCAATTCGTCGGTGTGTTGAAGAGTAAACCCACAACATTTGCAATTCCCGCTTGGTCTCTTTCCAGCTGACAGTGTGGACACGCTTTCCGGACCAGGCCCTGCCCCGCGCCTCTACTAGGAGCCGCTACCGTTACAAACTTCACGAGCGAGGACTCACCCTGTCGCCTGCACTCGATTCGTGACGACCGCAGTGGAAAAAGCAGCAGCAGCCGTGGTGGTGGCACCGTGGCGGTTGTCGTGTGGGCGGGGTGACGTCTTGTTATGAAGCCACGTCCTGCTGATGATTATCGTCAAAGACTATACTACCACCTTGGATTTATTGTTTTTTCTGCAGAACTCTCTGATGTTTTCAGGGTGTAGCACGTGTTTTTCAGCATGGCGCCCTGCGTTTCGATCCTGCAGAAGCTCCCAAAATGTGGAGCGCAACGTCGGACATCATGTCACACAACACTCCAAAGATTCATCAAACAGCAGTTATAGCTTAATTTCAGCCAGAAAATCACGTTCAGTAAACTTCTCACAATACTATCTACATTGTTCTTTAATCTTCACTACCTATGTTATTATCACCATCACTCTCATCATTACTACTATAACTATCATTCCCATCATCAAGTTCACTAACATCACCATTACTATATTCACCATCACTATGTCCACTGTCACCACTATCGCTATGAAATCCACCACCATTATTATCACGATCACGAGCATTACCTGCTATATCAAAACTTTTTTCACTTAACACAGATTTTTGTCGGCAGTATCACGATTCACATTTGACATGTGGGTTTGACCATGTTATGATCTCCAAATATGTGTTGTGTTGTGAAACCCTTCACCAACCAAACAATAAAAATTTTCACATGTATGCGTCTTTGTCACATCAGTTATCGTTTTTGGTCACCAGCAAGATGACAGGAAATATTCACGACAATGTGACAATAGGCATGATGCCTCATTTGTAAACATGCCAATCATCAAGTAAAATTCCATAACTCAAATGTGTCTTGAATGCTGGAAGTTTTCCCCTAATGTTTGGCATATTTCCAAATGAAACATCCTTTTTATTGCTAAATTCGGTTGTGAAAATTACCATAATTTACCACCAATACCACCTTCAACACTTGCCACTAGGAAAAAGTATTCCCACTTACACTAAAGCACCATTACGACGATTATAGTCACCACCATTGCAGTACACACTTCCATCACCAAAATTCGGATTTATGTTGAACGTCGTTTGCACCGTACGTAGCCAACTGTGCTAATTGGAGGTGCAGGGAAGGACAAACTAAACATAAAAAAACAGTTCTAAAGAAATTAGTTTTCAATCTATATTATTTAAAAGTGCATAGCTCCAGTGGCTTCCTTATATTGGAAGGAAGAACGTTCCAGACTGCTGCAGAAGCGCATCTGAAAGCACGCGTTACAGTGACCGTCTTTGTTCGATAGTTTACCTGGCAAGGTTGAATATTTCTCTTAACACGTGCGAAAACACTGAAACGTGGACAGTCGACCTTTTGAGGAGCTGCAGCTCAACTGCAAGCATGGGCTCGATGAGCTGAAGTCACGGAATGATCCAACAGGCTTGTGACACCTGCTGAGATGTGATACATGCCTTGGTTCTGCTGGGGTCGGAAGATTAGGGGAGCGGAGCGGTGGGTGTGTGTAAAAATATTGTCTATTATGACATCACTGCCATACTGAGTCAAATTATTTTTTGTTTTCAGGAGGGTCCTGCAATTGGGATGTTTTTTTTGCCAATTAATGAGTGTTTTCATGTGGGAAGAAATTGGAGCACCTGGAGAAAACCCACGTGTTGGAGAGGGTAACACTATCCCTGTACAGACGAAAAACATGGTGATCGGTACACTTGCTGTACCGCCTTCTCCTGGCAAGCCACTACGGTATGGCACCTCGACGCCCACGTGAACATTTGTGCGACCCACCAACCCTCGCCTCCACAGTAACGAGGTTACGGGCACGCATCGCCACAACCACTCGGCATGTCAGAGCAATGAGCCTCTTACATTCAGGCTCTGGGTTCAACCACGAAGTGGGAATGCCGGTGCTTTGCTCCCAGATGCCGAAGTGTCAGTGATGAGCAGGGCGTGGAGCCACGGTGGCGAGATGTTAACTACCTCGCATGGTACGCAATAGGTTGTGGGTTCGATCCCGACCCTAGTGCCTGTTGTATATTTGGAGTTTGCGGTGTCTCTCCCCATGGTCGCGTCAATTTTGTATCCGGGTCCGGTTTTTTTCCCTACATAGAATCAACACCACGCATTTGGAGTATTTGTCTGCTAGACACTTACACATTCTATGCCACTTCGTTGAGCTATCATTTGTGGCAGGTCGCTTCTGAAAAAAGAGCTGTGTAGCTAAGAGGGCCTTACCTGGTTAAATACAAAATTGTTTATCGTTTTAATATTGTCATTTAATTAACCCCCCTCCCATCCACCTTACAGCCCAGATCTGTCACCCTTACATTTTCACGGGGACAAACTAAACGAGTGACGGAGAAACGAATGCCATGAAAGATGCCATGCCACCCAATTAGTGCACAACCCTGCCAAGCCAGAAACATTCTCCCTGGACAGAAGCGTCCTTCTTCACCCTGCTGTCCGGATATGGAACTGCCTTTCTGAACACATCAGGTGAAATCACCGATTCTAGTCTTCAAGGCCTGAGATATCTCTTAACTTTACACACCTTTGTAGGGACAGTCTTTGAGCTGCAGTCGAACTAATGATTATGCCGATTTAGATGTATTTAATGTCTGATATGGACTATTGTTCACAATTGCACTCACTACAAAAATGTGTCAGGCTTTCAAATGACGGGCACACACGGGATAACTCCAGCACACGCTTTTGTAGAGTCTTTGAGCTGCAGTGAACCAATGATTACGCCTATTAGGTAGATATATTTAATGTCTGATGAGGCTATTGTTGACAACTTGCAACCCAGTGACAAAAAAAATATATATGCTCCATAGAAATGAATGGCGATTTTTTTTTGTAAAAAAATATATTTATTTGTGTGTAGGTCAAAACGCCGCGGTCCCTAAACTCTCGAATCGGCTCGCCCCAGAAGCAGGCGCCACGTGTCTCAGGCGCGCCTGCTCCGTGCGAACGAGTTACGGACATCCTTCGTACCACGCACACAAAAGTTGAAGATTCATTTATAAAGTAAATCAATTAAAGTAAGCGTTGACGTGGCAGCAGGCGTCGCATCATTGACGTACTTCTCGAGGGTGAGTGAAACGAAGTTTTCTAAAAGAAAAGTTATTCTCAAAGGCGAGTTTTTAGGGGTACAGTGATCCCTCGCCACTTCGCTGTTCAAGTTTCGCGGCCTCAGTGCATCGCGGATTTTTCAAAAATATTCATCGAAAAATAAAAATTCAAAAATACCGCCATATCGGCAGCCGTATTGCGGAAAGCAGCGTTGTTTCATCGTGATGCGCGAGAGAAACGGTTTCCCAGGATGCCAGACAAAGAGAGAAACTCTCTCAGAGGCTTTGTACATATCCACGGGCACTCAGACAAGGCACGTGATTGGTTCCCGGCGCGAGATTGACTAATGAGAGCACGAGTGGATGTATCCCGTGAGCTGATTGGCTGCTCATCATTGCATTCTCTCCCAGCTTCTTCCCTTGTTGTACAGTGATCCCTCGCCACTTCGCGGTTCAAGTTTCGCGGCCTCAGTGCATCGCGGATTTTTCGAACTGATTTAAAGGCCTCATTATACCTGTGCAGTAACACCATCATCATCATCATTCATCATCACATTCATCGAACTGCACAGGTCTGTCATCGTCGTCATTGTCATCGTCATTGTCATCGTCGTCGTCATTACTCAAGATATTACTGTCATTGGTGAGTGTAGAACACCATAATACGTATCGTATGAGAGAGAGAAAGTGAATGTATAATATTAAGGTTTTATAATTAAATAGATTTAAGTAAAATATATATATAAAGTATAAATATACATATTTTAAACATTCTGGTACCCACACACATATACGGAAATCCTACTTCGCGGATTTTCACCTATCGCGAGGGGTTCCGGTCCCCATTAACCGCGATAAACAAGGGATCACTGTATCTCACCACTCGTTCACGCTGTCAACTGTGTCTCGCGTATCTTAGTGTTGTGTTCGAAATTAACTTTTCGTTAAGCCCTTACAATGCCTCCTAAGCGCCGTGCCCCTGCGAAAGATTCCTCTAGTGAGCCCAAGAGGAAGAGGAAGATGATGACCATCAGTGAAAAGGTCAAACTTTTAGATATGTTAAAACAGGGCAGAAGTTATGCCGTGGTGGCACGCCATTATGGAGTGAATGAATCGACAGTGCGCTACATCAAAAAAGACGAAGCTGACATCCGCAAAACTGCTGCAATAAGCTTCAATAAAGAAGCGAAACGTGTGGTAACTCCGCGTAATAAGAGAATTGTGAAAATGGAAGCTGCATTAGCCTTGTGGGTTGCTGATTACAGGAAAAAAAACGTGAGTTTGGACACTAATATGATCAGGACAAAGGCCAAATCTCTCTATGATCAAACCTTGCCCGATGACGACGACAAAGGAGATGCTGAAGAAGCCGCTGAAGATGATCCTGACGAACTTCAAGCCAGTACTAGCTCTGCCACGAGTGATTCGCCTCCTCGAGGACGAGGCTTTACAGCCAGCAAAGGCTGGTTCGATAAATTTCAAAAGAGATACGGCCTCAAAAGCGTGCCTTTGTATGGTGAGGCTGCCTCTGCCGAGACCGATGCTGCTCGTCGTTACGTGGAGGATGAGTTTCCTAAGCTCATCAGTGATGACGGCTACCTCCCTGAGCAAGTTTTTAACATGGATGAGACAGGCCTCTTTTGGAAGAGGATGCCTTCTCGTACATTCCTCTTCAAGGATGAAGTGAAGAGGCCAGGCTTCAAGGCCCACAAGGACCGTGTCACTCTCATCATGTGTGGCAATGCTGCAGGCTTTATGCTTAAGCCAGGCCTTATTTATAAGGCCAAAAATCCACGGGCCTTAAAAAACAAAAATAAGGCTCTGCTCCCCGTGTATTGGATGCATAACTCTAAGGCCTGGATAACGAAAGCCCTGACTCTCGAATGGTTCCTCCATTGCTTCATTCCCCAGGTGAAGCTGTATCTGGCTCAGAAGGGCCTCCCTTTTAAGGTCCTTCTCTTGATGGACTGTGCAGGAGGCCATGCAACAGCCCTGCAATATGATGGGGTTCAGATCGAGTTTCTGCCCCCTAACACCACATCTCTAATTCAGCCGATGGATCAAGGTGTCATTCGTGCCTTTAAGGCACTCTACACTCGTTCCACGATGGAGGGCCTCATTGCGGCAGTTGACGACGAGGAAGGCTTCACCTTGAAAAAGTACTGGCGTAACTACAACATTGCGTCGTGCTTGACTAATATCCAGCAAGCATTGAAGGACATGAAAACTGAGACCATAAATTCTTGCTGGAAGAAATTATGGCCTAACGTGGTGCATGACTATGCAGGCTTCACTCCTGACGAAGTTCATCACTCGGCGGTGGAGAAGGCGGTGAGGCTGGCTCGCATCATCAGGGATGAAGGATTCGTCGACATGACGGAAGAAGACGTCAACGGCCTTATCGATGCCCACTCGGACCCACTGACAGATGAAGACCTCCTTGAGATGATGAAGTCTGCAAGTGAAGAAGAAAGCGAAGAAGAGCAAGACGAAGAAATTGAAGAGCGTGGCCTTACCCTGGAGAACCTGCAACAATTGTGCAACATGGCAAGGGCAATGCAACGATTTGCACAAGACATCGACGATAATATGGTTCGAGCTGTCGAGTTTAGCAACCGTGTTGACGGGGTTATGTCCTTGTACAAGGGCATTTTGCAGCAAAAGAAAAAACAACGACAGCAACTACCCATCACCATGTTCTTCTCCAAGGTAAAAACCCCAGTGAATAAAACCCCAGTGAATGAGAGAGAGAGAGAGTGAATGTATAATATTAAGGTTTTATAATTAAATAGATTTAAGTAAAATATATATAAAGTGTAAATATACATATTTTAAACATTCTGGTACCCACACACACATATACGGAAATTCCTAGGGGGCCAATCCTACTTCGCGGATTTTCACCTATCGCAAGGGGTTCCGGTCCCCATTAACCACGATAAACGAGGGATCACTGTAGTGCGTACTTGCGTTGAACGCCTTCAAAGTACAGTCATACCTCGGTATACAACCGCTTTGGAATACATCGAATTTGGTATAAGTCGTGTTTTGACGAGAAAAACATTTCTTGGGATACGACGTCTTGCTTGAGATACGACGTCTCGCTTGGGATACGACGTCTCGCTTGGGATACGACGTCTCGCTTGGGATACGACGTCTCGCTTGGGATACGATGTCTTGCTTGGGATACGACGTCTCGCTCGGGATACGACGTCTTGCTTGGGATACGACGCGCTTGCTAGAGCTTGTATGGGTCGGGATGAGTCACCGCGTACTGGATACGACTGAAACAAAGCTCCTCAGTCTGCCTGTGTAGATCTCGTTCAGTGCACAACCCTTTCTAGAACTCTCCCGTGAATTGTCACGTGTTTTTTGTGTCATTTTAACGTGAATTTTCTTTTGCCAATTCATTCAAGATGGGCCCTAAAAAGGTTCGTGAGAAAAGCCAAGCTACAAAGAAAATGGTTAGGATCACTATTGACGTGAAAAAAGAGATAATAGAAAAGTATGAAAGGGGCATGCGCGTCACAGATCTCGCGGTGGCATACCGTATGCCGAGAACGACAATTTCGACGATTGTGAAAAAAAAAGAAGCCATCAAATCAGCGAACGTTGCAAAGGGGGTGAAATTTATATCAAAACAAAGATCACAGACATTAGAGAAAGTAGAAAAATTGTTATTAATATGGATAAACGAAAAACAGTTGGCCGGCAATAGTGTTTCAGAGGCTATAATTTGCGAGAAGGCTAAGATGTTGCATGCAGATCTTTTAAAAGACATGCCAGGAACGAGTGAAGATGTTAGTGAAGTGTTTAAAGCCAGCCATGGCTGGTTTGATAATTTTAAGAAGAGGACTGGCATACATTGTGTCATGAGGCATGGGGAGGCGGCCAGTGTCAACAAAGACGACTCAAAGGAATTTGATACCGAGTTTGGGGAGTTTGTAGAGGCTGAGGGTTTTAATGGAAGAGGACTCTCCTTCCCAAAAATAACATCTCCTCCCCTTCCTCACCACCATCCTCGTCGGCCATCAACTCCTCTCTGCAAGGTAAAGTGATGTTAAATTGTATTTTTATTTAGTTTTATTTATTTATGCATTTATTTTAATTTATGTATGCATTTTAGTAATAAGCAGTGTCTAAATGATTTTATACAACCCCGTTAATGTATAATATGCCGTATAAAATCAAATTTTTTATTCTCTGGAACGGATTCTTTCCTTTCCCTTTATTTCTTATGGGAAAAATTCGTTTGGTATACGTCATTTTCGGTATGTTCTACCTTCTGGAACGAATTAACGACGTATACCGAGGTACCACTGTACAGTGGTGACACGTAGTCCTTGTGGTAAAGACATTCTCTGGTTTATGTTTTTGTTTGCACGTTCACCACAGGTACTGGTGTGCGGTTAATGCAGACACGGTTCCATGCGAAAGTTTTATGTTTGGTGTTTGAACATCTTCTTAACACCTGTTTTATTGCCAGAAAGGGTTAACCGTCTCGCGTGTGAATGAATTACCATTGTTAAAAAGTTGAATACAGTACGTTGATATAAAGTCGTGGAGCACGGCATTTGAGTGAATTGTATGACGCAATGTATTGATTACGGTAAACCAAAGCAGGAGTTCCTCGTAAAGCCTGGCTCTGCCACTGGAACGTGGAATTACCATCGTTGGCTTTGGCCCACCATTAGAGATGAGCAACCCACCCCTATGTTCACTTGAGTAGCGAGACATTTATCCTTTGGTGAACCAAACTTATACAGCAGTGCCTTAATGCATCCATGCAACCACCCCATTTAGTTTACCATAAAGTATAAACAATTGACTTGGACACAGTCTCTCTTTGGATCCCACCAGGATATGGCGTGCGCGGTGGCCACCCCGGTGCTGGAGCCGAACGGGGACTTCCCGGCATGGCTGGAGGCACAGGGCGTGAACACGGAGGTGGCCAGGGCCATGGACTCAGAGCTGGGCATCCGAGACTACGGGGTCCTGCGCGCCTGCGTCGGGGACGGCCTCGTGCGGGCCGAGCTGCTGGCCACGGCACGCGACCGCCTGCCCTTCGGCTTCTACGCTGTGCTGCGGCAGGTGGTGAAAGCCCTGCGGGGTGCCGAGCCCCACGATGGCGCTGGGACGCCGCGCTGGGACGACGCCGCTGCCTCCTCTCCCGGCGACGTGACGCTGGGAGGCCTGGTGGAGGTGCTGCTCGCGCTGTTGAGCGGCTTGAGCCGGGAACTGCTGTTGTCCATGCAGAGGTTGGATAACGGGGACTATCGAAAACGCCAAGTGGCTTCTTCCTTATCAGCAGCTCGTGTTGCTTCTGAAGATGAGCCAGCAGAAATGGATCAATTTGAACAAAATGGTAATGCTAAATTGTACCCCCTTTTCAGATTTGTTTTGCATCGTACAGTGCTTTTGATTATGTAATGTTACTTTACAAACTGTAAATGTAATTGATAATACTATGTCGTGCCCCTTGATAATCAGACAATGATACAGCTGTAATTTATTATACATTTTAGGGAAAAATGGAGGGGATTTATATATGTAAAATATTATTTATATGTTTCCGATGTGGTTTTGGAATGCAGGGGAGTCGGAAGAAACCTTAATTCCAGCCTCGAATGACAACAACTCCACTATCATTGCGGACCAAATTAAAATGGAACCCTTTCAAGGTACAGTTTTTACTTGTTTTAACGATTGTATCCAGCATTTCTTAGCTACATTTTGTGGCAAAATTATTGTATCGTTTGTGTCTGGATGTTATTTAGGCCTATTGTTTTTTTAAGGTATGATTTCCAATTCTGTAACCCCTTTGCTGTTTCCTCAAGCACTGGAGCAAGGATCTGGAGAGATGACTTTAAACGAGATTCATGGTAAGTGCTGATTGCTGAGCTGGGAGCTGCTACTGTCCATGCAGAGGCTGGGACTTGGGGACGGCCAAGGGGTCTACACTGAGGGCTTCACACCTGAAGCTGATCAGGATTGTGATGGAATGAAATCTGATATAAGTTTACGTGTTGAAAACGGTAACTTACTCTTGGACACAAGTCCATCAAACATGGATAATGAATGTGTCATCGTATTTAAGGTGGCCGTAGAGTTGCTACCTTTCCAGCCTTGACCCAGACGGTCTGGAAATCGGCATCTGTGTTTGGGTGGGAGGAATTAATTTGTAGCGAGATCAGGTATATTGCTGAACTTCATCGCGTATACTGCACGGTTATGGTAGATCTAGGTTGACTGAGAAATGCATCTGGGATTGTTGTGGAAAAGGTAGCCACCCTACCTAGGTGGCTGACTAGGTCAGCAGTCAGAATCTTCACCACTGGTTACAGGTACTAGATGGACTGTTGCATTGTGGGACTAATAAGGATGGCTTTCATTCAGCAGCAGACAGATCATGGCTTATGATGACGATATCAGCATTGATGACAGCTGTGTTTTTCATTTCAGACAAAATGGGAGTGACCTCGGCTTCAGTCGCAGACGACTCGATGGTGCAGATAAAAACGGAGGCCCCAGAAGGTAAATGTCCACATACATTCATCACAAATGGGCATTCACACATTAACAGTAGACTTGGAAGTAGCCAATCAAGCATGTTATTATGGTACTCCAGTGACATTTGTTGTTTTAACAATTGTAGCCGGAATTTCTTAGCTACATTCTGTGCCAAAATTATTGTATCGTTTGTGTCTGGATATTATTTAGGCCCATTGTTTTTTTCAGGTATGATTTCAAATTCTGTAACCCCTTTGCTGTTTCCTGAAGCACTGGAACAAGGATCAGAAGAGTTGACTTTAAACGAGCTTCATGGTAAGTGCTGATTGCTGAGCTGGGAGCTGCTGCAGTCCATGCAGATGTAGGGGTGTTACGGGAGGGAAACGGACAAGCACACAGGGGTGCCCACATCCACGTCCGCAAACGGTTACCACCCTGGGGGGCTGTGGGGGGATGCTCGGATCCCACACAGCCCCACCCCTCGGTGGCAAATTGGTATTAAAGGCGGGGAGCGAGAGGGCTCGTGGTCCAGTGTTGGGGAGCTAACGAGTGAAGAACCAGTGAAGACAGAAGACCTGCAGATAGGCCCTGGAAATCCTCTGACTCGCCATCCTTCTCAGGACCGAGCAGCGCAAGCCAGGGCCCCAGAGCCTCAAAGCCGATGCTCTTCTAAGAGCCGAGTCTGTCTGGCTGGGTGTCGTGACCTGTGCCTTGATCAGGGCCGGGTCAGATAGCCTCCCTTAGCACCCTTAGCGGAGGACCTGGGAGCTGACCAGTTAGGCAGATAGCCTAAGGGTGTGTCCCAGTCCAGTACGGGTGAAGGGGCCGTTACCCCTTCAAGTGTTGTATACGTTGCCCTGTGCCGAGTGTAAAGTTATAATAAATAGTGTGCCTCGACTACACCGTCTCTGTCACTTGTGAACCCACTACACAGAGGCTGGGACTTGGGGACGGCCAAGGGGTGTGCACTGAGGGCTTCACATGTGAAGCTGATTGGGATCGTGATGGAATGAAATCTGATATAAGTTTACTTGTTGAAATGGTAACTTACTCTTGGACACAAGTCTATCAAACATGGATAATGAATGTGTCATCGTATTCAAGGTGCCCGTAGGGTTGCGACCTTTCCAGGCTTGACTCAGACGGTCTGGAAATCGGCATCTGTGTTTGAGTGGGAGGAATTAATTTGTAGCGAGATCAGGTATATTGCTGAACTTCATCGCGTATACTGCACGGTTTTGATAGATCTATGTTGACTGAGGAATGCATCTGGGATTGGTCTGTAGAAAAGGTAGCCACCCTATTGAGGTGGCTGACTAGGACAGCAGTCAGAATCTTCACCACTGGTTACAGGTACTAGATGGACTGCTGCATTGTGGGACTAGTAAGGATGGCCTTCATCCAGCAGCAGATAGATCATGGCTTATGATGACGATATCAGCATTGATGACAGCTGTGTTTTTCATATTATTTCAGACAAAATGGAAGTAACCTCGGCTTCAGTCGCAGACGACTCGATGTTGCAGATAAAAACGGAGGTCCCAGAAGGTAAAGTGTCCACATACATTCATCACAAATGGGCATTCACACATTAACAGTAGACTTGGAAGTAGCAGATCAAGCACGTTATTATGATACTCCAGTGACATCACTGTGTAATGTGTTGCTAGAACGCTATGATGGTTAAGCCTTTTTTTTGCCTCTTTAATGAAGCTTTAAACTTGGACCATAGTCAATCCTAGGCACGTAGCTTCTGGGACCATAGCAAAACTGGAACATTATTAAAAAGTTGGCAAATAAAGAGGTGGCCAAGTGGCCTTTAAAGGTTAGTACTAACCTGGCACAGTTGGGAACCTGAGTTTAAATACAGGCAGTTGCCTGTAATTAAACCGGTTTCTTAAGTGTAGTGAATTGAAAGGCTCAGCTTGGTCACCGATGATTGCACACTCAATAAAAACATTACACCAAATATAGTTCTGCACATGTTCTCAGTAGGAGGGTCTGTGAACAATTTGGTGACTTAGCTGGGTACCATTGAGGTATCTGTTCAAGTGACTCATTATCAGCAGAGGGCAGTGCAGAAACATCTATTGTATGGTCCTGTACAGTGCTCCAACGTCTGTGCTCACTACCTTCAACTTGCACTTACCAGCGTGGCAAAGTACGGCCAAATAGCTCCCACGTCTCGCACGGTATGGGTAGGCACTGACCAAGGCAGTGGATCGACAAAGGGTTGTAATCCACGTGTACCTAATCTGACTTATGTTCACCTAAATTCACACTGATGATCAGATTGATCGCACGGTGGTTGCGGTTTTACGATTGCCATGGCCACCGTTCCTTTCAAGCAGAAGAGGCATTGGTATCAACGCACTGAGACGTACATTGGAGCGACCGTGCCAAGTGCGGGGGCCCAGGGACTCTGTGGCCATTCCTGCCCTAGAGCAGCTAGGTGAAGAGCGATGGGGAGGGAAGATGGGGGCGAGAGGGGAAAGTGAGAGGAAGTCAAATTGAATAATAATTTAATTTATATAGCGCCAAAATTTGTAAGATTTTAATGGTGCATGCAGATTAATTCGTTTGAACTCTTGAGATTAATCAAGAGTCGTGATGGACTGTCCACTCAAAAGCGGTAACCCCAAGCCTAATTTGAGTTCCAGATGGGGCATATATGAAACTCCACTCAGCTGTGAAGGCATTAGTTTTCATCACTTCCATTGATGGCGTGGCAGATTAATACAGCACACAAGGAATACAAACCTTTAGCCAATCAACTGAGGTATGATGGATTTCTGGATGAGCTGATTTTGTAAGTCAGAAGTGGCAGTTTATAGTCTGCAAATGTAGCTGTTTCCAAAGACATTGAGTTAACGTTTTATAATTATATATTATTTGCATAAATCAAAAATTATTGCTTGCACACGTTATTTGACACATGTTTCGTAAGTTTCAAGATCAATCTAAATAAATGTATCCATTAATTGTCATATTCGGGGACACAATTCAATAATCGATTATTTTCGTATTGTTTTTACGGTCTCAATTGTAAATCTCCATTAGATCAAAAAGCATAGTTTCTTTGACACATGATTTTAAATGGGTTTCGTGAGTGCAAAAATCTATTTTTAATCAATGAATTGATGCATTCTGACATGCATCGGGCAGAACGAGGGTGGACGATGATGTGGAGAAAGGCGTGGATCAGGATTTGTGCTTGAAAGTGCATTGGTGCCTCATCCTTATAGTGTCTTGAGATCCGATCATATTGAGATGCTTTACAAACCAAGTTTTTGTACTCTGAAGTGAGACTTGTGGAAGCTTATGATGCATTCATTTATTTTTTGCTTTTTTATATCTCCCTTGTATTCCTTTTTGCCAGTCGACTCATGTCAGACAGGAAGATAAAATAGAGTATGATCCAAGAATGATAATTGTACGAGGAACCGCATCATTATCGATGTGTTGAATAGTTGCATTTCATAGTTACACAGCAAGTGGCGATCCTTTGTTTATCTGCCACTTTACAATAATTTGGATTTTTCTGATGTACAAACACAATCTTCTTCTTCTCAGACGAGGAGACTGTTGAACCCTCTTCGGGTTTCATCATCCGTCTCGTGATGCCGATGCAAGTCGACAGTCAAGTCGTAACCTCATCATCCCCACACGACGGAACCACACAAGGTCTGTCTGCTGGTAGCCACGTTTCCAGGACAGTTCCGTCAACGACAGCAACGATAACACCGCCGCTGCCACCGGTAATAACGACGGTAACCACAATGACCGACAACGGCACTCAAATTGACCGCTGCTTCGCGGAAATGAAACCAGACATGCAAGAGCAGTTCGCTCAGCCCAGAGCTTCGATCATCGCACAACAGCCAGCCGCGTCCACCAGAGGCAACAAGCTGTACTTCTGCAACCTGTGCGGCCAGGGTTTCACACAGAACGCCATGCTCAATATCCACCTGCGCAAGCACACGTGCGAAAAGCTCTACATATGCGCCATGTGCGGCCGAGGTTTTTCCAGCAGCACCAACCTGAACATCCACGAGCGGACCCACACAGGCGAGAAACCATACCGCTGCGGTGTGTGTGGACAGGCGTTCACGCAGCCCAACAGCCTCAAACGACATCAGCGCATGCATACCGGCGAGAAGCCATACCGCTGCGGAGTGTGCGGCCAGGCATTCACGAGCAAGCCCAACATGATATACCATCAAGGCAAGCACCTGAGCCAGACACCGCCACAACCTCTGCCACCGCAGTGATGAATGGTTGTGCAATGTGCTGATGCATACCTTCAAACACGAAATGGGTTGTGTGTGACCTACGGTATTAATACTGAGACAGGGATTTCCATCACTACCAGGGGTGCTGCCCTATGCAAACTTTCCTTGGTTATCACCTCTACCTCCCTGTTCTATTTTCCAATTTAATCTGCTGTTGGTAAATGCATCAAGATGTGATTGCATTTAGATACTATGTAAATTGGAATTGTCATTTGCATTGCCTTTTTGGAAATGGCTGTGGTGGCGTGCATATAGACAAATATATTAATGAAATCATGCTTGGACATTGCAAAAACTGGATTTTTTTTCAGAAAGTTGAAAAAAGCTATTTTTCTACATACCATGTTTCCTAGGATTTAGGGTATAGGAGTAAATGTCAGGGACAAGTTTTCTAATCGATTAAGTTATTTATTGGACAATTTTATAGCATGAGTTATGTGCGACTGGTTTTGTCAAATTATAAATCGTTGTTACAAACGTTCACAAGGAAAGTCACACATTGCTTCTCCCTAGATTATCTTTCAACCCACTTTCTTTGGCCAATGGTTTGGAAAAAAATCCCTTCATAAAAAAATCATTAATGGTTGCTGTTATCCTGAACTACAGTAATTTACGTAGTTTGCAACCCTTTGTAAATCAATTGCTGAATTAAGGCTTCCCCACACTGTATCAGGCAGGTTAGGTTAGCATAGGAGGTGAAGGTCCCAGGACTGCTTCAGTTATCACACGCCACTAATGCTGGCCACGGCCGAGGATCGGAATTCGGGTCGCCAAGTTTAAAACACATGGTGCCAAACACTGCATCATCTATTCCTCCAACCAGCAGGGCCAAATACAAGATAACCTGCCTTTGCCACCACACTTCTACTTTTGGTTGTCCACCATATCTTCACTCCAGTCACCCTACACTACAGCTCCACAGTAGAACTCCCCACAGTGCCACTCAAAACCTCCTCTCTATACCAAGGACGAGGGCCGTCGCTGCCAGGCATCGTTTCTCCGTGGCAGCCCCCGCCGTCTGAAATGCCATCTCCGCTACACATTCGCAGCACATATACTGGTTAGAAATGCTTAAAGGTCCCACGTCTATTGCCTGGCTTTAGTCACATGTAGCTTGGCTCCGCGCCTCAGTCACTCATGTCTGTAAAATATTTTGCGCAGTACAAATTGGGTTATTTATACATTTATTTCAATTCCAATAGCAACAATTTTAATGATTACAACGATTTGCCATGATTCTGTTGCACTTTACATTACATTACCATTATTCTGATCTCAACAGCAAATATTTTACGATTGTCATAAGTTAGAAAAAAATAAAACTCGTCAACCAGATTCTAGACTTTAAAAAAATCCACATTGGATTAAAATAAAATGCAACCAAAAGTTAATTTTGAGGCATTACAAGGCTTTGTTTGGAACTGAGCTTTATTAGACACTAATGTGTCACTGCTGTACCATTTAACAAATCTTCATCAAGGCAACTTCATGCTGGGAGCATGAGCACCATTTACAGATTTTGTACAAATTTGCCTCGACTGCCAAGTGAATTGCTTTCATTTCAACTGGCATTGTCCTGTTAACTGACCCTGTTACTGATAGTCTTGGGCTGGTTATCCTTTTAACAGAGCTGCTTTGCTCAGTGGGCCTTGCCAGCAGAAATAAAGTCTGACAGCCAGAAAAAAGCCCTGATTCACATTTTTATGCCTGGCTGTGGTTTAGTTGTGTCAAAGCAGAATACTAGTCCACCAGATAAACATGCCCCCCCCTGCGGACATGCATCACATGATTGTACTCCCTTTTACTGGTATCAATGAGTGTGGCTGTAGTACAACGCAGGGTTATCAATAAGAAAATTACATCTGCACAGCAGGGAGGCCCGTGTCTCTGTCAATCTTTCTCCGTGCATTTCACGGGACGCTGCGCACGAACCCACTACATGCACACCTGTCCACCAGACCATTGTGCCAAGAGGTGGAATCACTGTGGCAGCGCCATTCCCTCGTGCTTGCTTCGATGGTACTTCATGTTGCGCTTGTTCGTGAAAGCCTGTCCACACACATCACAGTGATAGGGCTTCTCACCCGTGTGCGTGCGCTGGTGCCGCTTGAGGCTGCTGAGATGTGAGAAGGTCTGCGCGCATACGCTGCAGCAATACGGCTTCTCAACCATGTGTGTCCGCTCGTGGACATTCAGGCTGCTACTGTTTGAGAAGCACCTGCCGCATGTGATGCAGCGGAATGGCCTCGTGGCCATGTGTGTGCGCAGGTGCACGTTGAGGTGGGCTTCCGATGTGAAGGTTTGTACGCACATCTTGCAAGAGTAGGGCCTCTCCTCACCCCACTGAATGACCCCCTGACCACCACCACCACCACCGCCACCATCAAGAGGGTGGTACTGGGGGATTGGCATCATTGGAGGCCCCACGGTTTGCCGGCCTATGCCCGCCCATGTCTCCTCACCAGTCTCCGTCATCTGCAGCGATGTGTGAGAGATGCAGCCCATGGTCGTGTTCATGGACTGGAAGCCAAGATCTGAAGGTCGTCCATTTATGTACATGTCTGCGTTTATCATGAGGGAGATACACATTGAACAAAGTTATTTTTTTTTACTTTATGAAATTTAAGGCAGCAGATGATAAGCATGTGCCGATGTGTCTCCGATGGTGTTACGAGCTGCATTAAAAGCGCGTCATTCCAAGTAGCCTCAGGCCATGACTCCTTGTAAAAAAGGTGTCAGTTTTGTTGCCAAATAAAAGGGTAAAAAAACAATTATCAGATATCAGAAATGTTTATGCGACATCTTCCACATAGCAATGTACTGCTCACACTGCCTGTGTTCCAAATATAAAAAAAAATTATCGAATGTTGCCAGTGAGAATAATTGGAGTATAACCTGGGATAAAAGTGAAGAATTATTTTTTTTACTTTTTATAAAAATCTATATTCAAATGGATTGTTTCTTACCATCTTGGTCTTCCAATTTTATTTTGTGCAACGGCTTGTTTGGACTGGAGTCTTCGGAAACCAAAGTTGCAACTTCTCCCGTGTATTCTGCACAGAGCCACGTGTTCATAAATGGTTATTTGACGAAATACACAATAATTTGGCATTCTCTCCTCAATGTCGACTGAGATACATTGCACATTAAAAGCATTTTGTCCACTTGGAGATGTGTATGATGACCGAATTATTGAATACAGATCTTGTGCAACTGTCGGTTACATTTATTTTACCAAGTGAGAACCCACGAAGACTGCAATTATTATTTTATAAGGGAAACGTGACAAAATACTTTTAAGCACTGAGACAGTTATAGTGTGTATACATATGTGAATTGTGTTATGCATGTACATAGTGTAGCATACGTGTAGTGTTGTGGCTTTTTTGTAGAGAAGGCTCCGCGTGTCTCGAGCTGTAGACAATTATGTCCAAGAAATATTGGGAGCATTATAAATTGCATTATTATTGTTCTAAAACAAGGTCAATAAGGTCATCCAGGAGGTTCTTGGGACAAGAGCTGGATTGATAGCCGAGTAGTTATGATTATGGTAGATTATTCCCCCCCCCCCCTCCACTCCCGCATCCCTCTTGCTATAGGCATTGTCTATGGTGCACCCCATTCAAGTCATGATCAACTGCATTGACTGGAGGTGGATATATGTTACTGGAGTTTATACATTTTTTTAACTAAGAACTCAAAAGACCAGGAGAGTCATTTGCAAGATTGACATCTGAATCAGAATATTTAGACTGGAGGAATCTGATGAGCTATGCAGCTCTTTTTTCACATGTACAGCACAGCAGCAGACGTGGCTGTGAACCGTGACCACCAGAGATGCTCCTACATTGTGGTAATCAGCAAGACTTGAAACCACAGGATATGGCCATGATGCAAAGCTTGCTTGGACCAGAAGACAGACAAATTCAAAAGCAGAGATGAGGCATCTTCAGGTAAAAACAACTTCGGTTGCTTGGCTGGGCTCCTGAACTACATGTGTTTTGAGAGAGAGTTGTCGTAGATGCACCTCGACTCGCCACAAGTGCCGTGGTGACGTTACCACCACTTAGTGGTGAATGGCAGCTGCCATTGTGAGTGGTAGATGCAAATACATAGTTTCCCACGAGTGTTTAACTATTTGTATTGGCTAAGTTGTCGCTTGGAGTGTTGCGACCTGCTGTCATGCACTGTCATATCTGATGGCAAGATGACACCATGACGATAGCATGTGTGTAATATACCATGTGTGTAATATACCATGTGTGTATATAGTGTATTGTGACGATATAATTATTTAATCGTGTTGAAGGTGTGTTGCAAAGTGCAGTGACTGATTCAGAAAATGGGCCGAGACTGTCAAACTAGCCACGTGGGGATCATAGGTTATGAAATGACAGGTTGTTAGCTCTCATATAAACCCATGTCTCCATATTAAAAACAAGAGTTTTAGTCTCAATGGGCTCTCATTTTGTTATATATATATATATAAATAAAGAACATTTACATATTGGTGTATGTGTACTTTAATTTGCGAGTATTGCCATCCCATCATGGAGTTGTCCTTTAACCTGGCAAAGGGTGAAGCTGGGGCTGGAATCTACATCTGGGATCTGGACTGTAAACTCATCTGACCGCTCCATTGTCTTGGGTTCCAAATGCCTTATGGAATAACTGTGCACAATGCATTTGATTTGCTATTTGCATGGCACTATGCCCTATTATATAAAATATAGGGCTGTAAATCATGTGCTACAAGACCTGCAACTTACTCAGCTGGTGAGATCTGTCGGGACAGCAAGTGGACTCTGGACTCATATCTGTAAAATGTTGAAGATCATTCGCTTGTACTCATGGGTTTTTTTTTGGGCACTCCAATTTCTTTCCACTTTACGAAAGAACTGGCCAAACGTGAACAAGAAGGACTCAGGCTTTCCCATGTACATTAAATTAGTATTAAAGGTAGATTGGTCCCTGCCATAGTGTAAAAAGTATCTACTCGGACAAAATTAGTCTCTACGTGACCTCTGCAAAAGATTACCAAGTGGTCTCATCTTTGTCTAACAGTCATCACACATATAATCCCTTGAGGATTTTAGGGCATTACCTTCTTTCAGCAGGTGCTCAGTGTGTATAGATAATTCATTCCTCTCCTCTGAGGGCAGCTCTTTATTGACTGCCAGGTCCTTGTATTCAACATCCGCTGTAGGTGGAGTGCAGTCAGCAACGCAAATTTTAGGGTTCTCCATGGCTCCCAGCCTCTGCACAGATAGCAGCAGCTCTCGGCTCAAGCCGCTGAACAGCGCGTGTAGCACGTCCACTAGGCCTTCCAGCGTCACGTCACCAGGAGAGGAAGCGGAGTCGTGGGGCTCGGCGCCCTGCAGGGCCTTCACCACCTGCCGTAGCACGGCATAGAAGCCGAAGGGCAGGCGGTCGCGTGCCGTGGCCAACAGCTCGGCCCGCACGAGGCCGTCCCTGATGCAGGCGCGCAGGACCCCATAGTCCCGGATGCCCAGCTCCGAGTTCATGGCCTGGGCCACCTCCTCATTTACGCCCTGCGCCTCCAGCCATGCCGGGAAGTCACTGCTCGGCTCCAGCACCGCGGTGGTCACTGTGTACGCCATTCTGATGGGATGTAGTGGGCAATTCCAACAAGAAAATACATGTAATGTCTCGGGTAATTATTTATTTTAAGCATCCCGTTTGGGAAATGCCATGAGATTCCAGATTTTGTTTAAGTGACCAACTGACTCTGGTTTTGGGCCAGTCTGTGCTGTAATTGAGCGAATTAGAGTTGGGACTATCGACCGACTACTTGACTATATTTTCATCTACTACGTTTTTGTAGTCAATTACTCAGGCACGTTTAACAATGGCAGCTGCCCGCACATTCTGCCTTCCGAAGGCAGAATACCCCTACAAGCCAAATCCAGTGTTGCACGGCTCGTTATGCCAAGCCAACACACGTGGGAACAGAGGGGGAGATTTTTACCCCAATTGCTATGTGATTATTCGGATGATCAAACCTAAATCAGTAATGAATCCTCCAAAATAAGCCAGCCGATACTCAGCTATAGACTGAATTGGCCTGAGCTGTGGATACGATTGTCTGGGTTACAATGATTTTTGGATGGTTAGAATCGACTCAATCTTTGTGAGTCACGAATGTGTGATGGGGAACCAATTAGGGGGAGGCGAGGCAATAAAGTGATTGGGATGTGGTTGCTAGATTACACTATTTAAGGGAAGTGAACGAGTTGAGATCCTATCTTAATCTGGCTTTCTATCTTCTGCCTGATCACGCTGCTGCTTCACAGTAGATAAGCAACATAAAAAAACATCTGCCCTAACAGTATCTGGCCTTGGTCGCTGGACTCTTTGTCTTTACCAGTGTTCTTCACGAATATTCAGAGGTGGTGGGGAGGGCACTTTCGCCTATAAGACATCAGTGTGAGGGTGGCCGCACATGTGAAACCATTGTCACCCCACCCCCTCGTCTGGTATAAATTAGGTAGAGTTGCAAGCCCTGCAATTGCCCTTGCTAACACCGCTGCTGGCAGAAGGGCTTTAATTCTACGCTGGCGCAGACGATTTCAGAAGAGGTCAGAATCTGAATTATTTATTCAAATCGTCGGAATCCGATAAGCTTACAGAGATATTTTTTCAGAGATGTCCAGTCAGGTGGTCGTACCCACACTTGACCCCACCACACACGACCTGTCCCAATGAACCGTAGCTTGCGGCGTGGGTCCCCATTCATACTGCAATGCTGGGTGGCCAGAGGCGGTGTGGGGGATGGGGATGAACGTGGTTCAGAAAGGTAAACCTCTTATTCCAATAGCCGCAAGCCTGGGTGTTCGAACCTTGATTGGCAAGTTCGGTGACCTTTAACCTATAAGGATGAATTCAGCATCACACGACGTCAAATTACACCGTCGACCAGCGATCACTTTACGATTATATTGTCAATGAAGTCCAGTAAAGTGTAAGACAATGGGTTTTTTTTTATCGCACCGTCCCCTCTGCCGCCCACCACCTCGCCCAGACGTCACCAAAGCGCAACTAACCTGTCTGGCTTCAGGTGCCATCATTCCACGTGAGATTTGTCAACGGCACGCGGTCAAAATGAATTAAGCAGAGTACATATGTTAACGGGGGTTTTAAAATAATATAAAATCAGATGCAAGTGAAAAAAATCGCTTACCTCGTGGAATGACTTTTTTGGGGTTAAAAAAAAAATGGTGTAAATATTTGTTGTTGTTGTTGTTGCTGCATGCGGTAGCTTCCAACGCAAAAGAATAAATCCCTAAAAGGACCTCCCCCCCCCCCAAAGCCTTTCGGGCTCTGCGGAGACTCCTCGGCCTCCTCGTCTCGTGAACAGAGACGACGGCTCGGACTGCAATTGGTGGACTGGGGGCGTGACGTCATCGTGACGCGTGCGAAGAGCGGCGCCACCTTGCCTGGGGGTTGGTTGGAGGTTGGTGGGGGGAGGGGTTGGAGGGTATTGGGGGGTTAAGGCGGGGGGGGAGGGGGAGGGGGGGTGGAGGCGGATGGGGGATGGAGGCAGGGGGGGGGGAGGCGGAGGGGGGGCGGAGGGGGGGCGGAGGGAGGGGGAGTGGAGGCGGTGGGGGGGGCGGAGGGAGGGGGGATGGAGGCAGGGGGGGGAGGCGGAGGGGCGGAGGGGGGGCGGAGGGAGGGGGAGTGGAGGCGGTGGGGGGGGCGGAGGGAGGGGGGATGGAGGCAGGGGGGGAGGCGGAGGGGGGGCGGAGGGAGGGGGAGTGGAGGCGGTGGGGGGGGCGGAGGGAGGGGGGATGGAGGCAGGGGGGGGGAGGCGGAGGGGCGGAGGGGGGGCGGAGGGAGGGGGAGTGGAGGCGGTGGGGGGGGCGGAGGCGGGGGGGCTGGAGGCGGCAGGGGTGGGGGGTGGGGGATGGGGGCGGAGGGGGTTGGTTGAAGGCGGGAGGGGGGGATGGAGGCGGAGGGGGTAGGGGGTGGAGGGGGATTGAAGGCGGGAGAGGATGGAGGCGGAGGGGCGGAGGGGGGGCGGAGGGAGGGGGTATGGAGGCGGAGGGGGGGACTGAGGCGGAGAGGGGGGACTGAGGCGGAGAGGGGGATGGAGGCGGGGGAGATGGAGGCGGGGGGGGCTGGAGGCGGAAGGGGTGGGGGATGGGGGCGGAGGGGGTGGGGGGTGGTGGGGGATGGAGGCGGGGGGTGATGGAGGCGGAGGGGGATGGAGGCGGGAGGGATGGAGGCGGGGGGGGATGGAGGCGAGGGGGGGGCAAGATGAACAGTTGAATTTATGTGCCATTAAAAAGGGCCATTGTCCGAAACGTCACCTATTATATATTTTTCCACAGTATTATTTACCAATGTGTTAATTGTGCGTGTGGGTTCGATCCCAACCCTCACACCTGCTGTAGATTTGGAGTTTGCATCTCTCTCTCCCTGTGATCGCATGGATTTTTCTCCGGGTCCTCCGGGTTTCCTCTCCACATTTAGAATCAACATCACGCGTTTAGAGTACAGTATTTGGCTACTGCAATACATTTCCACGTGATAAGCCACTTCGTTTTGCTATCGTTTGTGGCCAGATCGTTTCTGAAAAAGTGCTTTATGGCTCAGTGGGTCTTACCCGGTAAAATAAAAACAGTTTCGTAGTTTAAAATAAAGATTATTTAGGTCATGCCAATAAAAAAAAAACCCACTGCTCTCCAATGTTAGGTAGCTCTTATGAGGCAGTCATGTCCCATCACAAGGGAGAAAAACAAATAGACAATACTTTTACTGGTAGGAACCTCCTGGTTACATCAGCCCACAGGGGATTATTGTGTCCGTCCGTCGTGCAGGGAGGGGCTGGGTGGGGAGGGGAGGGTGGGGAGGTGCTGGGTGGGGAGGGGCTGGGTGGGGAGGGAGGGTGGGGCTAGGTGGGGAGGGAGGGTGGGGCTGGGTGGGGAGGGTGGGGCTAGGTGGGGAGGGGAGGGTGGGGAGGGGCTAGGTGGGGAGGGAGGGTGGGGCTAGGTGGGGAAGGGAGGGTGGGGAGGGGCTGGGTGGGGAGGGTGGGGAGGGTGGGGCTAGGTGGGGGTGGGAGGGGTGGGGCTGGGTGGGGAGGGGCTGGGTGGGGAGGGAGGGTGGGGCTAGGTGGGGAGGGGAGGGTGGGGAGGGGCTGGGTGGGGAGGGGGTGGGTGGGGAGGGTGGGGCTAGGTGGGGGTGGGAGGGGTGGGGCTGGGTGGGGAGGGGCTGGTCACCCCGTGGTGCCCTTATAAAACTCAACGTTTAACCTACTCACGCCGGCTTGTGCCCGCCCTCAAAGTCGGGCATATTTGCGGAATACACCACGCCGCCGTTGACCCTGGCCATTGACCTACCAGCTCCCTCCGCAGGAATGTGTTTTTTGCCCGTATTGAAACGGCTGTATGGACGTGAAAACTTAATTTACCTGTTACAAGAATACGGGTAAACCGTATGGGTTGACAGCTTTTGGAATGTGAGCATCTGCCTGCTGATGATCTGATGCGATTGATGGTTCCACGGGCATCTTCGAGGAGCAATGTCAAAGCCAGGAGCTATGCGATGGTTATTTGGGTCTCGAATTAAGGCAGTGTTATTTACGAATGTGGTCATTAAATCCTTTATATTAAGTTCGCTTGCTTGCGTGCTTGCTTGCTTGCTTACGACCGTGCAAATCTTTCGGTCGTTTTTTAACCCACTTCCCGTGATCCAATCGAGCTGACATTTTCCACACAGACTCGTTGTGCGTGACAATTAATTTTCGTGAAAAAAAATTCGCAAATTTTACACTGTTTAGGGAATTTTTTAAAATATTTAATTACAAATTGCTTAATGGTGGCAGACAATCATCTGACCCATAGGTGGCAGCCATCTCAAGCCAGAGGACGAGAACACTCTAGCCGCCACGCATATAAAGGATTTATAGTGAAAAACTTTGTTTTTACGGGTTTACTTGTTTTTCTTGTTTGTTGGTCGTTTTTAAAGCGCAACACTGCCATAGCTGCAGCATAAAAAACAATTACAAGAGGCCCTTGAATATCGCGGGGTTACTTTCATGGGAAGTGCCGCTTAAGTCTTATCTAAATTAGTGGGTTTAGGTCATCATCATCATCGTCACGATCTATGGACAGATTGGTCGCGATAGTCGATGGGTCGAAATCGCGAACGATGCACCCGCGATATTCAAAGGTCACCCCCTAGGGGCCGTCCATAAATGACGTCACGCACCTAGGGGGATGGGGGGGGGTCAGACATTTGTGACGATGTGTGACGAAGGGGGGGGGGGGTTGAGAAATGTGACGTCACATCAAAATGCGCCACTTTAAATAAATATAAACAACGCGTTCTACTTAATTAAATAGTCTTTTTAATACATGTTTTCTCGTACAACATCAGAGTGCAGCGCCACATTAAATACGCACTACAATAACAAGAGTTTAAAGCGATTTGAAGCATTTTGATTTAAAGCTTTCGTGACTGCAGGAATTCATATTCTTTGTTCTTTCGAGTAAAGTCACGTTGAAGGGAAATAATAAAATAAATGTGTATTTTTATTATTATTTTATTTCCCTTCTACGTGACTTTACCGAAAGAACCAAGAATACGATTTGAAGCATGTTTTTTTTTGGGGGGGGGGGGCAGAGCTTTGTGACGTCATATTTGAGGGGGGGGTCTGACTTTTTGTGACGCCATGTGACGAAAGGGGGGGGGGGGTCAAAAATCGTCAAAAATCGCGTGACGTCATTTATGGACGGCCCCCTACAGTAAAACACTGTTGCGGTGGCGTGGGTGGCGTGGTTCATATTCTTTTTTTTAAGTAAATTGCCACGGTCCCTTGGTATCCAATTCAATGGTAGGGGGGAGAAGGAAGAGACTGTGGGTGTCATCATCACCGCGACCCCTGACCCGACCAGGGAAGGGGGGTCGACCCGAGCCTCATTCTGTTGCAGCCACCGGGCGACTCGAAACGCGACACCGTGAGGGAGGACGCCGTGGAGGTGAGGGGGGTGGTGGTGGTGTGGAGAGTTTCTTCCTTTCTCGGGAAGAATCGTCAGCTGTTGGTGGTGGCGGCGGTGGTGGCGGCGGTGGTGGTGGTGGCGGCGAGGCGACGGGTTGGTGGTTTCCACTCCCATCGACCCACCCACTCACCAATTTAATTTGTGGGTTTTTTTTCAATCCCAGAGTTATCGTGGCAGGCACAGCTGTATCGGCTCCCCAAGGTCCTTCACCTACCCATAGGTAAGATTGTTAATGGGATCCGCCTCGATGTTGGGGGGTAAAAAAAGTCTTAATCGCGGCGTTATTGCAGCAACAACAACAACAACCCTCTCGCGCAGTCTCCCAATGATCATAATCGTCCGCTATGGGTCCATCCACTGCTGGATGAAGCGGATGGCCACATCTCTACGATGCTGCGATGTTGTAACTAACAATACCCCCTCCACCCCGACCTTCTCCTTACCCCCACGACACCTTACACACATTTTTTTTTTAAACAACCACGAATTAATGGGTTTTAAATCAACCCCGTGGGTGGTTGGGGTGGGGGGCCTTGTGAGATGGATATCGCTTTCGTGATTGCGTCCGTGGGTCAGCCCGTGTCCAATTGCGTTCGGTCGAAGACGTTAAACCTATAGGCGACTTGGGCAATACAAATGGTGACGTGCTCGGGAAGGGACGAGGCCCTTTCTGTACTGCAGCAGTGGATTGATCATGGCTGGTGCTGATGGTCGTACATGTACACGGCAGCAGCATTGCTAATCAGCTCTGCGGCTTATTGACGAGCTCCGCTGGTGTGCCTCTCATTTCAAAGTCAAGTCAGTCGTGCTGTCTCCCTGCCTCCACTGCGGTCGTTAATCTTCCAAAGTTTCTCGCATGTTTTTGTGTCATGTCTGTATGATACGTCTGTTCGTTGTTTGCCGTCATGTTTGTCGTATCGTCATGTAGGTCCGTCTGGGCTCGTCTGTTTGTCAGGTCCGTCTACCGAGACGTCTGTAAAAAATAGCTTTATAGCTCATCCGGATGCCTCCCAGGACAAATAAAGATTCTGATTCAGTCAGTCGGTCTGCCCTGTCTGTTCGTCAGTCCGTGTTCGTCTGTCCGGCTGTCTAGCTGTCTATTGAACCACTCTTGTTGCGGACGTCACCGTCTATCATCACAACTGATTATAACTTGCGGGGTGTATTTTAAAAGTGTGCTGATAACAGCTTGGCACCGTCAGAATTCCGTTGCTGATGGTGATTACATACATCATGGGACCTCCTGCTCACCCCGAGCGAGCTCTCATTACTCTGATAGTGATTGTTTTTGTGCTGTACGCCTTTTGGCGTCCTCTGGTCTAACACCTTTTGAGACTAGGCTCCGAAGAAAGCTGTCTCTGGTGTGGACCAATCCGTTTCAAAGACAATGCATATATTATCAGAGTATGTTTTTTGTTTGCATTCTGACCACAAGTATTGTGGCTAATGCAGACATGATTCCTTGTAAAAGGTTTCAGTTTGGTGTTTTAACATCTTAACACAGAAAAAAGGGGAAAACCTATTCTCATCCATTACATACATGTCAACTCATGGGTTACCCGTATTCTTGTACAGGCAAATTGAGTTTTCAGGTCCATATGGCGTACGGCCGTTTCAATACGGGCAAAAAATAACGTGTTTGTATATTTGTGTTTCTCCTTTGGCATGGGACTTTGTAGGATGAACGTTGAGATTTATATGGGCATGGGGTGAGTGGGTGACCAATACGGTCTGATTTGGGCTGTAATAAGCCCAATTCGAATGATTGTCCTGTTTCCTCATATCCACAGGCAAATGCGTATCGAGTCAGGGGTGCATATAATTTGAAGGGCAGTTGGTAGGAGGGCGGATAGGATCAGTTTCACTCTCACTGGCAAACGAGAAGCAGAGTACAATTCAAAAGGAGTGCCGATTTAACCTCCGATTAGTGCAGCTGGCTACGTGCGGTGCGACAGAAGTTGAACATACATATACATGTATGATGTGGGGTGATAACAATTTAACGGCAATACTATAATGATAAACCACAGCGTTTGTCGGTCTACACTGGTCAAGTAAAATTGTTGTTTAGAATAACGTAACCGAATACAACCATATGTTGATCAATGTGGCTTGGCGAAGGTGGGGCCGCAAAGCCGGTTCGGATATCACTCCCCACTGATATTAGCCATGGCAGGGTATCAACTAGGGTGGCTGGGTTCACAGTGCAGATCGCCTAACCACTGCTCCACTGCTGAACCTATTTTGAATGATCGGAGTTTTGTTTGGTGTGTGTAGAAAACTATAGTGAGTGGAGAAAACCACATGTATGAAAGGAGAGCATGCAAACGCGATTTAGCAATGTTGGAAAGCTGACCTGGTTTGTTACTTAAAATAAATCCAATAACACTCAAATCGATGGCTATATTTTATTATTGGATTTTCCTCCACACCCCATCAGGATGGCGTGTGCAGTGGCCACCCCGGTGCTGGAGCCAAGCGGGGACTTCCCGGCATGGCTGGAGGCACAGGGCGTGAACGCGGAGGTGGCCAGGGCCATGGACTCGGAGCTGGGCATCCGGGACTACGGGGTCCTGCGTGCCTGCGTCGGGGACGGCCTCGTGCGGGCCGAGCTGCTGGCCACAGCGCGCGACCGCCTGCCCTTTGGTTTCTACGCCGTGCTGCGGCAGGTGGTGAAGGCCCTGCAGGATGCCGAGCACCACGATGGGACGCCGCGCTGGGACGACGCCGCCGCTGCATCCTCCCCTGGCGACGTGACCCTGGGAGGCTTGGTGGATGTGCTGCTCGCACTATTCAGCGGCTTGAGCCGGGAGCTGTTGTTGTCCGTGCAGAGGCTGGGGGCCATGGATGGTGCCGGTACATATGTTGAGCCCTCGAGTCCACCTGGGGAGGAAGTTCAACACCAGGATGACGTGACGGCATGCAGCGCGGCAACGGAGTTGCTGGAAGCGAGCGAGTGTGAACCTCCACCTTACAGTGAGTTTGTACTTTTCTCATTCAATGTATTGAAGTCCTCACCCATCGTAATATACGTGTAGGTTTTCAGAACACACTGAAACGGTGGTGGCTATGCATTCCTGTAATCCAGCACAGTGGAGACAGGGTTGGTGGATCGACCTAATCTTGTGACACTTCCTGTGGGGGTGTGGAGGTGCCATATCCTGGCTCGCCAGGAGATGGCATACAGCAAAAATATGGACTCCATCGGTTCCGTCCCCCTCGTACACGTGACTTTTCTCACAGGGATCGAATGCACGACGTCCTGCATCCCAGGCAAGGGAGTTAACATCTCGCCACTGTAGTGCCAAGAAAGACCCTAGAATGGACCTAGGAAGATCCTTGTTGAACCACGAGATAGACCCCCACTTAAATTACACTCTTACTGAAACCAAAAAGAGTGACGTAAGCGGGAGAGATCCTGACTGAAACTGAGAATAGACCCTCTACTCAACCTAGAGCGATGTTTCTCAACTTCAATTCTCGTGATCCATCCTTTTTGTGGTTACCAGTCTTTCTGTTCTCTCCCACTTTAGTCCTTTGCTAAATCGCATATCTTTTGCAGAAATTCCCTCAATCCCATTTTATCTTTGAGCGTTCTTCATTTCACTTTATAGACCCTTTCCAGTTGTCAAATCAGCATTTTTTTCTGCCTTTTTTGTCCCCTACATCCTTGCAGTCCTTTCTTCACCAAGCTGTCATATAATAGAATGTGCCCAACTCGCATATGTATATTATTGTGCACATTGATCTACTGCACACTGCATTGTACCTGATGGTTGGTAATCAAGGGCATGCTATGAAGGGCTATTTCCCAAAACGTCGCCTGTTATAAACGTTTCC
Organism: Lethenteron reissneri; assembly: GCF_015708825.2. NCBI lineage: Eukaryota > Metazoa > Chordata > Hyperoartia > Petromyzontiformes > Petromyzontidae > Lethenteron > Lethenteron reissneri. The sequence continues at coordinate 11,800,996 of NC_083842.1, read as the reverse complement.
ATTTAAGGCTACAGTGTTATTGACGAATGTATTCAGTTTTTGTTCTTTGTACCAGTCGGGGTCGCAAGGACTGAACTTGAGAAACACTGCCGAGAGAGAGAGAGACCCCTATTTAAATCAAGAGACCCCTACCAAAGGCACAGATATTGTAAAACTTGTAATTGAATGTGTCTTTCGGCAGATGAGACGGGGGAGAATCTGATACCGAACGTGGACTTCACCGGCTTGGAATGGTCGGGACACATCATTAAAATGGAGACTTGCGATCACGGTGAGGTGTTCCGTGTGCCTGCACAGATACCGTGTATATTGCAAGGGTGGACCTATAGCCATTGCACTGTGGAAGTCAACACAGGTGTCCTGACTTTGAGTGTGCATTTCCAGACGAGGTGGAAGAGGCTGTGGACGATGGTGACTTGATTTACAGAGAGCGCACGCTGCAAATGGACCCATCTAATGGTATGACGGCTGTGCACTCGTGCAGTTCAATTGTCCTTTAACACCTCTTTTCCACTGGCACATCTGAGCTGCAACAGTGCGTATGAATCAGAATCTTTATTTATCCTGGAGAAATCCGATTAGCTATGAAGCTCTTTTTTACAGATGTCTGGTAGGAGCTGGTTAGAAAGTTACAACAAACAATACAACTAAAACGACCAGTACAAAGTTTATGTGACATCAGTCAGGGGCATGGCTGGCTTCTGCAGTGGAAAATCAATCAGGGGCCTCCTGGAGCTGTGCCGAGGTGGCACAGCATGGCCCTGGAACCTGGCTCGGTTAACCTCCCGAGGGTCCATTGAGGTTCAGCATCTCGTGCGGCAAGCATGGCTCGCATAGTTGTCATAGTCAAACCTGTCTCCCTGCTCAAACGAGCCATGGGCAGGGCTCATCTCGGTTGGTGGTCTAGTGCCAGCAGTGAAAATTCCACATTCCTATGTTGGGCATCAATTGCTCCATGCGACGTCCACTGTTGACTTCCCACAAAAAGGCTCCTTTACACCTACTCTAAACAATCGGTGCCAGAGCGAAGCATGGACTAACTGACAGGATGGTATTGAATTTAATAATCAAGGTATTTAAATGGAGCATTTAAGTTAATTTGATATCAATAAAAAAATACCTTGAATGATACCACCTGGTCCTCCTCCACCTCCACTATCAACTCTTCATTCTCCACTTCTTCCATCCATCATCTCCTCTTCTCCCTTCTTAAACTCATCCGTCACCTCCGTCGTCATCTCCACTTTCTCCACCTCCAGGCCAAAGCTCCTCCTCTGCGGGCTTCATCATCAAGGACGTCACCTCGCTGCAGGACTCTGCCTGCCAGACGCTCACCAACCTCTCGGGCCGCTATCCCCGTGCCCGCCGATCAGCCCCACCACGACGCCGCTCCAAAACCACCATCACCACCGCCACAACCACCACCATCGCCTCCTCATCCGCCACCACCTCCTCCTCCTTTACCTCTTCGGCCCCAGCATCATCGTCAACGACATCGGGACCCTTCTCTCCTCGCAGCAACACCGCTCTGCGTCCGATCGCCAAACGTTGCGCGCCCGTGCCAACGCACGCATCAACGTCAGCGCCAGCTTCCACAAACTACCGGACGCCCGTGGCCTCTGTGCCCAAGTACAGGCCCATCAGGCCCAGGCCGATGGATCCGTCGAGGGAACGCTCGCGCCCATTTGACGCTGCTGCTGCCGCCGCCGCTGCCGCCGCCACCATCGCTAACGTCGCAGCTGGCCCAGCCCTCGCAGAGCAAGGCTCGCACCGCTACCAGGTGCGTGGGCGGCAGAACTTGGTTGTGCTGCCCAGGTACTCGTGCGGGGACAAGAAGCCCGAGGGGTAGGGTTGCCGGGGGGCCCCTTTTGTCGGCTCGCATGTGGGCTTGTTCCTTGGTTATCTAATTAGTTTGAATCTCTGCACGACCATTCCTATGGTCCATTTGGCAGAATGCCATCGGGTACGGTCACAAAACTCCTGGGACTGATTTCTATGGTTTGTATGACAGGGACTGCGGTTCGTATGTTTGAGTTGCAGTGATGCCAATACCCTGTACCCACAGCAGCGTGTCATTGTACTTCTTTCATGATATACGCATGGCTTTAATTTCAGTTGGGCCTGTCCGGGTCCGTGAACCGAAATATATTTGCATACCCGGCACACCACATCCAGTATACCTCTTGCAATAGCTGTGATTGCTAGTCACGTGCCACCTACTTCATTTTCGGTCAGAAATTAAGTCCTTTATGTGATTCGTGGTTTGCCATATTTATCCAATATTCACCTCATTTTTTTTTATTTTGCGGTGAAATGTATTGGCCACTAGCGGCAGCAGAGCTAACGTGAACCCATTACGTGCAAAGGTGTATGAATAAAAAAAATGGATTCTTGCATGTACGATCCATTTCATGTATCATGCGTCCAGCTGCCGGTGGTAGTGATGGTGCCAATGACGATTATGATGGTGATGTTTATTCGAGGATAAATAATGATGGTTTGAGTTGACTTTATTGAACATATTTTTACAGTCACAACAGAGGACACGCGTATATGCAAGTAGGATTGGTAGTTCTGGAGATTGTGCCCTCTGGGGGCTGAGCTGACTGTTAAGTGGGATTTGACCTTGAAACCCTTCCCATTGTTTGCATATAAATTACAATGGATATCCATTATTGGTTGGGTTATTCATAGAGTAATAGTGGTGGGTTTAACGACACATTTTTATTTACACGATCTAACCCAAAAAACCTCTTATGGATAATATTGATCACGAAAGCCTACGTGTTACACTCGGGAGCACCTATTAAGGCCAGCATGGCACACAGGGAAATGGCAGTGGTGTGGCCACCACTACACCAATCACCTATGTCTCCCCAATGCTGATCTTCACATATACAACACCACCAGGTAACCATTTAATACTCATTTAGCTTAGGAGTGGCTAAGGCCAGGGTGAGATTCCAGTTGTCACTGACGTTTTCAGTGGCTGGGAATCGTACCCAGGTTGGAATCGCAGTGCCTTGTGCAAACTATTGCAATTAAGAGTGACGCACGATAACAACCACAGCGACCATCTGCCACTAAGTGACGGTGATGTCACTTGTACGCTTATGGCAGCCTAGGTGGACTGTGATGCCATGTAACATGTCGAAAGCTCACTGGCAGGAGCTCATGGGACATTCCCAGGTAATATGGGTTAACTGACTGAGATGACCGACACACACAACCTACGTTTCACAAATTTTTATTGTGTAGTTTGACATGTTTGGTTTTCTTGTTTGCTTCGCAAGTTGGAAGATAAAAAAAGTGTGACCGTAATTGTTGCAACATCAAAACGAACCTGTAACATATTTCATGTGATAAATAACAATAAACTCAATCAATGGAGACCATTGGAGTGTAGCGATCTTAAATTTAAAGTGCACAATAACGTTTTGACTCCTGAGCGAGTGAAGGAGACAATAATGAATTTAAGTTCTAAGTTTATTTTGTTTAACCACGTGAGAACTCTGAGAGACCAGGGTGAGTCTCATTTGCAAGAGTGACCTGGGGCATTAGCCAGTAGTGGGCGACAATTTCTATGTTTAGTCTCAAGGTGTTTGCAGTGGAACTTTCGAATTTGGCAAAATGCTGACGCCAGCACGCAATAGCCTCCTCTTGCAAATGATGTCAGGGGATCTTTAATGTCCACTGTGATGCAGACGGCATGTATCAATATTCTTGGTTCTTTCGGTAAAGTCACGTAGAATGGCTACTTGCGTTGTGGCCGAAAAGTCGTGAGAATTATTTTATTATGTTTTATTTTAATTATTTTATTATTTCCATTCTACGTGACTTTACCGAAAGAACCAAGAAGATGAATCCCTGCAGTCACGAAAGCTTTAAATCGAAATGTATCAATATGGTTATTACACCCTCAGTCTCTTATCATTATATTACTCAAGAATAAGTCTTCGTTTCACCAGGTGAAAACAAATTGAGATTGGAAGTCTTTTTGTAAGGCTGACATGGATCAAGGACTGATGACGGTGCATTGCATTTCAGACTTCCAAAACGTACACCATTAAAGAGGCCGACGAGAGGAATTCAGGTTGCACATGAGAACGAAACACAGCATGTGAAAGCATGCGGAACATACCACAGCGATTATCGTAACGGGCACATATCATCATGGTGTACTCTACTAACAAACACAACATTGTCATGAAAAAGTATAACATTTTTATCGAATGAGATCATGCGATGAGAAACAATTGAATTAACTTTCCGAGGACAGGACATGTATTAATTATATACAGTTGGGAAAAGATCACCCAAGCAATGTTTTTGGCTATTTTGTCAAGATGTGAATGTTGAGATAGGGTTGCATTTAGACGCTCTATAAAGCCAAAGAATATTGTATCAAATTTGCCCCTATTAGGATAAGTTATGTGGGAGGCACTGCTTTTTTCTATTGACAGCCCTAAGCTAATTGTGGAAATTCTATATTCCCATGGCAGTAGCTTTTCTCTACATAGAACACTCACCATTGACTTCCCACAAAATCGCAATAATGTAACCTCCTTGCAGGATGATGATGATGATGGGCTGAGGTGGTTGCCACCCCGGATTTGAATTTGTGAGCTGCGGATTATGAGTTGACCTCATTCAAATGTGTCCATTTGTGTACATTTTAATAGTACTATCAATGAGTGTCTCCTAGTCATGTGTACATTTGAATAGTACAATTAACAAAATGAATGTCTCCTAGTCATGTACCGATTAATCCCTCCAGTGTTTGGATGAATTGTCACGAATCATGGTACGAATAGATTATATAATTCTCTTTAAAAAATGGTAAAAAAATAATTGATTCTTTCACGCACGACTTGTTACATACAAAGTTATCGTAAGAATCTATTTTAGTTTATGAATCAATGCATCCTTACACGGTATAGTTTCTCGCAAATTGAATTGGCCTATAGAAAGGGATATTTGGTCCAGAGGACAAATGATGAAGACAATGCTGATATTACATATTTGAAATGAAGACTAAGGTCATGTTGGAATTGGTAGCGAGGATGGTGGTGGCGATGACAACTTCGCAACAATCGTTGCAACAGCACACTAAAGATGATGACGATTATGACGATGATTGACAATCGTGAAGATGATGATGGTGATGACAATCATAAAGATAACGACAGTGATGATGATCGTGATGATAACGGCGACACTGTTATTTCCGCAGGCGGTCGCCGCTAACTGCCAGAGCGCTGCGGGGACCCGGGCACCCCTGAACCTCCGCGCATTCCTGCAGAGGCGCGCGCCACACCTCTTTGAAGCGTGCCAGAGCACAGGCATGTTATCGCAGTCCTCGAGGAAGGAATTGGTCAAATTGGCCGTTTCCCACCTGGTCGAACGGCACGGCTTGTACGTATTCCTGAGCAGTTCGACAGTGTCGCGGTGTGGTGAGGTGTTGTCTCCCAATCAGACGGACGGACAGATATGCATACAGATATACATACAGATATACAGACAGATAAACAGGCAGGCAGAGTTAGAGAAAGGCAAGAACGCTGGCAGGATTGACCAGACACGTATGCAGACATGCGGGCATGCAGGCAGTTATGCAGCCAGTCACGCAGGCAGAAAGACAGACATACAGGCAGACCAGCAGGCAAGGCAAGCAGAGAGACAGACGGGCAGAAGAGAAAAACAGGCTGACGAAAGGTAGGCACACAAGTAGATTGGCATGCAGGCGTATATATATAGAGACCTATAAACAGGTAGATGGTCTAGCAGACAGACAAGGCACACACACAGACACATAGATAGAAAGAACAGGTAGACTGTCACAGGCACACTGATTGGCAGGCATAAAGGCAGATGGCCAGATAGATAGCTAGACATACGGACATACGCTAGGTTGTTGCTACGTAGATATACTCATTGTTCGGGATAAACTATCTGTTGTGTTTCTGTGTTTGTTACACGTATGTGCGTGTGTCCCCTCGTGTGCTGTGGTAACCGTAATAGTTGCTCACTAACACAATTTTAAAGTGAGGTTCGTGAGGCTGAAGAAGTCCTTGTCTTGGCATATGTGCAGTTAGTGTGTGTGCGTTTGTGAGGAGTGGTGGTGTAGTGGTTCGTGCACAGCACTGCAAACCTGTAGACAGGCGTTCGATGCCCAGCCATGGATGACATCAGTGGCAAGTGGATTCTGAACCTGTTCTGGGCCTCCCCTAGGTGGACTTTGCTTTAAATAAGTAGCTGGTGCGGTGTGTGAACTTTAGCACTCGAGAGACAAAGACAGCAAGGCATGGCACTGGTCACCGCCTTCACGTACGCGATATGACCTTAATAGGTACTAACGGCATTCAACCACTCAACTAATAAGGCTATATAGTGATCTTTATGCAGTATATATGTGCGGTTATATGTGCGAAAGCATGATGTATGTGTGCATCTTTGCACGTATTGTGTATGTGTAGTCCTGGGCGGTAACCGGTTAGTGTAATCCGATTACCAAAGACCAGCACCAGTACTATATTATTACCAAATATAGATATGTAGACAATATGTCTCATAAAGCTGTCTCCACTTAAATAAAAGTAATGTTTACACAACCCATAGGTCCCACGGACTTCTGGAAGTGAAAGATTTTCAGCAGTGTTGATTCATTGCAAGCAAAACTCTGAACCAGTTTTAATATAAGTGTCTACAGAGACAATGTATGTCTCTGTACACACTGAGCATAGTGCTGTCATTTATGAATTTAAATCAACCTAGCATGCATTGATTTAAAGATGCGTGGATAGCCCTTTGTTATTATGCTGCAGGATTTGGGCCTCCCCCACACTGTGCTTCTCATAACATAGTCCCACAGCCTATAGTCACCTGCTTTGCACAGTGGTGAACCATCCCAAGCACTATCCAGGCTCAAGCCTGCTTAGATCTGTCAAGATCGGGCATGTTCCGAGTTGATTAGGCTGATTTAAATGAAGTAATTTTAAACATAGTCAAGTAATTAGGTTATGTTACTTTTAAAATTACAGATATGGAATTTTATTACGATACTTCTAAAATGCTATAATCAGCAATAAGGGGCAAATTACCTATGAGGTCAAACTCCCCTCAACATTGGCTTAAGTCCATGCTTAGTAAGATAAATTAAAAACTCTCCAGCGTGCGACTGTGGTCATCCAGAACAGACCGTACAACATATAACAACGCAATGCACAGTCCACAAATACGAAGGAGACATCACAGCGATCCACTCCGCTACTACTGACCTGATTATCTGGCTTAACCACCTGAATGTAAAATTGTAGATGTTGCTCTGCATCTACATCTGCCATACGAAAGAAGAAGAAGAATACATTGCATTGTTTTAAGCAAGGAATTGTGGGATTAAAGTCTTTGGAGTCGATGTCCGGCCTGCATAACTTTACAGGAAGAACAGGATGGATACGGTATTTGTTTAATTTATTAGAAGTAAACCGCATTAGTTTATTGTATGGTTTGAAGCATAACTAGCTACTAGGATTGTTGCAATTCAATTTCAATTCAATGCATGGTCATTTATTGACACATTTTAGTCTCATTTATAGACACATTTTAATCTAATTTAAAGGTCTACTTTTCATCATTTGAATGGTTTATTCCGTCTAGTTATGTGTCCCCTTGGTTCAGTTAGTCTAGGTGTACATTACAAACATGTGCAAATTGATACATGTGTTATGAAAACCTGAGCTCGAATACAAGTTTCAGCCGCCCGTGATCAAACCGGATTCTCAAGTGTTGGGAATTGATGGTCTTAGTCCAGTCACTGTCAAATTGTTTGCTTTTTCACCTACTTTGGCTATGTCTGATAATAATTTGAAAAAAAAATCGATTTGAAAGTAATGCGAACAACATTTATCATTCACAGGGAATGTGGGAAAGTGACGCAATACACCGCTCGGCGAGAGTTCCATGACATGATGCATAGAGCAGAAGTGGGAATACGTTAAAACCTTGGGATTGCGAGTAACTTGGTCTGCGAGTGTTTTGCAAGACGAGCAATTTTTTAAAATAAATATTAATTTGATAAACGAGCGAGGTCTTGCAATACGAGCAGTACGTGTATACGCTTTGTCTGCCGAGCGTCATGTGATCACAACTGATGTACGGGTGCTTTGATATACGAGTGCTTTGGATTACAAACGCGTTTCCGGAACGAATTATGCTCGCAATCCAAGGTTTTACTGTAGGAGAAATACTTTTTTGTAATAAAATCATAATGGAGATCCAATTTTAATACATTAAGTATTACACTGCATGTATCAGGCATTGAGGCATGGTTTTGGGGGGGGGGGGGGCTTATCATGACGCCGCATGGGTCTTTCTGTACTCCCCCAACACCCTCTAGCTACCCAAGTTCCGTGGAGAAGACGAGCATCTCCCAGGAAATAATCGACATCTTCCCGTCCCAGAGACTGGACATCGGGGGCTCTAGTGTCACTGGCCATGTGAGTTTATTTACCTAATCTGCTGGTTATATTCTCGGGTAGATGAGTGAGTTTAGCAAATGAGTGAGTGGGTATGTGACCGAGTATGTGGATATGTTATTGGTTGAGAATGTGAGCGATTATGTTGGTGGTTGAGTAAGTTGGTAAAAGAGTGGGTGGGTGAGTACATATGTTGAACTTCTTTCGCACCGTATGTAGCCAACCGTGCTAATCGAGTAATTTTGTGCGTACGATTGTGAGCGAGTGTGTTGGCAAGTAACTGTGTAAGTGACTGAATTAGTGAGTAGGTGCGTAGGTATTGTGGGTGGGTAACAATGTGGTAAGTAAGTGGGTGAATAAGTTGGTGGTAAGAATGTGAGTGAAAAACATTACATTTATTGCAAAAGAGTCCTTAAAAAGACATTGACCAAGCAACCCCGTGCAGGATCCTTCTGAAAATGAGTCTGACACTGAGTTAGAATTTAATAATCGTCGTTAATATTATTTCAGTACAGGGGTGGACAAACCACAGCTCAAAAGCCGCATGCGGCTCCTGGATTGTTAAAAGTGTGGCTCAAGAGATATACAATTGTTTTACTTTTCAATGTAACCTCATTTGAAATAGGAAAAATCTGCAGAAGCAGGAGTGGCCCGGGGCACTTGCACCTGGCAACAGAGCCAAACATGATTACTCCTGGGGAGCTTTCACAAATGCACACCGGCCCCGCAAATCTTGCTGCTCTCAGCCATATGAAGATTTTTTGCATGTGGCACGTACGGCGAGGAAGTTTGGCCACCCCCGTTACAGCATAACAAATACGCACGATCCGCATCGAACAATCTTGCGCCTGTGTCTGCCACAGGAACATTTTTACGACCCTCAGGGCCACACGGGATTTGTAGAAGTCCGTCTGCGGAATCTGCGGCGCAAGCTGAACGCCGACCAGAAAAAATTCTCGAAAAGGCACAAGCGGAAACTGGAGGAGGGCGGGTGCGGCATGGCGGCGGCGATGGCCGTCAAGCGGAGCCGGACACTGCTGCTGGACCCGAGCGACGCCACGAGCGACCCAGAGCAAATCCCGCGAGATTTCCAGCGCCTGGTGGCTATTCCCGGTCTGGTGAGTTGAGTCAGATTGCGGGTGGTGGTTGTGTTGGTGGGTGGGTGGGTGGCTGGGTGGTGTGGATAGAGTGGTTGGATGAGTTTTTGATTGAGTGGGTGATTTAGTGAGTAAGGTGAATGAATGGGTAAGTATGTTAGATGAAATTGTGATATTGTGGGTTATTGAGTGTTGGACGATTACGTGGGTTTGTATGTGAGTATGAGTGAAAGAGGCGATGAGTGAGTATGAATGGGTGGGTGAGGGTGGTGTGTGAATGAATGTGTATATGAGTGGGTGTGTTTATGCGTGAGAATGTGATGAATTTGGTCATGGAGTGATTAGGCAAGTATGGGTGTGTATTTGAGTGAGGGTAGGTGGGTGGATGTTTGGATAAATATGTAGGTAGGATGCACGTGTAAGTGGTTGGGTGACTATGGATGAGTGTATTGGCAATGCCATCAATGTTTAGTGACAATTGCAATATTCTAGAGATAATAATAATGACCCTAATTATTATTTGATTGATGACGACAACGACAGTAATGGGGGGGCACCTTTGACCCCGCTGACGAACATCGCGGTTAAAAATCTCAAAATTGTCCCCCTCGCCCAGCTCGATGCGGAGTTCGACAAAATCTCATACGGGAAGGGACGCAACTTTGTGGAGCGGTGGGAGCACACGTACGTGCCTAAGCTGCGCCGGCTCGCCGTTCACGAGTCCGAGGACGTAAAGATCCTCCTCCGGGATGTGGAGGTGGCAGCTACCCCCGGTGAGCACGGTCCACACACACCCCCGCTCTTTCAGCCACAGAGAGACGCGGCTGCAAGGCAGCCCCCTCGAAGGGAAGGCGCAAACAGAAACGAGTAAGAACGTGTGTATTTTGAATTTATTTCACACCATACATAGCCAACCGTGCTAATCGGAGGTGCGGAGCAAAAAAATGCGTGGATTTACATGACGCTTTATTACAGTGCAGGGGTGGACACACTTTGCACCTCCAATCAGCACGATTGGCTACATACGGTGCAAAAGAAGTTCAGCATACATACATTCTTTCCAATGTACGTGCGTCCGCGAGAGTATTTAATTCTCGAAAACTAAATTATCTGGAACGCACCCGATCTCGTCAAGATCTCAGAAGCTAAGCAGGCTTGAGCTTGGGGTTGCGTGGTGGGCAGCAGTGAGCAGCGCAAAAAATCTATTGTAGTACGAAACAGTAATTTATTAACACAGAAGATGCATTCCTGCAAAGTGCTGCATTAAGTGCAGAATTACTGACTATATATATACACACTACGGGGAATGAATAAATAAAAATTGCAAATTTGAATCACATTTGCACTTTTAAATGATCCTTGCAGTTATCCCATGGCAGGGCAAATAACCGAGATGAGGGTATGCCGCATAATGTATCATTCCGCATACTGTATCATTCTGCGTACAACATCATACAGCTTAGCCGCGCAGCTCAAGAAAGTAGTTCATTGTCGACTGCTCAGAAACTGCGTCATAACGGGGGGCGCGTTCCGCTTTGTGTGAAAAGTGTAACCCCCATGGAAGAACCTCGTTATAGCAAAAGCACATTTTATGAACACACGTTAAGCGAGGATTTCAATTGCTTCTATATTCCCACCTCTATACTCTCTGCCATCACCAACATCACACTGACCAGTGTGGTGAAGTATGGTCACCCCCACAAACCCACATAATATGCAGAGGCCCTCATCCAGCGATGGACTGATACAGGGCTGTACATTTTTACTATATTGAGATGTTTGGGCAATTATTTTGCAATGAGTGTTTCATGTGTGTGGAGAAGCAAACCCGCATATGGTTGGGATAGCACTCAACATCTTCCACAAACGGGTACCCACCCGCTTTCTGTAACGATTTTTACTCGGCAGTCTCACCAGCCCAATAGGTCAAGAGTTTCACAGCATGTGACGACAATCTACGCCTGATTCACCGACCCCACCTCCCTTTCCCGCATTCAAGGGCCCGTAAACATGTGCACGTCACCTGACTCCGTTTTCTTTTTGCTATCGTTGCCTCCATGTACGATTCTTTCTCATTCAGATGAAGTCTGCTTCACGATGCTCAAAATCTTGACACACCTGCTCCCCCCGACGATGGCCGGCCCAGCCAAGGGCTCCAAGTGCAGCATCAAATGTGCGCTTCCTTACCTCGTCGACTTTGCTCCGGTGAGTTATACGCCAGGAATAGAATCGGGGTTTTGGCGAAACCACCTGTGATTAAACCGGGTTCTCGGGTATAGACGTATGTACGTTGAACTTCTTTCGCACCATATGTAGCCAACCGTGCTCATCGGAGGAGCAGCAGGTTGATGGTCTCGGCTCGGTCACCAATGGCCACAACGATAAAAATCGTGTTAAATTTGGCAAAAAATCCATCTCTTGAGAGTGTTAAATACTGGTTTGGTTGTCATGCGGCACACATTCCTCTCTGTAGCGGGGATGCCTGGAAGAAAGCTGCACACTAATTTGTGGATAAGAGGTCACTATGAAAATATTTCAGGAGTGGTTCTGTAATATCTCTTTCCATGGGCCATTCTCTGACATGCGGGGGGTGCTGCGCTGCTCTGTGAGACTTTTTTATTAATTCATCTCATGACAATGTTTAATTTATGATAGCGTCGTTCATGCAAATTGCATCTCGCCACGCTGAGGAACCAGACAAGCTGGAAAGTAGCTATGACCCAGGTGGTATAGGGGCAAAGCCTACCGAGGTATCGGGTCAATCATGCACTGCAGCTCTACTAATAATTGTTCTAATCAAAGAATCACCTTCCAATGTAGGATTGGCTGCTGTGTTTGCTTGTAATAGTTCCTTCCGCCCAAGTGCGCTCTTCCGAGCTGGGCCACGTGTTGTGCGTATCTTCTGTCAAGGTTTTTCGCCACACAATACTGCGGGGATTTACCTTAGTTCCTGAAGAACTGATATGGGCATCTTCTGGAGTTGATGTAGATGCCTGCAGGAGTGTGTGGCAGAAGCTTGACAGAAAAAACCCCCAGCACATGGCCTGATCTGGAAGACCACACTTAGATTACGAGTGCCTGCGAAAACCAACCGACTAAACTTTATTTCAATTCTACACTACAAATGTACATACCTGTTCTGTGCTGTATAAATGTATTTGACATTGTATAAACGTATACTGCACACATATTTTAACATGTTTCTATAAGTCTTTGCCATGTTTGTGCCACTTGAAACCTGCCTTGTAAAGGAGATGTTCCATCTTCTTGGTTCTTTCGGTAAAGTCACGTAGAAGGGAAGTAATAAAATAATAAAAATAAAACATAATAAAACAATTCTCACGACGTTTCGGCCACAACGCAAGCAGCCGTCCTCAGGTGAAAACCAGGTCCGTCGAGGCGACAGAGTCTCATTCAGACTCTGTCGCCTCGACGGACCTGGTTTTCACCTGAGGACGGCTGCTTGCGTTGTGGCCGAAACGTCGTGAGAATTGTTTTATTATGTTTTATTTTTATTATTTTATTACTTCCCTTCTACGTGACTTTACCGAAAGAACCAAGAAGATGAATCCCTGCAGTCACGAAAGCTTTAAATCGAGAGATGTTCCATATGAAGGGATAAATCCGGGTTAAAATATTTAAATCTGCAAAATACCCACGTACGAATCGACAGGTGGGCACGAGCGCCAGTGCGCTGCTCGACGACGCTGCTGTCTTCCCTCCGCGGACTCAGCCCTTCCTCGTCGGCCTTGGAGTCGGAGCGGTGGCGCCGGCGGCGGCGGTGGGATCGGGGCGTCCGAGCTACGCGATTGTGGCACGCGGCGCCGGCGTAGCGCTGCCGCTGCGGCAGTCGACACTGGTTGGAGCACTGGACCAGCTCTTCAAGTTGCTCTGGGTGTGCGGGGTGCAGTACCCGGCTCAGGTGGCACCCGTCTATGGCTTCCTCGAGCACGTGTATGGCATGCCGGCACCGCGAGCACTCTGCAGGAGGAGCAAGGTGCTGGAGCTCGTCGGAAAGCTGCAGCTCATGTGAGCCTGAGGCGGAGCATTCGGCAAAGTGCGAACAAACGTACAGCGGTGGCCCGTGTCCAAAGGAATCCTTTGCATCGTTGTGCAGGAATGAACCCTCCGATGGTGGTTGATACAAACACAGCAGTGCCCTGTATCGGTGTCTAGGAATGGCATGGCCCTCCAGTAGTGCCCGCTACACACATCAGTCGTCTATATCAATGTCCAGGAATGTATCAGCCTCCAGTGATGTCCGCAACACACTAAAATATCCTGTATCAATGTCGAGTAATGTTTGGACCTCCAGTGATGCCCACTCCGCAATGTTTCCTGTATCAGTGTCCAGGAATGTGTGAACCTCCAGTGATGTACACTACACACAGCAGTCCCCTGTGGCAGTGTCCCAGAATATGTGGACCTACAATCGCATCCACTCCACACAACAGCGTCCTACATCAATGTTCAGGAGCGTATGGACTTCCAGTGATGTATACAACACACAGCAGTGCTATGTGCTCTCCAGAATTGTATAGACTTTCAGTAGTGTCCACTACAAACATCAGTATTCTCTATCAATGTTCGGGAATGTATGGATCCCCAGTAACATACTACATGCAGTATTCCCCCAAATTAGCATCTAGTAATGTATGGACTTCCAGTGGTGGTCACTATATACACACACACACAAGTCCTCCGAGTCGTCAGATGTGGACAGAATTTCATTGCTTTTGTATCAGTGTCGAGGAACGGATGGAACTTCATACGAACGCTATGTATGTGTAATGGTATCAATGTGCACATGAAACATGGAAGGTGAACCTATAACAACCCTATCTTCTATAATAATGTCCGATTAATAGAGCGCGGTGTAGAACTCGTGCAGCGAGTCACTCACAAAAGTCTAGAGCACACGGCACAAAGCCCAAGTGTCGCCCAAATGCTCTTTCATACAGATATATCTTCAGCCGTCTCTTGAAGACTGTAGACGATCGCTCATTGCGTATTACCGCAGGAAGCTTACTCCACAGACGTAGAGCGGAGACGGTGAAGCGACATTCGGCGAGCTCGGTCGCGAATGGACTCCTGGTGGTAGATCCTTTGCGCCTCTGCCACATTTTATGACGCAAGAATACATGATGCTGCCGTGATGGAATGGTTTGCAAATTGAACTTGTAATCTAGAGGTTGTGGGTTGGGTTTGTTGTGATCTCCCAGCGTGGCAGGTAAAACAGTGAGCAAGTTTTTTAAATCTCCAAAAGGTGCGGCTACTCCGACCTCTTCCAAGGAATCTGGCCAGGGTGAATGTGGACCAAATGCCCTCTAGAGCAGTGGTTCTCAACCGGGTGTACGCGGACCCCTGGGGGTGTACGTGGCAATGTCACAGGTGAGGTGTTTCTAACCGTGTGAAATTATATCATACATGCGAGTCATTGGTGAATAATAATTTATGAATCTGCCAAGATAAAATGACAAATAAATCCATATAACCTGGAATGATATAAAAGACCTTGCTAAACTCATTGATCGTAAGTAATGTGGGGTTTCAAAGGGTAACCTGCGAGCGTGAACAAATGGCGTCATCCATGCAAAGGGTCCGGTGATTTTTTTTGTATTCGCTTGCAGTTAATAGCAAGTTGGGATACCTCACAAAATGGACAATTGGTGAAAATATGTTCATTATTCATACATTTCTCAACCATGTTGGGCCAGGAAAGGGGGTTACTCGGTTGAAACAAAATTCAACAAGGGGGGTAACAGCCAAAAAAAAGGTTGTGAACAACTGCTCTAGAAGGGCTCTAGAGCTCCCTCTAATGGAGGTCCTGCCAGCAGTGATGTGAGCAAGCAATTGCAGGGCTCCACCTTTACCTTATCTTTTACATTACTCTGTTACCAGGAACTCTCTTACTGTTGATTTGGTTGTATATCTGGAATGGATGTAATATATTTACGACGTGTATCGTTATTATCCAACACTTGTTGCGGTGTACTTTATGCATAGCCAAGTTAAGAAAATCTCTCACGGGAGACATTCCAAACTCTCACGTATACTGATGGTTTTATGGTATATTTGTGTATTTTGCATTGTTTGCTGTTTTATTCCCGTGTCATGTACATGCAAACTTAATGATTTGCATACATAATGCATCATTACAGGTTGCATATTGGTACCGTCATCCGGAGGCACCTGGTTTGATTCCAGGTCAAGGTGGTATAAACTCTCGAGTGCGAGTTTGTTATGAACAAGCACTTCTAAGTGCTGTACGCTCGTTACGTCTGTTTGACGGACTGCCTGCGAGGGGCAGCGGTATAACACGTGCGTATGTCCACCGCACGATATACTCCAACCCCTGTAATCGGTGTGGTGGATAAGACACGACAATGGAGATTTACAAAACTGTGCTGTGCATCTGACTGGACCCTTTAAACATTGAGAAGACTGAGATTTCTAAGGATTATTTAACTAACATCGTCGTCATCTTCCTTCTGGGAAGGGTAAAATGTGCACCACTTGGTGCAGCAAAATCAATAGGGTGGGGGTTGTGTTTTCATTAAGGATTGTTCCTGGGAGAAAAATGTGGAATTTCCAACCTTCGCTGCAGAAATCGAAAGCTGTTGATTGGACCTCACTGAAGGAAGGTGGGAATTCCACCACTGGCGAAAGGCCAGCACGAATTATAAAAAAGCATGTGTAAATATAGGGATACTTAAGACTTTTAACAGGTGTTGTATTGATTAACTTTCAGTTACGCTTCAAAATGTAAAAGTACCTGATGCAGTATGTACTCTTCATATAAATTGTCTAAATGAGTTGTCCATTCTGGTCATTCTGTAATCCTGGGGTTTGTTACTGGTAACATCGAGGGTCAGATGAGGCCCATGATGGTTCTTGGAAGTGACCCACCAAGCTATTGAGTGGCCAGAGATATGGTCACGGAGACAAAATGTAGATTATATTCTTGGTTCTTTCGGTAAAGTCATGTAGATAGAAATTAAAATTAGAAATATTTTAATTCAAAATAAAACCAAAAAAATCACGACGTTACGATCACAACACAAGAGTGTTGTGATCGTAACGTCGTGATTTTTTGGGTTTTATTTTAAACTTAATTTTCTATCTACGGGACTTTACCGAAAGAACCAAGAATATGAATTTCTGCAGTCACGAAAGTTTAAAGTCAAAATTTAAAATGTAGATTAGTGAACTGAAAGTGATTTAAATTAGATAACAGATGACATTGCTACAGATAAAAACACAAGGATTTGTAAGTTGAAAGATAAATGAGACCGACGAACATAAGGTACAGATTAGTGCTCGGATGTAATGTCACATGGCATCATAACATCTGGATGTCATCAGTTTTAATAGCTGTCCTAGGTATACATTTTGATGTGTTTTCCAGTTGTCCTTCCAATATATGAAGTGTTTGGTTAACTTTGTCTAACGACCTTGTTTTTCCTCATTTAACCCAAACACAAGCTTTCAGACTTTTTTTATTAAATCATAACTTTTCCCTGCAGGTCATCTCCATCTGACAACGGTCATATTTTCTGTCATCAGCAAATATGAGATGCTTATGTTTCTCCATGAATATTTATGCCTTTTTCACGAATACAGTCAATAGAAAATTATTTCTTCTGTCGATGTTTATAACTTCCGTGAAAAGGTATCACCTAGATTTACTTTTGACACTACGCAGAAAATAGTAATTTGTGCATAGTGCAAATATATATAATAAAAACTGCTTCACACTTTCCATGGAAAACACTGCTCAATATTAATTAGAAATATAATTTTGAACAACATTTAAAGGCATATCCATCACACCGTTCAGTGAAGATCCTCGAATACAGAATGTCGGGGGAAGCTATCGGTAGATCCTGCTATCCACACAGAGCTTCAGTTCGTACAGGTGTAGTGAGTTCCGGAGACACTTGTAGAGGCGACGCGTTTATTATAACGCACAACAGTAACAGACCTTCGTATACAGACTAGGGACTCAGCCTACGTCTAGCGTGCCTGACACCGGCTACGCTCTCAGGTCCTCTGGCTTCGAATTACCTCGGGGAGGCTAACCCAACCCAGCCAAGGTGTGGGTCTAGACCACTGGCTTCCTCGGACCTGGCCCTTACAAGGATGTCAGGCTGGGAGTCCCATGGTCCCACCACTGGCCCGCACAGAGCCCCGGCTTTTACAAGGACTGCGGGGTTAGGGGGTCCAGGGTCCTAAGCTGGCTGGCCTTCTGTCGACTGGACCCCAAACTAGAGGCCGACCGAAACAGAATTTCTGGTTTCGGTCGAAACCGAAACCAGACCGAAAAAAAAATGGACTTTTGGCTGAAACCGAAAGTTTAACTTCACTTTCGGCCGAGACCGAAACAGAAAAATATCTAACCGAAGTTACCGAACACAAGATTTATGAAATACTGTACTAGCTTTACTACCCGGCTTCACCCGGGACTTGGATTCACCATGGCCGTCCGCCTTTGTCTCTCCAGTGGCGATGTTGACACCACACCACTTACTCGTTTGAGGCTGAGTCGACCTAGGGGAGGCCCAGGACCGGTTCAAATAATCGTCACCGGCCGTGAGTGGGATATATATCAGTTTCGGCCAAAATCGAAAGTGAAAAATTGACTTTTGGCCGAAACCAAAAGTAAAAAATTTACTTTCGGCCAAAACCGAAAGTATGCCAAAAGTTGGCAATTGGCCACTTTCGGCATACTTTCGGTCGGCCTCTACCCCGAACCTTTGGAGAGGTTCGCTTATATTCACCTTCCCCACCGAGGGGCGGGGCTGCGTGGGATCCTGGAACACCCCGCAGCCCCCTCCTGTTGGGAGGGGCAGCGGGGGATCCCAGAACACCCCGCAGCCCCTCCTGCCTTTGGGCTGGGCAATGCAGCAACTCCCCTGCCGGTACGAGGTACCGCCCTTGGTGGGCCCTGTTGACCACTGCAGGTAAGTGTGGCCCATCTCCGGCGCTACAACGAAGCGCGGATAGACGCAGATAATTGAACTTAGAAAATTTCAGCAGTTCCAGCTCCGCGCTCTTGACCTGAGCCACCCTCAATGAAAATTGTATATAAGCAGAACTCCGTTTGGTGTCTCCACATTTAAATTAAAAACAACTTTTAATCAGAGGTCTATTTGTTTTCCCGACAAAAACGATGCATCGACATATGTTGAAGCAAGCAAAATCTGGACTAATTTAAACCTTCTGGGTCTCATCAGCAATCAGGCTTGTTAAATACTGTAACCTCAACAGTGCCCTCCCCCTCTTACATCCGTGACCTCCACCCATGTCCCAACGCGAGTTCTTGGGTCGTCTGTGCGAGTTATTGTGTGTGCGCCGAAGTCGTACCTCTGTTCAATGGGTGACCATGGTGGCCTTTTACTGTGGCCCCTAAACTGTGGAATTCACTCTCTCGGTTCCCGCATTAAGATTTTTCTTTTTTAGAGGCCTTTTATTTGTTAATTTGGTTGTGTGTTTTGGGAGTGTGGTGGGGGGGGTATTTGTATCCGTGGTTAAATCATGAATTATTTACTTACTTGCTTTTAGCTTTGTACAACCTTGCGACCTCTGGGTGAAACGCACTTTCTAAGTGTAAATTACGATTATTATATGCAAGGAGGCCACTGGAGCTTTGCACTTATTTATTTACAACTGCTTTGTGTTTAGTTTGCTGTCCTTCCCCCTCAACATGAACACATTTGGCTACATATGGTGCAAAAGACGTTCAACATACATACAGGCAAGAACACTCCACCAAAACCATGGCCCTGTTCAACGCAGAAATAGCGTTATTAATATTACAGACTAATCAACTGAAGTCGCAGACCCGGCTCGTTCGTGTAGCCCCGACATTTCACTCGCTCACGGGCAGTGTTCCACGTCCGCACTGGTGGAATCGCAGCATGGTGGAGCGCGTGAACGTCTTGCCGCACACGCCACAGTGGTACGGCCGCTCTCCCGTGTGCGTGCGCTTGTGCGACCTCATGTGGCAGCTCTGCGAGAATGTCTTTCCGCACATGTTGCAGCGGTACGGCCGCTCGCCCGTGTGCGTGCGTAGGTGGCGCTTCAGGTTGGAGGTGTGGGAGTAGCTCCAGCCGCACAGCTCGCACTGGTACGGCTTCTCTTTGGTGTCCTCCAACTCAGCCGCCTTCGGGCGTTTTAACACGTACGGTCCATTCTTGCCGACGGAGGCGGCCCGGATTCCCGGGTTCGTTTTCCTGTTGCTCGATGCAAATGAGCGTTGATGCTTCGGTGGATGGGATTTTTTTTTGGCGGCAGTTTCTTCACCATATGTTTCAGCCGCCTCCTGCTGAGGCCACAGATAAGGTTGAGTGAACGCAGCGGTTGTGCCCGATGCTGGCAGTGAAGTCACGTTCTGGATCAAGATTCCGGGCTGGTCAGCCAAATGATGTTCACCTTTACCAGAAAGTCAATCAAGATGTCATGGCCAAAGCCGATGCCACCAATTAGATTTTGCAGCAGTAAAAAAAAAACTACAATGCATTTATGTATTTTCATAACGAACGCCGAGTACAGACTCCGGGGTCCCAAAGACACCAGGTAGTCAGCAATAAATAGCATAATTTAAGCTGTAAAAGATCATTAGTTATTGAGCAAGGTTATAAGAACTTGGGAAATGCGACGATAGCAGTGGTATTCCAAAGACAAGCAGTGCAAGGAAAGAAGCAGAAAGAGTAGCGTTTCCACAAGCAGTATGATGGCAAAAAACAGTGTGGTAGACACAGTCCTCAATATTGGTGGAGGAATAAATGAGTGAAGTTCATGGGAACATAGTAGGAATGATACAATAAGTGATGAGGTCACCGACCATTGGTGAGTGACAATCGGCAAGTGCGCATATATATTGTCCATATACTTATAAAAATCCTCTATAATATACACATACATGTAATGAGCTTGTTATGAGTGGGAAACGTGAGCAGATGCAAGCCCAACATTTAAGATCCTATGTTAAAACTACTCCTATTGTAAAGATTGATTAGAGATTGGAGGGTATATAGTAGCTTTTCCACGGGTCGGCTTGTTTTTATAAATATGTAATCGTAGTTCACATCCCTTTGTTAATCCACTGCTGGATTAACAAAGTGTTCTTCCCAAGTGTCATTCACTGGGGTCATGTAACTGTACTTCACCACACTAGGTGGGAATCAAACTCAGGTCGTAGGGTTAATTAAAGCGTTGTGCTAACCATCGATCTGGCCTCAAACCTACTCTCAATGAGAAAACATTTTCTGGGAGAGGAGGCAATGCGGTGCGAACACAATCTCGCGATGATGCTGGTGCTGATCTGCATCGAGTCTCATGTACTTAAAGTCACCCTTTAAACTGCATCGGTGTTGCACGTCTGCAACCTAACTCGATCTCTTACCGAGTGGCTCGTTTGTAGTATACGCTTCAGAGTTGCACTGCGACGGTTGAGGTATCAGCACGGGATTTGTGAAATCAGTGACGGCATCTGGAAAACGCGTCGGACAAGACCGAATGACAGTCAGACAATACATGCCACAAAAATGTTTCAGGCAATTTGCAGGCTGTCATTTATGTCTAACCAAATCGCCTAGAATGCACCTGATCCCATTAGATCTCAGAAGCTAAGCAGGCTCTTTGAATCTGGACAGTGGTTGGTTGTGGTTAACCACCATAACAGTTTTTTTTAATATAATATACTAAGGGGGCTACTATATATACTACGGGGCTACGTGATGGGCAGAAGACGGCAGTGCAGCCAAATCCATTGTTGTACTGCACTGTACTGCCACGTCTATTTTCCGCCCGTCATCAACCTGCACTGTGCAGCGTGAAGGGTGGTCAAATAATTACCATGATTCGCAGAGTGGGGAGGGGCCCTCATCCAGTTGTGGATGGGAAAAAAAGTACATGTACATTTCAGATACTTCATGTATGGAAGTCAGGGAGTCATAGGCAGAGAAGAGGAAGGTCTTGGAACTAGGTTCACAAAAGTTGCTACATATGGTGAATGTGTTGCATATTTGATTAATCAAGTAAGGGCTGTACCTTGAAAGGGCTCCATTTTAAAAAGGTTCACTGTCAAGTTATTTTTTGAGTCATCACCGACTGCATCTTCTATCTCTTCTGGCTCATCTGCAACACACCCAAATGACACATCGACATGTTTTATATAGATAGTACGGTCGTGAGTAATTGATTGAGGGAGTGATTTTTTCTTAGAATGGAGTAAAATTCTAGAATGGCTGAAAAATCTCCCAGCACTTGGGAGCAAAATTCCAAACATCACGCGGTACAACCCCACATCGCATTTGAGGCTGCAAAATATTAATTTTAGCAAAAAATATAGTTTTGTCTGTGGTCAAGATTTAAATGATAAAATCATAACAATTTACGGCCCTTTGCCACTCCAGTGCTGGATGGTGCTCTACGTCAAATTTTTCAATGGGGCTGTTTAACCATACGTCACCTCGGTATAGACATCACTCGAAGCAATTTTGAGCCGTCACTGGAATGACGAGTTTTGTGCTTGTTCTCTCCTGACATTGTCACTTAATTTAAAAATTGACAAATCACAAGAACATTACTTTATAATGGATGCTGCCATGGTGTAATGCTTGACACACAGGACTTGCAATCCAGATTTTTGCCGGTTCTGCGAGAGTGCGACAGCTGAGGTGATTGCGAGAGTTTGTTAAATCACGACGCCTCTGTCCAGCCAGCAGAATGGGTACACCACAGTCCATTGGCAAGCTGCGTGCGGTGGGATAAAATGTACTTAATCTAACCTCTTGCAAGATCTCTGGCCAGTGTGCAAGATTAGGACATGTTCTTGATGAGGGGTTCTCTAGAGCTCCCTCTAATGGAGCTCCTGCCAGCAGTGGCATGAACAAGTCATTGCAGTTTGCACCTTTATCAATTTTATCTGTAATATTAGTAGCCAGCATGTCCTTTTAGAGATGAACGTCCATCCCTCCAGCCAGCAAGAATATTTTTTTTTCCAATATAGCATGATTGTATGACAATGTATCCCGTGCATGCATTTGCACAGGATACACGTCCAGGGTGACATCAGCACACACATCCGGCTCAAAAGCTGTAGGTTGCGGGTGACGTCACCACCGCGCCCGATCACTTGGCTGAGCGCCAGCCAGGAATCCCGGCAGGAAACCAGACAGAAAAGTGTTTCTTATGTAGTATGATATTATTACTGACAGGGTAATGTATAAATACCATGTATTAGATCATCTTCCATTTCAGTTGTCAATTCTTCTTTACTGAACACATCTGTGTCTAACGAAGCTTTAGGATATTGAACTCCATCCCAATCACTCAGCCTCTGCACGGACAGCAGCAGCTCCCGGCTCAAGCCTTTGAACAGGGCGAGCAGCACGTCCACCAGGCCTCCCAGCGTCACGTCGCCAGGGGAGGAGGAGCCGGTGGCATCGTCGTCCCAGCGCGGCGTCCCAGCGTCGTGGGGCTCAGCTTCCCGAAGGGCCTTCACCACCTGCCGCAGCACGGCGTAGAAGCCGAAGGGCAGGCGGTCGCGTGCCGTGGCCAGCAGCTCGGCCCGCACGAGGGTGTCCTCGACGCAGGCGCGCAGGACCCCGTAGTCCCGGATGCCCAGCTCCGAGTCCATGGCCCGAGCCACCTCCTCGTTCACGCCCTGCGCCTCAAGCCACGCCGGGAAGTCCCCGCTCGGCTCCAGCAACGGGGTGGCCACTGCACATGCCATTCTGTACGATTCGTCTGTGGGGAGAAGATGTGGATATTTAATTTCATTGGTTTACATTCCGCAGTAGAAGCGGAACAAAACCACACCTCATATGACCTCCAAATACTCCAAATGAATACAAAACCTACCTGTACTCCAATCCCATCACGACCTCCCCCAGTTCAATCCCAGATAACTTCCAGAACCCGCTCACTATATTCAAGCCATTTGATGGACTCGCCCCTGCCTATCTCTCCCATTTAATCTCCCTTTACTTCCCTCTCATCTCACTCTGTTCTCTCCATGCACTCTTAACCACTCAACTCACCATACTCCCCTCCACACACACACTCTCAACTCCAATAACCAATGATTTTTGTCCAAGTTCCCAGTCAATCATTGCCGAGTGGAAGGATGTGCCCACTTTCCTCTGCTGTCCCCATGATCTGGAACTCCCTAGTATGTGTGTACCTATGTTGAACATCTTTGGTGCCGTACGTGGCCAACCGCGCCTAATCCGACTTGAAAACAGAGAACGCAACGAAAGAGGCCCCCTCATCCAGCAGTGCAGTGATATGGCCGAATGAGCGTTTCCAAACATGATATAACTTCGTTTCAATCACCAAATAGAAACCTTTTTGCAAAGAATCAAGTCTGCATTTGACCATTCCTGTCAATCTCCTTATAAGTGCCCTCTCTTATTACGGACAAATTGAGACATTATTGGTCACCCCGCGCCCTTAGGAATCTGAACATTCATCCTACAACGTCCCATTACAAAGGGAGAAACACATATAGACTTTATTCGCCCGTTATGAACCTGAATACTGTACTCGATGTCCCCTGTACATGAATACGGGGTAAAAAAAAAAACGTACAGTATCACCGCGTTTGCATTTCATAGACCCGATAGACCTCGGGCGGTTTGTATCTCGCAGACCGCATTGACTGACGTGCCAGCGGTCGCATCTCACGGAGGGCATCGGCGGGCCCTGGCTCGGTGTCTCCGCCACTCACGTCGCTCAGCCGCCGGGGAGAAGGACGAGAAGACGGGCGAGGCCCCTTGGTTTTTTTTCTTCCTGATTCCGCGCGAGTGAAGAAGGCCGCAGCCCGGAGCGCGAACGCAGCCTGCCCAGAGGCGGGAACCGGGAAATGAATGAGGCGGGGCCCCCTACCTCCCACCCCCCCCCCACACGCCCCCCCACCTCGCCCCGCCCACACGCCCCCCCACCTCGCCCACACCCCCACCCCGTCACACGCCCCACCCACACGCCCCCCACCCCGTCACACGCCCCACCCCGTCACACGCCCCCCACACGCCCCACACACCACCCACACGCCCCACCCACCCCACACCCCCACCCCGCACAGGCTCCACCCCCCACACGCCCCACACGCCACCCACACGCCCCCCCACCCCCCCCCCACACGCCCCACCCCCCCAAACGCCCCCCCCCACACCCCCACCCCGCACAGGCTCCACCCCCCACACGCCCCCCCCACCACCCACACGCCCCCCACCCCCCCCACACGCCCCACCCCCCCACACGCCCCCCCCCACACCCCCCACACGCCCCACCCCCCCAAACGCCCCACCCCCTCCACACCCCCACCCCCTCCACACCCCCACCCCGCACAGGCTCCACCCCCCACACACCCCACACGCCAACAACAATCGCCATTCGCCACTAAGTGGTAGTGACGTCACCACGACGCTTGTGCCAGGCCATGTGCACCTTGAGGCCACGTGAAGTGTCGAACGCCCGCTGGCAGGAGGTCACGGGGCAGACCCAGCAGGTGCCACGGGTCGACTGACCGAGACGACCGAGATGACTGGCTGATGCACCACCTGTGCCCCCTACTGTGCCAACTTGCTGTGCTTTAGCCACCCGGCGCTCCGCTCGTTGTTGTGAGCGTCGCTCCTCCGCCCTCCGTTGTTGTTGGAGGGCGACTGCCTCCAACTGCCCAGTAGCGTCCTTCATAATGGACAATTATGTTGGTCATGATTGTGTTGATAGTGGTAATGGTGCTGATAGTGGTCGAGAAGCTGCTCTTAGCTCGTGTTGCGTGTTGCAAGTGATGGTAATTTGAAGATGGTAAATACGAGTGGGATGTTGGCTGTAGAGGTGACGGACACCCAGAAATGATAGTGATACTATTCGTAATGGCTTTAGTCATGCAAATTGTGGTTGGAAGATGTTACCCACATGCCCGATTAGCATGGTTGGCTGTGTACGATGCGAAAGAAGTTCAACTTACATCCACGTCGTCGGTGATGATAATTGTGGCGATAGTGATGGTTGTAATGTAGTTAATTGTGCTGGAAATGATGATGGATGAGTTAACGGCAGTGACGATACTGCTAAAGGAAATGATATCAGCGATGGTGTTACTGGTGGCAACGGTGATGATCGTCATGACAATGATCATAGTGGCAATATATACACACTACATTAAAGGCAAAACACGTGCATATTCATTATACTAAATACTGTACGTAAAATTATTACAAGCGCACGTACTGTAATGTAATTATCCATATGGGAGGATGGGGGGGGTTGCATGTGTACGCATATTAATAAAGTTGACACATGTATGCACATGTATGACTATTTCCATACGTGCATATCCATATTTTAATATTATGTACCCTCATCGAATTACGTACATATTCAAGCACGCATTGTATACACACAACACATCGTGTATATAATACACGTTACATTTCTTGAGCACTCGTAAAACTATTGCAGGTGCATGTACAGTATTGCTGTGTAATATCTAGTGGGTGGGTTATGTTCTACTTAAACACAGTCCGCAGGGGAATGCACCAGGCATTGCGTGACGTAACAATCTTCCTAGGGCCCACGTGGTCTACCACTCTGAGCAGTAACCCGCGTGCAGTGACGTCACCACTGACGTCACTAACCTGGCGCTTAACTTCGTAAGAAGGCACGCGGTTCGAGTTACAGCGCCACCTAGATATTCGCTCTTCCACTTGTGAATGGGAGTTTCTCTACGAGACATTTATACAAGGTAAGTGATTGTTATGATGTTGAGGATGGTACAATGATGTTTGTCACGATCGTGGTGATTCTAGTGGTGAAGGTGCTGATATTGGTGTGGAAACTGCTCTTTATTCGTATTGTAAGTGATGAAGAGGTCGTTTGTGGATCTCTATGTGCTTTTGTGGGTCTCTCTGGGTGTCTGTGAGTCTCCGTGTGTATCCCTGCGTATCTCTGGGTGTCTGTGGGTCTCTGTGCATGTCTGTAGGTGTCTGTTCGTGTCTCTGGATCTCTATGCGTGGTTGTGGGTCTCTGTGGATGTATGTGGATGCATATGTATGTGTGTGGCTTTCTGCTCCTCTGAGAATCTCTATGATCTTCAGTGAGGTCTCTGTATGCGCCCGTTGGTCTCTGCGTAACTTTGGGTCTCTATGGGTGTGTATGGGTCTCTGTGTGTGTTTTTGAGTCTCTCTGTGTGTCTGTGTGTGTCTATGAGTCTATCTGGGTGTTTGTGCCTCTATGTGCGTGTCTGTGGGTATCTGGGTTTCTGTAGGTCTGTATGCGTGTCTGTGGATCCCTGTATGTGTCTGTGAGTCTCTGTGCGTGTTTGTGGATTTCTCTGGGTGTCTTTGGGTCTCTATGTATGTCTTTCCGTCTCTGTTTGTCTGTGCTTCTCTGTGCATGTCTATGAGTCTCTTTGGGTCTCTATGCATGTCTGTAGGTCTCCGTGTGTACCTGTGGGTCTCCATGCGTTTCTCTGGGTCTCTGTATTGTCTGTGAGCCTCTTAGCGTGTCTTTAGGCCTCTCTAGGTGATTGTGGGTCTCTGTGTGTGTCTGCGAGTCTCTGTGCACATTTGTGGGTCCCTGTAGGTTCCTGTCGGTCTACGTGCATCTGTGGGTTTCTGCGCGTGTGTGGGTTTCTCTGCGTGTGTGGGTTTCTCTGCGTGTCTGTGAGTCTATGCTCACAAGTAGCAGAGCCAGTATCTGGCTCTGTCACTTGTGAGCATATTGAATGTATTAAATGTTATCCCATACTATACGTAAAATGATTACAAGCACACGTACTGTAATGTAATTGTCCATATGGGAGGATGGGGGGAGGGGTTGTGTTGCATGTGTACGCATATTAATAAAAGTTGACACATGTATGCACCTGTATGTCTATTTCCATACGTGCATATCCATATTTTATATTATGTACCCTCATGGAATTACATACATATTCAAGCACGCATTGTATACACACAACACATCGTGTATATAATACACATTACATTTCTTGAGCACTCGTAAAACTATTGCAGGTGCATGTACGTATTGCTGTGTAATATCTAGTGGGTGGGTTATGTTCTACTTAAACACAGGGGACCCACGAGTCCGCAGGGGAATGCACCAGGCATTGTGTGACGTAACAATCCTCCTAGGGCCCACGTGATCTATCACTCTGAGCAGTAACCCGCGTGCAGTGACGTCACCACTGACGTCACTAACCTGGCGATTAACTTCATAAGAAGGCACGCGGTTCGAGCTACAGCACCACCTAGATATTCGCTCTTCCACTTGTGAGTGGGAGTTTCTCCACGAGACATTTATCCATGGTAAGTGATGGTAATGATGTTGAGGATGGTACAATGATGTTTGTCACGAGCGTGTTGATTCTAGTGGTGAAGGTCCTGATATTGGTGTGGAAACTGCTCTTTATGTAAGTGATGAAGAGGTCGTTTGTGGATCTCTCTGCGCTTTTGTGGGTCTCTCTGGGTGTCTGTGAGTCCCCGTGTGTATCCCTGGGTATCTCTGGGTGTCTGTGGGTCTCTGTGCATGTCTGTAGGTGTCTGTTCGTGTCTCTGGATCTCTATGCGTGGCTGTGGGTCTCTGTGGATGTGTGTGGATGCATATGTCTGTGTGTGGCTCTCTGCTCCTCTGAGAATCTCTATGATCTTCAGTGAGGTCTCTGTATGCGTCCGTTGGTCTCTGCGTAACTTTGGGTCTCTATGGGTGTGTATGGGTCTCTGTGTGTGTTTTTGAGTCTCTCTGTGTGTCTGTGTGTTTCTATGAGTCTATCTGGGTGTTTGTGCCTCTATGTGCGTGTCTGTGGGTATCGGTTTCTGTAGATCTGTATGCGTGTCTGTGGATCCCTGTATGTGTCTGTGAGTCTCTGTGCGTGTTTGTGGATCTCTCTGGGTGTCTTTGGGTCTCTATGTATGTCTTTTGGTCTCTGTTTGTCTGTGCTTCTCTGTGCATGTCTATGAGTCTCTCTGAGTCTCTTTGGGTCTCTATGCATGTCTGTAGGTCTCCGTGTGTACCTGTGGGTCTCCATGCGTTTCTCTGGGTCTCTGTATTGTCTGTGAGCCTCTTTGCGTGTCTTTAGGCCTCTGGGTGATTGTGGGTCTCTGTGTGTGTCTGCGAGTCTCTGTGCACATTTGTGGGTCCCTGTAGGTTCCTGTCGGTCTACGTGCATCTGTGGGTTTCTGCGCGTGTGTGGGTTTCTCTGCGTGTGTGGATTTCTCTGCGTGTTTGTGGGTCTACGCTCACAAGTGACAGAGCCAGATACTGGCTCTGCCACTTGTGAGCATATTGCATTTATTAAATGTTATCCCATACTATACGTAAAATGATTACAAGCATACGTACTGTAATGTAATTATCCATATGGGAGGATGGGAAGAGGGGTTGTGTTGCATGTGTACGCATATTAATAAAAGTTGACACATGTATGCACCTGTATCTCTATTTCCATACGTGCATATCCATATTTTTACATTATGTACCATCATGGAATTATGTACATATTCAAGCTGTGTAATATCTAGTGGGTGGGTTATGTTCTACTTAAACACAGGGGACCCACGAGTCCGCAGGGGAATGCACCAGGCATTGTGTGACGTGACAACCTTCCTAGGGCCCACGTGGTCTACTACTCTGGGCAGTAACCCGCGTGCAGTGACGTCACCACTGACGTCACTAACCTGGCGATTAACTTCATAAGAAGGCACGCGGTTCGAGCTACAGCGCCACCTAGATATTCGCTCTTCCACTTGTGAGTGGGAGTTTCTCCACGAGACATTTATCCATGGTAAGTGATGGTAATGATGTTGAGGATGGTACAATGATGCTTGTCACGATCGTGTTGATTCTAGTGGTGAAGGTGCTATTGGTATGGAAACTGCTCTTCGTATTGTAAGTGATTAAGAGGTCGTATGTGGGTCTCTCTGCGCTTCTGTGGGTCTCTCTGGGTGTCTGTGAGTCTCTGTGTGTATCCGTGTGTATCTCTCGGTGTCTGTCCGTCTCTATGCTGTTTGTGGGTCTCTGCACTTCTGTGAGTCTCTGTGGTCATTTTGGGGTATTTGTTTGTGTCTGTTTGTCTCTGTGCATGTCTGTAGGTGTCCGTTCGTGTCTGTGGATCTCTATGCGTGTCTGTGGGTCTCTGCATAATTATCGGTCTCTATGGGTGTGTATGGGTCTCTGTGTGTGTTTTTGAGTCTCTCTGTGTGTCTGTGTGGGTCTATGAGTCTATCTGGGTGTTTGTGCGTGTCTGTGCGTGGCTGTGAGTATTTGGGTTCCTATGGGTCTGTATGCGTGTCTGTGGATCCCTGTATGTGTCTGTGAGTCTCTGTGCGTGTTTGTGGGTCTCTCTGGGTGTCTGTGTGTGTCTATGCATCTATGTGGGTCTCTGCTCCTCTGTTAGTCTCTGTGGTCATATATAGGTCTCTGCATGTGTCTGTGGGTCTTTGTGCGCGTCTGTGGGCCTCTGTGGATGTATGTGGGTCTATGTGCGAGGCTGTGGGTCCCTCTGGGTGCCTGTGGTTCTCGATGCGTGCCTGTGGGTCCCTAGGCATGTATATGGTATATGTGCATGTCTGTGCATCTCGCTAGGTCTCTATGCGTGTCTTTGGGGCTCTGCTCCTTTGTGAGTCTCTTTGATCGTCCGTCGTTCTCTGTGTGTCTGTGGTTCTCCATGCGGGTATGTGGGTTTCTGTGTATGTCTGTGTATCCCTGTGTGTGTCTTTCTTGGTGTTTGTGCTTCTCTAAGCGTGTCTGTGAGTCTATACGCTTTTGTGAGTCTCTGTGGTCGTCTCTGTGTCTCTGTGAGTGTTTGTCAGTCTATGTGCGTGTACGTGGCTTTATGTGCGTGTATGTGGGGTTCAATGCATGTCTGTGGGTCTCTGTGTGTGTTTGTGGGTCTCTGTGTGTGTGGGTCTATGTGTGTGTATGTGCGTCTCTGCTCTTCTGTGAGTCTCTGTGGTCGTTCTGTGTATCTGATGGTCTTTGTGCGCATCTGTGGATCTCTGTGGGTGTCTGTGGGTCTATGTGCGTGTCTGTGGGGTTCTGTGTGTGTGTGGGTTTCTGTGCGCCTATTCGGGTCTTTGTGTGCATTTGTAGGTGTCTGTGTGTGTCTATGGGTCTCTGCATTTCTATGGATCGTTGAGTGTGCCTCTGGGTCTTTTTGGATGTCTGTGGGTCGCTGTGCGTGTCTGTGGGTCTCTTCGATGCCACGGTGTCAGATGTAGAACGTCCAGTTTGGTCTGAAGTCTTTGGGGTGGGGGGGGGGGTACTAGCCCTGCACCCCCCTGTGGACGGCCCGAGTATTGGGTGATAGAGGAGACAGTAGTGATAGGAACGCTCATAGGATAGTGGAGGAAGTAGTGACAGTGAGGATTGTATTGGTGATGATTCTGAGCAGAATGAAGATGCTGATCAATGTACGTATGCATGTTTAATTTCTTTCGCACTTTACGTAGCCAACCGTGCTCATCAGAGGTACGGAAATGTGACTGATGAAAGCGATTGTGATGATGTCATGATTTTGATGATTTCTTTAAAAATATATGTATAAGTAGATGCCACCTATTGATTAAAATGCATCAATGTTTCTAACTCTATAATTGCATAACGATAAAGAGATATACGTTCTCCAGAATACAGGGCTTTTTGGGTTAGTTTGTGTAAATATAAATGCGTCGTTAAATCTGCCACCACCTGACGCAGCCAATAAGTAAGGTTTGTCACGTAAACAAAACGTGCCGAATCGTAACTTGTTCAGCACACCGGAGTGTTGGAGAGTAAACCCACAACATTTACATTTCGAGTACGACGTTTCGCCAATAATTACAACCAGCATCATACTTACGCGATATAACCCAAAAAATCCTCTTATGGATAACATTGGCTGCGAAAGCCTCCGTGTTAAACAGATACATAGTGGATGCAACTGTTAGCACAATTAATCTTAATCACTCTACTAAATTGGCTAAATCAATATAAATTTGAAAGCTTTTATGCATTATCTTCTTGGTTCGTTCGGTAAAGTCACGTAGAAGGGAAATAATAAAATAATAAAAATAAAACATAATAAAATAATTCTCACGACGTTTCGGCCACAACGCAAGCAGCCGTCCTCAGGTGAAGAACAGGTCTGTCAGAAAGACAGCATCTGAATGGGCACCACCAAGCTTGGCAGCGTATATTTAAGCTGGGTTGGAGGGGGGAAGGGGCGCCTTGACAAAATAATTTGCATATCAAGAGGAATTTAGCATATTTGAGGACGGCTGCTTGCCTTGTGACCTGAAACGTCGTGAGAATTATTTTATGATGTTTTATTTTTATTATCTTATTATTTCACTTCTACGTGACTTTACCGAAAGAACCAGAAGATGAATCCCTGCAGTCACGAAAGCTTTAAATCTTTTATGCATTAGTTATGTCCATGCATCTGTAACGAAGGGCCACTATATAACTCGTAAGAATGATCTATTATTAGGTACTTGTCGTATGCCGTTTAGAATACGTCATGAAATGTTTCGTACAAGAATAAATATGAGTTTGCCGCAATAAATAAATAAATACGGCTCGGGAATAACTTACTTAAAACAAAATTAATATACAGCACAAGTTCGCGTAACGGCGGGAAACATATGAAAGACAAGCGGATGAGAGTGGGTTTGAGTTCTTTTGGAAAACTGAACTTGATTCTGATTAGAAACAAAGACATTCGCAACGAAAAAATGTGCAGCACGACCACCAGGAGATTGGCTCGTGTGCAGATGATAGTTGGATTGTTACATTGCAGGTTTGTGAGAGATGCGGTCAGCTTGGGGGAGGGCCTTCGACCAACAATGGCACTTTATCATGGCTGCTGATGATTATATTACCGTACATTAGAACAGTGGTTCTTTATCTTGACTGCAGCCTTGCACCCCTTTGGTTCTAAATCGTGAAACAAAGTATAATTTAAAAAGAAATACCTAGGGTTGATAAAACAAAGGAGTTGTACTTACGTGCGCGTGCTTAATTTGTGTTTCGATGATTTGCCTTCTAAAAAAAATCTATCTTGGATGTCTCGCACCCCCAGACATGGCATCTCACACTCACAGGGGGTGCATCGTGCGTGCACCCCAAGTGAAGAACCACTGCATTAGAGTGATTGCCATTGCATGCCATGACATTTTCGCATACTGTACCTCAACAACGAGTGTACTTTGCTCATCTCTGATGGAAGGCCTTAGCAAGTGATAGAAATTCAATATTCCTCGAGGACATTGACTTTTCACAAATTGATACTCATGTTATCATGAGCCTTCCAATGATGATGGACTGACTGTCAAATGTTTCCGATATTTGCATTCACAATTTGTTGAGAGGTCTGCGGCAGTGCCACTTGGACAGATTTCCTTTGCTACAGAGATAATGCACCTCCAATGTACTGCAACCTGGTTAAATGAAGGACACTGATGCGTCTTCTTGGTTCTTTCGGTAAAGTCACGTAGAATGGAAATAATAAAAATAAAACATAATAAAATAATTCTCACGACGTTTCGGCCACAACGCAAGCAGCCGTCCTCAGGTGGAGAACAGGTCTGTCGAGGAGACAGAAACGTCGTGAGAATTATTTAATTATGTTTTATTTTTATTATTTCCATTCTACGTGACTTTACCGAAAGAACCAAGAAGATGAATCCCTGCAGTCACGAAAGCTTTAAATCGAAATTTAAGAGACTGATGCGGTTTGAGGTTTTGACACGAGTTTTTGTGCTTTGTGACAGAATCATCTCTGGAGATGAACCGCAAGAGGAAATACGTAGAGGTAAGTGTTCACCTAAAATTTAAACCGATATGAAGTCACTTGACGGTAACACTCCTTCCTGAAAGATGCACTTCACAATACAGACTCCCGCTTACTTTACAGGACGTAAATAATAGTTTCATGATATTTAAAGTGACATGCTCACCACACAGTAATGACAAGGCTACTCGCTCAATTCACAACATGGGTTCTGTTCACAGTTCACATACCTATGTGTACACAATGTGTTACATGATGCAGATGCGAAGAGATATGTATGTCTGCATGTCCGTGTTTTATCTCTGTGTGTCCATGTATCTGCGTTTGGCGCTCTGGCCTATGAACCTCGCAACCCCAGTTCGATTCCCACTCACGACCAATAAGTGGCGAATATCTGAACTGGTTAAGGACCTCCCTTAACCTTGTGTGGTGTGTAAAGATCAGCATTGGGCAGACAAAGGTCTGTGCCAACCTTGATAGTTGCTCACTAACAGTATTTGCCCCAACAGTCTGTTCGGCTATATGGGAGATCTTTGTCTTCGTCCGTAAACGTATGTGTACACGTATCTGTGGCTGCACCTCTGCGTGTGCACCTGTGTTCTTGTGCGTGAGCCTGTGCCACATCTTTGCATCTTTGCGTGTTTTCTGTGTCACTGTGATATCTGTGTGCACCTAGGCATGCTCACGTGTTTCTCTGTGTGTATCTGTAATGCATTATTAACACAGCCACCTGCGATGGATGGAGTCAACTTCTCGGTAGCAGGGAGGAGCTGCACACCACAAGGTTCGAGTGCACTAAAATTCAGCATCATTAACCACGTGATTTACCTGCACACACACTCATCCAAAGGTTCACATAACCAGAGTCAACCCTTGAATGGTTCTGTACCTCCATTATAGACCGCACACATTTGAAGTTTCAATTATAATTCTTGATTGCTTTCTGATTGTAGTTGCATGTGCTTGTTAGACATGTATGTGTGCATGCATGAATGTATGCGTTTTTGTTTTTGTTCATGTGTTTGGGTGCAGAAACCTTGGCAAGATTCAAAAAGAGGATGACGATACTTGAACAGAATGAAATCCTGGAATACGATGATATTTTTTATTTTAAGATTTGCGACACACGAAATGGGATTAATAATTATGGCTACGACGACTTAAATTACCACTACATTCCGGTAATACTCTCTTTCGTGGGTGCCGTGGGTGCGAGATATTAACTACCTTGTCTGGTATACAGGAGGTCGTGGGTTCGATCCCGACCGAGACGCCTGCTGTATATTTGGAGTTTGCATGTTTTCCCCTTGGTCGCGTGGATTTTTCTCTGGATCCTCCGTTTTTTTTCCCCTCCACATTTAGAAACATGCGTTTGGAGTATTTGGCTGCTATACATTTCCACGTGATAAGCCACTTCATTGGGGTATCATTTGTAATCAGGCCGCTTCTGAAAAAGGTATATATACCTCAGCGGGCCTTACCTGGTAAAATAAAAAAACTAAATAGTTTTTATTTTATTTTAATATGGTGCATGTTAAACCCAACTAGTCCACATCCCACTGAAACACATAAAACGACATGCAATTGCCTGATGACACTGGCTGTAATGACCATGGAAACGTTGTACCAATTTCTAGATTTGAAGCTTTCGTGACTGCAAGGATTCATACTCTTAGTTTTTTCGGTAAAGTCACGTAGGTAAAAAATGAAATTAAAATTTATACATTTATTATTTTATTTTATTAATTTTAATTTCATTTTTTACCTACGTGACTTTACCGAAAGAACCAAGAAGACGTTGTACCAAGTTGTTAAGTGTTGTGAATTTCTTTCCAAATTACTGGTGTGCTGAAGTAATCATAACATTGGCATGTTTGTGCACGTGACAACTGTATTGATTTGGCTGTGTTGGGGTGGAGGAGGGTGTACGACACACATTGGCATTTTACTCACGAGGCAAACGGACCCAAAATTATATTATGAATTATAAAATTGGTTCGAAAGCCGATGTGTAAAATTCGTAAAATGCATTATGAATGTGCATACATGGCTGAAAACTGTTTTGGAAAAGAGTTAGATTTTAATGGTGGCTCAGAGAAGTCTTGCCTATCAAATCACTCGTATAGAATCTCTGAGGTCTTGCGTTTGAAATCTGGAAAATATTTTAAAAAATGACAATGTCTCCAGTGGAGTTGATGGCTTCAGCTGGTCCCCGATCAACACACACAATTAACGTCATTCTGCCAAGCTCTGAGCAAAATACTTCGAAACTTATCAGACGGAAGAAACTCTATGACTCACACTTTACATATCATGGGGAAGTGATATCCAGTTTGAGGTAGGAGGCATTTGGCAGATACATCACAAGTATCTCGAATATTGTTATTTGCGTTTGGATATACAGTAAATGTAAAAACAATAACCAAACGCGCACTGATTGAGCGATGCTTTAACATTGAGCCATGATTTAGCACTAAATGAGGGCACTGATTGAATAGCTGAACTGAACTCTTCTTTAATCTTGTTCCAGGTTGTGAACGGACACCTGGCGTACCGTTACCAGATACTAAGTGTACTTGGCAAGGGGAAATTTGGCCAAGTGCTGCTTTGCCAGGACCATAAGACCAAAAGTAAAGTGGCTTTGAAAATGCTCCAGCACTCATGGTAAGAGTTCCATAATGGCAATGACCACATTTATATATGGATGTGTAATAGAACAATACATTTTGAGAGAGCTAATGGGTGTTACGCTATGATATAAGCAGAGGCAACACTATACGGTCTAAATAGTAATCAGAAGCTGATGTTTTCCATATGAATTCAATAATAGATCGTGAATATTATCAAGCAACATCAGAAATAATATTTATGTTTTGTGATTGAGTGTTTGTGTATCACCACGCCTCTAAACGTACAATACTGGTGAGTGGGTTGAAATATTTTAAAAGTTTCGCTCTTAAACAACTCTACAGAATAAGGTCTATTGCCTGAAACGTCCCCGACGATATGTCTTCCTCTTTCGGGCAATGTTATTGATCACTGTGTTCGAGTTTGTTATATTTGCTTGTGCCCTCCTGCCACTGCATTATCACATTACATCATGGGACCTCCTTTGCCAGTACCAAAATATGAGAACAGCGTTTCCCCTTTTTTTCTGGCAACAAAACAGGTCGGTTTCAGTTTGGTGTTTTAACATCTTAACACCTGTTTTGTTGCCAGAAGAAAAGAGGAAACCCTATTCTCATATTTTGGTACTGGCAAAGGAGATCCCATGATGTAGCTGCTCACCCCGAGCTCTCATTACTCTGATAGTGCTGTTGTCTTTGTGCTGTACGCCTATTGGCGTTCTCTGGTCTAACACCGTTTTGAGACTAGGCTCAAAAGAAAGCTGTCCCACTTATATTTGTTTCTCCACAGCACCAAAAACCCGAATGGGGACCACGAGGTGGACATAATGAATGCCCTGCAGTCCACCGATGAAGAAAATAACCACATCATCAGACTCCTCGACAAGTTCACATTCAGGGGGCATTTTACTATGGTCATGGAGCTCCTTGTGTGAGTATAATCACATCTGTCTAAAGCTGCCGCGTTCGTTTATTCACACGAGTTTTTAAATATGGACGACAGGTTATTGAGTTTTTTTTTTATGTACCAGCAATTTACTTTTTAGATTGTGTTGGTACTTTGTAGAATATTAGCAAGCCCCTGGAGCTATGCACTTTTACATCTAGATTGAAAATGTATTTATTCAGAACAGTTTTTTGTGCTTAGTTTGTTATCCTTCCCCTCCACGTCCGATTAACATGGTTGGCTATGTACGGGTGCGAAAGAAGTTCTACATACACATGTACAAAAGACACATGTGGCTCTTTAAAGATACACAGCACTGTTTACGATGCTCTCCTGCCTTACTGGATACATATTAGCTGAGTGACACCATTGTACAAAATGCAATACATTAACATGAGACGTTTTCATAATACAAGACTCCTCTACTTATCAACAGTCGACTAACAAACTTTAAGAGATATGAATAAACCTGCCCGTATGTCCAGTTGCCTGTTCGAACTGAGAGTCGTATGTTCAACTGCCACAGAATAGATGGCGGGGGTGGTATCTCCATCTGCAGACCATGAAAAACCAGTGGCATCTACAGGATATTATACAACTTTTAAAGCCATTACCCTGTGTTTAGTGTACATTCCATACAACATGTTTGGAATTTGAGAAAAGGGTTTTCCCCATTTTCTGGCAACAAAACAGGTGTTAAGATGGTAAAACACCAAACTGAAACCTTTAACAAGGAATCATGTCTGCATTAACCACGTATACTTGTGGTCAGAATGCAAACTAAAAACATACTCTGATAGTATATGTATTGTCTTTGAAACTGATAGGTCCACACCAGAGACAGCTTTCCTTCGAGCCTTGTCTCAAACAGTGTTAGACCAGAAGACGCCAAAAGGCGTACAGCACAAAGACAACACACTATCCGAGTAATGAGAGCTCGGGTGAGCAGCTACATTATGGGACCTCCTTTGCCAGTACCAAAATAGGTTGGACTTACGAACACAAAGAAGATGAGAACTAACCATCGATCGTGTCCTGTCTTGCAGTGGAGACCTGAGAAAGCAGCTCATGCTGAAATACGACAACGACTTTCCCATGTCAAGAATCAGGCTCTATTGTCAGTCCATCCTGAAGGCTCTTGTAAAGTTCAGGAAAGAGGCCATCATTCATGGGGACCTGAAGCCAGTAAGTGAACAACACCAACCTAATGCATCCCTTCATGAATTCATCTGTTTGTATGATTGCCTTCGTGTAGCTGTGGGTAAATATAACTCTCATAACTATTTCATAAATGTGTAGGGGTATCAGGGGAAGGATTTCCACCAATAGGAGGGTTAGTGGGAGGGGTAATCGAGGAGGCATAAGGGGAGAATGGGCGGGAAGAAGGGGCTTTTGGCGGGAACGAGATTGGGACAGCTGGGGACAGGTGTGGATGGGAGGAAATGATTAAAAGACGAACCCCCCTGCAATCTTGTGTCGGCTCTCCTTTACAAATGCACAGATAAAACTAAGACTTGATTTAATTTAGGACATTTTGAAATCTCTTTGCTTGCTCTGAAGTACACTGCAGATTATTGGAAATTACATCCATAGCAATGACAATGTTCTGAGCAATAATTACGACTGCCAATGTTCTATAAAAGGTATAAAGGTGTAAATAAATGAAGGAGTGAACCGCCAACCAATTCACAAAATGAAATCTTACCTTACAAACTCCATGTGGCCACTGCGCTGTCTGACATTGACATGCTAATCTCTCACAATACAATGGCCACCCCCTACAGCTCCGTAGTACCTCCCACCAGAGGTCGCAACCGGGTACCCGATACCCGTACCCTACCCGATACCCGGCTACCCGTACCCGGCCGGGTACGGGTACCCGTTTGCGACCCTGATGTGGCCGGGTACGGGTAGGCTGTGAGTCACTGGTGAGTAACTGTTTGTCACTCATTTCCCAACGTCTTGTCTCTTCTCACAATTCAAGTTCCTAGAATCAACCCACCCACGCCTGCAACATGGCTTCATCCCAAAAGTCGCAATCAGGTACCCGATACCCGTACCCTACCCGTACCCGACCGGGTACGGTGTAGGGTACGGCCGGGTACGGGTACCCGTTTGCGACCCTGGTGCGGCCACACATTGGCATTAGCTGCCCCGCCCATCTCTAAACCATTTGTAAACAGCTCTTTGATTGGTGTAGACCGACTGCAGGTTACAGAGACCTCTCCAACATTAACATTAGCTGCCCCGCCCATCTCTAACCCTTTATAAACAGCCTGCCTTGGCAGATTTCCCCCTCTTTTTTCACCTGAAGACGATTGCTTGTGTTGCGATCGAAACGTCGTTATATTGTTATTATTTTGATTATTTTTTCTATCTACGTGGCTTTACTGAAAGATCCAAAGAATATGAATACAAACTGCATACTTAAGAGCTGCATGCCAATAGGACTTTTAACAAAGAAACCACTCTTTGTTTTTTTTCTCTTCCAGGCAAACATTCTGATCAAGAACCATACAACTGGCAATGTCAGGATCACTGACTTTGGCGTCAGTGTCAAACTTGTGTCTCCAAGTAAGTGAATTAACCTGGGTGTCTGTGTGTGTGTGTGTGGCGTAGTCAAACAGTGTTTAGCACTTCAGTATACTCGTAGTTAACCCAGTTTCAATTCCAACCATGTAAAACACTGCCAATTGGTATTGGAGCAGGGCATAGGCCTACCCTATGTAAAATTTGCCTAAAATATAACAGTGGTTGGTGCAATTGTGCCCTGTCATGTATACCTTAAAAGTCGAAGAATATCATGGAGTGATGTTTACGTATTGGCGGTTCTGGACCAGTGGGGGAAATTCCACATTCCCCTGTCAGATGCCATTTTTAATTGGTACGACTACTTTTAACAACATATAAAATGGTAATTTTACCATCTCCCGACCAGGATTTCAACTTACAACTTCCCAAACTGTCAGTCGTCAAGTGCTTTAAGCACAGCACCACATGGCTGGTATATTGGCTTAAATGGTAGAGACGTGTCCTGTGCATGTGTGTGTTGTACTTTATCTGTGTGGACTGTCTAAACCAGTGTTCTTGACTAATTTTCAGAGGGGGGGGGCACTTTTGCCAATAAGTCATTAGTGTGAGGGCCGCCACACATTGGAAACCATTGGGGGTTTGACACCATGACGGGGTGTTGTCACTATTTGTGGAGTGTCTGGGGGCCGCACTAAAGGCCACCAGGGGCCGCCAGTGGCCCACGGGCCTTGCAATTGTAGTGACATAAGAGGGGAGGGGCTGCTGGGGGCTCTGGGACCCTAGGCAACCCAGACGCTTAAGCCCCTTGGCGCCAGGCGCTGGGTCCCCAGGCAACCCAGACGCTTAAGCCCCATGGCGCCAGGCGCTAGGTTCCCAGGCAACCCAGACGCTTAAGCCCCTTGGCGCCACCAACGGGGGGGGGGGGCTGTGTGTGCTCTGTGGGATATCTGGGGGCGCACACAACCCCACCCCTCGTTGGGGACGAGGCATAAAAGGGCAGCTCCCTGGACGATCGGGAGCAGTTGTAGCTCAAGACCCAAGACCAGCCATCTCAGGACCCTGGGATGCTGTGAGAGCCAGTGGTGGGACTCTGGAACTCCCAGCTCTACGTCCTTGTGAGGGCGAGTTCCAGAGCGTAGCCAGAGTAGTGGATCGAGGCTGTGTACCTAGGCTGTGTACCTAGGCTGTAACAGAGTATCAGGACTGTTGGATTGTAATAAAGAAGTTACCTCTACAAGTGTCTCCGGAACCCGTTACACAATGAAGAACACTGGTCGAAGCAAACAGTAACACGCACCCCCTTACGTGCTTGATTGTGCCAATCTGTGTGCGTGGTGAGCAGTTTTTAAACGCTTTGGAACGTGCCCATACATGGCGCCCGAGATGTTCCTCATGCTCCAGATTCGATGCTCGGTGGACATGTGGTCCCTGGGCTGCGTGATCGCCGAGCTCGTCTCTGGGTCCAAACTCTTCTTCGGCAATAGAGATCACATTGGCCGTGTCATCAAGGTACTATAAGCAAGAGGGTGGCATACAGAATGTTGTGGGTTTTAATGTAAGGTTGAAATCTTTCAGTGGAGCTGTCTTTATCCTCTGGACCCTTTCCCTGGTAAAAACGGTGCTCTGCTGCCAGTACATTTATGTTGAATGGGCATCGTCTTCATGTGAACAGATACCATTTGGGCAAGCAGAATTACATTGGAGTTAATCGATCACCTCAAACAGATTGCCACTCTTAAGATACTTAGTTTTTATTGCTCATCGCAGAGGTCACATAGTAATTTTAAAGAGTAATGTTTGTTGATTAAACACAAAAAGTATATATTTTTATGTAAAAACGTGTGCAAGAGACGCAGATAAAATATCAATTTGAGAGATATTCAAGATATGATATCTGTATTTACACTGTGCTCACACTCAATGTATCTGAACTCAACTCTGTGCAGGTATTGGGCGTACCACCATTGTGGATGATCAACTCCTCAGGCAACCAACTCATTACCATTGGTGAGTAGAGGGGAGGTGTGATTGCTACTTTGGTTGCTATATTTGTCAGTTAAACACCACTCTCATGTGCTCGTAATCCTCAACAATAATTCCCTATTATGTGTTTTCTCTCCGTAAACAGACAACCA
This sequence comes from Lethenteron reissneri, assembly GCF_015708825.2. Taxonomy (NCBI): domain Eukaryota; kingdom Metazoa; phylum Chordata; class Hyperoartia; order Petromyzontiformes; family Petromyzontidae; genus Lethenteron; species Lethenteron reissneri. Next base: position 11,759,400 of record NC_083842.1, on the reverse strand, counting down.
GGGCTGCCCCATTGTCAAAGGCAAGGCCATCGTCCCACACAGCATATCTCTTCAGACACTGCTCAAAACTAAAGACAAGGCGTTGCTCGACTTCATTCAAGGTTGCCTTGAGTAAGAGACATACTTATATTGTCTATGCATTGTCGTGGATAATTATTTTCGTGTCTATCATCAACACCGTCTGGAAAAATTGCACACAGCTGAGGGTGGAGTTTATTCAGCCCCTCTCAGTAAACTTCACTCTCAGCTGTGTGCACTTTGTCACATCAGAGCAATATTTAAAAACGTTGTGCCTTCTTACATTAATTAAACCTTTCCCATTCCGAGACGACTGCAAGTTTCAGGGCGGTTCCTGTTCACCGCTGAATCCTGGAACATGCAAGCGGCTCAGCGTTAATTTTATTTAGAGAGGCGTAGTACCGCCGTTGTTTTTAAAGACATTGTACTCACTGCAGAGAACCGTAGCGACAAGACCGCACTCGACAATAGCCGGTGCCAAACTGTGCCATATGCCTTTCCATGTGGCTTTGTGGGAGCCTTGGTACCGATAAAGTTAATTTATATGTTCTTCCGATTCCGTTCTGATGACGTACACGTACAAAAAACGGAAGGTAAAAAAGGTAAAAAAAATTAGGATATGGTGGGTAATTTATTGGGTGTGTCTTAGCCCCACCCTATGAGTAGAATAAATGTTGGTGATAAACGGGCCCCTAACGATCCCCGTGTATATCTTGGCAGGTGGGATCCCGTACACCGGCTCACACCAGAGGAGGCTTTGGAGCACGACTGGGTGCAGGGCAGGAAGATGGCCAAGACAGATGCCGCGGTGCCAAGCGGCAACGTTCGACTCCGCCACACTGCAGCACCACGAGAACAAAGCTCTTGGTCAAATGAGACCCAGGCATCTTATGATACTCCAGGGGGATGCGGCACCTTATCGCCAACAAAATGCATGAGCCAGGAGCGTGATGGTGATCACGATGCTGGGTCAAGTCTTAAAGAATTTGTGACAGCCAGGAGCAAACAGTGAGTTTCCACATGCAATTGCACATATGAAGAATCTTTGGGTTGGTTGTGCTATTATGCCACATCAAAACACCTACCTACTCAAATGAGCATTGGATAATTTTCACCTCCATCTCCAACCCTAACTCACTGGTGGAGATTGTACTCTCCTGTCTCTCTCAAACATTCACTGTTGATTTCCCAAAAGGTTATATTCATGCAGTACATTATTTAGAGCTAATACATGTACATCGTTAAGCCAAAGTACCATCAACAAGATTAATATTCTGTATCAAAAGAGACCAAAATCTGCATTGGACAGGGTGAGGATTCTATTTTGTAGCAGTTTCGATTTGGTATATGTTCTATAATGCATTTAAATTCAACTCTTCAATCAACTTAACTTAAAAATACACAATTATCTCGAGAAAGTTCCATAATTATTTCATTACCCAAAAAACATCTTTCGCACCATCTTTTGTTTTATCGTGGAGGAGATGAATCCAAATAATTATTGTACTTGATCTGGCTGGTTGGTTCTCCCAATAGTGTTCCACTCCCTTGTCCCACTCATGCAGCATCTTAAGACACGACTGCAATTAGCTGCTTATATGAATTTAAGTTGTAAAATGTAACATTGGTTTCCAATATAGATTGGTCCCTGTCATGCGAATGTGCAATTTACACCACTGACCCCACTGCCCGTTTGGGGCATGGAAATGCTTTGAATCTGGAGTTGCAATGCAGTAGGAAAGTATAAGCACCCCTAGCAATGAGTAAAGGCAGCCGACGCGTAACAATGGCACGCATGTCTATCTTCCAGGTTGGATTCTACTCTCTGCCCTGGCAAGGAAGATCAAGAGAATGCCGAGAATGAGGAGAAGGAGAAAGAAGTCATCGTAATTTCAAGGATGAAGCCAGGAAAGGGACATACACGGGGACTTGAGCACGTGCGGCAGTGCTTACGGGCATTTATCCGCATCAACCGGAAGCGCTGCTGCTGCGGCTGTGATGTAGCCGAATAAAGACTCTGTTACAGAGCTGGTTTGCCGGTTTCGGACACAGATCTCCCCGATTGAATATTTTTAGGTATATTTTGGTACATTACAAATTTAACAAAAAAAATTGATGCAAGTGCTGTTAACGAGCACCTATGAAGGTCTGCACAGAACATTAGTGGATGGGCTGCTAGAATCACACTGGACTGCCTTGGTCTCCCTTAGTAGCGATGTTTACACGTCACAGCAGGTACTCATTTAAAGCCATGGGTGGAAAAAACCCGATTTTTCCAGCGGTAGGCATCGGGTTTTTTCTTTAATACAATTAAACCCGATTTCGAGGAATTAAACCCTGGTTTAATGAATACGAAACTCTGATCCAAGGCTTAGGCTGCTTCCTCGTCGGTGCTGCTATCGTACTCGGGGCCGTCGGGCACGGGGCAGTCGTAGAATACGGCGGGCAGGTTGGTCTTGATGAACACGAGCTTCTCCACAATCGTGGGTGCCAGTGAGTTTCTTAGCTTGGAATGGATGAAGCCCATCGTTGAGAAGTGCGGTTCTGCAATTAGAACCAATTAAACTGGATTTTTCCCAATCTCAGATGATCGGGTTTAATAGAATTTTTTTTTTTACCCCGATTGTAAAAAACCCGACTTAGTTGGCCTTGCGGAGGCCGAGGACCAATTAAGATCATCGTCACCAGCGTTGGACATAAGCGGGAATCGAATTGTGGTTGCCCGGGTTCGTAGTGCGGCAGACTCCCCAGGGTACGAACGCTCTTGGGTGCCCTGTCCCAAACTAAACCATGCAGCACCTGAGTTTGGTCCCAGAACAGGTGATGCCCACCGCGGGATATCGACAACTGAAGTGGAGAAGACGCAGACCCCAAGATGTGGCCATATTGCAACCTGCCCACCACGCCACTTGCACACATCCCACGCACACACCACGCACACCACCCACACACGTCCCACCCACACACAACACACCACGCACACATACACCCCACGCATACACACACACATACCACACGCCCCACACACATCCATCCCACGCATACACACACCCCACACACATATCATGCACACACCCCACAAACACACACCACGCACACCACCCACACATGCCCCACCCACACACAACACACCACACACCATGCACACATACACCCCACGTATACACACACACAAACCACACGCCCCACACACATACATCCTTATACACACACCCCACGCACACACCCAGACTAGCCCTTAGGTCAACTGGCACGCACAAATCGAACCTCTCCACCTGGGTTTTTATCCCGGCAACCTAATGTGTGACCTTTTTAACCCATATATAATAAGAACTGTATGTATATATATTAGTTTAGTTTCACCATGTATTGAATTTAGAGGAAGATATTCTCACAGTGACAGTATTAATGCAGAAGATTTAAATGTGCAATACGTCTTGCTTTCATGCAAGTTTTAAAACAATCATTGTGTTCAATAACGAACACCAGTAGCGGTACTATGTTTTACACGGTGTATATTTTGTAAATATAATTTTTCATTTGGAGCAATGTTTTTTGGTGTTCATGGTTAATTGTTGTAACGTTTATTAAGATTGTTTTTACTTGCTTGTATCACACACACGCATACACCCCACACATACACACACCACACAACCCCCACACACACACCACGCACACATACACCCCACGCATATGCACACCACACACCATGCACACATACACCACACACACAGCATGCACACACCACACAAACACCCCACACATACACACACCATGCACGCACCCAGACTAGCGCTTAGGGAAACTAGAACACACAAACCGAACCTCTCCACATGGGTTTTCATCCCGGCAACCTAGCGAGTGACCTGGCCATGGGTTTCCCCTGTGAGAGAGAATTGGCAAAGTTCGGTGTCAGATGGAGACTCCCGGACCCTGTGGTAAAACATGGGTGAGTTTGACGCGAGACTACCTCCAGGAGAATCCGGTTGATTGTAAAAGCAATATGGAAAATAGTGTTTGACGGACTGTATGTGATGGTGCACCCAGAGACATGAGCACACAATGGGGGTAAGGTGGAAAGGGCAGGTGCCATTGTAATTCAACAATACAGTTTTTTTCTGAGACGATCAGATAATGCGAGTGGAATAATGCATCGCGCATCTAAAATTATTCTTGATTATGACAATAAAAACCGTTAGAAGTGGAGCAGTGTGGCCCTGACATTGTGTGTGTGTGTTGAGTCGTGTGCCGAGTGGTAGTGTCGTGGTGAGCGACCCGATTTGAATTCCCCTCTCATGCCTAACACCAGTGATGATTATCTGAACCGGTTCTGGGCCTCCCCTAGTACGACTCACCCTCAAATGAGTACCTGGTGCGGTGTGTAAATATTGCCACTGGGGAGACAAAGGTGGCTGGTGTGTTTTCCACCCACCCCCTCGTGGCAACACGTTGACCTTAAGCCGCAGCGACTGCTCACAATCCTCTGATGTAAATAAATCCGAACTATGAACATGAAATGAATGCATAATAGAGGTTTTTGTGTTAGATCGGGTAAAAATATAAATGTGTCGTTAAAACCCCCCACCACCCGACATAGCCAACTAGTAAATGTTGTCACGTAAACAGAACGTGGCCAATTCGTCACGAGTACAGCACACCGGTGTGTTGGTAGAGCCAAGCCACAACATTTACAAACTGAGTACGACGTTTCACCAGTAATTACAACTAGCTTCATCAGGCGACAGCCATATTTGTGGATAAGTCTTACTGTTTCGTTCCTTATATAGAGGCAATCCTCCCCCCCCCCCCCCCCCCCCCACAATGTGCAAGAGCGCAGAAGGGTGGTCAACACATCTACATTGTCATCCTCACACCCGAAAAGGGCAATGCCAGTTATGCCACTATCATCATGGATAAAACCACGTACAACAACAAAATTCAGGACCTTCTTAATGATGGCAGCTATACCAAAATCAACAGAGATCCCACCAACCGCTTAGCTACAATAACCAACAATATCATCACTAATTCCACTTCTCTAATCGATTCGACCAAGCAGCGTTCTCTAAAACCTTCGGCTGCTCGACCACCCAGATTAACTCACCCACCTACAAACTGGCCCGATTTATGTCTGAGACCCTGCTTCCTTTCACGGGCAAGACCACCTCAGCTGTACTTAACTCAGCTCACTTGGTTTCTCTAATCAAGGACATCTCACTGTCTCCAGATGATTTACTTGTCAGTTTCGATGTAGTCTCTCTGTTCACCAAGGTACCTATACCTGACACCATTGCAATAATTGAAGACTTGCTCCAACAGGGACTGAATCCAGATGTACCAACTTTGGTAACGCACTGCCTTACCAACACTTACTTCACTTGGAATGGTACATTCTACAAACAAAAAAATAGGGTACCCCAATGGGTTCTCCCTTATCGCCAGTGGTAGCGAATGTTTTCATCGAGAAATTTGAGACAGATGTCATTCAGACATCCACCCTACGTCCTTCCTTGTGGAAGAGAATGCGTAGATGACACGTTCGTCATCTGGCCACATGGCCTGCCAGCACAACCAATTTCTCAACCACATCAATTCCATACACCCATCTATCAAATTCACCATGGAAGTGGAAAAGGATGGCAAGTTACCATTCCTGGATGTTTTGATCGAGAAGAGACCTGATGGCTCGTTGGGACACTCTGTCTACAGGAAATCCACCCACACGGATGCCTATCTAAAGCCTGACTCCCACCACCACTTAGCCCAGAAGAATTCCCTCATCAAAACACTACACGATAGGGCCCGTTGCATCTCCGACCAGCACCACCTAGCTGGTGAGTTGGAGTACGTACACCAAGCCCTCAGGATGAACGGGTATTCTGACCGTACCATCCGCAAAGCTGTCTCCCCAGCCATGGGGAGACAACCATCTGAGGATGCAACCAATACCATCACTTTGCCATACATAACAGGGGTTACCAAAAAGATTTCCAAAATCTTAAACAAACACAAGATCCAGGTTCGTTTCAATACAGTACATAAAATCTGTAATTTGATCCCATCTGTAAAGGATGTGATTCCTGCCATGCAATACCCTGGTGTCTACAAACTGAGTTGTGGTTGCGGCAGCAGTTACATTGGGGAAACGAAACGACATGTCTCGAACCGCGTTCGTGAACACAAGGCAGATCCGAAACACGGTAGGACCAATACTTCTGCCATTGCTGATCATTGTTTTAACGCTGTGGGCTCACACGAAATTGACTTTTCCAAGACTAAGGTACTCTGCAAACCTACCGGCTATCTTCAGAGATTTGTTCATGAAGCCATCCAGATATATTAACACAGATAAAACTTCCACCGAGAAGATGGGTACAAACTGAGCAATCATTGGAAGGATGTTATTAACCGGGTAAAGTCTTAACTGACTGTGATGTTTCCATCCTACCTGCCTATGTCAGCTGTTATTTCCGACTCTCTGTGTCTTTCTCTCTCTCTGTGCATCTCTCTCCGATCTCTACTCCAGTACTCCAGTGACCCGGGTACTGCCCCCCCCCCTTCTCTCTTCCCCCCTGCAGCCGATATCTCTAGTGCTGCCGCAGTGGTCCAATTATATTTCTACCTACGGGGAGTTTACCGAAAGAACCAAAGAGTATGGATTCCTGCAGTCACGAAAGCTTCAAATCAAGAATGTATATGCTTATAATGAGTCTGAGTGACAGGGGTGGTAAAAGTTATTTTCTCTCTCTCTCTCTCCAGTCACCTGCTAAAATCCATTAGGCAGACTGAGTGGCACATCGTCTCTGCGTGGCGCACGGACTGAGTGTCAAATAGATGGGACAGTGAGCACAATTTCCAACTTAGGAATCCGGGTGTCATTTTGCAGTGCTCACATACCGGATTATAAGACGCACCGCCTTCCACCCCGCCAAATATTGTGTTGACATACACAGTGGCGGCTCCTGCAAAATCTCTCAGGGGGGGCAAATGTCTGGATGATTGATAGGGATAAGGTCCACCCATGCAATGGATAAATTAACAGCTTAAGCATGTAAAGGCAACTTCACTTCTTTAATATTAATGAAAATTAAAGTGACTCTTACAATACATCTTGTTTGTTTCTATACTCACTATTATTACAATCCACTTAGTTTCTTTTATTAAAGATTCCACTAGGTGGCGACAAATAATATTGTTGGATGAAACGTACTTACGTATGATGACGTAAGCACGTTAGTGCGAGCCCTCCCGGAAGCCATAGAGAATGCATTGCAGCGCCCGCCGTTCGAAAACAAATATCTTTGAATGTAAGTCTATGGGAACACTCTGGGCGATTCTCAGCCGGAGTGAAATCGCCCAAAAAGAGGCGGTACTCCACAGAACGTAGCATGACGCTGATTGGACTATATCCAGAGGCACAGTAATGGCTCGCGAAACTCTGTGGTTGAATGACATTGGTGGTGCGTCGCCCAATCGCCCTAATGAAGAAACCGCCCCTGGACATACAGTGGATCATCGATTATCCAGCTGCTTCCAACATTATCTGGCAGTCCCAGGGCCGATCCGGCTAAACTGCTCCAAAGGCTGTAACCCAAGGCCGTAATTATAATATTCCAATATGCTCAAAATGTCGCCCCAATATATTGCTATAAAAAATTGCTGTGCTATGTAAATAAAAACAACAATTTGCTAAACCTTGGCCACAATATCTGGACTTGTCTTCATATAACAATGCATCGATTTCTGTTTATATGATTATGGTTGTACTTTATCAATCCCTAATCTCTGCCATTACATACAATGAAACAAGAAAAGGTAAAAAAGTAAAAGCAGAGGAATGTAATACAATACACTCTTAGACATTATTGTAAAAAATAAAATAAAAAGTCCATCCCATGTGTTAGTTAATTTTCTTATATTTTAGGCAGGAAATGAGTTTTCAAATTTTGATATTTTTCAGGGTTGGGACCCCCAGACACCCTGGAAAATTTCGTCCCCCCTAATGTTGACTCCACGGCTACGGCCTTGCTGTAACCAGTCCGACAACAATAACAAGTAGCTATGCTTGATTCCAGTGTCCAAGGGGCCGTCCATAAATGACGTCACGCGATTTTGGACGATTTTTGACCCCCCCCTCCTTTGTCACACGGCGTCACAAAAAGTCAGACCCCCCCTCAAATATGACGTCATAAAGCTCTACCCCCCCCCCCCCAAATAAAACATGCTTCAAATCGCTTTAAACTATTGTCATTCTAGTGCGTATTTAATGTGGCGCTGCACTCTGATGTTATAGGAGAAAACATTTACTAAAAAGTATATTTAATTAAGTAGAACGTATTGTCTATATTTATTTAAAGTTGCGCATTTTGATGTGACGTCACATTTCTCAAACCCCCCCCCACCCATCATCACACATCGTCAAAATGTCTGACCCCCCCCCCCCCCCCCAGGTACGTGACGTCATTTATGGACGGCCCCAAAATCGATCAACGATTGAAACTGTTGCCCCGTGTTGCGACGACCGGGACAATCGGCTGTTTGACGCGGTCCCTTAGCAGCCGTCACTCAACCCCCCACCCCCCCACCGTTACTCGCCGTGCGCCCGAGGCCTACCTCTCTTCGCGTTCGCGTGGTTTTTTCTTCTTCTTTTTCTTCTCTCTTCAATACAAAAATATTTGAAGAAAATAAAAACAAAATCCACGCAAGATTTGCACCTCCCCCACCCGCCAAACCGAAGCCAAGTTTCCGTCGGTAAGATTCTAGAGGTGAAAGAAACACAAAAGCAACAACGGAAACAGAATCGACGAGGGAGCCTTGCGATGTGTGCGTGCGTGCGTGCGCTGCACAGCATTTTAAGTATTAAACGTTTTTACATTTAAACAAAACCTTACAAATCGATACCGTAATTATAACCGATCGTTTAATATGCGAAACTAACAAAACAATCTGAAAATTATTATTTCATTGTATTTGCATACCGATCCAGCAGTGGATTGAACCACGTGTTAGTTTTTTTGTTTGTTAACAAAACGTGATTTTAAAACGAAATGTGTGTTACTGTACTGTACTTCTATGCTCCACGTCTGCGAAGCGAAGCGTGGTTGATGGGCGGCCGCCCTGCACGACTCGTGCTGGAGGCTGCTTCAGGGGAAGCTTTGTTACGGTGGGGGCAGTCGGGGGCAACAACAACAACAAACAACAACACCGGTGGACTTTTGTTATCCGTTAAATGTCTCGCCCCTGTGGTAGCTACGAAATGTTAACTACCTCGCCTTGTATACAGGAGGCCGTGGGTTCAATCACCACCCTGACGTCTGCTGTATATTTGGAGTTTGTGTGTCTCTCTCATCATCATCACCACAGTGGCTAGGAGATGTTAACTACCTCGCCTGGTGTACAGGAGGTCGTGGGTTCGATCACGACCCTAACACCTGCTGTATATTTGGAGTTTGCCTGTCTCTCTCATCATCATCACGGTGACTAGGAGATGTTAACTACCTCGCCTGGTGTACAGGAGGTCGTGGGTTCGATCCCGACCCTGACGCCTGCTGCTGTGTATTTGGACTCTGTGTGTCTCTCATCATCATCACGGTGGCTAGGAGATGTTAACTACCTCGCCTGGTACACAGGAGGTCGTGGGTTCGATCACGACCCTGACGTCTGCTGTATATTTGGAGTTTGCGGTGTCTCTCTCATCATCACGGTGGCTCGGAGATGTTGACCACCTCGCCTGGTATACAGGAGGTCGTGGGTTCGATTGTATTCTCTCTCTCGCGTGGATTTTTCTCCGGGTGCTCCGGTTTCATTTAGAATCAACATCACGCGTTTAGAGTATTTGGCTGCTATAAATTTCCGCGTGATAGGCCACTTCGTTGAGCTATCATACGTGGCCAGGTCGCTTCTGAAAAATGGGCTAAATAACTCAGTGGGCCTTACCTGGTAAAATACATAAATTAGATGCCCCTCTGCTTTCGCCAACCCGCATTGACCAGCGTGGTGAAGTATGGTCAAATAACCTCTCACGACCCAGCACCGCATCGGGGAGGCTGTCATCCAGTAGTGGGTTGACAGAGGAGCAGCACGTGTACGTACATTGATTTAATACTCGAGCTTTGAACCGTATAATTGTCATTGACATTTGCTCAAACTACTATTCCTACGGGGTCGGTAAAATATGTACCGCGTTGTGGAAGTGAATAGTACTCGGTGCTTTTATGAGACTGGAATACGTCGTGGGAATGTGGCTTTTCCTGCACTGGATCAGATCCGCCAAGGGCGATGAGCTCAAACCCACTGTCGTATGAATAGGGTGACGCTGTCACTTTGATTCAATACAGTTGAAAAAAATCTATTCACATCACCTGTCTCCCCCCTCAGCGATTCAACGGATAGCCACAATTCGATTCAAGAATTAATGTACAGTTTTATATTTTCAGTAATTTCTTCTCAACGTTATCACAATTTTGCAGTCGCTGTTGTGCCATGATGCCAAAGCGTGCTTTAGAATTTCTCGTACAACAATGCAACCATTCGTGTTAGAAAACGGCCCTTAGAAGCAAGTATTACTGGTAGGAACCTTCTGGTTACACCAGCCCACGGGATTATTGTGTCCGTCCGTCGTGCAGGGAGGGGCTGGGTGGGGAGGGAGGGGCTGGGTGGGGAGGGAGGGAGGGGCTGGGTGGGGAGGGCCTGGGTGGGGAGGGTGGGGGGTGGGAGGGGTGGGGCTGGGTAGGGAGGGGCTGGTCACCCCGTGGTGCCCTTATAAAACTCAACGTTTAACCTACTCACGCCGGCTTGTGCCCGCCCTCACAGTCGGGCATATTTGCCGAATACACCACGCCGCCGTTGACCCTGGCCATTGACCGAGCAACCCAACGTTCCTACCAGCTCCCTCCGCAGGATTGTGTTAAAGAGCTGCCTCTTACGTTCTCCTGAAGTAATCTCTGGTCAACACGGTAGAGGGCAACACTTCCCCACTCGCTTTATGCGCGACAATCAAATTTAGCTGTATTAACCCTTTCCCGTTCCGAGACGTCTGCACTTTGCAGGCTGTGGGTGTCCCCTTCACCGCTGAATCTCTGAACGCGCAAGAGGCTCGGGGCTAATTTTACTTTGACATGCGTAGTAGCGCCGTTGTTTTTAAAGACATTGTGCTCGCCGCAGAGAACCGTAGCGACATGACTGCACTCTACGATAGCTGGCGCCAAACTGTGCACGCGCCCTCTCACGTGGGCTTTTTGGGAGCCTCGGTACCGATGAAGTAATTCTTTTCCCGGTCTTGTTTAGATGGTGTACACGTACATAATCGGAACGAGAGGGTTTAAGTGCATAAGCTAATTTGGTGTTGATGGTTTTTTGTGTAGTCATTGGTGACCTGAATGAGACGCTAACTCGCTACACTTAAGAACTCGGTTGAATAACGCCTGGCTGCACTGAATTCGAACCCAGGGTCTCGTGCAGTGCCAGATCAGTGCTCTGAACCTCTTATTTTTGTTGTCTGGTTCATAGTGTTTCTCATTTTTTTTTTCACTCATTTATCCTTTAGCCTAAATGTAACATAAGCATAACATTTGCCTATAACTAAAATCGGAAATTTGTGCAGTTGTAAATGAATGTATTGTGGGCCTTTATAATACATTTTTATTGTTGAATCGGTGCATCACTGCACCCTTTTGTTGTAACTAAACTAGTTTAACACGTAGGCTTTTGCGACCAATATCCAAAATAGAGGGTTTTTTTGGTTTAGATTGTGTAACTCAAAACCCCAAAAACCTCTTATGTAACTAAACTAGTTGGTCATTTTATATATGGAAATAAACCTTGAGCACTCTAGTCGACTTAAACTATTATTTCCGTTCCTTTGCGGGTCAATAACGTAAAATGTGCATTTATATATCATCTCAAGGCGATGTACAGAAACAGTGGGACTATTCATTTGTTTAGATGCTCGCGGTTAAATGCCAAGATAAAATGGAAGAGCCTGGACTTGAACAGGAAGTTGAGAGTATGGATCATATGAGAAGGGCCTTCCAGAGAATTGGGACAATGGAGGATAATGAGCTAACCTCCGCTGAGCAAGGGTTGACCTGGGCGTTTGCATAGAATGCCATGGTTCCTGGAGCGGAGAGTACTTAGAAGGAGAATAGAGGGAGATGAGAGCAGTGGGTAGGGGCGAGTCCATGCAGGATCTTGAAGACCTTGAATGCGATCTGGAAATGTATGCAGCCTGTGGATTAATTGTAGTATAAGCTCTCTCGTTAACTGGTGTGAATGAGGAGTTTGGCAGCAGCATTGTGTACTTGTGATAGTCACTGTCATGTGGATAAACTCAGAGGAATGTATGGAATTGTAGAATTTCCATGGTGCTTAAGCACTGCCACTCTGTCTATTGAGCAGGGAGGCCCATTAACTCTTCTCTCATTCGGCAGGCTCACAAAATGGCATGCGCAGCTGTGTTGGAACCGAGCAGGGACTTCCCGGCGTGGCTGGAGGCGCAGGGTGTGAACGCGGAGGTGGCCCAGGCCATGGACTCGGAGCTGGGCATCCGGGACTACGGGGTCCTGAGCGCCTGCGTCAGGGACGGCCTCGTGCGGGCCGAGCTGCTGGCCACGGCGCGCGACCGTCTGCCCTTCGGCTTCTACGCCGTGCTGCGGCAGGTGGTGAAGGCCCTGCAGGGTGCCGAGCCCCACGACACAGTTACACCACATTGGGATGACGCCGCCGCTTCCTCCCCTGGCGACGTGACGCTGGGAGGCCTGGTGGACGTGCTGCTCGCGTTGTTCAGCGGCTTGAGCCGGGAGCTGCTGATGTCTGTGCGGAGGCTGGGAGTCATGGACGGCCCTGACATGGGCGTTGCTGTCTCCAGTCCACCTTGTGCAGGGGTTGAACACCAGGACTTGATTGCTGTCGAAGAGGAGCTGCCCTCAGAGGAGAAGAGTCAATTCTCCAATAACGGTGAGCTCCGACTAGAAGGAGAGGAAACGCCACAATAATCTCCAGGGATTACTCCACAAATTATTGTTCAAACCACATAGGAATATCACCCTTTACTGGCAGACGAACTCCCATTTTGCAGGCCGGTACTGCATTCACCTTGTGAACAGGGATAATTTCCACATGCCGAGCACTGCCATAGGGTGTCTCAAGATGTACTGTATGGGAGGCGTGGTATACATGTTAAGTGATGGTGAGGTTAACATTCTGTTGTGATGGCTGTGAGGTAGGTGATGATTACAGCTCAGGAACCTAGACTGGAGATGATATTCTATCATTTTTTGACATGTGCAGAGTGCTGCTCATTTGAATTATTGGTCCTGAGTAGGTAGGGAAACTCCACACTTCAATCTGCCTTGAATACTATTTTCATTTACATCACAAAGCTTCACTGAGTATCAGGACTTTTTTTCAGACGGATCCTCCACGAGCAAGATTGGCAAATGCATTTTTTTCACGCGAGCGGAAACTGCCACGTGCTGATTCCACAATCCCCCAGCTCCTGTGATCTCCTGCCCGAACTGTATCCCACGATCTGGTGGGATCTTCCCCTTGGTCGCAAGGACCCGTGCAGGCCGTACTAACGGACAGTGCACGAAAATCCACGCAGATGAGTCGGGAACCCCGCTTGCTGTACTGACGTCTTCTAGAAATTAGTAAATTAACTTTGGCCGATGTTCACGTTCGAGAAAAAATTACACTGCAACCTTTGGCTGCAACGGTGGTCATTATTGGACGCTTCTTCTTCCTCATGAAACAAACCCCCACCATTTTACTTCACATAAACCACATTGACAAGGGTGTCAGTGACAATTACATTTGTAAATTAACCACCACTATTTTGTTTTTATGGTATAAATGAGCGTATTGTATGATGAGTCATTCCTTAAACTAAGGTATTTCCTGTGAATGTCGCCTGTTGCAAAGTGTTTTTTGTGTACTACCCAATCAGGCCATTGTCACTTTCTTTCAGATTGCTCCATGGAGTTCAGAAATTCTCAAGTCCAAACGAGCGTTACCGGAGGAGGCGGTGATGGTGAACAACCATTGGGTAAGATATCCTCACTTTGTCTTTAACAGCAAGAAGCTTGGATATTTACAAGCAGAGAGAAGTCACATATAATAAAAATCCTAAGCCTCTAACAATGAACACCCCGCACCCCCTTCATTGTGATACAAAAATAAATTGTCGTGATTTGGGGTCTATTCAAGAATCTGCGTTTTATCAGAGTTATTGGGTTGTGTTTAAAATTAGATGCCCAACTACTCGGGTAGCCCGGGGGTTGGCAGAGGAGTGGGCAGGGCACATGAGTTGGTGGTGGTGTCAGTGTCAGAAGGAGGAGAGGCCCCTCACTGTGTGGGCAGAGCTCGTGGTTGAGTGGGCATGGCTATTGAGGATTGGGTGGGAGTTATGGAGGGAGGGACCGCTGGTTCACTGTGTGCCCCGGTTGAGTCTCCCAGAAATCGAATGGCTTTGCATGTCACACATTGTCTTAAATACTAGTTTATCTTACACACTAGAGCGAGTATAATTTGATTTTATAATCATGTAATATTGTAGTCCTTTATTTACCCAAGCATTTCTGAGCCTCGAGATGCTTTTTCAGGAGGGGTTGTCATTCAAATGTTTAGTTAAGAGTGCTAGATTCACAATTGGAAAGTCACATGTTTAAATGCGGGTTTGGAGGGGGAAACTCAACCTCTTAGCCCTATGAGGTTCATAAAATGTGTACCACTTTATAAAAGGACTGGTCCCTGTTATGGGAATATGGAATTTTCACTGCTGGCTTCGGTGAGTAAACATAACATTGACATCCATCCGTAACTTCAACATTTGCAAATAATCAAGTTGTATTTTAGTCATTACAGTGCTCGTGCTGAGTCATAATCTCTTCTCTCTCCCCAGACGAGGGAGGGAACAGCCCTTCTACCGAGGCGAACTTCAGCCCCGTGTGGCAAGAGGTCAAAGTGGAGAGCTGCGACGGTGAGTGCACATTGACACCGACATCTTCATCATCAACCTTCATTTGTAAAGCGCTCCTGATTGCTCAGCGAGCGCAGCATGGTGATACATCCCAACCTAAGGGATGGAGAGATGTTAACTACCTCGCCTGGTATACATGAGGTCGAGGGTTCGATCCCAACCCTTACACCTGATTGATTTTCATAAGTAATCCTCCAAGTCAAACAGAGTCGTCCTTTTGAGCGACTGTGCCCCTTATAATGATTCTGTAATGACGACCAAAAATGTCAAATTTCCCCATGTTCTTCAACCTCAGCTGCGACTACACTATTTTCACATACAAAAGCCAGGCATTTGGAGATTTTAAAACGAAGTCTCATAGAGTGAGGTCGTGGTTACATTAGATTTGATGTAAGCACTAAGATATTGGCGACTTACAGCACAGCACAATACAATTTGGATCTGTAGAGCATATTGAGGCATCCGCATATCAAGATGCTGTACAGAGACTGGACATATTTGTATGGCGAGAATAAGGCAATCAGTCAAAGACAGATCTTGAGCCTGGACCTGAACTGGGACAGAGTCAACAGCACTGATGGCTGGTGGAAGAGAGCCTCGCATGACGGGGGCAATAGAGGTAAACGTGTGACCTTTCGTTCAGCAATGGTTGACTGCTTTCAACAAAAATCCTTGGTTACTGGAGCATAAAATGTGTGAAATAAAAAAAAGTTTGGCTACATATGGTAGGAAATATATTCTACATACATGGGTAGGACCATGCTTTATGACGCATGACATAAACCATTAAAACAATATATGTCGATTTAAAAGACCAATGAAGCAGGAGTGGTGCAAAGTGTGTTGGTGCGTGCATACATACAAAACCTGCACATTTTGACAGTGTTGAACCGTGCTTCTCGGCTGCTTTTTGACTGAGGGCCCTTTGCAACTGCTATGACAATCGGCCTGATCCGTAGAACTTACGGCCCTTTATTGGTCCATTAATTGATGAAGATCTTCCCACAAAGTGTCGGTGGTCATGCTTGACCCTACTTCATACTGGCTAGTGAAAGTCGGTGAAGTGGGACGGGGCCAGCACCGGTTCAGACGTCATGCACCACTGACGTTTGCCATGGCCGGGAATCAAATGCAGGTGGTCGGATTCATAGGACGGTGCGCCAACCACAGCGCCACTGCCCCACCCCGTAAATTTCAACATATTCAAGCATTTGCGACTACACCATTGAAGACAGACAGGAGGGGGAGATTTGGTGACCGGACCTCATGGGAAGTGCTAATGTTTTCATGGATGAGCCTCCAGGTGCATGTTACCCCTCCGGGGTCCACAGTGAACAATGTCAGGTTCACGTGCTAACACCAAGAGCGTCGGTGACCTGTAATCATGTGTTCGGAAATGATTTTGGGTAGTCTTCTTCATCTGGTGACCCGTGGGCCGAATGGCCCGCAGAGGCTCTTGGGAGTGGCCCACCGAGCTGCGGTCCGCTCGGACACAGATACCGATTAGCGAGATGAGAGATAAATAAGAAATTTAGATTGAGAGATTTGTCAATAATAAATAAAGATTATTGAGATTAAGGGAGGTAAACAAGACATGAGTAGACCTGGAGACAAGAGAGTGACACATTTTTGGTCATTTTTATAGACGCTATGCCGTCACATGGCCCACCAGCGCGTAGTAATTTTATAATGTGGCTCGCTGGAAAATAAGGTCGAAGAACCCCGATTTAGGATATTAAAAAATATTATGAATACAGAGTTGTGGTGCTGGGGGACTCGTCCCCGCGTTAACTCACGTGTGGAGGATGCCCTATCGTATCAGAAGATCAAGACCACGAACGTACCACCCAGGTACAGAGGCGAGATGAGGATGACAAGTCGCATGTATCAATAACTGTAGCGTCTATTGTCGACATGCGATTGGACTTGCAAGGAACGAGAGCCAGGGGAAATGTTCCAGTTCCACCTATTTGTTACCCCCGGCGTTTCCTTCTACAGGTAAGAGTGAGGAATGTCAGTCTGGATTCATCATCGGTGACGTGACATCACTGAAGGGCGTCCAAGAGCTCTATCCTCGGTCGGAAAACTCGAGGGGTACGGAGCGGCCACGGCAGCCGCGAGCATCCAGAGGAGCCCGGGGCGCCAGTGGGAATGTCGGCAGGAACGTCGCACGAGGCGCCGCCGCTTTCGCTGTCGACTCGGCCTCAACACGCTCCACAACGGGTCACGTCTCACAGCAAGGCCCAGCGAGCTTGCGGGTGGTCGTCCAATCCGCGGCGACGTCGGCGGCAACGGTGGCGGCGGTGCCCGAGCCTAGCGGCGGCACGAGAAACAACAGGCCGTACGCGTGCGAGCTGTGCCGTCGACGGTTCACGAGGCACGACTACCTCCAGAAGCACATGCGCTCGCATACGGGAGAGAAGCCGTACTGTTGCGAGGTGTGTGGCCACGGCTTTAAGCGCTGCGCCGAGCTCAAAATCCACCTGCGCATGCACACGGGCGAGAAGCCGTACGGCTGCGACGTGTGCGGTCAGGCCTTCTCGCAGTATGGCAACTTCAAGCGCCACCAGCGCATGCACACGGGCGAGAAGCCGTACCGCTGTGACCTGTGTGGGCGCAGATTCTCGCAGTGCAGCAACTACAAGCGTCACCAGTGCCACCATTCGGCAGCAAGTTGATTATTCTGTCGGCGTTGTTGACGTGTATGTATGTATGTTTAACTTAATTCGCAACGTATGTAGCCAACCGTGCTAATTGTAGGTGCGAAAACCATTTTCCTTTAAGTTGGGAATTTTTCTCAGGATTTCTTTGTCAGATGGTGCATTACACGGTTGGGTTAGTTTCTGGTCCATATCCAACTCAGCCCCATCGTTTATCTCAGGTCAATACAATGAATACTGCCTTTTTCAAAAGTCAACTGGTTGTCTTCTCAAGCGACTGCTCCCTATGGAAATGTGAAAAGAACACCAATGCTACGAAAACAATCGTACGACCAGGAAGAGACTTTGACGTTTTGACATTGAATAGTGCGTTGTCCGATATTCATATCAAGAAATTCTGTCACAGTCCTGTTGATGTTGAACTTAAAATGAAAACACTTTGGAGGTGGCTGTGTGACTCATGGTTCAGACCACTCAGATCAAATGGCCTGATTTTCTAATATTCCTTGAATATACAGATGGTATATTCATATGGTACTGTGTCAAGGTTGCTCAACTCAAAATATTGATATTTGCAAGTTCAAATACAGATAGAGGGTTAACTCAACCCACTGTCTGTTCACCATCTCTCGTGAAGTTGATTTATCATTAGAACGGTTTTATGGAATTTCGAACCATTTCATCCGATCTCTTTGGGAGAAATTGGCTCCCACCAATGAAATGTGGAATTTCCAAGGTGGCTCAGCAGCTCGGAGCTGCCACTGATGAAACTTGGGGTTCCTCAATCAAGTTTCAGCCATTCATGATTAAAGCCGGTTTGCAGATGTAGTGAGTTAGCCCCAACCCTGTTGCCAATGATTGCACCAAACGTGTGTTTCACTCGGATCTTTTTTCAACACCAATTGCAATAAACAAAAACATATATAAAAGGCTTGTAGAATGTTACAAGCGCAAGCTTAGTCGGACATTACGTAACTGTATTCCGAGAGGGAAATTTAGATTTTTTAAAATGGATTTTCTCCATTATTTTTTCAAGATGGGGTGATGAAGCATGCACATTTTTTTTATGATAAACTGTTACAATTTTGCCTCATTCTATTCAGGAATATATTCAAATAATTTGATCTCGGTTGAATTTCTTTTCATTGTCTCGTTTGTACAATTGTGTTAATGCGATTAGCGGAAATGTTTCTTTACCATTGTTTACAAATCGCTCCATGGTTCTGCCTCACCCTATCTCCCTCACTACGCCCCCCCACCCCCTCCCAGTGCTCAGTCATGTCTCCGCTTTTCCCTCCTGGCTTCCCTTTCCATTAGAATAAACGCCCACTCCACATCAAACGGGCAACTTCACTAACCATTTTTCATTCCCCCCTTAAGACTAATCTTTTTTCAAGAGGGTATCCCTCTACCAATTTCCTGTCCTTGTCCTTAAAACCTTCTTAACCTCGCCACTCCCTTTCCCTATCATCACCCTTCCTTACCATTCTTTCTCTTCCTAACCTCACCCCCCTGCCTTTCCCTATCATCACCCTTGCCATCCTTCCCCTTCCTAACATCTCCCACCTCCCTTTCCCTATCAACACCTTTAACATCCTTCCTAACCTCGCCAGCCCTCATCACCCTTCCTTGCCATCCCTTCCCTTCCCCAAAACGAAAAACCCATCCCATTTCTCCATCAGCCAATACTAATGTACCATTTATAATTCTAAAATCCTAGATAAGATGAGATAAATGTTTTATTGGTATGTCCTTGGCATTTAATTTACATGTCTATCATGAATTCGCATGCACGATTCGATGCAAGTGTCATTGAAGTACAAAATTCAACTCTAAATTTGCTCAATGCATCGGTACATGCCTAATACTGTATAAAGTGATTGTAACCCTTAAGGAAGACCAGGCAGAGTTGATAGTCGGAAGAACAATAGACCAGATCTATGTGATAACGTCAAATAGCTGAGAAGTATATTGAAGACGATTAAAAGCTATCTCGACCAATTTCATAGATTTAAGCAGGCTTTTGACAGTGTCTGGCAGGACGGACTGTGGAAGAGCCATTGCATCGCAAGTAATATTGCCGGAGCTGATTATGTCAATACACTGCTATATGAAATATTATGTATTGATTGGTTCAGGATAAATATTGGCATCGAGCGTGGAATGCATATGTCCTCCCATGTACTTGTTGGAATATATTTTGGAAGTAATAATGGAGCAGTTATCAGACAATACTGACATGAATTTGTGGCAAATTGATAAAAACATTTTTTTTTACAGTTTTGGAGATAACATAGAATTACTTGCAAAAAGTCAAGATTGATAAGGCCAGCTGAGATTTGGTACTGATTATATTATTATTGATAAATCAAAAAGATTTGACTGTTGACAGAGAAGATAGAACATAAACATGTTAATAAAGGGAAAGCATTTGAGTACGTTTCTGAATGTTTATACCTCAGTGGTTTGATACTATTGAACGGTGGACGCACAGGTGATTTGCAAAGGAGAATAAAATTGGGACTATCAATCATGGGGTAGTTTTAAATGACCTGGAAAGTGAAATACTTAAAAACCAAAAGCTAAAAGTACTCGTGTATGGCACACGTGTTATGCAATTGGTAGTATTACGTAGCACAGTAATCTGGACCCAAAGAAGACAAGAAGAGTCTATGGAGTTGAAAATGGAAAGAACTATAATTAAAAGGATTGAAGAATGGACATCTCTGCAGTCTGTGATATGTACTTATTAGAAAAAAGCTATCTTACGGACTTTCAGCCAAAGCAATGACAACTGATAGTTGAAGGCGACAGTCCATGAAAAAGGCGGACTGAAGCTGTTGTTCTGCTGGTGTTCGGAAGAAGAGGACTTACATGAATGCAATACTGACGGTTCCTTTATGACGGGCGGATGGAGGATTACTGCTTGTGGCCCATGGACCCTGCTGCCCCTTTAAAAGCTTTAAGGGAGAAGAACCTTCAGCAAGTACCTGGGTGTGCTCAGATAGTTTTGGTAGTTGCAGGTAGTCTACTGGTAGTGTTGTGCGGTCTAGTGTTAGGGCTAGGTGGTGTCGTGATCGACTTTGTAGGATGCTTCTGGGGTTTTAGTGTCTCTAGCATAGAACCAAAGCTTGCTTTCTTGAGCTGCAGCTCATGTCCTCAACTAAGGTGCTGCTGAAAGTACCCGAGCAAACGCGTGATACTAAGGCGTTATAAGGGCATTGTGCTGGTACTGTGTGTTCCTTTGTGCAAGTGATGGTGCAAAAGCCGTATTTAATAAACAAAAATGTGAATCTCACAAAGCAGTTCTTTGTCATCTCTAAACATTTTTTTAATAATAATTTTGTAAGGTTATCCCCATTTGTGATTTCTCGTCGGTCAATTGTATTTTTTATTTTGTTGTAATGTCCAAACACTGTCTTGGATAAGTCTGCCTCCCAGCAAATAAACATATGTTGGTTGATTGATATGAGGTAGATAAAAAAAAATACGAGCAAGAAAGGGGTGCATTTAAATAGATTATCGCACATTAAAGTTTTTTTTTAAATAGAAAATGTTTCGGCGTGCGTTTAAAAAAAATTGTGTTCGGAATGAAAACATGTCAGGTTAAAGCAATACTCAAATTAACACGTATGTTGTCGGCATATCCTCTTGCTTAAAGTTTCATCTTTCCATCCAAGGGCAAAGAAAAGCTGACTTATAATAATGATGACATTATCCTCGATCAGCAATACCACTATTTCAATAACGTATGTATTTTGAACTTCTTTCGCACCGTACATAGCCAAATCCATCAATAACACTGTCGCCGGGCTTTAGTGATTGACGCCTGTCATCTCGCACTTTGGAGGCAGCGAGGGTTGGTGGATCATACAAATGTTGCGAAGCTCCCTTCCCGTAGGTATCAAGGAGCCACACTCTGGCTCATATGTAATGTAAGTAGAACTTCTTTCGCACCGTACGTAGCCAACCGTGCTAATCAGAGGTGCAGGGGAAGGACAACAAAGTAAACGCGCAAAGCCAGTTCGAAAGAAACGCGTTACACTCGAGTGTCGAACGCATATTCACAGAAGGCTATCGCACTCACACAACTGCGCGTGTTCTCCAGCAGGCGAGGAGGTGCCCTGCCAAGCCAAGTTCTTCCTCGAGGAAGAGGTCCCCTTGATGACGCCCGCTTGGATGCAGCGGCAGGCGGTCGCCACCGTGGCCCAGGCTCGCCGCGTGGGGAACGACGCGAGAAAGCACTCGCCCAGGCTCGTGGCGACGGTGGCAGCGGCGGCAACGATGGCGAACGGGGAAGAGCATTTCCCCTTCGCCTTCGAGCGAAGCCTCTCGCTCGGCAGGACGAACCAGTCGTACACGCGCGGCGGTGGCGGCGTCGGTCTCGGATCGCCACCGGGGTTCTTGATTGAGAACGTCGCTTCGATGCGGGCGGCGGTGGCGCCGCCGCCGGACAGGACGGCGAAAGGATCGGGGTACGCCCAGTACCAGCGACACGCGGTCCGCGGGAAGCACGAGGCCGAAGGCAACGCGACCGCGAGCTCGACGCATGTTTACCCCGCTGCGCGGGGCGACGCTGCGGATGACGACGACGACAACGCAACGGTGGCTGCGGCGGTGGCGGCGCCGGAAGCGATGGTGCCGCCCGAGGAGTCGAGGCCGTACCAGTGCCGGCAGTGCGGGCGGCAGTTTGCACGGTCGGATGCGTTGCGGAAGCACATGCGCATGCACACGGGCGAGAAGCCGTACCGCTGCGAGGTGTGCCTGCGCCCCTTTGCGCACTACTCCAACTTTAAGCGGCACCTGCGGCTGCACACGGGCGAGAAGCCCTACAGCTGCGACGTGTGCGGCCGTGCCTTCTCCCAGTGCTCCAGCCTCAAGGACCACCGTCACATGCACACGGGCGAGAAGCCGTACCGCTGCGAGGTGTGCGACCTCCACTTCTCACACCGCTCCATCCTCTGGTCTCATCGGCGCACGCACGCCGAGTAACGCGGGCGTGAACTCGGCGCCGGGGTTTGCGCGGCGTTCGCCAATTCCGAGCAGTGGTTTTTTTTGTGGTCCCGATTCTCGGCAGGTCATCTTGGCTTGGCAGACAAGTGTGGTGTCCCGTCATTTCACTGCTTTGCGAAATGTCACCAGCTGCTTAGATCGAGCCGGATGACCGCTATGGTTTGGGCACCTTGAGTTACAATCATTTCCATGTACAGTCCTTTTGTTACTGCATTGATGGATGAGGGCCTCCTTGTATTTAACATGCGGGTCATGGCGGTTATATGACCGTACCTCACCACGCTGATCAGTGTGGGTTTGGTGAATGCATGGAGCATATGCTTGACTGCAAGTACAGTACAATAATGGATTGCCCTGCACTGCCTCTTGTTGACCGCCACGTAGCCCAGAAGCTGTCTCTTGAAAGCCTGGGCATGCATGCATGCATCGTGATCAACCATCCAAGTGCCCTCCAGGCTCCACTCCTGTCTGTGAGCTCTGATGATATTTGGGATATGCCAGGTGATTTGGTCATAGGTGGGTTACAATCAGTAGGTTATCAATTAATTTTTCGGTCGGTGATTGGGAAGCCAAATCAGTGGTAGCCCTGTGGAGATTGATGTCCCCACTTATTTTGACGGGCAAAATATGTAGTGTTGGGTTAGAGGCCTATTTAAGTGGTGCTACATTGTTGGCAGCACAGCAAAACCCATTATCGTACTGTACTTATATGCTTCCGTGTCCTATGTCCCCGCCTTCACCAACCTGCACTGACAAATGTGATAGTGTGATCAAATAACCCCCTTGACCCGCAGTGTGAAGGGAGACTCATCCAGCAGTCGGTCAACAAAATCGCCGTGCATGTACATTTAACTGCTTTTAGTGCTGTGGTCATCTTCACATCTTATTTTGCTGAGCGTCAAAGTGCCCAATGATGTGTCCTCTACAGGCTGCGAATAGGATTATTATTAGTATGTGACTGTCTAATGGCCGAGTGTTCAGCACCCCCATCATTACCGCTCCAACTTTGACGGAGTCAACAGTTGAAATCCTGCTACAGTTGCTCTAATTTCTGCAAGGAATTAGTTGACTCACAAAAGCGCACTGCCCTTGGTGAAAGGACATTAAAAACCCAATGGCATGGTACTTTGCACGAGTAGGTCAATGTGTACATGCACTACTAGATTAGCGCCCTCCCCATGCCATGTGGGTCGCGGGGACTATTTGATAATACATCACCATGCTGGTCAGTGTGTGGATGAGGGAGCGTAGAAGCACAGTACAGAAATTGGATCATTTCTGTAAGATCGGGCGTATTCTGGGTGATTTGATCATCGACGTACAGATCCAGACATTTTAGAGCACCATTGGAACCTCCTTTGTCAGTAGCAAAATATGATAATTCTTTTTTTACCCTTTTATCTGGCAATAAAACTGACACCTTTTTTACGTGCGCCTTTTGGCGTCATCTGGTCCAACACTATGTGAGACTAGGCTCTGAGAAAAGCTGTCTCGGGTGTGGACCAATCAATTTCAAGGACAGTGCGTACATTATCAGAGTTGTGTGTTTTTGTTTGCATTCCGACCGCAGGTATTGTGGTCAATGCAAACATGACTCCTTGTAAAAAAGGTGTCAGTTTTGTCGCCAGATAAAAGGGTGAAAAAACAATTATCACATTTTAGAGCTTCAAGAGCTGTGACCTTCGCATTTTATACTCCAAAATGTCTCAATCCCAATTGAATCTCCGACCTTTCGCAGCCTTTCTGATGGGTCTCATAGGAATCCGCAAGCTACCGGCGTCGTAGTGAGTTCAAAACCCAAAGCTGGGACTGCGAGTTGACTTTCAAACACAGTGGATATTAAATGTTCACACGACATCACCCTTGTATAATAGAGTAACGCTCACACGTGGCACTGTAAGCTGGTTAAGCTTACAATCGATGTTGTGAGTGCTGTAATAGTGTGCATGCATTGCTGTTATTGTATGATCACTCTTCAGGCTATTAGGCCACTCCAGCACGTTGTAGACTGCAGTACATATTCCTCACATTTCAGATATGCAAAGTCAATCATCGTTGAACTCTCTTGAAACGTGAGCTCAGTCAAAAGTGCAAGTGTCTTTGCTGTCGTAGATTATTTTTTTGCTTTTCGTGCAATTAAAGTGCTATTTCTGTCACGGTGCTTGAGTGTTTATTCTCTGCTGTACTTTTATAGAATTGTGTGGTCCGCATACTCTCCGTTGATATTTCATTCACAAATACGGCCAGTAACTTCTTTTACAATACGTTTATTTTGCACGAATGTGGGCCTCTTGTAAGGTGCTATCGGCAACATTATCGAGTGTTTATATGTGGGAGGAAATTAGAGCACCCGGAGGAAACTCATGCGTGTGTGGGGGAAACACTCTATCCCATTCGGACGTGACGGGTGGAGTCCACATTTGCTGCTCCGCCTGATATTAGGAAGCCACTAGAGGGAGCTATGCACTTTGAAATCTGATTTTTTTAGAACAGCCTTTTGTTTTTAGCGTGATGGCCTTCTCCCGCACCTCCGATTAGCACGGTTGGATACACATGGTGCGAAATAAGTTCAACATGCTACATGCGAGCCAGGGTATGGCTCCCCCTTGACGTCTACCTACCTGATTACAGACCAATTCAGACCTTATTGGTCACCCCGTGCCCTTATAAATCTCAACGTTCGTCTGACAAAGTCCCATCACAAGGGAGAAACACAAACAAATAGACAAAAATGATGTTACTAAACAAAAACTTTTTACGGATTAATTTAGATAATTGGTGTCAATTATGCTATTTATCATGCTACTGTCTGTGATTTTGCATGCGTATGCTGCTGCTTGCTGGATGTGGATGCACACACATGTTGCAAATGTACAATAAACTATGATTTTGTTGGCTCGTATTGAAACGGCGGCTGTACGCCATGTGGACCCTAAAACTCAATATTCCTGCACAAGATTACGGGTAAACCCATATAGGATGACAGATATGGTAGTTTCACAACATTTGTACGATCCACCAACAGTCGCTACTACCTGCACGATACTAGAGGACAGGCGTGGACCACCAAAGCTCGGCTATAATGTTATCGACGATTTTTTCCGGCTTAAATTTTTTTTTTAACGGGCAAGTACAGATGCCAAATGCAATTAATTGCAAGTTAAATAATTTTAAAGAATGGACAGTGCAGCATCAAATTGTGATTTACACCGAAGAGTTGGCCAAGCAGCAGACGTGCAGAGAGCTGGAGAGAGTTGCCCGTGGCAATATTGGCGCATCGACAATCCCAGCAGTTCCAGGGGCTGATGCATTGGAGGGTTAGGATTTTGTCACGAGTTATTTGTGGTTGAAATTCACGGCCAAGGTGTGAGCAGGAAAAAAAATAATAACTGATGAAAGATAACATAATTAGGTATAAGATGGGGGCAATGCCACTACCCTGGGTACGCGGTGGGAAGATGTTAACTACCTCGCCTGGTGTGCTGGATGGAGGTCGTGGGTTCAATCCCGACCAAGATGCCCGCTGTATATTTGGAGTTTGTGGTCTCTCTCTACGTGGTCGCTTGGATTTTTCTCCGGGTCCTCCGCGGGGTTCCCCTCCACATATAGAATCAACATCACGCGGTTTAGAATATTTGGCTGCTATAAATGTCCACACGATGATGATGATGAGCCCACTTCGTTGAGCTATTGTTTGTGGTAGCCAGGTCGCTTCTGAAAAAGGAGCTTACAGACAGCTCAGTGGGGCCTGACCTGGTAAAATAAAAAAAGAACATTCATTTTTTAAAAATAGTTTTAGTTCAGTCTCGTGGTGACATTGCTTTTGTTTTAGGGGCCGTCCATAAATGACGGCACGCACCTGGGGGGGGGGGGGGTCAGACATTTGTGACGAGGGGGGGGGGTGATAAATGTAACGTCACATCAAAATGGGCAACTTTAAATAAATATAGACAACACGTTCTACTTAAATAGACTTTTTAATAAATGTTTTCTCCTACAACATCAGAGTGCAGCGCCACATTAAATACGCACTACAATGACAATAGTTTAAAGCGATTTGAAGCATGTTTTATTTTGGGGGTGAGGGCAGAGCTTTGTGACGTCATATTTGAGGGGGGGGGGGTCTGACTTTTTGTGACGTCGAGTGACGAAGGGGGGGGGGGGTCAAAAATCGTCCAAAGTCGCGTGACGTCATTTATGGACGGTCCCAAAGTCACGTAGAACAATTTTTTTTTTACAAAAAACTACGACGTTTCGATCGCAAAACAAAGCAATCGTCATCAGGAGGACGATTGGACGATTTACCTGTGTCATCGGGATGACGACAACGATTGTTTGTTGATGGCGATTGCTTGCGCCGCGATCGAAACGTCGTAGTTTTTTTGTTGTAAAATATTTTTGTTCTCCGTGACTTTAACGAAAGACCCAACGATGATGAATTCCTGCACGAAAGTCTCCCCTCAATCGTCGCGGACCCTAAATCTCGAATCTGCTCGGCGGTGGAGCGAGCCAACGTCCCTCTTCGCTCGCCACTCGATTGGAGCTGAACCGCGTAAAGTTTTGCTGCACGATTCGGCTCATTTGCTTAAACGTCTATTTGTTGTTTTTAAAAAATATATATATTCTTTTTTTTTAAACCACGCGACGTTTATTTAACTGGCGCGGGGAAACCGAACACAGTCGCCGTCCGCTGCAGAGGACCCGGCGGAGGTAAATGTAGCGTGGGGGTGGGTTGTTGTCAACAACAGTGGATGATGATGTGCTTTGGTAGAATGTTTGACACTTTATGGAGATAAAACAGGAGGTGTTATGATGTTCACACACCGAACGGAAATTTTGTGCAGAGAATCGGGTACTGCATTAAGCACGCAAGGTACTTGTGATAAACATTCAAACAAAAACGTAAGCGAAAAAAAACAAGGTTGTTTTTTCGATTTAAAGGTTTCGTGACTGCAGGGATTCATCTTCTTGGTTCTTTCGGTAAAGTCACGTAGAAGGGAAATAATAAAATAATAAAAAGAAAACAATAAAAGAAAAAGTAAAATAAAAATCTAATAAAATATTTTTTCATGTTTTATTTTTATTATTTCCCTTCTACGTGACTTTACCGAAAGAACCAAGAAGAAAAAATCGTGTTTTTGTTTGCATGCTCTGTTTTGTTTACGTTTTTGTTTGCATGTTCACACGTATGGTGTGTGGTTAATGTAGTACAAGATTCCCCCCTGCAAAAATATTTTTGCCTGAACATCTTGACACCTGTTTTGTTTCCAGAAAGGGGAAATCCTATTTAGTATACTTTGACACTGGCAAAGAAATGTACCACGTGGATGTTCTCTGGCTCGTCACAGTTTAGTGGAATGTGGAATTTCCACTGCCGGTTTCACAGCTAACAAGCCGGTGGTGGCCCTGGGTGATGTGAATTCCACGTCGGCATGACCACTCCTGCACTTAATGCCGACAAATTGATGGTTTTGCCAACAAACAAATACTTGGTTACTTGTTGGATTTGTGATGAGTCGAGTTCAGTGCTGTATTTTTTTATTATTCACTTCCATGCAGCACTAAGTCGGTAGCTATCCGAACGGTTACATTTATTTTTACTTAATTGTTTAAATGCATGCCGATACAGCCCACCATACTTCAATAGGGATTACCGCTGGTACGGCTATTTTAGTACACACAATGGACAGGAAGGACAAGATCAATGGGCTCGCATAATGCGCATGTATAATGTTCGTTGACTCATTAATCCCCCCCCCCCGCACACTTTGCGCACAAATATTGCCATCACATCTACCCCTCTATTTGATGATTCACTTCCACGCAGAAATACGTCGGTAACTATCCGAACGGTTAAAATTATTTTTTATTTCAAATAATACATTGTTTAAATGCATGCCTATACAGGTCCCCATACTTCAAAAGGGATTACCGTTGGCACGACTATTTTGGTACACAACTGACAGGAAGGACAAGATCAATGGGCTCGCATAATGCGCATGCGTAATATTCGTTGGCTCATTAATCCCTCTCTTCCCCACATTTCGCACAAGTGTGGTCATCACATCAACGCCTCTATGTAAGGAACGAAACAGGTGGACTTCTCCACAAATCTGGCTGTCGCCTGATGAAGCTAGTTGTAATTACTGGCGAAACGTCGTACTCAGATTGTAAATGATGTGGCTTGGCTCTCCAACGCACCGGTGTGCTGTACTAGTGACGAATTGGTGACGTTCTGTTTACGTGACAACCCTTACTAGTTGGCTGTGTCGGGTGGTGGCGGGTTTAACGACACATTTATATATTTATGCTATCTAACCCAAAAATGCTCTCTTATGGATAATATTGGTTGCGAAACCCGCTTTATGCTTGTGGTGGTGGCGTCAGCTGCCCCATACTGAGACCCACAGAGAATGCGGCTGTGATTTGTTTTATTGGATGTGATTGCACATCCTTTCAGAATGGCGTGCGCGGTGGCCACCCCGGTACTGGAACCAAGCGGGAACTTCCCGGCGTGGCTGGAGGCGCAGGGCGTGAACGCAGAGGTGGCCCAGGCCATGGACTCGGAGCTGGGCATCCGGGACTACGGGGTCCTGCGCGCCTGCGTCGGGGACGGCCTCGTGCGGGCCGAGCTGCTGGCCACGGCGCGCGACCGCCTGCCCTTCGGCTTCTACGCCGTGCTGCGGCAGGTGGTGAAGGCCCTGCAGGGTGCCGAGCCCCACGACGCTGGGACGGCGCGCTGGGACGACGCCGCTTCCTCCCCAGGCGACGTGACGCTGGGAGGCCTGGTAGACGTGCTGCTCGCGCTGTTCAGTGGCTTGAGCCGGGAGCTGCTGATAACTGCGCGGAGGCTGGGAGCTATGGACGGAACTGGTGTGTACAATGAAGGTTCCTCTATGCTCAGCACCGAAATTGAGCCTCAGGACTTCATGCCAGAGGATGCGTTTCCTCCAGAAGAGAGGAACGAGTACTCAAGTCACAGGTAAGTCTCTGGCACAATTTGGCTCAATAATGGACTCATTTAATTTCAGTCTAAAGGCTCGCATCCACTTTGTCGGTTACGGTGGTTGTTTGACCATTCTTTATGCGATGTGATTGTCAGATTCCCCACCCCTAATAATATTTTTTTTAAACCTCGTTTTTGTGCAAATCTGCACGTTGCTCGGTCTCAGCACATGGCGACATGGAGTTTAAGAATTCAGAGGCCGGAACATCCGTGCTTGGAGACGAAGAGGAAGATTGCGAGCGACCCGTGGGTGAGAAAATCTCGTCGGCTTAATTTGTTCTCTATAATCTGTCCAGGTACGATGATTGGGATGATGCTGCTGCTACTGCACACCAGTCATTTGGAGGCACTTAGTAAATTACACTTTGAATGAGCGCAGTGACAGCCCTGAGAAACGCACCTGCGGAGCAGTACAGAAAGCAGGTTGTCGACAGTCTGTTTAAACTCTTTTTCAGTGTTCTCCCGTACATGTATTTTTTCTACGATCACATCAGTTTCCTCCTCCTGCCAGATTCCTCACCCACACCCATCAATGAAACATTACACTGATCGCTGCACTAGCTCCAATTTAAATTCCTGAATAGATTTTAAGATCGCAGTCATCGTCATCATGTACAATATTCTCTGACACGTGTCGTGACGGGTACTGCAAGATCCGACCAAGTTCGCCCACAGCTCACCGAGCTGCATTGGCTTCCGGTTGCTGAACTAATACATTATAAGGTCACATTCATTACAGACAAAGTGCTTACTGACCTTGTCAATGAGCATAAACCATAGTGCGATCTCTGGTCATCCTCGCAGCCACTTTTAGCTGGCCATCAAACAAAGACGGTCACCCCATCGAGCGCTTTCAGATGTGCTTCAAGGGCAATCTGGGACACTCTTCCTTCCGATATTAGGAAGCCACTGACGCTATGCACGTTTAAATTTAGATTGAAAACGAATTTCTTTAGAATTGGCTCATTGTGTTTAGTTTGTTGTCCTTCACATTCGATTAGTACGGTTGGTTACGTATGGTGCGAAAGAGGTTCATCATACATCCTCTTCGAACTCACTCCTGCTTACCTCTCTGCTCTTACCTAACTCTACTCTCCTCCAATGCACTCTCCTACCTCGCCCCTCTCATCTAACACACTCCCCTTCACACACTACCTCTCTCCTCTCAACAAACTACCCTCAAGCTCAAGACCGACTGCCTCTAAATTATATAAGCCGACTGTTTCTGTACAGCTTTTGGAATCCACTTAGTTTTTTTAACGATGAACTTACAGCCATCCCTTATACAAGCTGTATAATCCCTTATACAAGTTGTATAAGGGAAGTCAGCCAGGGTGCCACGGTGGCGGGATGTTGACTACCTCGCTTGGTATGCAGAAGGTCATGGGTACGATCCCGACCCTGACCCCAGTATATTAGGAGTTTGCATGTTGTCCCCGTCGTCGTGTGGATTTTAATGCGGGTCGTCCGGTTGATCCCTCCACATTTAGAATCAACATCACGAGTTTAGAGTAGTTGGCTGCTATAAAATGCCCACGTAATAAGCCACGTCGTTGAGCTATCATTTGTGGCCAGGTCGCTTCTGAAAATGAGCTATATAGATCAGTGGGCCTTATCTGGAAAAATAAAACATATCAGTATATTTTGGGGCCCAGTGCTGGGGCACAAGAAACAGGGAGGAACAAGCTGTGGCAGTCACAGAGATGAGGATGTTGCGGTGGATGTTGGGCTTAACAAGGAAGGACAGGGTGAGAATTGAAGAAGTGAGAGGAAGGCTCAAGGTGATACAAATCACAGAGAAGATGAGAGCGAAAAGGCTGTCGTGGTTCGGTTATGTGACGAGACAACAGGACAATTATGTGGGTCAGAAGGTGCAAGTGATGCAAGTGGAAGGAAAGAGATCAAGTGGAAGGCAGAAGAAGAGATGGGGTGGGCGATGTGGTGCGATCGGACATGGTGGCCCGAGGAGCGGAAAGAGAGATGGCGCAGGACAGGTTAGCGTGGAGAAGGTTGGCAAGGACAGTGGAACACCCCCGCATGAGTGGGACAAACACATGGAGGAAGAATATCAGTATTAATAGTAACATTTCTGGTTTTCTGCAGGCGAGGGAGTGGAGGAGAGATCGCCCCTGGAGGTCGCCTTGAGGCCTCCTATCGCATGGCGCGTCATCAAAATGGAGGCTTGCGACAATAAGGACGTGAAGCGTTTACCAGGTACGAAGTCACAGCTGGTTATGGGGGCGAACGTTGTTTGTAGACCGTGTCTGTTATTTTGAGCAGATGTAAGGTTTTGTTGTTGTATTGAATTAAAATACATATATATAATGTTAAATAATAATGTTATTTTCATGGGTGGAGTTTGTGGGGGGGCAATGCCCACCCAAATTGGACACCTTTATTAATTTATTTGCAGTAGTTTACAATTAAGTTAAAAAAATGTATTATCTGCACCCGTGATTCCTAAGCGAAACCCCCCCTCCCCAAATAAAGAAGTCAAACTTCACCCATAGTTATTTTATTTAGCATCGTTCATGCAAATAGCTGCTGAAAATTCTTAACATTGTGAACAACATATCCAAAATGGTACGAGAATGCCACAGAAAAACAAAATGTATATTACAAAAAATATACAGTAAAAGCCCGATACAGTGCGGCTCATCACACGCTGGATTTGGATACACCGCGGATAAAATAATGTACACCCCTGAAAAAACAACATGCAAGGATGTAGTTTTCTCAACCGCGCAAAACCAACCGGGCTATTCTTGTCCTGCAGGCAAGAACGAGGAGGATCAGTCTGGGTTGCTCATCGGAAATGTAACGTCGCTCAAGACCGTCGAACAACTCTACCCTCGGCCAGAATTCTCGAGGAACGCGCAGTGGTCACAGCAGTTACTAGCGTCCGGGGTAGCACGGGGCATCGGTGGGAACATTGGTGGGAACGTAGCACGAGGCCCCGTTGCTTTCTCCGTTGACGCAAACTCGATGCGCCTACCAAGGCCGCCCAACGCAACGGGCTGCGTCTCGGAGCAGAGTTTGGCGAGCTGGCGGGCAATCATGCACTCCGCGGCGGCGGCGGCGGCGACGACCGTGCCAAATGGAGGCAAGAGCCAGCACGGGCAGTACGTGTGCGAGCTGTGCCAGCGGAGGTTCGTGAGAAGTGACTACCTGCAGAAGCACATGTACACGCACACGGGCGAGAAGCCGTACCATTGCAATGTGTGCGGCCGGGGCTTCTCCCAGCGCACCAACTGCCAGCGGCACCAGGGCCAGCATTTGAAACCCAAGTGGTGAGACCTGAGGGAGGAGATGTTGGTTATCGAGCCCTGCCCCGGTTTCGTGTATTGTCCTTGACTGTGAAGAGAGAAAAAACGGAGGCACTGGCCCCCCGATTCTCATCTCGAAGATTATCATAGCGGTTCGCCAAATTGTGCGGAATTTTGAGCACCATTGGCTATATTTTGCAGATTTTTTTTTTATGCTGCTGATCAGTTTGTTGAACATTAACCACCCAGTTTTCAGTCTATTGGCAGTTTCACCTGCCCAATTGATCGGCAAGTGAAGAGGCAGTGAGAAAGTTAGGGCTGAGGCAAGCGCATGTAAGGGTAGCAGGCATGCTTTGGAATTGTCGGATTTCTATCTTCACAATAGCTAAGCCTACTGATGTCTGGCCCCGCCACAGCTGCTATAAGTAGATGGATTCAGGTATGTGTCTGCGAACTACTGGCCGCTGACGAGTTTATTTTATTAAAGCCTTACCGAGCCTCTTAGTTCTTGTTTCAGGAGGGTCCTGCCAAGTTTTTTCACACTAGTCTTATGATTGCTGTGCATAATCCCAATTGAGTAAATTGCGGATAATTGTGCAGATTTGGAAAACTTGGACCGTGTACAACATCCCTGGGATTCTTTTAACGCTCCCCGCTGCGAAGTAAACGGCTCGTGTGTATTTCCTTTCATGGTTAATACACCCGCAGTAATAACCAGGGCGGCCGCTTATTTACAACGGTGAACTTCGGCGACAAGCAGCTGAAGCTTTGCCGCTGGGCCATGTCCACCGCCTGGCGGCGAGAGTGCCAGGTGAGAGCCTGGGGCAGCCTGGAGTCGGCGGACCTTCAGGATCAGAATCTTTATTTAGACTGGAGGAGGAATACGATGAGCTATGAAGCTATTTTTTTCAACAGATGTCCAATACGGGTGCGGGGTCACCAAGTTAAGACGGCAAGCATACAAAACAAATGATAGGAGTGAAAAATAGAGACAAATGGTAAGCAAGTCGCGAAATATAGTTCATAAATTATTTGAGTCCGACTTATCAAGATCGGGCAAGGCACGTCAACAAAACGGTCCCAGACCACACCAAGATAACACCACTGTAGTAGTCCCTCAATAAAATGGCACATTAACATTTAACTATAATACTGGCATTGATCTTGACGCCGGGGCATTCCACCATTTGCCGGCAAGTGTCCACCGCGCCCGTGCCATGCTAGGTGCACTCTACTACCCTTGCACACACTGCACTCTCATGCAGTACAATGTGATGTCACACAGCTGCTCGAGGGTACCGTACAGCAAGAAGTTCCCTGCCTTATTTATACTTACACAATTCTCAGTGCACCTTGAGAAGCTTGTGGTTCTACCCACATTTAAGAAGGCATGCAGGATATAACTGATTTATTATCATTGGTTATTTTGTTGCTATTACTGTTACTTTTGTTATTATGCACATTAATGTTATCTGTATTACAATTGTTAGTATTATTCACGTTACTACTGTATTACATGCATTGCATGTTAAGAATTCCCTCTATGAAGTGTGTGAGTCAGATAATCACTCAATTAGGTATTCCAGGGGACATCAGTGGGAACCACGGTGGCGAGATGTTAACTTCCTCGTCTGGTATGCAGGAGGTCGTGGGTTCGATCTCGACCCTGACGCCTGCGTATTTGGAGTTTGCATGTTCTCCCCGTGGTCGTGTGGATTTTTTCTCAGGGTCCTCCTGGTTTTCCCTCCACATTTAGAATCAACATGCGTTGAGAGATTTTTTAGCTGCTATACATTTTCGCACGATAAGCCACCTTGTTGAGCTCGCATTTGTGGTCAGGTCGCTTTGGAAAAAGAGCTATATATAGCTCAGTGGGCTTTACCTGGTAAAAAAAAAAAATTGGGTCTTTCGGTAAAGTCACGTAGATAGGTGGCTATGTTAATGTGAGAGATTAGCATGTTAATGGCAGATTGCTGAGCATCCTCCAGTCACAAAAGCTTTTAAGTCAAGATTTAAAAAAAAATAGTTTAGTATAGTTAATTTGCAGAACAGCCCTCACCATCTCCCCCCACAGAGGCTGAGTGCTTTTGCAGATGGGAGAAGGTAGCCTGCTGGTCATGTAGTCCCTTTGGACTGCAAAATCCCAGTCGGTGATTTGAGATAATTCCGTGGTGCATTCTCATGTCACGACACATCACAAAACTACTGAGCTATAAAGAAGCTGCCCCACCGTGATTTGCCTTCGATACAGCTACGCGGTTTATGAGAGGGTCAGCTAGCAGGCCTGGCGAGTTGACAGGCCCTCCCTCCATCACTCCACCCAATTTTACATAGCCACACCCACTTAATCACTAGCACCGCCTTGCTCTTTCCGACGGGCCCCCATCTATTGCTAATGGGCCTTGGCCTACTCTGCCAACCCCCACCCACTACTCAGGTAGTTCCACCCTTTGCCCATATAAATTATTTGAGCTTGAGGTCAAAACATTTTTTACTGGGACAAAATCCCAATTTTCACAAATGCTTAGGGTGGGGAATGCGGGGATGGGGACAACGGGACAAACTTTCTGAAACTGTGGCTATCCCCGCCAAACATGGACGTTTGGTAGCTGTGACCATCGAGTATCTTGTACCTTTTGTAGCCCAGGATTTAGAATTTTATATACTTTTTTTTTTATCTAACGTATTTGTCAAGATAGGAATCGGGAAGATTTACAATGTTATCGCTTGAATACTGGATTTTATCTAGGGTACAATATAATTATCTTTTATATAAACCAGATATCCAATAATTTTGCGAACCAATTACCTGCGAGTCTCTGTAATTCACGTATTTATGACGGTTCGCGACTTATCTCATAATCCTCGGCATGCCGCGGCGGATTGAAAACGCTTCGTAGGCCACAAGCAGTGATCCGTAGAAGTGAGCTGCAGCTAACGTGGAGCTGTAGGAGAGGAGCTTCAGGGAAACGTGGAGGCAATTTTTTAATTTTCCTTTGCAATATTCATTACATCAGCGCAGACTAGCTGTGCCGACGTGAATTTTAGTTTATTTATGGAATTGCGTGGCTAATTGCTCCCATATAGGTCTAACCTCCGTGGTGGACTGCGGATTATAGGATCCGTGATACAGTTCCCCCCATAACAACACGGGTTATTGGATTCCTGCTGTGGTTCTCTTCATGCACAGCATTTTAATTGGAAGCTTTACAATAAAAAAATGACAAGCCAATGGCTAGTCAAGCCAGCTCAAGTATAAGCTAATCTTATCGAGGATAAGCTCATGCAGATAAATACTTTATTTAAACTTGAGACAATAAGGTTTGTCACGTAAATAAAACATGCCAATTCGTTACTCGTGTAGTGACTAACTCGGAGATGATAAGACTTGGAGGAACTTTTATTTAACGAGCACCATCGGTATAACACACACCGTACGTGGGTACACACTCTACAGTCACTCGCCTATAGACAACTCTACGTGGGTACACACTATTACTGTTGCTAGCCTCTACATAACACTAACCGCCTAACACGGCGCTGAACCGAGACAGCCAACAACTATCGAGCAGCACAATATCGAGTGAAGACGACAGCGACGAGACGACAGCGACGATGACGATGATCTTGAACAGCACGACGGGGATCCCACTCCAACAACAGCCACAAGGTCTCTCACAGGGGCCCCTCTTATACTCTCCACCTGGCCTTGCTCCGCCCCGGCTACACCCCCTCTCTGGAACCTACTAGCGGGTTCCCGATGGGTCCCCCTCTGTGACCTTTCCCCTAGATGACCCCCTCTCGTGTCTTTCATGGCCTGCTGACTTCAATACTGCCGTACACCACAGTTCCCCTTTTTCGCCAGCAGCCAGCACTATGCTCTTTTTGCGCGAAGTGGGGGGAGGGGTTAATTAATGTGTTGTGGTGCAAACTACGACGCAGAGGCAGGTGAGTTGTAGGGGGCTCACGGCGAGCTGGCGGGCCCGGGGCAGCCGACGTAGCGGAGCTCCGGGCCTTCGAGCCCACACGGCGTCGCAGCCTCAGCAGAGAGGAATCCTCCATCTGCAACTTGGACCATACCTCCCGGGGGAGTCCCAGGCCGAAATCAACAGGCAACGCCACACCAGGAGGGGGCGGTGCTTCGGCCGATGCGACCAATTGGGCCGCGGTGTCCATTGGGGCCTTAGCGGCTGGAACCCAGGGCACAAGCGGGCCCGCCGTCCGTATGCAGTCTGGAAAGGCCATCTGCATTCCCATGCTGAGTCCCCTTCCTGTGGATGACATCGAAGGGGTACTCCTGGAGCATCTCGAGCCAGCGGGACATCTGACCCGAGGGTTGGTCAATTTGCATGGAATACTGCAGGGCTGCATGGTCAGTTCGAACGGTAAACCGGCGACCATATAAATACGGCCGGTAGAGCTGGACAAAAAAAACAATAGCAAATCTAGGGTCGAAAGGAACCGCGCACCTGAGAGAGCATCCAGGGAATCATCCATGCGAGGCAATGGATATGCACCGGCCACCGAAATCTTGTTTAGTTTGCGGAAGTCTTGACCAGAAAAATGGTCGGTACCCCACGGGCTAGTGGATGGGGAGATGATGTCCGCCGCCAACATCTCGTAAACTGCGGAGCGGACATGATCCTTTTCTGCCGGGCTAAAGCGGTGCGAATTTAGCCAAATAGGGGCCGAATTGGCCGTATCAATGTGATGATGCAGAAGAATGGTACGACCCAAATCGAATTTACTCTGGCTCAACACATCGGCGAACCTGACGATGAGGTCGCGGATCCGCTGGCGCTCCGTGGAGGACAACGAGACACTCTCGTTGCACAACGCATCGATCCACAATGCGTCGATCCTCTCTTCGGGCAGCACGCCTGCCACCACCCCTCCCAGCGGCCTAGCGCCATCGGCCGAAGGGCCCGGGGTGGCGTGTGCTAACACCGTACCTACCGGGACGACGATCGGCGAGGGCCCCGAATTCAGGACCTGTAAAAAAAGGTCCCGGCCCGCTGACACGGCCGTCAAGGCGCCCACCAACCCGTCGGACGTAGAGAAATAATTGGAGGGAGACAGGAGGATGCTTGTCTCCGGGGACTCAAATTTCAATGGACTGCGCAGCCTGAGGGGTAGCAAGACCTGAGACCCAGGTGGAACCGTGACACGCCGTGGTCAGGGCCCGCACACTAGCGGCTAAGGGTGTCAACACAGAGGGGGATTGCAGAAAATGCAACCGCCCTCCCGACGGCATTTCCACGAACCCTTGGTCGACCAGGATCTGCACGGGCATCCTGGCCAAAAAATTTGTCCCCAGAAGGCACGGCACCACCAAGGTCCTTGAGACCATAATGGGCCCACCAATTCAATTTCGCCGAGTGCGATGGAAGCGACGACGTGACCCATAATATCCAGGCTGCCCCTGTTCACGGCCACATAAACCCCGCGAACCGGACGCAGCGGGCCGATGCTGCGTGGCAGCAGCCGATAAATGGTCTCCGAAACCATGGTGGCAGATGCACCTGTATCCACCAGGATCCGCACATCCACCCCCTGCACGCATCCCACAACGGCAGAGGACCCCGGAGCGGCAGCCACAACGCGATGCGCGAGGGCCCTCCACTGGTGGGTCCGTCTGGGCCACCCAACCGATGTGCACGACCACGCGGCCCCCGAGCCCGACCCCTTAGAGATGAGCCCATGAGTTTGGACCCTAACCCCGCTAGGTGCGTGAGGTGAAGGGAGCGGCCGCGCGATTGATGCGTCGTGACTCGCCTGTGGGCTCAGAGGTCCCGCCATCGGAGACCCCGTGGCAGGAGGGGACGCCCGTACGTAGGCCCCGGGGGCGTTATTACAGCCCCGCTCGAAGTGGCCCTGCTGTCCACATCAGAAGCAGGTAACCTGCCCCGCACCTTGTGGACGAGGAAGTCCCGCCCGCCACCGCCTCTCCGGCTGGCGAGCATCGGCGCTCCTCCCGCGGCGGTCGAAGGTGGCCACGGCCGTAAGGGTGCCCTCACCCTGGGCCGTGACCCCCGCCGGCAGTAGCGGGACGCCCGCGCACGCCGCCAACGTGGCGGAGCGTCGCAGAGCAAGGTGCACTTGCATGTTATGCGCCACAGCCAGCGATGTTATCTTGGCCTCCTCCGGGATGGACAAAACGATGCCCAGCTCACCCGCGAGGGCAAGCAGCCTCTCGAAGGCCAAGGAATCCAAACCCCTCCCCTCCAGGTCGGGGTAGGCGGCTTTAGCCAGTGCCAGTAGCGAGCACCTGAACGCCAAGGGCGACTCCCCCTCCTCCCACCGGCACGTGGAGAATTTGAGGCGTGCGCTCGACGGCGGCTCAAATACAGCTGCAATCTGCGGGATACACGGGTCCCTAACACAGAGGGGTAGCGGCCCCTCTACCCGATACCCAAGGAGGTATAGCTTCCGGGCTAATCACTGGGACTACACTCACGTTCCTCCGGCTAAGGGGACCTAGGGGGAGGCTATCTGACCCGACCCAGCCAAGGTCCTCGGGTCCCGACCACTGGCCCACTCGGTCCCGGCCCTTAGAAGGACGTCGGGTCCCGGGGGTTTCCAGGGTCGACCACTGGCCCACTACAGCCCGGCCCTTAGAAGGACGGCGGGTCTGGGGGTTTCCAGGGTCCTAGCCTAGCTGGTCTTCTTCAGCTTGACGAAGACCGCCGGACTCGTCCAGAGGTCCGGCTTTTATACTCGTGCCCGGGTCTCTCCACCCCTGGCCATGCCCCCCTTCTGGAACTCTCTCGGGGGCTCTGGAATATCCCCCCCAACCCCTCTCTTGGGGTTGGGAGAGCCTCGTGTCCCAACGGCTCGGCTCATCCTGCCTATCCCGGGTTACCACCCCCTATGGACACATGTGTGCTACTACAGGTAAGTGTCCATAACAATGCTATATACAATGCCTGACACCGATGCTACACGTATAAATGAGTGGTTATCCATTACCCTTTAGGTTATTTATATGGTAACACTTAGTAACACCATTTCTGACTTTATGTGAAGGAATGACACAAATGCACACGTTTTCTCAATGAAAATAGGTAAATTAAAAAATATCACTGTCTTGGTCACAAAAGCAAGGTTTGTGGGGAATAATAGCCATTTTACGTACTTTTGAGGCATAAGCAATTAGGAAATAACACTTACTACCCAGGAACAAAAACATTATAAATTTGTTACACAGTGTTATTAATGGAGTGGATTATTAACTTCGCTTTTGTGTCCTGGTCACAAAAGCAAAGTTTGTGGGGAATAATAATAGCCACTTTCTGTACTTTTGAGGCATACGCAATTAGAAAATACCACTCACTACCCAGGAACGAAAAAAAATGGGCGTATATTATACACGCGCATTATGCGAGCCCATTGCTTTTGTATATCCTGTCGATTGTGTGTACTAAAATAGCCGTACCAACGGTAATCCCTATTGAAGTATGGTGGCCTGTATAGGCATGCATTTAAAGAATGTATTATTTGATTATTCGCTTCCAAGCAGCACTAAGTCTGTAACTATCCGAACAGTTAAAATTTTACGGCTATTTTAGTACACTCAATCGACAAGAAGTACAAGAAGAATGGGCTCGCATAACGTGCATGCATAGTGTATGTTGATTACCGTATAAATAACCCATATGGCAATGGATATCCATAGTCATTTATAAATATGCATTCATGAATCCTCTCCAAACTTCGCGCAAGAAGAGCACACAAGTGTTGTCATCACATCTACCCCTCTATTTATGGAAAGAAACAGGAGAACTTCTCCATGAATCTGGCTGTCGTCTGATGAAGCTAGTTGAAATTACTGGTGAAACGTCGTACTCAGATTGTAAATGTTGTGGCTTGGCTCTCCAAACTACCGGTGTGCTGTACTAGTGACGAATTGACACGTTCTATTTACGTGGCAAACCTTACTAATTGGTTGTGCCGGGTGGTGGTGGGTTTAACGACACATTTATATATTTACGCGAAAGCCTACGTGTTAAACCGTTTTATAATGGTTACTTATAATTTGCATTGGAGAGAAAACCGGGGTTCCTGAAGAAACCCAGTGCACAATATGGGATTAGCACTATATCGATACACCTAGGTAGTGACTCAATGCGAAAGCTGGGACTTAAAATCCTGGTCAGGGATTAACAGCCAATGATCTTTCCAGGGTGAAGCCAACAATGGTTATCGTTTGGAAAGAGTGACCCCCCCTCCAAAGGAATGTGGAATTTCCACCAATGGCTCTGCTGGGCTGCTAAATGGAGATTTGTTTTTATCAGTCAACATTTTGGGGACAGCGACGCTGTTCTCACCTTTGGGAAGTGTTGAAGTGGAGACATATGGCTTTGTTTTTCTCAAGGCAGAAATAATATTTCAAAATTCTCCAATGCTGAAGTCTGTTACTTTCACACTGTATACGCATTGCTCATGTGCAGTTTGAACTTTGTTCTTAACGCATTTTTTAAACACAATTAAATACAATTTAAGACTCGAAACAACGTGCATTTGATTTTTTGTGTGTCAACGAGGACATAAATCGGGGACAGTCTGTAAGATTACTCATAGACGGACAAAATCTCTTATTCTTCCAGAAATGCACCGTCACCTGCTGGATGAGGGCCTCTCCACATCGTGTGTGCCATCGCCCTTCAAAGAAAATTGCCACCTCTTAGAATGTTGCCCAATCCACATCTTTGCCTTATCTGGATTGTTCTTTTGTTTTTTAAATATGTATTATTCACCTTTTCCGGCAGATGGTACATTTCCAACAATAAACATTCTACTGGAATTATGTACTTCTGAATTATTCTTAGAGTTTCCATCAAATGTATTTTCTCCATTAGCCATCATCAGCCATAGTCAATCCACCGAACACATCGAGGAGGCCTTTAGATGTTTCTTGAAAGTCAGAGTGCATTTGATGTTGCGGATGTGCAAAGGGGGACGACGTTACACATAGGACGCACCCACAACTCTTTTTTCCCTTTTAAACACAAGTTGGGGGGGGGGGATTTAGCGACAATTCCTCGCTGCTGATCTCTCGTCAAAGATCACAAACCAGAGCATAAAGAACTCCGGTCATCCTCGACAGCAGCGGCGGTGGCGGCTTTTGGCTCAGCCGTCGAACAAAGACGGGCGGTCACCGCATCGCGCGGCGCTTTCAGATGCGCTTTTGCGGCCGTCTGGAACGCTCTTCCTTCCGATGTTAGGAAGCCACTGGAGCTATGCAACTTTAAATAATCTAGGGGCTGTCTTTAAATGACGTCACGCACCTAGGTGGGGGGGGGGGGGGTCAGACATTTGTGACGATGTGTGACGGCGGGGGGGGAGGGGTTTGAGAAATGTGACGTCACATCAAAATGCGCAACTTTAAATAAATCTAGACACGTTCTACTTAATTAAATAGACTTTAATAAATGTTTTCTCCTACAACATCAGAGTGCAGCGCCACATTAAATACGCACTGCAATGACAATAGCTTAAAGCGATTTGAAGCATGTTTTATATATTTTTTTGGGTGGGGGCATAGCTTTGTGACGTCATATTTGAGAGGGGGTCTGACTTTTTGTGACGCCGTGTGACTAGGGGGGGGGGGGGCGGGTAAAAAATCGTCCAAAATCGCGTGACGTCATTTATGGACGCCCCCTAGATTGAAAACTCGTTTAAATCCGGACGATTTTGAAAACACCCCGCAGCATAATCATTATCATGCTGTCACCCCGCCCCCTCCCCCCCATGCTTTCAAATTTGTGGCGGCCCTAAAAAAAAAATTTGACGATGTCTTATCAGCTGAAAGTGTCACCGCCTCTGAAAATGAGTGACACTCACACGCGCACACACGACAGAGTGAATATGACATCGGTCAAATTTCGATTTAAAGCTTTCGTGACTGCAGGGATTCATATCCTTGGTTCTTTCGGTAAAGTCACGTAGAAGGGAAATAATAAAAATAAAATTAAAAAATTCTCATTACGTTTCCATTGCAACACAAGCAATCATCATCAGGTGTGAAACCCACAGCAAGAAAATAAAAAAAAGATTTCTTGCTGTGATGATGATTGCTTGTGTAAAATTGTATTATTATTTCTAGATTTGAATTTTATTTTATTTTATTATTTCCAATCTACGTGACTTTAACGGTCAAATTGCCACGGACCCTCCCCCCCTAGGGTCGCGAATCAGCGGTGCGGGAAAAAAGTGATTGTCGAGTGGGTGCCGCGTTGTTTACTTTGACGGGAGAGCGATCACGCGTGGACCGGCGTGGTGAAGTATGGACAAACCACCTGTCATCCCCCTCCTTATCAGTGCCCCACCTCATCACAGACCCAACTCAGACCCTATCGGCCACCCCGTGCCCTCTTAAATCTCAACGTTCGTCCTGCAACGTCCCATCGCAAGGAGGAGAATCACAAACAAAGACATTTTTTTTTTAATTGTTGTTTTGCTCGTATTGAAACGGCTTTACCATCATATGGACCTAAACAACTCAATTAACCTGTTACAAGAATACGGGGTAATCCGTATGGGTTGACAGGTGTGCGGTGTGGACAAGACCACGCGGTGAAAGGTCCTCATCCAGCAGGGCATTGAAACAAAAAACACACAACAAAGGCTTAGTAGGGCAGTCTTAAGTAAATCGTAAAAAACGACGAAGTATAACGCAGCCTACAACCATCACCCCCCCATAGTCATCAACTTGCTCGACCGCACGAACTCCCTCCGTACAAAGGTAACCTCGTCTGTGCTCGGTTTAATGAGGAACGGATTTGAGAATCGGCATCTTCACTTAAGAATAGAGGAGGAATCCGCTGAGCCATCAAGCTCTTTTGTTGTTGTTTACAGATGTTCAGTGTGGGGCACGGGGGTGTCAGCAAGTTAACAGCAGCAAACAAATATAAAACAAACGATGATAGGAGTTTTAAAATAGACAAAAATGGTAAGCATGGTCACTAAATAGACGTAAATCGTGACTGCGTTATATGCAAG
Source organism: Lethenteron reissneri (assembly GCF_015708825.2). Taxonomy (NCBI): domain Eukaryota; kingdom Metazoa; phylum Chordata; class Hyperoartia; order Petromyzontiformes; family Petromyzontidae; genus Lethenteron; species Lethenteron reissneri. Next base: position 11,715,459 of record NC_083842.1, on the reverse strand, counting down.
TCAGATTTATTAAGCTTGGACAAGGCAGCCTGATGATGCTGGTTGTAATTACTGGTAGGAACCTCCTGGTTACACCAGCCCACAGGGAATTATTGTGTCCGTCCGTCGTGCAGGGAGGGGCTGGGTGGGGAGGGGAGGGGTGGGGAGGGAGGGGAGGGGGTGGGAGGGGTGGGGCTGGGTGGGGAGGGACTGGGTGGAGGGTGGGGAGGGGCTGGGTGGGGTGGGGCTGGGTGAGGGGTGGGGCTGGGTGGGGAGGGGCTGGTCACCCCGTGGTGCCCTTATAAAACTCAACGTTTAACCTACTCACGCCGGCTTGTGCCCGCCCTCACAGTCGGGCATATTTGCGGAATACACCACGCCGCCGTTGACCCTGGCCATTGACTGAACAACCCGACGTTCCTACCAGCTCCCTCCGCAGGAATGTGTTTACTGGCGAAACGTCGGACTCAGAGTGTAAATGTGGATTTGCTCTCCAACGCAACCGGTGTTGCTGTACTCGTAACAAATTGGCCATGTTCTGTTTACGTGACAAACCCCTTACTAATTGGCTGTGTCGGGTGGTGGCGGATTTAACGACACATTTATATTTACACGATCTAACCCCCAAAAAACCTACATTATGGACGGATTTAAGTAATTTACCTCGAGCAGCGCCCCCAGCATATTTTTTTGGTTTTTGCATGGTGCTAAGGTGCACTCAAATCGTCAAGATTTAAATGTCATTTCTTTCGAACTGCTTTTTGTTTGTGTTTTAGTTTATTTTGCCCCGCCCCCCACCTCCCGAATAGCACGGTTAGCTGCGTACGGTCCGAAAGAAGTTCAACACAATGTATGAAAAAATAAGAATAGGTTTATACCCTTTCTGGCAATAAAACAGGGTGTTAAGATGTTCAAACAGCAAATAGAAACCTTTTGCAAGGAATCAAATCTGCATGAACCCTTACCTGCTAACCCCATATCAGTACCTACCTTACTACATACAAATTCAGACCTTATAGGTCACCCCGGTGCCCTTATAAATCTCAACGTTCACCCTACAAAGTCCCATCACAAGGGAGAAACACAAACAAATAGACATTATTGTGTTGTTGCCCGTATCGAAACTTGCTGTACGCCGTATGGACCTGACAACTCAATTTCCCTATACAATAATACGGGTAAACCGTATGGGTTGACAGGTATGTAATAACCACACGTACTTGTGGTGAACATGCAAACAAACACAATTTTAAATTGCAAATCTTATAAAAAATTTGCATAGTTTTTTTTATTAATTAATTCCCTGTAATCATTGTAAGATATATAAAACCAGTAGATCCTCGCTGAACGTGGCACTTTAGTACAACAATACATGTTGCTGTATTTCTCTCTGCTACCCACCATGCAGGCTCGTGCCCAATAACAGCCTGCTGTGCATGGTTGTGCTAATACAAGCTCAAGCATGCTTAACTTCGGTTGGCTACGTACGGCGCGAAAGAAGTTCCAACATACAGGTGGCTCTGTGGTTAGAGCCGCTTGTTATCGTCCTTATTCAAGTCCATAAAAATAGGTACCGCTTTGTGGACGTGAGCGGTGATTGTCAAATGGAGACATTGGATCCCGCCATGAGAATGTGGAATTGCCATTATTACTAGTTCAGGGTTCTTACTGAAGATGAGTACTCCTACACTATGTATATAAGAAAAAGTATATCACCGAATGTTATATTTATAGCATGCCTTCACTGAAGGCGTTTGATATGGTTTAAAAAAAAAAGGTGACAATGCAATTATGTAGATAACAGGGGCGTGTAAGGGTTGAGGAATGAGTGACTGCAATGGAGGGTACTTGGTTCACAAAAGGGTAGGAGAGGGATGGGAAGGAGTAGAGGCACCAGGGAATGGAAGAGGAGGAGAATGGGGGATAAAAAAAGAGGTGAGCTTTAAAATGGAAAAGGCCAGTCCATACACAACACTGCATTTGATTTAATACATGCCAATATAAATACGTTTCATGATTATTCTGCTCATCCCACTAGGATGGCGTGTGCAGTGGCCACCCCGGTTTTGGAGCCAAGCGGGGACTTCCCGGCGTGGCTGGAGGCGCAGGGCGTTAACGAAGAGGTGGCCCGGGCCATGGACTCGGAGCTGGGCATCCGGGACTACGGGGTCCTGCGCGCCTGCGTCGGGGATGGCCTCGTGAGGGCCGAGTTGCTGGCCACGGCGCGCGACCGCCTGCCCTTCGGCTTTTACGCCGTGCTGCGGCAGGTGGTGAAGACCCTGCGGGGTGCCGATCCCCACGACGCTGGGACGCCGTGCTGGGACGACGCCGCCGCTTTCTCCGCTAGCGACGTGACTCTGGGAGGCCTGGTGGACGTGCTGCTCGCGCTGTTCAGCGGCTTGAGCAGGGAGCTGATGTTGTCCGTACAGAGGCTGGGAGCTATAGAAGGCCCTAGGACATGCTCTGAAGCATCCTTTCCACCTGCCACTGACAGCAAGCCCGAGATCGTAATTAAAGTAGAAGAGGAATACTGCCGTGGATGTGGTATGTGGTAGAAACTACAATGATGAACTTAAACAATACGGTTCTTCTAATCTATCGTGTGCGTTTTCAAGCGAGTACTGACGGAGTGTTTGTGCTTTTTCCAGACTCGCCCACAGCCGACTCCAGCTTCATCCCTTTCCAGACGAGCGGCGAGATGCAATTGGAAGCGTGCGACAGCAAGGGTGCGTATAGACGCTACACATTAAACACGTGGGTTCTTCCACCATCCAATGCATAACTATTACCGAAAACCAGTTTTGTTTGTTCTTGAACCTACTGGATATTAAAATAGAGACCTTGCACAATGGCCACCTTTATAACTGCCCTCAAGCAGGTCGCCGCTTGAGTGGGTAGCCAAATAGTTGTAAACAAAGCAAGCAGCGGTGGTGATAGTTTGGTGGCGCGAATTTGTTGTGGCCTGTAGAGTGAGCACCGGTTTTTAGGGTAGGGGTGGGCAAATTACAACATCGAGAAATCGTGATTACTTATATTTTTGGATCGAATAATCGATATCTAATCGATTACTGGGTACGGCAATACGAAGTGACTTCAGTGAGTAGGAAAGGAGGGGGTGGGGTTGGCTATAGGGCATGTAAAACTCTAACACACTCAGAATCAGAATCCTTTTTTTTATCCTGGAGAAGTCCGATGAGCTATGAAGCTCGTTTTCACAGATGTTCACTTGTTCCCCCGACCACTGCCACTGCCGCCCCCTCCCCAGGCTCCCCCATCACCATCACAAGTATGAGCTGTAAGCATATGGACGTGTGTGGAGGTTAATTTTACCAGCAGCAGACACACAGACACAATGCACACACGCACCAGGCGTCCAAGTTCTTCTCCCCATTCTCCTCCAGTGCCTCGATGAACATTTTATTAAAAACTGTCCAGTGTGCAACTGTGGTCATCCAGAACAGACCATACCACATATAACGACGCAATGCCCGATCCACAAATATGAAGGAGAGATTATAGCAATACACTCCGCTGCTCCTGACGTGGTTATCTGGCTTGACCACCAGAATGTAAAATTGTAGTTGTCGCTCTTCATCTACATCAGCCATACGAAAGAAGAAGAACATTTTAGTAAAATCTATCGTTCGTTTCTCAGTCTGCTTGTCTGGGTGAGGGTCGTGGCAGCAGCATGTTGAGTAAGGTTGTCCAAACCTCCATTTCCTGGCGACTCTTGCTGGGGAATTCCCAGGCATTCTCAGGCTAGCCGAGCGACATAGTCCCGCCAGCGTGTCCTGGACCGGCTGCGGGGTCTTCACCCACTGGGACGTGCCCTTACAAGGTGCCGAGATCACCTCAACTGGCTCCTCTCGATCCGGAGGAGCAGCGGCTCGACTCTGAGGCTCTCCCTGATTACCGAAATCTATTGTTATTTTCCATATTCGAGAGGAATCGTTCAACTAATCGATGAGTGAGAAAGTAATCGATTGCTGGAAAATTTCTTAAGGCAATCGAAGTAGTCCATTAGAAATAAACGATTACTCCCATGCCGAGTGCGGGGGCTGGTAGAGGTGAGCTGGACATTTCGGGAAGTTTGGAGGTATTGTGAAGCGTAAGCAAGCACACTATCACTTTGATAAATGAGTTGGCAATTTCGCTCTAGCAGGAGGCAATTAGGAGTTAGTGTGGTTTTCAGCTACATTGGCGACAACTGAATTGTCCTAACGTGTAGATAACAATAAAAGGAGCATACGCTGGATGTAATGCAGCTTAACCTGTATAGGTACAAACCCTTTGTCGTTCCAGTGCTGGTTGAGGTCATCCCCACTGCGGCCAATGGGGATTATTTGACTGTACTTCATGCTCGATAGTGCGGGTTTGGTGTAGGCAAGGAGCGTAGACGTGCAGCCCTATGACAATCTCTTTATTCATGACGGTCACCCAACTAATCACGATCTAAGCAAGCACTATCGAGGTTTAACCCTGCTGAGATGACAAGGTGGGGCGCATTCTGAGTGATTTTGTCATCGGCCTGGCTCCATAGCGTGTGAAATTTTTGCATCCTGTAGATAAAGGATCCCCAGGGGAAGACCCCGGCATCTTCATTCAAGCCGTGACTTCGCTGTACGAGCGAGTGGGGCTCCCCTGCACCGCCAAACCTGGCCCACCCTCGTCACCACAGCAGGACTCTGCAGTCGAGCTCAAAAGAGAAATATCAACTGTTCCGTTCGAGCACACATCTCCGGCAGTGGCAGAGGGATCAACATCATCGCTCCGGGGAACACCGTTGCCCCGACTAAACACCGCGAGTCAGGATAACGAGGAACAGCAGCAGTGGAACGAAAGCAGTCTGTCGCTTGCACATGGCACGATTGGACCATGCTTCCCAAAGTTGAGCAACGCTCGGTTCGTTTTAAATAAACGGACCGTGACGCCGTATCGATGCGAGCAGTGCGGTCGTGGCTTCTCGCAGAGCGGCTCCCTCGAGCGCCACCGGCTCACACACGCGACGGGGAACCCGCACGGCCGCAACGCGTACGGACGCACATTCCGGAGCCGCTGCCGGAAGACGCGCACGCGCGAGATGGGAGACTTGTGCCAGTCGGCGCACATGCAGGAGAGTCCCTTCGATAAATCTCAATCCTGGTCGTCCCAGCTGAGAGAGCACCTTCACACGGGCGAGAAGCCGTACCGCTGCGAGGTGTGTGGGCAGGCGTTCGCGCGGGCTTTCTCGCTCAAGAACCACCTGCGTGTGCACACAGGCGAGAAGCCCTACCGGTGTGGCGTTTGTGGCAAGACGTTCTCGCAGCCCGCCACGATGAAACGACACCAGCACGTGCACACGGGCGAGAAGCCCTACCGGTGCGACGCGTGCGGGAAGACGTTCTCGCACACCGCGACGCTCAAACGGCACCAGAGCATACACACGGGGGAGAGGCCATACGTGTGCGAGGTGTGCAACCGCAGCTTCGCCCGGGACACCACCTTGAAGAGCCACCAACGCGTGCACACGGGTGAGAAGCCGTTCCGCTGCGAAGTGTGCGACCGAGCGTTCTCGCACCCCACTACCCTCAAGAACCACCAGTACGTGCACATGCAGGGCAAGCAGCACCAGTGCGAAGTGTGCGGCAAAGCTTTCTCGCGAGCCACCACTCTGAGGAAACATGAGCAAACGCACGGGTTACCGTCCGGACAAATGATGCAGATCGCCGCCGCCCCAGAGTTTAGCGGGCTGATGACCTAGTGGTTCGCGGTCCGGTGGCGGTGCAGAGTTTTGGGTGTATAGGCAGTGCGACTGTAAATGAGGCCCAGGGTCCAAAGGTAAAGGGCCTAGGCACTGAGCTATGAAGAGGGAGAGAAAGTTGAAGGAGGCCCCAATTTATTTCCTTGCACCAGGGCAAGTGCCGACCCCGCTGTGGTACATCTGGTAAAGAGTGGAGAGAGGTGAGAAGACTGGACAAGGCGGAGGTTCAGCATATACATGTAGATAGAGAATGTTTCCTGAGGAGAGGATTGTCGCAACAATTAAGTGACTTATGGAGGAAGGTTCAAATGCATCGGAGTATAAATTATTATTTAAAAGGGAAGTTACATTGTTTGCCTAGGGCACCTTTAATGTAAAGACCAGTCCGGACAAGACAAGACTCAAATGTTTTGGCTGGTAATATTATTTATCACCCCCCCTACTCCGCCTGTTATTTTGTACACAAAGCACTTCTCTTCTAAATCAAAGGTTGTGGTCGGCTGCTCAGATTGTCTTTATCCATGTGCGTTAATTCTTTGCCTCTTCCCCACCTGTCATATCTCATTCCACCCTTCAATCTCACCCCCGGGCTCCCCTTTCCCTGTCCTGCACAGGTGGCGTACATCTTCATAGCCCTTATACACCAAAACCTTGCCCATCACGGGGGTTACCTTCTTGAAAATAGCTGCAATCGGCAAATCAGCGATCCTCAAACTCGAAGGCATATGGAAAAAAAAGGGTTTGGTTCACTGTTCGTGTTGCGACACCTCGTCATTTTGTTTTATTTGACTCTGCATTAACCTAAAAATGAGGTCAATGACATGTACAGTAAATATGCAGTTTAAAAAAGAAAAAAACGCTTTTTATTATGATTGATGATGATTGCACATTTATTCTGCATCGCTCGCTTTCAGATGCGCTTTTGTGGCCGTCTGGAACGCTCTTCTGATATTAGGAATCTATATTCAAAACTTATTTCATTAAAACTGCTTTTTGTGTTTAGTTTGTTGTACTTCCCCCGCAACCGCGATTAGCACAGTTGGCTACGTATGGTGTGAAAGAAGTTAAACATACAAGAATTCCTCTACTTACGAACGAGTTAGGTTCCAGAGGTCTGTTCGTAAGTCGATTTGTTCATGAGTCCAACTTTACGCCTATTGATTCCAAACATGTTGTACGACATGTACACTAAACACGGGGAATCGCTTTAAAAGTTGTATAATCTCCTGTAGACGTAGATGCCACTGATTCTTCATGTTTTGCAGATGTAAATGCCACCATCTATTGCGTGGCGGTTGAGCTTATAACTCTCGGTCCGAACAGGCGACTGGTCATACGGACAGGTTTGTTCGTATCTCTAAAAGTTCATAGGTAGAGGAGTACCTGTACATACATTCTTCCGTAGCAGCATCGTTAGCAGAGTGCAGTTGGAGCACAGTACTTGGGTACGATGCATACTGTATAGGAATCTCACACTCGAGCGTGAATGGTCGAGAACCCAAGGAGCTCCATCGGCGAACGATACCTCAACGAAATTGACGCGAATGGTTAAATCCACGATGGCAAAACCCGCGATGGATAAGGTTTTTGTATAATCAGATCTGTATTGTCTCTTCTGAACACATACCCGAACCATTTAGGTCTGGCCTCCCTCGCCTTTTTGAAAATATTCGTAGCCTTTACTTTGGAACCTGTTAATGTCCTTCTCATCTGCACCTCTGATTACCCCGCACCTCAGATTAGCACGGTTGGCTACGTATGATGCGAAATAAGTTCACCATACCTACATGCATACAGAAATCCCAATATCCATCTCGGCATTCTCATCTCTATCCTTCAAAGGTATCCTTATTGTTGTCTTCCTGAGTGCCCACGTATAACAGCACTACTGGTATCGCTGTGCTGTATATTTTCTTTTCACTTTTATTTGCATTGGTCGTATCGTATACAATTCCTGAATTGTCTGTTTCCATCCTAATAAATGTAAACATACAAACATTTTTATGTTTGGCGCTGAATACGATATAATGCATTGTGGAAAGTGCTGTTCAGGGTGATCCAGATGTCTAGTGACCCCCCCCCCCCAATTAATTGACCCCGAACATATTTTTCCTTTGCCTCTATTTATGTTTTAAATCAACATTACGTAAAAATTTTTTACATTTTTGAGAATTTAATGAGAGTCACAAGACATTTGGACCACCCTTTAAATTTCTATTTTCGAGTCACTTCTCATATTGACGCTCTTTCTTTAAGGTTCATTCTGAATGGGTGTGAATGGACGTCACAATAAATGCAGTATGTACATGATTGTCTCGTGGGTTCCTCACTTTGGAATATAATCGTCAGCCATGGTCTATCCACTGCTTGACAAAGGCATGTCAAGCTGCTGCGGTGCTATAATCCATCTCCCTTTCAGCAGATGGGCTAATCTAATTGCTCCATCTCCGCGATGGTCGTCCTCAGGGACGTGTTCCCTCACTTGACTCTTAAGCGGGGTTACCCGGCAAATTTATCCTATTATCCGCAAGTCTTCACCCCCGTTCGTTTTCCCACGACATGGGCGAATTCGCAAGTTTTCACAGGTAATTGAAGTTCGTTGGCAAATCGATCCGATTACACTGGTCTACACATTTTTAGACGTCGTCTGCTTCAGAGATAAAAATGTTCTCTTTCGGTAAAGTCACGTAGGTATAAAATAAATTAAATCACGACGTTTAGATTGCAACACAAGCAATCATCAGGTGGGAAAACCACAGCAATACAATTTTTGCTACATTTTCTTGCTGTGGTTTTCCCACCTGATGGTGATTGCTTGTGTTGCAATCGAAACGTCGTGATTAAATTTCTTTTATTTTATACCTACGTGACTTCATCGAAACAACCAAAGAGTATGGATCCCTGCAGTCACGAAAACTTCAAATCTAGAATGAAATGTGCTGTTATGGATTTTAATGTGCTGAATTCAAACATGACAATTAAAAAAACTGATTTTCTACTCTTCCCAAGATATTTAAGTATTTACATTTTTCGTCAATGTATATTGTGTAGATAGAGTTTTACTAATAAATTGTCAACCTATGTCTTGTCATGTGTTTACGGTTGCTTTACATGATAATATGTCACTTGTCCTGTTCATGTAACACTTATAAAATCAGCAAAAGGGTTATATAAATAAAATGTATTATGAAACAAAAGGCAAAAAACTATTATGTACATAGATTAGTCCTTATTCAGTGTCTACTCGGCGCTTCTTGGCTTGTCTCTTGTATTCATTAAATGGAGCGTCTCGTGTCATTGTCCAGCGTTAGTCTGCAAGCATTGATGGGCTCCATTTGCCCTGATAGCGTTTCTCCATTGTTGCAATGTCCTGGTAAAATCGCTCGCCATGCTCGTCACTCACTACTCCGCAGTTCTTCCTTGATTCAACAAGTGGTGCATGCTGAACACTTTTCCTCCCAGGCTCCAATGACTGTCGGAGTGGCCAATCTATCTTAATGTAGTGGGTATCACTCGCACCACTATCCCATTCGCAGAGAAAACAGCAGAACTTTGATGGTTTAGGACCAGAAGTTTCATCCTATTCCTTGTCTGACTCAAGTGAGAATGATTCTGGTGCATCAGGAACCGGCAGTCCTTCTCCGTGGGGTACTGGGCATATAGCTGATGGAATTTTTGGATAATGTACAGTCCACATTTTATTCTTTGATACACCTTTCCCAACTGGAGGTGCCATGCAGAAGTAACAATTGCTGATATGATCTGTTGGCTCTCTCAAAATCATTGGCAATGCAAAAGGAATAGTTTTCCTGCTCAACCACTCGCGAAGATTTGTTGCACAAGTGTTGCAGCATATGTGTTGGGCCCACATCTTGTCCTGATCTCCAATTTTGCAGCCAAAATAAAGGTGATAGGCTTTCTTAACCGTTATACTGCGCTTTTGTGATGCAAATGTCACTTCACAAAACATAGCAGAAGTTACCTGTTTTGTTCACCCAAGTACGAGGCATCTCTGCTCACTTTGTCCCTTTGCAAAATCATACACTGACAAATAAGAGAGCATGCCACTGCATGATTTCTAGAGCTTATATAGGGCAATTTGTTCAGCAGAGGGATGTAAGCCTAGTTATGATGGCATCATCCATGACTTCAAGGAATAACATGATGCAATTCATATCATGTATGATGCAATACCAGGTTCAGATTGCATCATTCATTGTTTTGCTCAAAAAGCAAGTACTGTCCAAACCCAGTCATAGATGTATTCATAGATCCAGTCAAAGATGTACTTGAGTAATTTCTGGTTTAAATTGAGATTCCTTCCCTTTATAATTCACTTATCCTCCGCAATTCCCAAGTCAAGGGTCGTATATACTGACCCAGTAGCATATCTTGAAAACTCGAGCCAATCAACAATTTTAAGCATCATTTTCATTCTCAGTGACCCAGAATTAGTAAAGTTGCACTACATTTATTTCGGAAGCATTTTGGCTGTAGATCAGTGTTATCCGTGATTTTTCTTTCACGTTTAAACGGGGTAAAATTGTTCATAAACTGTGATGTTTGTCTTACACAGGCGTCACGAATAACAGTTTTACTGGGTTTTTTATTTTTACGGAATTTGGGGGATCCGGCTATAATAATAGCAGCAATGTTTTCAACGTAGGTTTATATTCGTGCAATACTTTTTTTTTTACGTGACCACCATTGCTTTTGCCCTTATTTATATTTGCTTCATCGCTGAACTTGTTTTTGTATTTGGAACTTTGGTGACCGCCTCTGGTCACACTTTGCAACTGGGGACTCCTTATCCCCTGGGTCTGTTGACTTCACACGTTAAAAACAAATCAACGCGGTGTTCAATCCACAGTGGTGGGTTTTTTTGGGGTTAGATCGCGCAATTACAAATGTGTCGTTAAACCCGCCGCCGCGCACCCGACACGGACAATTAGGCAGAGTTTGTCACGTCAACGAAACTTGCCAATTCGTTACTACTACAGCACACCGGTCGGTTGTGTGTTTGAGAGCAAAGCCACAACATTTACCATTCTAGTACGACGTTTAACCGGTGTTTACAACCAGCTTCATCAGGCAACAGCCAGAGGTTGTGGAAAACCTTACGAGAGTTGCGACAAAAACCTTCCTAATTGGTGTTGGCGGGGGTTTTTACGACGCACATTTACGACATCTAACCCCGAAAAGAAATGCCCCCTCCTTTGGATTATATTGGTCACGAAAGCAAGCCCTAATCCTGACTTTGTGTTAAACTGGCGGAGTTCAACATCGCCGCGGTCCCTAACCCTTCGAATCGGCGAACTGCGAGAAACACGTTGGTTGCCGCCATCAACAACAACAACAGCTGCTGCTGCTGCTTCTTCACCAACGTGGTCAATGCCTCACGCCCCCTCTACCCAGAGCCTCTTTTTGTTTAAAGTGAAGACTTTATTCCTCCTCAAGGCGAGTGCGTTTTAACATCTGTCATAGCTTTCGAGACGTCCGGTCAACGTCAGGCAATACCTGTCAATTCTAGACTTGAAGCTTTCGTGACTGCAAGGATTCATATTCTTAGGTTTTTTCGGTAAAGTCACGTAGGTAAAAAAATTGTAAATTAATAAAATAAAATAAAAATCACGACGTTTCGGAGGCAACACAAGCTTCCGTCTTCAGGTGGAACCGTCACAGCACTTGATACAGCTGTCGTGCTGTGACGGTTCCACCTGAAGACGGAAGCTTGTGTTGCCTCCGAAACGTCGTGATTTTTATTTTATTAATTTAAATTTTTTTACCTACGTGACTTTACCGAATAAACCTAAGAATATGAATACCTGTCAACCCATACGGTTTTACCTGTTTTCTTGTACAGGGGACTTTTGAGTGTTCAGGTCCATACAGCGGATAGCCTTTTCAATATGGGCAAACTTTTGTTTGTCTGTGTTTCTACCTTGTGATGGGACTTTGTAGGATGAACGTTGATATTTATAAGGGCATTGGGTGACAAACAAGGTCTGAATTGGTCTGTAATAAGGTAGGCACTGATAAGGGGTTGACAGGTATGATATACACTACACTATATACTACTATGCACTACACTATATACTACACAACTATACACTACATTACTATACACTATACCATACCTGTCAACCCATACGGTTTACCCGTATTCTTGTACAGGAAAATGTAGTTTTCAGGTCCATACGACGTACAGACGTTTCAATATGGGCAGAGAAAAAGAATCATACGGCCAAATAAAAAAGTAGTTTAACCCTTAATAGTTTCCTGTGTTTATTGTTGTACATTTACAATGTAAGTATGTGCATCCACATATCAAGCAAAGCAGGATCAGCATGTAAGATCACAGACGGTAGCATGATAAGTTGCATCGTTGACACCAATTATCAAAATTAATACATGAAAACCATTTTGTTTAGTAGCATATTTTTGTCCATTTGTGCTTCTCCCTTGTGATGGGACTTTGCAGGATCAACGTTGAGATTTATGAGGGGCACGGGGTGATCAACATGGTCTGAATTGGTCTCTAATAAGGTAGGGCACCGATAAGGGGTTGACAGGTATGGCAGCGTGTGGAAGAGTAGGCAGACACACCAACTAAATGTGGAGGTGATATCCGTCGGTAGTGGCGCGGAGCAAGCGATTTCAAGGTTGCACTTTTGATTATTTCCCATTGTTCCCCCAGATTGTCTCATAATTATCTACATCAGGGATGGGGAACCTTTTTTCTGCCAAGGGCCATTTGGATATGTATAACATCATTCGCGGGCCATACCAAATTATCAACTTAAAAATTTGCCTGTTATATTTGGTCAAACATTTAATTAACTCACCTCGAATGTGCAATGGCTGGAACTGCTTCTCTTTGGTGAGGCGTGTGATGTTAGCTGGTATTGATGATGTTGCTACTCGCAACTGCTTTTCCAGGTTTGCTCCTAGATTTATTGAATTTCGAGGTTGCCTTGGCAGGGCCACACCAAATGAATAAAATGTGTTTTAAAAATAATCAGGACATTAAGATGTAAACGTCTTCTAAATATGATCAGAATTTGGAAGCCGACAGGACGTTGTCCATCTAATCCATCGACCCTGCCTTCAAAGCGCCAGGGGTGTGTCACCACGCGTCTTTCTAGACCCCTTTTCTGCCGGCAAATTTGAACCAGCGGAGGTGGTTTTTCCACTGGCTTTTGCGAAACTAGAACCAAACCATGATATGCTGGCCTCACCAGACACCTCAATTCGTGAAGACAAAGTATCACTGCGCCATCGAAGGTGAACCTTATGGCGGTACCACGGGTTACCGTAGTACCCCGGCTCTCGCATAATGTCCGTGATGCAGTCATCTTTAGTCTGTTGATGGTCGGCGATGCGGTAATTGACTCATCTCGACGAGCTGTACACGATGCACTATGGTGCATGTGAGCATTTAGAGTTTCAGCGCAATTGTACTCGCTGCGTTTCGACATCGCGGCATAGCACTGATTTCGGATTGATTGGTACCTCAATCGCGGAGTTAAGTACACCCCTGGAAAAATAGTGTCCCAGAAATAAAATCTTTAATTGCCTCGGCAATTTTGTATTACTTGTTACCCCGGGGTACTGCCATAAGGATCACATATCTCTACTCATTCATTACATTTGATAACAGCGGCGTGGGTCGGCTTCTGCAGTGGAAAAACAATCTGGCCCCTGAGCTGCACTGAGTTGGCTCAACATGGCCCCGGTGGGCCCTGAGTTATGCAGTGGAAAAGAGATACGTGCCACAATTGGCCTGGGATGTCTGCTTCTGAAAATAGAGAAGAAACCCACTTCTTTAACACTTGCCCTGAGGTTTGCAGATCTAGGATTTCCATCAGAACAGCTCGAGAATTGGCCATTGTGTTATTGTTGCAGGAACAAATAAAACAATGCCCACTAAGGTTTTGCCTTCGGGTTAACACAATTGTATCTTGTGCATTTTTGTATTGCTTTGAAGGCTATGTCTACTTTGAATGTCCATCAGAATGGCATGTGTGGTGGCCGCCCCAATGCTGGAGCCGAGTGGGGACTTCCCGGCGTGGCTGCAGGCGCAAGGCGTGAATGCGGAGGTGGCCCGGGCCATGGACTCGGAGCTGGGCATCCGGGACTACGGGGTCCTGCGCGCCTGCATCGGGGACGGCCTCGTGCGGGCCGAGCTGCTGGCTACGGCGCGCGACCGCCTGCCCTTCGGCTTCTACGCCGTGCTGCGGCAGGTGGTGAAGGTCCTGCAGGGCACCGAGCCCCACGACGCTGGGACTCCACCCTGGGACGACGCCGCTTCCTCCCCTGGCAACGTGATGCTGGGAGGCCTGGTGGACGTGCTGCTCATGCTGTTCAGGAGCTTGAGCCGGGAGCTGCTGCTGTCTGTAGACAGGCTGGGAGCCATGGACGGCTCTCGGATGTACACTGAGGACTCAACTCCACCTGCCAATGAAGGCAGTCCTGAGATTGTGATGAAAGTGGAAGAGGAACACCTTTTGGAATGTGGTAAAAAAATTACATATCTTATAGAGTTACCATTCACATGATGTCTTATGTGTGTCAGTTTAACACGTAGGCTTTCACGACCAATGTTATTCATAATAAAGATTTTTTACGTTAGATCGCGTAAGTATAAATGTGTCGTAACCCTCCACCACCCGACACAGCCAGTAAGGTTTATAAAGTAAACAATGCGCCAAATAGTTACTACTTCAGACCACTGGTTAGGATTTAATCTCCAACACAGTATAGATTTACTCTCCAACACACCGGTGGGTTGAAGTAGTAACTAATTGGCGTGTTGTTTACGTGACAAACCTTACTGGCTGTAAATCTTGACTTAAAGCTTTTGTGACTGCAGGGATTCATATTCTTTGGGTCTTTCGGTAAAGTCACGTAGATAGGTTTTTTTTATTTTCTTGAAACCTATCTATGTGACTTTACCGAAAGACCCAAAGAATACTTACTGGCTGCGTTGGGTGGTGGAGGGTTACGACACATTTATACTTACGCGATCTAACCCAAAAACCCTTATTATGAATCTTATGTGTGTGCTGAAGGTGCTTGTGTTTATTTCGTTCAGATACTCCTTCCACAGAATCCATTTTCATCCCCACCCAAGTGAGTCATCAGATTAAAGTGGGAGGCCCGTGACAGTGAGGTGCAACGTCGGTCACAAGATGGAATTATCTGTTGTGAGTTACAGTGTCGATAAAACCAGATGTAAGAGATCCACTGAATCAAGGAATTACTGCAAATCAATGAGGGAGGATGTAATACATTTAGGTGAGATCAGATAAGTCAAACGTGATATTTGGGTTTTTGCTTTGTCATGAGTAAACAGTGACGCTTTTAAACTTCAATGTACCACATTTGTACATGTGCGATTTGTGTGCATTTTCCATAAATGAACCTCAATTACCAGGTGACCATGTAATGAATGCGCAATTAATATGGGTAATGTATCTTTACAATGTCTTTTGTTCAGTAGGGGAAGGAGTTTCTGAGGAGGATTTTGGAATCCCCATTCAAACTGTGACCTCGCTGCACTCGGAGCAAGTGAGACTCACCACAGCTGCTGAGCCTGACCCGTCTTCATTGCTGCAGCATGAGGCAGCTGCCAAGGTGAAGAGGAAAAGAGCAGATGCTGTTACTGGTAGCGAGTGTATAACCTTGCCACTGTCAGTAATAACATCAGCCCATCACAGTACTGTGAGCTTGAATGTGGAGCAGCCAAACATCAAACATAGTTCGGAGCTTGGGGCAGTGCTGCATCACTGTGATCAATGCGGACAGAGCTTTTCACAGAGCGGCACTCTCAAGCGCCACCAGCGTATGCGCGTGGGAGTGAATGCCCGTGGCTGCTACGCGTACGGCCAAACGATACGCAGCTGCAGAGACATCGGGCACCACTCGAAGATGCACACGAATGACAAATGGTGGCTGAATGAATCGGATGACAAATCGATCTCGCAAGATGTCCAGCAGAAGCATCACACATTTAATCACGCGAGGGAGAGGTCCTTCCAGTGCGCCATTTGCAGCAGAGCCTACACAAGTGCCTCTCAATTAAAGGATCACAAGCGCATACACACGGGCGAGAATCTTCACCGATGCAACGTTTGTGAGCAAGCGTTCTTGCGGGCCGATCACCTGAAGGACCACCGAAGCGTGCACACGGGCGAGAAGCCGTACGAGTGCAAGGTGTGCGGCCAGTCCTTTTCGCGCGCCACCACGCTCAAGCGTCACCAGCTGGTGCACACGGGAGAGAAGCCATACAGGTGCGAGGCGTGCGGCAAGGCGTTCTCGCTCGCGGCGGCGCTCAAGGCCCACTGCTTCTTGCATACGGAGGGGAAGAAGTACCAGTGTGGCGTATGTAACAAAGCCTTCGCTCAACCTGATTATCTACGGAAACACAGGAAAAAAATGCACGTGGGGGGTATGGATATGAGACCAAAGAAATAAGGATTGTACTCTTTGGTTCTTTCGGTAAAGTCACGTAGGTATAAAAGAAAATAAATTAAATCACGACGTTTCGGGCGCAACACAAGCGTCCCGTCACCAGGTGGAACAACGACAGCAAGAAACAATTGCTGAAGTGGGCAAAAGGGCTGCTGTAACAAGAGGCTATATAGGTAAGAGAGGGGGGAGGAGCAAGGGGGGAGAGATAGAAAGGGGGGGCGGTGTGGGGTAGGGGAAGTGGGGCGCTGCATGACATATTGGGCCGAGGACCCCAGGGGTTCGTGGCTTGTAGGGAAATTGGTAAAGTTGGACCGAGTTAAGTCAAGTTTATTTGCTTAACCATTTGAGAACTCGAGACCAGTGCAGTCTCAATTTGCAACTGATCTGGGTCACCAAATTCACAAAATTAAAATAGAGTTACACTGATGAAGCAAGCATGTATCATATCAAAGGCAAGAGTAAAATCGATTCGTTTTAGACTGATCATGGTGTAATTACTATTAAGCTACAGAAACGTTACACATGTAGAGGAGTAGTGAGTGACGTCGCAGGGAGTGACGTCGGGGGAGACCTTGGGGGGACGGTGACTTCATGTCCCAAGGGGGTATTTAGGGGGAAGCCCGTGACGTAGGCGGGGTCGCCGTGGGAGCTGGGAACGAGAGAGGTTGTAGGTTGGGACCCGGGGTAGTGGATCCTGAGTACCCTGTCCCCTGGGGAGTTATAAGCCAGTAACCTGGTTAGGCGTAAGCCCGGAATAAACTTGGCTTGAGCCCCCTACAACTCACCTTCCTCTGCATCGTAGTTTGCAACACAGCACATTTCGGGTGACTGTTGTACTGCCATGTAAGCAGGCAAGGATATAATGATGTTGAATGTAACTGCAAGTATGGTTATGAATCAACAGCTCGGCATCAAATTGTGATTGAGATGGGAGAGTAACCGAGACATTTTTGGAAGCGATGGCATTCCAGGTGATTGGGGCATTCCCACATAATGAGTGAGAACCCCACGTGAGTTTTCGTTCTTGGGACAAAATGTCCCATTGCAATTGTTTTCCTCCCACACTGAGCAAATAACTAATTTGCACATGAAGGCAGAAAACAGTGAGGGTGGTCGGGGAAGTGATGCAGTGGTGGTGTATTGGGTTTAGGGTTACTGTTTCCGTCAAGTTTAGTTTCCTCTTGGTGTTGCCGTGCAGTGTCTTTTGAAAGAGAGACATGGGCCAGGGATGTAAGTGGGCAATAAAATGTGAAAGCATAAAAAATACATTTTGTACTTTTGAGCAGGGAGTACTGTACTGTGATTAAAGTTAATTTCTTGATTAACTTCTTCATGTGTATTGCCTCTGAGTAACGCGAGTTGCTTAATGAATACTGTAAGGGGCCGTCCATAAATGACGTCACGCACCTAAGGGGGGGGGCAGACATTTGTGACGTGTGACAAGGGGGGGGGGGTTGAGAAATGTGACGTCACATCAAAATGCGCAACTTTAAATAAATATAGACAACACGTTCTACTTAATTAAATAGACTTTTTAATAAATGTCTTCTCCTACAACAGAATGCAGCGCCACATTAAATACGCACTACAATGACAATAGTTTAAAGCGATTTGAAGCAAGTTTTTTTTTGGGGGGGGGGAGGCAGAGCTTTGTGACATCATTTGAGGGGGGGGTCTGACTTTTTGTGACGCCGTGTGACGATGGGGATGGGGGACAAAAATCGTCCAAAATCGCGTGACGTCATTTATGGACGGCCCCTCACTATCCAAACCACGTATGGTGGAACTACATCGGATCTGAAGGTGTGGGGAAAATGTGCATCACCGTCCGCATCAAAATACTGTTTCAATACCAATACCCGTCAGCCACTAAGCGACGGTAACGTCACAACGGCGCCTGTGCCAGGCTAGATGCACTTTGAGGCCACGTGAAGTGTCCCAGCAAGTGCCATTAGTTGGCTGACTGAGATGACTGGCACCAGGTCTGCATCTCACCCTATTGCACCAGCAGTTCCCATGACCCAAAAAAATGTGACAAGCACAAGACAAAGGAGCAGTGGCACAGTGGTTAGCGCACTGCACTGTGAAACCCACAACCCATACTTCGATTCCGGGCAATGGTGAACACCCTTTACCAGCCGCACTGACCAGAAGGGCGAAGTATGGTCAAACAATCCCTATGACTGACGTTAATTGTCAAAGGTTTTGTTTTAAATGGATTATATTATCAGAGCATATATGTTTTGCCATACGTATGTGTGGTTTGTGTCAACTTGACGCCATGCAATAGGAATATATTTGGTGTTTGAACATCTCAGACACCTGTTTTATTCCTTAGTGTAAATTCGAATTCTTATTTCCACGTCCACCTAATTTTTGATACTGGCAACAACAAAAAATCCTAAACATAAAACAAGGATATACTTCAATTAATAACTTAGCGTGCATAAATGACGGTTCCAACTTCAGTGCCTCTGACTTTGGAGCCACATAAAGAATAATTAATATCTCAACTTACAAATCGCCACAAGTTAATGCAGACTTGACGCCATGCATAAGGTATCCATCTGGTGTTTTAACATCTCAAACACCTGTTTTATTGCTTAGGAAGTGTAAAGTCTGAATTCTTTCCCCCCCCCCCCCGTAATTTTTGATATTGCCAAACAGATATAACACGGATTTTAAACTTAAATGAATAACTCGGCAAACCTGTCAACCCATACGGTTTATCCCGTATTCTTTGTACAGGGAAATTGAGTTTTAATGACCATACTGCGTACAGTCGTTTCAATACGGGCAAACACGTTTGTCTATTTTTTGTGTTTCTCTCTTGTGATGGGACTTTTATAAGAGCACAGGGTGACCAATATGATCTGAATTGGTCTGTAATAAGGTAGGCACTGATACGTGGGTTGACAGGTATAGTGTAGTGTATAATGTAGTGTATTGTATAATGTAGTGTTTCATGTAGTGTGTAGTGTATTGTATAATGTAGTGTAGTGTATAGAATGAACGTGAGATTTTAGGTCACGGGGTGACCAATATGGTCTGAATTGGTCTGTAATAAGATAGGCACTGATACGTGGGTTGACAAGTATGGTATAGTGTAGTGTATAATGTAGCGTGTAGTGTATTGTATAATGTAGTGTATAGTGCAGTGTATAGGATGAACGTTGAGATTTTAGGTCACGGGGTGACCAATATGGTCTGAATTGGTCTGTAATAAGTAAGCGCACTGACGAGTGGCTTGACAGGTATGGTATAGTGTAGTGTATAATGTAGCGTGTAGTGTAGTGTATAATGTAGTGTATAGTGTAGTGTATAGGATGCACATTGAGCTTTATGATGGGCACGGGCTGACCAATATGGTCTAAATTGCTCGGTAATAAGTATGCGCACTGACAAGTTGGTTGACAGGTATGGTGTAGTGTATAATGTAGCGTGTAGTGTAGTGTATAATGTAGTGTATAGTGTATTGTATAGGATGAACGTTGAGCTTTATAATGGGCACGTGCTGACCAATAAGGTCTGAATTTCTCTCTAATAAGCTAATGGCACCGATACAGAGTGGGTTAACAGCTCTGACTCGGTGTGCAAACCACATCCTCCGTGGCATAATAAATAAACAACATCTCCGCTTGCAAAATCGACGCAGTCCCTGCCCCCTGCCACTTGCCACTTGTACCTCCCATAGCCCCGTGTTCGTCGTCGTCTTCTTCTTCTTCCGACACTGACAGCTCCATCCGGAGAGTGACAATCGGCGACGTTCTTTCGTCCCCCCCCCCCCTCCGATTCTTGTGAATTATCCGTGTGGGAGGCTACCCCACCACCACCATCTCCACCACCATCACCACCACCTCGCTCGCTGTGGTTCGAACTCCGAGGATGTTCTATTGAAGGAGATTCCTGTGGAAGGCGAGTGATTATGCGCGTGTGTCACTGTGTGTGTGTTGTGTGTGTGGTGTGTCTGTTGTGTGTGTGTCTCTGTGTGTGTGGTGTGTGTCTGTTGTGTGTGTGGTGTCTCTGTTGTGTGTGTGTCTATCTGTGTGTGTGTGTCTGTTGTGTGTGTGTGTCTCTGTGTGTGTGGTGTCTTTGTTGTGTGTGTGTGGTGTGTGTGTCTATCTGTGTGTGTGGTGTGTGTGTGTCTCTGTTGTGTGTGTGTGTCTATTGTGTGTGTGTCTGTGTGTGCATCTCTGTTGTGTGTGTGTCTCTGTTGTGCGTGTGGTGTGTGTGTCTCTGTTGTGTGTGTGGTGTGTGTTTGTGTCTCTGTTGTGTGGTGTGTGTCTATCTGTGTGTGTGGTGTGTGTGTCTGTGTCTGTTGTGTGTGTGTCTGTTGTGTTTGTAGTGTGTGTGTCTGTTGTGTGTGTGTCTCTGTTGTGTGTGTGGTGTGTGTCTGTGTGTCTCTGTTGTGTGTGTGTCTCTGTTGTGTGTGTGGTGTGTGTCTGTGTGTGTGTCTGTTGTGTGTGTGTGTCTCTGTTGTGTGTGTGTCTCTGTTGTGTGTGTGTCTCTGTTGTGTGTGTGGTGTGTGTCTGTGTGTGTGTGTCTCTGTTGTGTGTGTGTC
This sequence comes from Lethenteron reissneri, assembly GCF_015708825.2. NCBI lineage: Eukaryota > Metazoa > Chordata > Hyperoartia > Petromyzontiformes > Petromyzontidae > Lethenteron > Lethenteron reissneri. Next base: position 11,694,706 of record NC_083842.1, on the reverse strand, counting down.
TCTGTTGTGTGTGTGTCTCTGTTGTGTGTGTGGTGTCTCTGTTGTGTGTGTCTCTCTCTGTTGTGTGTGTTTGTGTTGTGTGTGGTGTGTGTCTGTGTGTGTGTGTCTCTGTTGTGTGTGTGTTTCTGTTGTGTGTGGTGTGTGTGTCTCTGTTGTGTGTGTGTGGTGTGTGTCTGTGTGTCTATCTGTGTGTATGTGGTGTGTGTCTGTGTGTGTTTCTCTGTTGTGTGTGTGTCTCTGTTGTGTGTGTGTGGTGTGTGTCTGTTATGTGTGTGGTGTCTCTGTTGTGTGTGGTGTGTGTGTATATCTGTGGGCGTGGTGTGTGTATGTGTGTCTCTGTTGTGTGGTGTGTGTCTGTGTGTCGGTGTGTGTCTATCTGTGTGTATGTGTCTGCGTGTGTGTGTCTTTGTTGTGTGTGTGGCTCTGTTGTGTGTGTGGTGTGTGTCTGTGTGTGTCTATCTGTGTGTGTATGTGTCTGCGTGTGTGTGTCTCTGTTGTGTGTGTGGCTCTATTGTGTGTGTGGTGTGTGTCTGTGTGTGTCTATCTGTGTGTGTATGTGTCTGCGTGTGTGTGTCTCTGTTGTGTGTGTGGCTCTATTGTGTGTGTGGTGTGTGTCTGTGTGTGTCTATCTGTGTGTGTGTGCGTCTGCGTGTGTGTGTCTGTGTGTGTGTTTCGTGGGGAGCGGTGGTGTAGTGGTTAGCGCGCTGCGCTACGAACTTGGCGACCCGGGTTCGATTCCCGCTCACGGCCAACATCAGTGACGATTATCTCAACCGGTCCTGAGCCTCCCCTAGGTCGACTCAACCTCAAATGAGTACCTGTTGCGATGTGTAAACATCGCCACTGGGGGAGACAAAGGCGGCCGGGAGTGGGTGTTGGCCACCCACCCCCTCGTGTGCCGTGCCGGCCTTCATAGGTGCTCGCTAACAGCACTTGCCCCTCCTGTCCGTTAAGGCTACACGTTGTTCAAGTCGTAATGTCATCCCTGCATCACCCGCCACGTGCAGCTTACCGGGGTCGAATGATTCTCACACGGGGGTTCCATTCGCCGACACCTGTTGTATATTTGAAGTTTGCGTGTCTCTCTCTTTTCCCCGTGGTCGCGTGGATTTTTATCCGGGTCTTGCGGCTTTTCTCCTCCTCCACGCTTTTGATAAACATCACGCGTTTAGAGTTTTTGGCTGCGATACATTTCCACATGATGATAAGCCACTACGTTGAGCTATCATTTGTGGCCAGGTCGCTTCTGAAAAAGAGCCATATAGCTCAGTGGGCCTTACCTGGTTAAAAAAAAATAGCTTAGTTTATATAATGGGTTCACCACTATTCTATAAATTCTGTAGGTCGCGTGCGGTGGGTTAAAGTGTGGGTGGGTAGTGCTAGGCCTCGGTAAGGTAAGGTAAAAGTGTAAAAACAACGAGCCTACCTTTACCCTACCTTTTAACTTACCACAATACAATCACTCTACCCTACCTTTTACCCTTTAGCAGGTAAGGTAAAAGGTAAAAAGCAACGAGCCTACCTTTACCCTACCCTTTACCCTTACCCCTTTGCATGTCGACACCTTTACCCTTTTACCCGGTAAAAATGGTACAATTACCTTACCTTGCTGAGGCCTAGTGGGTACTCCCATCTCTTTCAAGACATCTGGCCATTAGAGTAGACAAAATATCCTCTGGAGTGACTCCCCGGAGCTGTCTCTAGTGGAGGTCCTTCTGCCAGCAGTGGCGTGAAGAGACAATTTAAGGACTGCACCTTTAACCGAATTTCGAGGCCTTAATTCTTCGAAGAGGAAGTGTATGTATGAATGTTGAACTTCTTTCGCACCATACGCAGCCAACTGATAGCTTTATAATCTTTCGATTTAAAGCTTTCGTGACTGCAGGGATTCATCTTCTTGGTTCTTTCGGTAAAGTCACGTAGAAGGGAAATAATCAGCTGTTGTGTACAGCACTGAGTGCTGTGTCTATCGAATGTCCTCCACATCCCATCAGGATGGCGTGCGCGGTGGCCACCCCGGTGCTGGAGCCGAGCGGGGACTTCCCGGCGTGGCTGGAGGCGCAGGGCGTGAACGAGGAGGTGGCCCGGGCCATGGACTCGGAGCTGGGCATCCGGGACTACGGGGTCCTGCGCGCCTGCGTCGGGGACGGCCTCGTGCGTGCCGAGCTGCTGGCCGCGGCGCGCGATCGCCTGCCCTTCGGCTTCTACGCCGTGCTGCGGCAGGTGGTGAAGGCCCTCCGGGAAGCCGAGCCCCACGACGTTGGGACGCCGCGCTGGGACGATGCCGCTTCCTCTTCTGGCGACGTGACGCTGGGAGGCCTGGTAGAAGTGCTCCTCGCGCTGTTCAGCGGCTTCAGCCGGGAGCTGCTGCTGTCCATGCAGAGGCTGGGAGTCATGGATGCTGCCGTGACCTGCATTGAGGGCCCTAATCAAACGGCCAATGATGGAAGTCCTGAGATTGCGATGAAAGTGGAGCAGGAACACGTCTCAGAATGTGGTAAAAAAAAAAAAGTGAACACAATTAATGTAGTTGCCATTTACATGATCTTTTACGTGTGTGTTAAATGTGTCTGAATTTTTCTTTTCTTTCAGATACTCCTTCCACAGAGTCCACCTTTGGCCCCACCCAGATGAGTCGGAGGATTAAAGTGGAGGCCCGTGATGGTGAGGCTTAACATGGTATTCCAAGATAGCATTGTCCGTTGACCTACCTACACAATCACGACATGTATAAGTTGGATATGACAAGGTTTAGAGTGTTGCCAAACAAGTGAATTGGAGATTACATCCGTTGAGATTGATCGATGGAATCAAGGACTGAAATCAATGAAGGGGGATTTTATGGATTTAGGTGGGATCAAATAAGTACAAAATAAAATTTAGATTTGGCTTTGTCGTAAAAAAAGTGATGCTTTTAAACTTAAAAGTAGCACACATTTGCACATGAGATTTGTGTGCATTATCCCTGTATTCACCTTCATTAGCAGGTAACCATATAATTAATACGCATTAAATATGGGTAGTGTAGCTTTACAATGTTTGCTTTGTTTCTGTTCAGCAAGTAGCGGAGTTCCTGAGGAGGTTTTTGAAATCGCCATTCAAAGCGTGACCTCGCTGGAGCCCGAGAAAGTGAGCCTCGCCACGGCTGCCGAGCCTAACGCATCTTCATCGCTGCAGCATGAGGCAACTGCCAAAGTGAAGAGTGAAAGTGCAGATTCTATTACTGGTACCGATTGCACAACCCTGCCACTGCAAGATGGAAGATCAACCCGTCAGAGTACTGTGAGCTTGAATGTGGAGCAGCAGCCAAACAGCAAACATGGTTCGGAACCTGGAAAAATGCTGCATCTCTGCGATCAATGCGGATGCAGCTTTTCACATAGCGGCACTCTGAAGCGCCACCAGTGCCAAATGACGCGGGGCTACATAGACATCGGGCACCACTCGAAGATGCGCATGACCGACAAGCAGTGCCTACGTCAATTGGACAAGTCCGTCTTGCAGGATCCCCAGCGAAATTGTCACGTGTTTGATCACCAGAGGGAGAGGCCCTATCAGTGCGGGATTTGCAGCAGAGTCTGCACGAGTGCCTTTCAGTTGGAGGATCATGAGTGCATACAAAAGGACGAGAATCTGCACCAGTGCGACGTTTGTGAGCAAGCCTTCTCGCGGGCCGATCACCTAAAAGACCACCGACGAGTGCACATGGCCGAGAGGTTGTACGAGTGCATGATGTGCGGCCAGGCCTTTTCACGCGCCACCACACTCAAACGTCACCAGATGGTGCACACGGGAGAGAAGCCGTACAAGTGCGAGGTGTGCGGCAAAGCGTTCTCCCAGCGCACCAACTGCCAGCGGCACCAGGGCCAGCATTTCAAAGCGAAGTAGTGAGATCTGAAAGAGAAGAAGAGGGGAGGTCAGAGGTCGTTGGGCAGTCACCGAGTCCTGCCCATTTTCTCTTTGTCCTCAACTGCGCGTTATCTTTAACCCTTTCCCGTTCCGATCACATGCGTGCCCATCGTCAGTTTTTCTTCCTATTCTGTTCCGATGACGAACTTATCGTCAAAACAAAACCAGAAGAAAAATAAAATTACTTTAGTACCGAGGCTCCCACAAGGCCATGCGGGAGGGTGTGTAGCACAGTTTGGTGCCAGCTATCATAGAGTGTAGTCGTGTCGCTACGGTTTTCTGCAGTATCTACAGTGTCTTTTAAACAACGGCGCTATGTCTCTCTAAATAACATTAACGCTGAGCCGGTTGCGTGTTCCGAGATTCAGAGGTTAACGGGACACCCACCCTGCAACTTGCAGAAATCTGGGAACGGGGAAGGGTTAAATGCCTTGTCGCACACGGCGACGCTAATTCAACACAAGCACATACACACGGATGGGAGGCCGTACCAGTGCAGCGTCTGTGATGAAGCCTTTTCAGATAGCGCCCTCAAGGCTCACCTGCTTCTTGCATATGGAGGAGAAATACCAGTGTGCTGTGTGTAACAAAGCCTTTGCCTCTGTGAGAAGGGGGGGAGGGGGGACTGCATTCCACGATGGGTACTTTTCATACTATACTATTGAAACAAAGTTTTGATGGCTGGAGGGATGGACGGAGGTCTAATATTTCCGTGGCTGTTTTACCTGAATATGAAAAATCAGTCATAAGGCTTTGAGGTCAAGTGCAAATTCACATTGCTCTCATGACATCGATGAATTTTACTTATTAATTAACGTGTGTGGTAGTGAAGTTGCAGTGATATCACTGGAGTTATATATTGATCTGATCAACCGTAACTTTCCTCGTGAAGGAAGCCACAAACTCGTGTCGGAGCACCAGGGAATACGAATATTGATACTTGTCTTTAAGATGAGATCCGCTTGGGTTTTGGGTCAATGTCTCCACCAAGTTTCTAACATTAATCTTGTAACTATATAAATCAGATATTGACCTCATAACTATATGAATCAGATTGGTTGTTCGTGTGAGGTCATGACACCCATTTAAGAAGCAGTGTGAGGTGATATGGTCAGCGGTTCTGACTTCCCTGATTGTTACTTCTGACTTCCTGGATGTTATCCTGATGATGTTTGTACGTATTTACGTTGAACTTCTTTCGCACCGTACATAGCCAACCCTGATAATGTTTGACGGAGTCTCAAATGAAATGTCGTGTGTATATATATACACAGAAAAAAAAACCTCGCTGTGCGCGAATTCTGGGTTCGCAACATTCGAATATTCGCGGGTTGCTAAATGCATTCGCGGGTGTACGTAGTGTTAGACCACCTGTACGAGAAGATTTGCCCTCCGTCTCGCAGTAAATTTAGTTTTTTGTTACTTTATACGTACTTACAGTCGACTCGTTTATACATTTTGGTGTGTAAACGAGTGGACCGTGAGGTCCATTAAAAAGAACGTGAAAGCAAGCGGGCAAAGTGCTAAAATAATAAATACGCTGTTATCAAACAGCTGCATTACCCATGGAGTCATCCTCCTGAATTTTTCACCACCACCTCCATCGTCATCAAATCATCATCATCAAAGGTAATAATAACAAAATATTGTTCTTAAGAACTTATTATTTATTGTAGTAATTGTTATGATACATTTACCATTTCCTCCCCCTATGTTCACTCGTACCAGGAACGTAACCCCGTTTTTCCCATTGGAACAAGGTTCCTGCATTTGCGAATTCTGCATTCGCGAGTGTTTTCAAGAGCGTAACCCGCGCGGATCGAGAGAGGATTTTACTGTAATTGCTGTAGAGTTTTTTTGTCTGTGAGGATTGTTCTTCAACTTACCCGGTGTGAGCTGAAACAATAATAATTGGCGCATTAAACCCCCTGTACACGTGACAGTTGCTCTGTTCGGCTATGTCTGGTGGTGGAGGGTTCTTAATGCTGCACATTTGGTCAGATCATTATACACGTGGCCTAACCCCAAAACATATATTATGCATCGTAGTACTGTATTGGCTACCATACACCTACGTATTGAATTAGTGTTGTAAGGAAATGTCTGATAAAAGAAAACCTCAGGTACCAATGCAAATATATTAGATACTGTGCTGGGATACAAGTGGACAATAGAATGTGCAAACATAAAAAACACACATTTTGTACTTTTGAGCAGAGAGTACTTTATTGTGATTAAAGTTAATATCTTGATGAATTGGCGCATGTGTATTGCCTCTGAGAAATGTGAGTTGCTTTATAAATACTTGTACTGTAAATATTCAATACACATACGCTGGTATAATAGACAGGAACTTGAGGTGTGGGAAAAAAGATGCATTAGTGTCAAAATATTTTCCAGTTTTTTGTACGGTTTTCCACAACAGTTCACAATCTAAACATCCCCACACGTGTCACAAATATTCCAAAATATGGGCCAACAACATAACTCCATAATTCCCACCCATTTCACCAGCCACCATACATTATCATCACAACCACCACCAACCGCAGACACATTCCACCACCCACCTACAAACTGGCCCCATTTCTGTCTGAGACCCGACAACCATTCACTGGTAAGACCACCTCAGCTGTACTTAACTCAGCTCACTTGATATCTCTAATTAAGGAAATATCACTATCTCCAGGTGATTTGCTTGTCAGTTTCGATGTAGTATATTTGTTTACCAAAGTTCCTGTGCCTGACACCATTGCAATCATTGAAGATTTGGTCCAACAAGGACTGAATGCTGATGTACCGGCCCTGGTTAGACACTGCCTCACCAACACTTCACCTGGAATGGAACATTCTACAAACAAGTTGAAGGTACCCCAATGGGTTCGCCCTCCAGTTGTAGCCAATGTTCTCATGGAAAATTTTGAGACAGATACCATCCAGGCATCCACCCTACGTCCTTCCTTGTGGAAGAGATACGTAGATGACACGTTCGTTACCTGGCCACATGGCCTACCAGCGCTGGGCCAATTCAACCACATCAATTCCATACACCCAGCCATTAAATTCACCATGGAGGTGGAAAAGGATGGCAAGTTACCATTCGTAGATGTGTTCATTGAAAAGAGACCAGATGGCTCACTGTATCTGTGACCATCGCCACCGAGCCAGTGAACTGGAGCACATACCCCAAGCCCTCAAGATGAATGGATATTCAGACTACACAATCCGTAAAGCCATCACCCCAACTGTTGGGAAAGAACCATCTGAGGACCCAATCAAAACCATCACCTTGCCATACATAGCAGGGGTTACCAAAAAGATTTCCAAAATCATGAGCAAACACAAGATCCAGGTTCGATTCAACACAGTACATGACATTCGTGATCTGATCCCATCTGTGAAGAATGTAATCCCTAACATGCAATACCCCGGTGTCTACAAACTAAGCTGTGTCTGCTGCAGTAGTTACATTTGGGAAACTAAGCGACATGTATCGGACCGTGTTCGTGAACATAAGGCAGATCTGAAACACGGTAGGACCATTACCTCAGCCATGGCTGATCATTGTTTTGACGCTGTGGGCACAGACGAAATAGATTTTTCCAAGACGAAGGTACTCTGCAAACCCACTGGCTATCAACAAAGATTCGTTCATGAAGCCATCTATATATATAAAATCGTTCATGTCTGTGTGTCTGTGTGTGTGTGTGTGGACTGCACTTTCATTGGACGGCGGTTGCCCCTGGCAACGGCTAGCCACGCCTTCGCAGCTTTCATTGGACCTGGCAACGGCTAGCCACGCCTTCGCCAAGGGCTGCAGTTTCATTGGACGGCGGTTGCCCCTGCCAACGGCTAGCCACGCCTTCGCCACTTTCATAAGCTCCGTATTTAATTAAATAATAGCCATTACACAGTATTGTTGGAGCGCTAGGGGGGGGGGGGGAAGGAACGCCACCCGTACCCTGCCTCTTCCAAGCCCACAATTTTAGGCGAGGCCGCAGGCTTTGCACGCTACTAGGCCTCGACACCCACCACGCCACTCTGAGGTAAATTCATCAAAGTTTTTCCTACTCTTCACTACACCCCCACCACAATGTGTGTCTATGTATGTGTGTGTCTATGTATGTGTGTGTATGTGTGTGTATGTATGTGTGTTATGTGTCTGTCTGTGTCTGCATGTATGTGTGTGTGTATTGTGTATGTGTTTGTGTGCATGCATGTGTGTGTTTGTGTGTATGTGTATGTCTGTGTGTATGTGTTTGTGTGTATGTGTGTGTATGTATGTGTGTGTATGTGTTTGTGTGTATGTCTGTGTGTGTATGTATGTCGGTTTTGCCGCCGTGGTGGATCCAAGTCCCGGGCGAAGCCGGGTCATGTGTATGTGTGTATGTGTTTATGTGTATGTCTGTGTGTCTGTATTTATGTGTGTATGTATGTTTTTGTGTGTGTGTATGCATGTGGGTTTTTTTCTATGTCTTTATGTGTATGTCTGCGTGTCTGTATGTATGTGTGTATGTATGTGTGTGCATGTGCTTGGGTGTATGTATGTGTGTGTCTATGTATGTGTGTGTATGTGTTTCTGTGTATGGATGTGTGTGTATGTATGTGTGTTATGTGTCTGTCTGTGTGTCTGCATGTATGTGTGTGTGTATATTGTGTATGTGTTTGTATGAGTTTGTGTCTTTACGCTCGCATTACACAAATGTTTTGCAGGTCTAAGGCGTCCCTTGCGCAGCATTGCCGCTTTATTATTTCAGTCGTTTACTGCCGTACGCACCATGAAAGTAGTGTGTGTCTGCAGCAAGCGCGTGTATGTGTACCTATGGACGCGCGCGTGTTGTGTAGGGGGAACGGTAGTGTAGTGCTTAGCGTGCTGCCTGTGTCTGTGTGTGTGTGTCTGTGTGTGTGTGTCTGTGTGTGTGTGTCTGTGTGTGTGTCTGTGTGTGTGTCTGTGTGTGTGCGTGTGTGGTGTGTGGGGAGCGGTAGTGTAGTGGTTAGCGTGCTGTCTGTGTGTGTGTGTCTCTGTCTGTGTGTGTCTGCGTGTGTCTGTGTGTGTGTCTGTGTGTGTGTCTGTGCGTGTGTGGTGTGTGAGGAGCGGTGGGTGTAGTGCTTAACGCTACGCTGCGCTACCAACCCGGCGAACCCAGTTCCATTCCCGCACACGGCCACCACCGGTGACGATTATTTGAACCTCCCCTAGGTCGACTCTGCCTCAAACGAGTAACTGCTGTAGCGTATTAGCGTATTAACATCGCCACTGGGGAGACAAAGGCGGCCGGCCGTGGTGGATACAAGTCCCGGGCGAAGCCGGGTAGTACAGCTAGTCCAGATATATAAACATAGACACAATTCCACCGAGAAGATGGGTACAAACTGAGCAATAATTGGAAGGACGTTATTAACCAGTTTAAGTCACAACTGGCTGTGATGTTTCCATCCTACCTGCCGATGTTAGCAGTTATTTCCGACTCTCTGAGTTACATACACGCTAAATGTCTTACTAACACAGCCAGCGTTGCTCCTTGTCCTCGAGTTGGTGGTGTCCCTCGTTTTTTAACGAGCTGGATGTCTCACTCGCACAGCCACCATTCCAGTGGTTCGCTTACATTGACATGCTAATCTCTCACAATACAATGGCCACCTCCACAGCTGTGTCATCGTGGAGGTATATCAGCTCTCTGATCTTACATTTACATGCAAATTCCATCTCTAGCCCCACCCACTTACCCTTGGGCTAAACCCATCTCAAACCTATATAACATCCTGCTTCAGCAGCTCTCCCACTATTAAAAAAAATCATCTGAAGACGATTGCTTGTGTTGCAATCGAAACGTCGTGATATTTGTTTAATTTTTCTATCTACGTGGCTTTACCGAAAGACCCAAAGAATAGCTATTGTTAAGACTAAATAAATGTTTGTAATATTTTGAATACATAAACGGTGCTCATTTTATAATGGCAATAATTGTAATACATAATATACTGTATCAACATGATATGCCTGTCAACCCATACGGTTTACCCGTATTTTTGTACAGGATAATGTAGTTTTCAGGTCCACACGGCGAACATCCGTTTCAATACGGGCAAAAAAGGTGTCTATTTGTTTGTGTTTCTCCCTTGTGACGGGATGAACGTTGAGATGTATAAGGTAGGCACTGATAAGGGGTTGACAGGTTTGCTATACACTACACTATACACTACTATACACTACATACTATACGCTACACTATACACTACACTATGCACTACACACTACACTATACCATACCTGTCAACCCATACGGTTTACCTGTATTCTTGTTCATGGAAATTTAATTTTCAGGTCCATACGGCGTACATCCGTTTCAATACGGGCAAAAAAGGTGTATATTTATTTGTGTTTCTCCCTTGTGACGGGATTTTGTAAGATGAACGTTGAGATGTATAAGGGCACGGGTCACCAATAAGGTCTGAATTGGTCTGTCATAAGGTAGGCACTGATATAAGGGGGTTGGCAGGTATGGTATAGTGTAGTGTATAATGTAGTGTATAATGTAGTGTATAGGACGAACGTTGAGATGTATAAGGGCACGCGTCACCAATAAGGTCTGAATTGGTCTGTCATAAGGTAGGCACTGATATAAGGGGGTTGGCAGGTATGGTATAGTGTAGTGTATAATGTAGTGTATAATGTAGTGTATAGTGTAGTTTATAGTGTAGTGTATAGGACGAACGTTGAGATGTATAAGGGCACGGGGTAACCAATAAGGTTTTAATTGGTCCGTGATAAGGTAAGGCACTCATATAGCGAGGTTCACAGGTATGACATGATGATAATGTATTTGTTTAGTCCCCTGCCAGGACCCGTACCCGTATTCGATTTGAGAAAACGTCAAAGGATTTATTTATTAATATTTGAAACCTTCGACAAATGACCACGGTCCCTTAACCGTGCGAATCGGCGGCGCTGGTGGAGAGGAGAAGCCGCGTCCATCGGCGGTCGTGGCCACTGCTCCACGCACCGTGTCACAGTCGGCGTTAAACATAAAAAAATGTTTAAATAAAATAAAAACCCATTTCGAGCCAAGTTGCTTTAATTCAGAGCATCCGAGGTCTCGCTTTGTGGATGTTCCGTGTTTTTTTGTTAAAGTAAACACCCGCATGTTTTTTTACGTTCATTTTGCGTTAGCATCGCAGCCGCGTTTATCTGTCTCTTTGAAAAAAAAATTGCTTTAATTTCTGCGTCTTTTGTTTGTTTATATATGAACATACTTCGTGCATATGTAACGGTACGGTGAGTTCATTAATCCGACGCTCGATTTTCCACCACCACCCTCGTGCATTTCAGCATTTTTAGAAGGGGGTCAGCTTCGGTGTCTGACTGCATCGACTCACACCGAATGAAATCCGTGTCTGTCTTCTGCAAAAAATGATGATAACATTCGCGAGTCTTTGATATCGGATTTGTATGGGCCGTGATTGATGGTTGAACCCAAAAAAAAGCACCTTTTTTGGGTTAAACCCAACTTTGTCACTGGTACGTGGCCTCTACATTCGGCTCCGCCGTGAGCCTCAACGAGTCGTGTGTGGACGTATGTCACCGACTTTCAATGAGTGTGACTTTTTTAAATCGAAGAACGATGTTTCCTTTCTGTGTGAACGTTTTAGCTGGTTCCCGGCTGCGAAGAACGTTGATTAACATCGGACGTGTGACACCTGGAACGCCATCTTCATGTGAGAATCGTTTTTTTTTTCTGTGGAAAATGATTTTATTTTACTTTTGGCAGATCATACGATAAACCCCAGGCCAGATTTATTTTTGCGACAATAAAGGACCCCACTGCCTTTTGCTTCACTGGCTTTTGAACCCAGGGCTGAATTTTTTAAGCTAAGTATTGTCAAATGTTATCGACCCGGACAATGTTGACGCATCTGGGTACACCGTATCTGAAGTATACCTATTCTTGGTTCTTTCGGTAAAGTCACGTAGAAGGGAAATAATAAAATAATAAAAATACAACTATTAAATTATCACGACGTTTCGATTGCTACACAAGCATTCATCATCAGGTGTGAAAACCACAGCAAGAATTTTTTTTTTAATTGAAACATTTTCTTGCTGTGGTTTTCACACCTGATGATGATTGCTTGTGTTGCAATCGAAACGCCGTGAGAATTTTATTGTTTATTTTTATTATTTTATTATTTCCCTTCTACGTGACTTTACCGAAAGAACCAAGAATATGAATCCCTGCAGTCACGAAAGCTTTAAATCGAAATTGAAGTATACCTGTTTATTTTTATTTCGTTGTGGCTACGATTTATGTAGCGACTCCGGTCTTACCGGCGCTCTGGAAAATTTCCAGTGACTTGAGCTGAGCTGCCATGTGGCTGGCAAGGTATAAACTCGACTCAATTTGAACTCATCACAATATAAGGGCAGTTCAGGGAGTAGGCCAATGTATTTGGGTTGGGGAAAAATGCATCAAACTAGAAAGTGTGATATACTACTGCGTAGGTTTTCACGCTTGTCTTGTACCGGTCTTAGATGCGTCTTCGGGTTGTACCACGTGTTGAATTGTTCTGTTCAAAAAGAGAAGTAACAATGGAGAAAAATATGCTGAACACGCGATACAATTCGAAAACACAGCTGGATAGTATAAAGCCAATTATTGATATCTTGGTCAAAAATGCGAATTTGTGGCATTTCTCCAGGCAAGGAAGCATCAAATCAATGCTTGTCCCTGTTTTTGTGTCTGGTACTGTGTACGCTCTGCATTGAATCCTGCACCATCAGAATGGCGTGCGCGGTGGCCACCCCGGTGCTGGAGCAAAGCGGGGACTTCCCGGCGTGGCTGGAGGCGCAGGGCGTGAACGCGGAGGTGGCCCGGGCCATGGACTCGGAGCTGGGCATCCGGGACTACGGGGTCCTGAGCGCCTGCGTCAGGGACGGCCTCGTGCGGGCCGAGCTGCTGGCCACGGCGCGCGACCGTCTGCCCTTCGGCTTCTACGCCGTGCTGCGGCAGGTGGTGAAGGCCTTGCAGGGCGCTGAGCAACACGACGTTGGGACGCCGCGCTGGGACGACGGCGCCACCTCCTCTCCTGGCGACGTGACGCTGGGAGGCCTGGTGGACGTGCTGCTCGCGCTGTTCAGCGGCTTGAGCCGGGAACTGCTGCTGTCTGTGCGGAGGCTTGGAGGCATTGACGACACTGGGATTTACTCTGGTGACCCAACTCTACCCGTCACTGAGGACTGGTCCTGAGGCTACGATGAAAGCTGAAGAGGAACATCTCTCAGAATGCGGTATAATTATCTAACATACAAACGCACTTGGCAATCACATTGCCCCTAATTCATGAGTTAATAATAATTACCGATGTTGTGTTTGTGATTTTATTTTTATCAGATGCTCGTCCCACGGAGTCCAGCTTCATCCCTGCCCAGATGAATCATAGCATTAAAGTGGAATCATTTGACGGTATGGCTGTTTGTTTAAATAACGAATATAAAAATATTAAATTTACTGCGTAATTGGCATTACGTCCCACATTTCGCTCCATATGCCGAGAGCTTTAGAAGCGCCTGAAACGAAACGCCAGATATGCTGAACAACACATCGCACGACCCAAAAATACATTGGAGAGCTATAAAGTATAACCACGAAAACCTGTGGGAATATCTTATTCCCTGTTTGAATATTCACTACATTTTCAATTTCCCTTGAGGAAAAGTACCCCGCACGTCCGATTAGCACGGTTGGCTGCGTACGGTGCAAATCTGACCCTGAAAAATACACATTAAAGGAAGAGGAGATATATAAAAGTAGACAGCTTCTAAACTAAATTTTTAATACACAGAACTCGTAATGCCTACTTTAATTTAATGTAAATTATAGTGAGCAGCTGACACAGAGATTACAACTTCACAGTTTCACTTTGTGTCCAGTAGATAACAGGACCCCGGAGGAGGAATTTGGAATGGATGTTCAAGCCGTTTTCCCACTGCAGCATGCCGAGCAAGCGAACCTCATGAATGAAGCCGAGGCTGGCCTGTCCTCATCACTGCTGCAGCACGAGGCATCTATCGAAGCGAAGAGAAAGAAAGCAGCTGTTGTTTCCGTTATGGAGCACACAACCCTGCCCCTGTCGGAAGACGCATCAGTCCATCAAAGTGCTGCGAGTTGGAGCGACGGGCAGCAGAACATCACACACAGCTTGGAGAATGCGGAGATGCCACATCGATGTGAGCAGTGCGGACTTGGCTTCTCGCAGAGCAGCACTCTCAAGCGCCACCAGCGCATGCACGCGGGGGGTAACCCGCATGGTTACTACGCGTACAGCTACGCGGTGCGAGGCTACGGAGGCATCGGGCACCGCTCGAAGATGCACGCGGGCGAATCCGTATTGCAGCAGTCCCCGCACCTGCAGAAGTTTCACGCGCTCGTTCACGCAAGGCAGAAGCCCTACCAGTGCGGGATGTGCAGCAGATCCTACTGGAGCGCCGCTCAGCTGAAGGATCACGAGCGCTTGCACACGGGCGAGAAGCTGCACCAGTGTGAGCTGTGTGGCCAGGCCTTCTTGCGGGCCGATCACCTCAAGAACCACCGGCGCGTGCACACGGGCGAGAAGCCGTTCCAGTGCAACATGTGCGACCAGGCCTTTTCACGCGCACCCAACTTGAAGCGTCACCAGCTGGTGCACACGGGCGAGAAGCCGTACAGGTGTGAGGTGTGCGGCAAGGCGTTCTCGCACGCGGCGACGCTGACACGGCACAACCGCATACACACGGGCGAGAGGCCGTACCAGTGCAGCATGTGCGACAAAGCCTTTGCGCAAGACAACTCCCTGAAGAAGCACTGGAAAACCCACATGAGGGAAGAGGGCTTGACACCAAAGGAATAAGAATAGGTTTCATTGACATGGCACGGTATATAGTGGATGGAGGGACCAGCGCCTCATGGCTGGTAGACACATTGAGAAAGATGGATCGATGCAGAATGGTTCCCCCCCCCCTCCCCCCGAACTGAATTGGGGCCAGTGACACATTTGATTTGCTGGGTGCAAAGTATTTGTGGCCTAATGATATTGACACAGACACAATGCAGCGGCCAACTAATAGAGAGAAGAGTAGCCAGAGAAATCGGATACAATCTCTATGGGAATGCAATGCAAACCACTGTGATTATCGTCCCATGTGACTGCTTCGTGTTTTACTGTTTCAGGAGGTGCAAAATTTCGATTTAAAAGATGGCAACTGAAAAGGCGGAAACGTTCCTTATTGGTCTCAATGCTTTAGAGTTTACAGAAAGACTCAAAACAATGACTTGACAGAGGAGTGGATGTTTCAAGAGGACACATGAGTGAGCGGTTATCACCTGTCTCCATCACAGCGGAAAAGCGATTTGTCAATTCCCTTAACAAGCTACCCAGCTGCTACAGCAGAAATTGAGCCTTTGACCCCTTGCAAGGCTCTCCTGACCACTAGGCTCTCCTCATGCCATTAACTTTTCAAGAACACCTTCAAAGCAGGGATTTTATTTATTTCATTATTTCAGTGAGATGAATGTGTAGAGCCACAGCCCCTTTCGATTGTGTCAGTGAAATTGGTGATGGAAATATTTGTGAATACATTTTTATTTATTTTGCGTTAACGTTGACTATGAACAAACATCAAGTGTAACAATGGCTACGACCACCCACCAAATACCAAAGCAAGAAGATGCAGACTATAAGATATGTTAGCAGTGTTATTATAGACTGCAGTGTACTGCAGAGACCAAAAATGGTACTTGGTGATGTATACAAAAAATATTTACTCGGTTTACTGATTGGGAATTGGGCACCCTCACATTAACACTTAATAGCCTAGGGTGGATTAAATAGTTGACCTTGAGTCAATTAGACACAGAAAATGACCAAATGACGAGACTAAGGCTATGTTACATTATGGGCGCAACAAATGCAGGTATTATTAAAGTATCTTTAAGTGTTGAAAGCTCACTGGCAGGAGGTCAGAGGACAGACAAGTGTTATAGGTAGCTAGGTAGCGACACGCTCGCATCTTCACGTGCGTTGTATAACCTAGCCGTCTGTGCGGTATTTATTTTTCCAGGCTGAACGTAGAGGCCCAGTAACGGTTTCTGGACACGATTGGCCTATTGCCTGGAGTAGAATGTGGAGTACCTTTACGGTGTGGGGTAGCGATATAGCATACGGTTCATGGTTTGCGGTGCGGCGTGGAGCCACGGTCGTAATTGGGGCTCATCTTTATTTACCATTTGTGCGTGAGATGGGCGCCAGTGCCCGTGTGAGGTACTCAACGCACTTGAGTGCGGTGCATTGGGGAGGCGTTTTTTTGCGTGGCGTCGGAAATGATTTGTTTCCTTTTGTAGGTGCCCATTTCGGACGTTGATTTGCTCGCCAACATTCCACGGGGGTCGTTGAACGCGACGACGATTTCACGAGCCTTTGCTCGCGACCAAAATTGTTTCCGGGATTTAGGTGAGCTCTTGATGGGTTCTGCGACTTCGCTTGTACTGTCGGCAGCTCGGGCTTTCATGATCATCCGTGCGTGCCCAGTTGAGACTTTGAGGCCCTCTGTGGATATGGGGTAACGTGGTGTGAGACAGCACGGGAAGCAGTTGGGTAGGCGTTGATTTTAAGGCATCGGTTACTGTCCACATTGCTTGGTTCAGTTGGGCATCCACAAGCCTTGTAGAGGCCTTCATCCATTGGTGTATTGATACTGGTTGGAATATTAAAACATACATTTATACCATAGTCGGTAAAGACGATGATAGGGAATGGCCCACGTGCGTGGAGTTGTAATGTCACAGTTGGTACTTCAGTTCCACCAACTCGCTAAAAAGTCCACTTTGATTGGCTAATGGTTCAGAGGGGTAGGGGTCTGAAATATTGAAAATTACAACAACCCGTTGGGCAATTGCAAGCATGTGGCCAAGTCACCCGGAATACAACCCAATCTCATCAGATCTGGGGAAGCTAAGCAAGTTCGAACCTGGATAGTGCTTGGATGGTTGACCGCCATAGATAATAATGAATAAACTTGGTTTCTATAGCGGAATTTGCACGAGGCCGCTAAACGCTTTACGTAAAGATTACACTATGGAGAAAGCCTATCGTAAAAACAGGAGAGCTTAAAGATGCGATTTAAACAATTTAGCAGACGCAATATTTCCTAATGGACCGAGGAAGAGAATTCCACTATCGCGGCGCCTGGCGGAAAAAAGCTTGTTTTATGTTTTTCATATAGCACCCTGTAAAGGGGAAACACTCAAATTGTATATAAATCCTAAATAATTTCGAATAGAGTTAAGGCCAGAATCAGAAAATCTTAGTTTTTGCAGTAGAATAATAACACTTGAGCAGATGTTTGAGATATGTAGGAGCAAACTCATCCAAGGCATTGAATGTCAATGGAGGAATCTTAAAGTAGATTTTGTTCCTTACAGGTAGCCAGTGCAGGGAGGAAAGAAATGGAGTAATCTGGTCACGCGATTTAGATCTCGTTAAAACCTGGGCAGCAGAGTTTTTATTATATTGTAGTCTATTTAAAACACTTTTAGAAACGACAGCAAACAAGACATTGCAGTAATCCCAATAAGTGTTTGAGGTTGCGTTGCAACAGAGGGCAGAACAGCTAAATTCCATCATTGCCATCCGTCACGACGTTGTTCCACACTCGCTTTCCTGCTTATTCTTCGCTAGATCAATGCTGCAAATCCAGTACTTGTATACTGCTTGACTTCACCAACCTGCACTGACCAGCATGGTGGAGAATGGACAAAAATAACCCCAGGACATACACAACATATGGGAGGCCCTCATCCAGTAGTGGATAAGAAAAAGGACCGCACGTGTAACATACATAAGGTTGGGACGGTTTTTTTTAAGCTTGTGACCAAGTCGTGTTTACAAGTGCATCAATTTCATATCACCATGGGAAGAGAAGTTGTAAGTTACTGTATTTGAAAAGGGTCACTTGAGGCGTGAGAGCTGTCTGTATTAGCGTATGGGTCAGAGAGCTGGACACAAACGAAAACAACTTGAACAGAAGTTGTAATTTGAGCACAGGTGTCTGGAGACGGATGCTCGGAATGTCATGGTAAAACTAGATAAACAATGCAGAAGTCCAGAAGAGAATGAGGCAGGTAATTGTGGATATGACTCGGAGGGAAAAAAATACTCTACTCTTTGGTTCTTTCGGTAAAGTCACGTAGGTAGAAAAAATAATAGATCAGGACGTTTCGATCGCCACACAAGCAATCGTCTTCAGGTGGGAGAGAAAGCTTCAAATCAAGATTGGAAAAAATTAATTTCTGGCTTGGGACATGTGTGTAATGTAGGTAGGCAAGACCGATGAGCTTTAAAGATTTTTTCACAGATGTCCATTAGACCGAGACAGGCATTGGAGTGGTATCCATGAGTCCAGCAAACAAGGAAAACCCAAGAGCAGATTAACACGTAGGCCGGCAAATCGCCTAATGAAGCTGGTTGTAATCCCCCGCGAAACACTCAAATTGTCAAGTTTTTGGGTTTACTCTTCAACACCGGTGTGCTGAAGTAGTCAATAGTTGGCACGTTTTGTTTAAGTGACAAACCTTAATAATTGGCTGTGTCGGGCGGTGGCGGGTTTAACGGCACGTTTATATTTCCGCGATCTAACCCAAAAACGCCTTTGTTATGGTGAAGAGCAGATGCTGGGAATTTGTTAGGACATATCTTGATGGTCGCATGTTTACCGTACAGCAGCTGCGAGATATGGCAGATGGTAGAACGCGTTGGAGGTGTGTGGTGGCCCCAACGGCTTTGGCCATGATGGACAACTTGATCTTGGTTAATTCCATTACAGCGCTTTCCTGGCTATGTCTCTAGGTGTCCCTGAGGAAGAGTGTTTTTGTAATTGAATAAGATTCAATGCCCTTTAGCTTGCTTGGTTTTGTGAGCATCTGAATGTGTGGTAGATTGGATAGAGTGAGAGTCGAAGCGTATTTTGTGGATACTGTGTTGCTGCAACTGCAGCCTTCATCTAGAAAGGAAGAGGTAGGCTGGTGAGCGGGAATACGTAACGACTGTGGCTAACGCGGCTTTGTCATGTTTGAGAATGAAACTTGGTTTAATTTGTGGGCAAGGAGTAGGGTTGCCGTGATACATGCCACGATACAATTGTACATTTTATGATGTGAGGAATATTTGGAATTTTCATTTTCCCTTTGACATTGTTTTTTGTGTCTCGATGTACTACAAGTAGGTATGTAGATTCCTTAAAAGTTATTCAACTGCAGTTCACTCAACATGAACCTGCCATAAGTCATTAATATCGTTACAACTTCTATAAGATCTATAATGCTTATAACGCACGTGCCGTCAGAAAATGACGTGTGACCACAACACGGTTACAAAACACTACATTTGATTGATACGTTTTTTTCTTTCTAACTTTATTGTTGTTTCGTAAATATTTTGCTAGGAATTTAAAGTAAAATTAGCAATGATAATCATAATATAAACTAAATGATTTAATTCACCAGGTACAGCCCACTGAGCTATTAGCTCCTTTTCAGAGGTGACCCTTGCCACACACAGCTCATTGAAGTAGCTTATATCAATCTTTATTTAAAGCTTTCGTGATTGCAGGAATCCATACTCTTTGGTTCTTTCGGTTAAAGTCACGTAGGTAGAAAAATAAAATAAAAGTAAAAATAATATATCACGACGTTTCGATCGCAACACAAGCGGTGGAACTGCTAAACCAGCGAGAGAGCTGTTACAACTTGTAAGAACTTGTGGGTATTTTTTTCTGCCTGAGGACGATCGCTTGTGTTGCGATCGAAACGTCGTGATATATTATTTATTTTTCTACCTACGTGGCTTTACCGAAAGAACCAAAGAGCGTAGCTCATATCATCACACGTGAGAATTTATAGTCGACAAATAATCTAAAAGCATGTTTCTAAATGTGGAGGGCAAAACTGGAGGAGCCCGGACAAAACTCCACGGGGAGAGATATCACGCAAACTCCGAATAAAAACCGATAAACTAAACTAACACAGGCATCGTCAGGGTCCGGGTCGAACCCACGATCTTCTGCATACGAGACAAGGCAGATAACATTTTGCCACCGAGGGATGTTAGTCCACCCACCGACTATGGTGAAAACAGTCAATATCATTGTGGATCTTATAACATTGTTGTTTGCATATCACAGCAACCCAAGTAAGGAATCTGGTGAAGACGACAGGCACAATGAATCTCCACGATGTTGTGGGTAATTTGTATTCATTAGTGTGTTCTTCATTAGAAGTAGGGTTGCCACGATGTAATGTTTCATTATACAACATAAAATATCACGATATGACAGTTATCGTGCTTCAAGTTTTCCCAGACGTTTGCATCGTATTTCACGCGTTTTTATTGCATTGTTTTTATGTGCTCTGCCGTTCGTCAAGTACTAATAAATATTTGTTAAACGTTCTTCAAACGCAGTTCACTCGACGCATTTCTAATCATTGCAATCTATAACCTCTAATAACGGACACACCGCAAGGTTTGCAACAACATAGTCTGAAGTATCTGCGCATGGCCTCGGTACGCCCCAGTGACAATGTGGACCCAGGGTAGACTCGAATGGTTCTCGTAACAGCCTCATGATCTCGATTTAAAGCTTTCGTGACTGCAGGGATTCATCTTCTTGGTTCTTTCGGTAAAGTCACGTAGAAGGGAAGTAATAAAATAATAAAAATAAAACATAATAAAACAATTCTCACGACGTTTCGGCCACAACGCAAGCAGCCGTCCTCAGGTGAAAACCAGGTCCGTCGAGGCGACAGAGTCTGAATGAAACAGCACACGAGCTTGGAGCATATATATAAGCTGGGCGCATTGACAAAGGAATTTGCATATCAAAAGGAATTTAGCATATTTATGGGAAATGCAGGAATGTGATTAGTACTGCATTGCGTTGTGGCCGAAACGTCGTGAGAATTGTTTTATTATGTTTTATTTTTATTATTTTATTACTTCCCTTCTACGTGACTTTACCGAAAGAACCAAGAAGCCTCATGATCGCATATGTAATGGTTCCGGAGACACTAGTAGAGGTAACTTCTTTATTACAATACAACACTCCAACAGTCCATATACACTGTTACAGCCTAGGGACATAGCCTACTTCTAGCGTGCCTGACTCTGGCTACGCTCTGGGGTCCTCCGGCTACAATTACCCTAGGGGAGGCTACCTGACCCGACCCAGCCAAGGTGCGGGTCTAGACTCTGGCTTCCTCGGAACTCGCCCTTACAAGGACGTAGAGCCGGGAGTCCCAGAGTTCCACCACTGGCCCTCACAGCGTCCCGGCCCTTACAAGTACAAGCGGGACGAGGGGGTCCAGGGTCCTAAGCTGGCTGGTCTTGGGTCTTGAGCTGCGACTGGCCTCGATCGGCTGGGGAGGTCCTCTTTTATGCCCCTTTGCCCATCGAGGGGAGGCGTTGCGTGGGATCATAGATCCCCCGCAGCCCCCCCCCCCCCCTTGGCGGTACAGGGTACCCTTGCAGATGGACCTCGTCTATCACTGCCGGTAAGCGTGGCCCATCTACGGCACTACACATACGACCCCGTTCAGTCCACGAAGTCTCCCGTACGCCTCGTTGCGTCCCTACACAAATGTGCATTGTTGTTTGTGCTTTTTTTTTTGGTGCCATTTCTGAATGTGTTTGCTCACATTTGATTTTGCTTGGTAGTAGGGTTTTCATTTGATTGGTCGTGGCTGTATATGGGATTTGTTCTTATATATAGTTAATGTACAGCGTTGTGGGATGCTGTTAGCATGAATGATGCTATATAAAATGAAAGTATCATGTCATTACTCTTCCCTTTACATGTACTATCTTTACTGTATGTAGGTTTCCTTTAAAGAACAGATACTTTCATATTCCCTCCTTAATTTACGAAAATTTATCTTAAATTATATTCCGTAAAGAACTAAAATACCCCTTCAAAATGTATTTACAGTAATTTACTGCGACAAGGACATAATACTTTCTAATCACATCATTACATACGCTGTACTCTTGCTCACTCCTTCGTAATAATCTATGTTCGGCATTTTCCACCCTTATTTTGATTTGTCGACATTTTCTGTATTTTGCCCCGTGTGTAATTGTTCTACTTACCCCTCTCCTTCACCCAATATATTGAGTCCCCTGAGAGCTGGTTGCATATATACATCCTGACGTTGGCATGTGGATAGAACCGTTAGACCAGCAGGTCGGCAACCTGGGGCTCTGGACCCGCACGTGGTGGGCTCTTTAACAACTGCTTCGTGACCTTATGTCGTATATATTCACATGCGTTGCAGGGCTCTTGAAATATTGAGTTTTGTACTGAATTGGAAAAAAATTGCTGCTCTTGTTATTTTGGTTTGCCGACCCCGGCTGCGTTAGACCAACATCGGCCCAACATTGGCCAAAACGTTCCGTGTCTTCCTGGGTTGTCCTCACGGTCCCTCCGTTTGCGATTGTTGTTGATCACACGCTTGATCTGCAGCTTGTCCAATTACCTTGTTTTTGAGGTCTATATACTTAAAACGTGGATTTTCTACGCGAGAAGTCGCATGCATCACGATCCACAACAAACGTAATCTCCCATCGAGACGCGTCCGCTACAGAACACTTTCTAGGTGGAAATGCAACACTTTCAGCAAGCGGCAAGATAATAGATACAGCCAATGACAGATGGAGAGAGCCTCTGGAGTGGTGTTTCTCAAACTTGTTTTGGTCCACGGATCATTCAACCGATGCAAACATTTCCGTGGGCCACCCAGCCAGCCCACTTCTGGTGAAGAAACGCATTCACTTATCTCTCAATACCAGTAATACAAACTTAAACATTAATGGAATATTCTTGGTTCTTTCGGTAATGTCACGTAGAAGGGAAATAATAAAATAATATTAATATAAAACAATACAAATTCTCACGACGTTTCGACTGCAACACAAGCAATCATCATCAGGTGTGAAATCCACAGCAAGAACATGTTCTTCTTGCTGTGGATTTCACGGTGTGGATTTCACACCTGATGATGATTGCTTGTGTTGCAGTCGAAACGTCGTGAGAATTTTTATTGTTTTATATTAATATTTTATTATTTCCCTTCTACGTGACTTTACCGAAAGAACCAAGAATATGAATCTCTGCAGTCACGAAAGCTTTAAATCTATAATTAATGGAATATTTTTTTTTGTTTTTGCAGCTTTGAGTTTTTTTTTAGATCTTAGCGTTAGGGAAGTTTAATCAGGGTAGTTTACCTAACTTAATTTTTAAATTAAATGAGTAAAATATTGATTATTGTCCGAAACAAGAGCTATAAACAATTTCATTATTGTCCGGATCGACCTGCATTTGCATCGCAGTCACCGCGGACAGCGTGCTGGTTACCGGGGACCACAATTTGAGAACCACCCCTCTAGGCAAAACGGAGCCAAACTGATTTCTCTTAACCACTTCAACTTAAAAAAAAACTACCCGTCAATACAGGCACCACTGGTTGAATCGCTCTATTCCTCGCCAAAACATCGGGGTTAGGATCGGCACCGTCCACACAGTGAAACAACTATTAGCACCGGTTTAAGACAAAATTGTCACTCATCAGCTTAGAAGGTGTACAGCGAACTTGCATGCAGATGTGGCACTTGGCTCACGGCATGGCAGCTGCTGCCTTGTCTTGAGGAGTCGTTCTGTTTTCATCTTCTTGGTTCTTTCGGTAAAGTCACGTAGAAGGGAAGTAATAATAAAAATAAAACATAATAAAACAATTCTCACGACGTTTCGGCCACAACGCAAGCAGCCGTCCTTAGGTGAAAACCACGTCTGTCGAGGCGACAGCGTCTGAATGAAACAGCACACGTGCTTGGAGCATGTATATAAGCTGGGTTCTGTCTTCGACGGCGAGTGAATACTGTGGGTTGTCGCCTTTACAAGACTACATGAGTATTATATCGAATCTATCTCCACGACTTTACCGAAAGACCCAAAGAAGATTATTTCCTGAAGTTACAAAAGCTTTAAGTCAAGATTTACATGAGTATTATTATTTCTTTGAAATAGTTTTGAGACGATTAACGTAAAAAAAGTCTCCAGGCCCACATTACAAAGAACTGTGAATGACCCATGCTTCGGAAATTGGTAACCTCACGGCGGGTACTTAAGGTACAAGTCAGCTGCTGAAGCAGTCTCGATTTACCAGCTCCTTTTAGCTGAAGCTCAAAGCAGTTTGAGCAAAACGTTGTATGTTTGTATTAAATTCAGTCTGTATAAAAAAGATATACTAAAAGTTTAAATTTACCAGATAATGTCCACTGAGCTATTTAGTTATTTTTCAGGAGTGATTTCGCCACAAATGATAGCTCAACGAAATGGCTCATCACGTCGACATTTACATCAGCCAAATACTCTAAACGCATCTTTCTAAATGTGGAGGGAAAAACTGAAGAACCTGGAGAGAGAAAAAACTACGCGACCACGGGGAGGAGAGGGACACGCAAACTTCAAATATACATGCATCGTCAGGGTCGTGATTGAACCCACGACCTCCTGCATATCAGGCGAGGGAGATAACATCTCGCAACCGTCGTGCAGAGGTCGCAAATGGGTTTTGATTCCTTACCCGTACCCGGCCGTACCCGTACCCTAACCGTACCCGGCCGGGTACGGGTAGGGTACGGGTATCGGGTACCTGATTGCGACCTCTGGGATAAAGCCATGTTGCAGGCGCGGGTGGGTTGATTCTAGAACTTGAATTGTGAGAAGAGATAAGACGTTGGGAAATGAGTGACAAACGGTTACTCACCAGTGACTCACGGCCTACCCGTACCCGTACTCGGCCGGGTACGGGTAGCCGGGTATCGGGTAGGGTACGGGTATCGGGTACCCAGTTGCGACCTCTGCCGTCGTGCCCCGCTCGCAACCGGTCAGTCGGAGCTTTATCGGTCAGAATTTGATCAAAACGTTGGCACAGATATATAATTTATTTGCAAACATGACAATCTTGCTTGGTGGTGGAGGTCTCATGGCAAGGCATAAAATTAGCACGTGGCCAGCAAGGCATCAAATTAGCACGTGGCCCAACCCAAAAGTACAGGAGAACCCCTTTTAACGACGGTCATTGATTGGTTCCACAAAACCGGTCGCCAGACACATTCGACACTCGGCCCCAGCGATGTGGAGATGAAATGAATTCACGTGGCACGATAACCGGTTCCAGGCGAGAAGGATGATCCACATCCCAGGATCGTCGCGTGCAAGGCTCAGCAGCCGCATTCCTGACGCATGGGCCAACACCGTTCATTCCTGGGTGACCGTGATGTCCAACCCAGCATTAAGAACCTGAATAAAAGGTTCCTGGTCGTCGGACACCGACGTATGAGCTACGGTGGCGTACCCCGTAGCACCCAAATCAAGGGGCTTCCTCAAGCAGAGGAGAGAAAACATCTGCACCGAAGTGTTGGCCGCCAAGCCGGCGTTCGTGAAGAACCGCCGCTTGAAGGCCACCATATAGTCTATGTTGTGTCTCTCACTTTGTGTCTCTGTGTGGGTCTCTGTGTTGTCTCTCTCTGTGTGTCTCTCTGTGTCTCTGTGTGAGTCTCTGCTTGTGTGTCTCTGTGTTGTCTCTCTTTGCTTGTGTGTCTGTCTGTGTGTCTCTGTGCGTGTCTCTTACTTTGTGTCTCTGTGTGTCTCTGTGTGTGTGTCTCTCTGTGTGTGTCTCTCTGTGTGAGTCTCTGCTTGTGTGTCTCTGTGTTGTCTCTCTATGCTTGTGTGTCTGTCTGTGTGTCTCTGTGTGTCTCTCTCTGTGTCTCTGTGTGTGTCTCTCTCTGTGTGTCTCTCTCTGTGTGTCTCTGTGTGTGTCGCTCTCTGTGTGTCTCTGTGTGTCTTTGTGTTGTCTCTATCTGTGTGTCTCTGTGTTGTCTCTCTCTGCTTGTGTGTCTGTCTGTGTGTCTCTGTGCGTGTCTCTCACTTTGTGTCTATGTTTGTCTCTGTGTGTCTCTGTGTGTGTCTCTCTCTGTGTGTCTCTGTGTGAGTCTCTCTCTGTGTGTCTCTGTGTTGTCTCTCTCTGCTTGTGTGTCTGTCTGTGTGTCTCTGTGTGTGTCTTAATTAAATTGACTTATTAATACATGTTTTATCCTACAACATCAGAGTGCAGCGGCACATTAAATACGCACTACAATGACAATAGTTTAAAGCGATTTGAAGCATGTTTTCTTTGGGGGGGGGGGGGGCAGAGCTTTGTGACGTCATATTTGAGGGGGGGGGGGTCTGACTTTTTGTGACGCCGTGTGACGTGGGGGCGGGTCAAAAATCGTCCAAAATCGCGTGACGTCATTTATGGACGGCCCCTTATCAGTCGCCTCCCCAGCCTACCCTGTAAATCGCTTCCCACTCGCGCCGTTTCGATATTCGTTGCCGCACATTTTCTCGGAACGCATCTCCGACGTAAACTGGGGTTTTGCCTGTATCCCTGTCCTGCCAATAAACTGCAACTTGAATCGCTACCTATGAGATCTTCACTCAAAACTGCTCTAGAGGAGTTGTACTACACCCGTAGCTGCCACTGCTATTCAGTGACCTAAAATAAAATACAATGTTTCACTCCGGATGACCGCTGCAAAGTATGATCTTGTGTTTTGATTTAGTGTGCTGATCTTAAAGGTGCATTGAAAAATGTTGATACTCCATCTGATGCTCCTGCTGTTGTGGAGTGACTCATGCAGCCAGCTTTTTCGCTCATTTACCAGCTTCACATTCCCTATTGCCGTACAAATACTGGAGGAAGGGCCTTTGCTGTTGATGCCACCAGGGTCTGGAATGCCATTGCCAATAAACTTCAACTTGAATCACTACCTATGAGATCTTCAATCAAAACTGTTCTAGAGGAGTTGTACACCCCTAGCTGTCACTGCTATTCAGTGACCTAAAATAAAATACAATGTTTAGCTCCGGATGACCGCTGCAAAGTATGATCTTGTGTTTTGATTTAGTGTGCTGATCTTAAAGGTGCATTGAAAAATGTTGATACTCCTTCTGATGCTCCTGCTGTTGTGGAGTGACTCATGCAGCAAGCTATGGCTACAGGGTTTGGTGGTACATGTTGTTTATGTCGTTTATTGTGAAAATTCGATCACAGTTCCTATGATCACTGTTACATTGCTTTTATGGCTTTATTTTGGTGATTTAGAAAAGTTTTTTGGTTTGGCCATGTTTGTTTGTTGTAGTACGGAGTTAGACTGATGGCCTTAATCTAAGTTGTCTTGTGGTTGTTGTTGTTTGACTTGCATCCCACTGGGATTTTTGCACACAGCGTTGGTGTACGGTGCTTTTTCTTGGAATATTTTGCTGTCTTTTTTTGGATTTCTGTTTGCACTTAGTCACATAGTCACTTTAAGATGTTTTCTGGTTCATGTTTTTGTCTTTTGTTTGTTGCGGTTGCACCCGATTCAAAAGCCGAATGGCTCACAGGGCTATACCTAATACATGAAACTGAAAAAAAGTGAAACCGTAGGATCGGCGATAATTTATATTCCCAATCGCGTAAATTTGCCGCGGTCCCTAACTCTGACAATCGGCGACTGGTGACAGGGACCACGAGTCTCTCTGGCGCGGTTTTACCCTCTGACCGCAGCAGCAGCAACAGTCTCAGCAGCAGCAGTGACAGCAGCAGAAACAACAGCGGCAGCAGCAACATAAACAGCAGCAACAGTGTCAACAGCAGCAGCAGCAGCGGCAAAACAACAGCAGCTACAGTAAGTGTCGGTAACAGCAGCAGCAGTGTCAGCAGTAACAGCAGAAAAACAGCAGCAACAGGAACAGCAGCAGTGTCAGCAGCAAACCAACAGCAGCAGTAGCAGGAACAGCAGTAGAAACAGCAGCAGTACCAACAGCAGCGGTAGCAGCAGCAGCAGCTTCATTACGTGTCCGTAACAACAGTAGCAACAAAATATCAGCAGCAGCAACAGTAGCAGCAGCAGTAGCAACAACAGCAGCAGTAGCAACAGGAGCAGCAGTAGCCACAGCAGCAATAGCAGCAGCAACAGCAGCGGTAGCAACAACAGCAGCAGTAGCAACAGCAGCAATAGCAGCAGCAACAGCAGGAACAACAGCAGCAGCAGGAACAACATCAGCAGTAGCAGCAGCAGCAACAGCAGCAGTAGCAACAACAGCAGCAGTAGCAACAACAGCAGCAGTAGCAACAGCAGCAATAGCAGCAGCAGCAGCAGGAACAACAGCAACAGCAGCAGCAGGAACAACATCAGCAGTAGCAGCAGCAGCAACAGCAGCAGTAGCAACAACAGCAGCAGTAGCAACAGCAGCAGCAGGAACAACAGCAGCAGTAGCAACAGCAGCAATAGCAGCAGCAGCAACAGCAGCAGGAACAACAGCAACAGTAGCAGCAGGAACAACAGCAGCAGTAGCAGCAGTAGCAACAGCAGCTACATTCCGTGTCCGTAACAACAGTAGCAACAGCAGCAGCAACAGTAGCAGCAGTAGCAACAACAGCAGCAGCAATAGCAACAACAGCAGCAGCAGCAATAGCAACAACAGCAGCAGCAATAGCAACAACAACAGCAGCAGCAATAGCAACAACAGCAGCAATAGCAGCAGTAGCAACAGCAGTAGCAACAATAGCAGCAGGAACAACAGCAGCAGTAGCAGCAGGAACAGCAGTAGCAGCAGCAACAGCAGCAGCAACACTAGCAGAAGGTAGTAGCAGTAGCAACAGCAGCTACATTCCGTGTCCGTAACAACAGTAGCAACAAAATAGCAGCAACACAACAGCAGCAGTAAACAACAGCAGAAGGTAGTAGCAGCAGTAGCAGTGGTAACAGGAACAGCAGAGAAGTAGTGTCAGCAGCAGAAAGCATCAGCTGCAGCGTCGGTAACAACAGTAGCAGTGGTAACAGCAACAGCATCACCTCCGATTAGCACAGTTTGGCTACGTACGGTGTGAAAGAAGTTCAAGGTACACGCTTGCATCCAGGGTCTTCTACACGGCCATTGGCTGTTTTGTTTAAAATAGGGTCTGTGTTGAAGGCAAAAGTAGCCCCTATTTATTATCACATTATACTGGTAGGAACCACCTGGTTCCACCAGCCCACAGGGGATTATTGTGTCCGTCCGTCCGTCGTGCCTCCAAAAATGGGAGGGGTCGGGCTGGGTGGAGAGGGGAGGGTGGGGAGGGGCTGGGTGGGGAAGTTGGGGAGGGGCTGGGTGGGGAGGGGCTGGTCACCCCGTGGTGCCCTTATAAAACTCAACGTTTAACCTACTCACGCCGGCTTGTGCCCGCCCTCACAGTCGGCCATATTTGCGGAATACACCACGCCGACGTTGACCCTGGCCATTGACCGAGCAACCCAACGTTCCTACCAGCTCCCTCCGCAGGAATGTGTTTATTCCGGATTATAAGACGTTCCGGAAGGTAAGGCGCACACCATAAAAGTGTGCCTAGTGTCACAGTTCAATTTACACGGATGTGGACACACCCGCCCATATACCGGATTATAAGATGCAACCCCTCCCCAACTTCTTTAAAATGCAGGGGAGTGCTGGGTTGGGTGCGTCTTATAATCCGGAGAGTAGTGAGAAAGTGCTGTATCTTATTAATATCGTCTAATATCGTATCATGTTCACCTATTTGATACAAAAAATATCCACGATATGGCGATTGTTATGATATCAAAATAGCTGTCTAAACTGTATGTTGCGGTGATTTTAAAAAATAGTGTCGTTTTTTGCTTGTGCGATCAGTCTCACACATAGCACATCGCTTTAAGGTCCTTCAACTGCACTTCACGTGGCATTCATTTCACTCAACATTAGGGTCACTCAACTTGATGTCTTCGCTTTTCGGTCACCGTCTGCCGGGTGGTTGACCTGGGGGATCACCTTAATTCAGCTGTTGTGGATGGGAAAGGAAGCAGCTTTTAAGAGATTTAAGAGACTTAAAGAGCTGGGTGGTCCAGTTAATTAAGTGATTAATTACTCAACCGATTATCGGTTCGATTACTCGACTAAATGGATGACACAAAAACAGTTGGGGGGGGAGGGGGGAAAAGTAAAACTTCTGTTCCAATGTGCGCCAGTGGATGTATGTTGAACTTCTTTCGCACCGCATGTAGTCAACGAGCTTATCGGAGGTGCGGAGGAAGGACAACAAACTAAACACAAAAAGCAGTTCTACATAAGTGAGTTTTTAATCTGGGTTTAAAAGTGCATAGCTCCAGTGGCTTCCTAATATCATTCCGGACAGCCGCAGAAGCGCACCTGAAGGCACGCGATGCGGTGACCGTCTTTGTTCGATGGTTAAGCCAAAAGCCACTGAGAGGATGGCCGGAGTTCGCGTGATGGTTTATGCTCCTTGACGAGTACAACAAGGTGTTGTGTTTCATTTGTGGCAAGCGTTTTGTGTGTAATGAGTGCGACCTTATAATGTATTAGCTCGGCAACCGGTAGCCAACGCAGCTCGGCGAGCATTGAATGGACATGGTCGGATCTTGCAGTACCTGTCACGACATGTGCCAAAGAATATTCTACACGCTGCAGCTTGGTCATGTAATGGATCGGAGGTAATGCGGTGCTTGGTGATGTCATTGGCATAATCAGCTGTGTCATGCTGAACCTAGCTTTGTTGGGGGTTTCCCACCTTTGGGAGACAGGATGTGAGGGCGACCAACATGTTTAAGGGGCCAGGATAATCGACCACAAAAAGTCATTGGTTCTAATTTATAATAAACGGATCGACCAAGTTGACCAATTGTCCCGGCTCTACTGAAACCAGACATTACTCTTTTTTGCAGTGAGACATTTCCTGATGTAGCAAATGATGAACGGATAATGACATCAATCACAAAATATACAATTTACTTTTATATATTCTAACTCAAAATTTGTTCAATGAGCTTTCTACGCATCCCATCAAGATGGCGTGCGCGGTGGACACCCCGGTGCTGGAGCCGAGCGGGAACTTCCCGGCGTGGCTGGAGGCGCAGGGCGTGAATGCGGAGGTGGCCCGGGCCATGGACTCGGAGCTGGGCATCCGGGACTACGGGGTCCTGCGCGCCTGCGTCGGGGACAGCCTCGTGCGGGCCGAGCTGCTGTCCACGGCACGCGACCGCCTACCCTTCGGCTTCTATGCCGTGCTGCGGCAGGTGGTGAAGGCCCTGCAGGGCGCTGAGCCCCACAACGCTGAGACGCCGCGATGGGACGACGCTGCTTCCTCCCCTGGCGACGTGACGCTGGGAGGCCTGGTGGAGGTGCTGCTTGCGCTGTTCAGCGGCCTGAGCCGGGAGCTGCTGCTGTCCGTGCAGAGGCTGGATGCTTCTAGAGCGTGCGCTGGGGACTCCACTTTAGCCACTCTTGAAAACAACGTGATACTTGACATCGATGATAATGCAGTGAACGGTAAAGTTTTATTCTGTTCGCTGAGCTATTTTCAAAGCGCCCGATATTTTTAAAGCAGATTGACAAGTATCGTTTTACTATTGTGGATTCAACAGGAAATCCACGAGGTCTTTATCAACAATGAATGTTACAATATTTAGCTTTCATAGCAGTGTGATATTTGGGGTGTTAAACCTGATGTGGTGCTTGTTCGTTTAAGCAGAAAAAGTTGGGAAGGACGTTGGAAGCAGTGGAGACGACAGCCCCAAGGAAACATTGCATGCAATAAAGACAGAGGCTCTGGAAGGTACATGAGGATTATAGAGCACATTTCAACACTTAACCTTATCAACCAAACTATAACAGTGATATCAGATCCTTTGCTTACTATGCGTGATGAATAAATTAATCTCAACATCACGATAAGCCACTTTGTTACGCTATCGTTTGTGGCCAGGTCGCTTCTGGAAAGGAGCTACATAGTTTAGTGGGCCTTAGCTGGTAAAATAGTTTCATAGTTTTTTTTTTATTGTTTGTATCCATCATGCACAATGGCTGGGAGATCCACAAATTTATAGATAAATTGTATGACACAATGGTACAGATAAACTAGGCCAGGGGTCGGCCACCAAAATAACAAGAAGAGCCATTTTTTTCGATTTCGGTAAAAAACTTGAATGTTTCAATAGTCACAGTGCATGTGAATGTGACACGGTGATCCTTAATAAATATATAAGCAATCCTTAAAGAGCCGCAGGTTGCAGACCCCTGAACTAGACGATTAGAAATATCAAGCCTGTATCGTAACAACTGAAAAATCGATGCCAGCTGGATCACAAATCAAGTTTGGATCACTAATCTCTTTCTTTTCTTTTTTCACGTAGATATTAACGACGTGGAGAGGCATTCAGACTTCATCGTGAAAGATGTGGTCTCACTCAAAGGCATGGCATTGGACCATGCGAACGCTTCCAAAGTTGGCACATTTTCACAGAAGCAGCAGCACATGGGAGGTAAAACGCAAGGCAACTCCGAAACTGAAGAGGCATCTCCGCGTGTTGCGTACCCACCAATGCCAGCAACGATGCTGCACATTTCCGAGGAGCAGGTGATAATGATCGGTATCGAAGGTCTATCGAACAAGGAACACGATTACATTCTTGATGACCACAATCTTGAAGAACAGCAGCTTTGTAGAAAAGGGTTTCTAATTTCGAGCTTCCCAAAAGTGAACAAACCCGTAGTGGATAAGCCCTACCAGTGCCCCGTGTGCAAAAGGAGCTTTGCGAAGCTTTCCTACTTAAAGTGCCACCAGCGTATACACACGGGAGAGAAGCCCTTCCGCTGTAAGATGTGCAGCCAGTCGTTCGTGCAAGCCTCCAACTTAAAGACTCACGTTCGCACACACACAGGGGAGAGGCCGTACCAGTGCAATTTATGTTATCGTAAATTCTCGCGCAGTCATCATTTAAAAACTCACCAGTATACTCACACAATGCAGTCAAGTGCTTAATTTCGGCCGGAAAAATCGGGATCTTCATTATACTGCGGCGATGTGTGCGGTGGTGTGTAAAAATGTGCTTGAATAGTGTTTTAGGTTAACCAGATGTGCTTACGGATATAACGTAAATGTTACTTCCTTATTTGATTATAGGGCCCGATAATATGAGATTGTTGAGAGGTATATCTTGTTCTCTAGTGGTAGTGCCTTACACTGATGATCACTACTGCAAGCCAACCTAGCAGCGTTCTGGAAAATATCGATCGAGATGTTAAGTCCTGCATGTCTTGTTAGTTTTTATCAAGTGCAAAGCCCTTTCAATAAGGAAAAAGACTTGTTTTGTAATGATTATTTTGTATTAATATCAACCACTAGCCTTTTGCCCATCCAAGGACGGGTGTATTGCAGTAAATATAAAATGAGGGGGAGGGCTATGTGGAGGACGTCACCTGTTCATGTTGATTAATGAGGGGGGCTGGCCGACGTGGAATGACGTCACGCGCGGGACACACAGACATTCTTGGCTCATTAATTCTAGATTTGAAGCTTTCGTGACTGCAAGGATTCATATTCTTAGGTTTTTTCGGTAAAGTCAGGTAGGTAAAAAATTAAAATTAATAAAAGTAAAATAAAAATAAAATCACGACGTTTCGGAGGCAACACAAGCTTCTGTCTTCAGGTGGAACCGTCACAGCCCGACAGCTGTTTTATTTTACTTTTATAAATTTAAATTTTTTACCTACGTGACTTTACCGAAAAAACCTAAGAATATTCTTGGCTCATTATAGTAGTAAATGTCTGGGTTGCCCTAAGAATATCGGAGTGAATTGGGCATGACCCTGGTCATCCTGTGCAATATATATTCCAGATGTAATACATGCGAATAGCAGTGCCCTTGTACAGCTGCACATGAGGAGGGTGGTAACTGATTTTTTATGTATTGGCCTTTGAGGGTGGAAAGACATGTGGAATTCATTGAAGAATGAAGCTGCATGGACAACAGCATTTGCATCCTTAATAAACCTTTCAAATCTTCTTGGTTCTTTCGGTAAAGTCATGTAGAAGGGAAGTAATAAAATAATAAAAATAAAACATAATAAAATACCGAAAGAACCAAGAAGATGAATCCCTGCAGTCACGAAAGCTTTAAATCGAAATTAAACCTTTCAAAATGAACATTGGCCAGAATTGAAACATCATTTGCCCTGCCACTCTTCGCTACAATCATAAACATGATTGAATTTGTTTCAGTCATTTGTAAAGGTCGTAAAAATTATATACGACGTCGAATTGTAATGTATTACTTACTGTTAGTAACTCAGCTTATTGTAGAGTATAGTATACTGATGATGCTATGTAGTTTATACTTTAGTTGTTTATGTAGTTTATACTTTAGTTTTTTTTACGTGGTTGTTTAGTAACTGCAGCTACATACTATTAACATTCCTTTCCCTTGTTAATGCTACCCCCCTTCCCCCTTCCCTTTGATGCTGATAATCCTGCATAATGGACGGGCATAATATTAATTTGAAACCCCCCCGCCCACCTCCTACGCATTTTCCATATGCTAAATTCCTCTTGATATGCAAATTATTTTGTCAAGGCGCTCTTCTTCCCCCCTCCCCCCCTCCAACCCAGCTTAAATATACGCTCCAAACTTGGTGGTGTTTCATTCTTCACCTGAGGACGGCTGCTTGCGTTGTGGCCGAAACGTCGTGAGAAATATTTTATTATGTTTTATTTGTATTATTTTATTACTTCCCTTCTATGTGACTTTACCGAAAGAACCAAGAAGATGAATCCCTGCAGTCACGAAAGCTTTAAATCGAAAAAATCTTGTCGTTTCTTCAATGTGCAGTTGTGCTCGGGCATCGACGTTTTTGGTCACTTGATACTTCCCGCTGTCATATTCTCTGAATTATAAAAACATCTTTTCCCTGTATCTTAAAGCAAAGCTCTGGGGCGTGTTTAATAATCCAGTAGGTGTGTGTTTATGATGAATCACGATTGTATACGTATGTAGTGGAATAGCGCTCGCTGCTGTCTACAAAGTGTAACTACAAGATAGGGCAGTACACAGGTCAAGAGACGACAACCTGCTAGTAGGTTCCAGAAGGGGGGCGTGGTGAGGGCGGAGCAAGGCTACGCCGGGAGGATAAGAGGAGGCCCTGAGCCAGAGCTCGGGGCTGTTGCTGAAAGTGGACCCCCTGGCCAAGCTGCTGTTCGTCACCACCATCGACGCCGTCTTCACCATCACTGGGTGCTGCGAGCTAGACAGCCTGCCAACTGTTTAGTTAGATAGTGCCGCCGACAATAGACGGTTGTGTGTGTACAGATGTATATAATAGTGTGCACCCCCGTAGAGTGTATAGTCCCCATTGTGAGTAAAGAATAAAGAGGTGCCTGCAAGTATTACTGTCTCCGATCTGCGTCACTACACGTGCATTAACACAGGGCTGCATCTTTCCGCAGGACCTTATAATTCATGCCCCATTCATTCAAGCTTTTTTTTAAATATAAAAATGCCTTGTATAAAGGTGTCAGTTTTGTACCAGTTTAAAGGGTAAAAACCTACTACTATATCTGGCTAGTTTATCAGTTACTCCCGCAATGTACGGTATTTTGATCGTTTTAATTACTTGGGCAGTTTCAATGCTCTTGTTATTTGATTTGGTTTTGATATTCAATGCCCTGTTGATTTGTGCATCATTGTAATCATTAATTTGCAGCGCTTCTTTAACATGTTGAATTTCTCTTCTTAGTTCTTTCGGTAAAGTCACGTAGAAGGGAAGTAATAAAATAATAAAAATAAAACATAATAAAATAAAATAATTCTCACGACGTTTCGGCTACAACGCAAGCAGCCGTCTTCAGGTGAAGAATGAGACAATGCCAAGCTAGGAGCTTATATATAAGCTGCGTTGGAGGTGGAGGAAAGAGCGCCTTAACAAAAGAATGTGCATATGAAGAGGAATTTAGCATATTCATGGAAAATGCGTAGGAGGTGGGCGGGGGGGGTTTAAAATCAGATTATGCCCATGCATTATGCAGGATCAACAGCACCAAGGGGGGGTGCAGGGATTAGCAGTAACAAAGGAAAGGAATGTTAATGATATGTAGCTGCAGTTAATCAACCACCACGTAGAAAACTAAAGTATAAACTACATAAAAAAAACTAAAGTATAAATAGCATAGCACCATCAGTATACTTACTATACTCTACACTAAGCTGAGTTACTAACAGCAAGTAATACATTACAATTCTACGTCGTAAAAATTATATAATATGCTTCCATCTAAACTTTATTCTATTGCATCACACGAGCATATACCGTACTATATACTGCCAACATTAAATTATATACTGTATTGCTGTAAACCAACCTATATCTTATACATTTAATATAACACTATGTATTATTCTACCCACCCTAATGTGTGTCGAAATGGTTTATTACGTCCTTCCAATGATTGCTAAGCCAGAATCCATCTTCTCGGTTAAAATTGTCTCTGTGTTTGTATATGTGGATCGCCTCATGAACGAATCTCTCATGATAGCCAGATGGCTTGCAGAGAACCTCTGTCTTGGAGAAGTCAATATCATGTGAGCCCACTGAGTTGTAACAGTGATCTGCCACGGCTGAGGAGTTTGTCCTACCGTGTTTCAGGTCAGCTTTATGTTCACGGATGCGGTCCGAGACATGTCGTTTGGTTTCCCCAATGTAACTGCTACCACAGAGGCAACTTAGTTTGTAGACGCCAGGGTACTGTATGTCTGGAACCACATCTTTTACAGACGGTACCAGATCACGGATTTTATGTACTGTGTTGAATCGGACCTGGATCTTGTGTTTAATCAGGATTTTGGAGATCTTTTTTGTGACCCCAGCAATGTAGGGTAAGGTGATGGTCTTGAAAGGCTCCTCAACAGGATCCTTCTTGATGGTTGGAGTGATGGCTTTGCGGATTGTGTAGTCGGAGTAACCATTAACCTTAAGAGCTTGGCGTACGTGTTTGAGTTCACTGGCAATGTGTTCATGGTCGGAGATGCATTGGGCTCTATGATATAGAGTCTTGATGAGGGAATTCTTCTGGGATGGATGGTGGTGGGAATCCGGTTTTAGATAAGCATCCGTATGGGTGGCTTTCCTGTAGACAGAGTGGCTCATTGAACCATCAGGTCTCCTTTTGATTAGGACATCCAAAAAGGGTAGCTTGCCATCTTTTTCGACTTCCATGGTGAATCTGATGGCTGGGTGTATGGAGTTGATGTGGTCGAGAAATTGGTCTAGAGCAGCACGGCCATGTGGCCAGATGACAAAAGTGTCGTCTACGTACCTCTTCCATAAGGTCGGGCGTAGAGTGGCAGTCTGGATGGCGTCCGTCTCAAATTTCTCCATGAAGATGTTGGCTACAACCGGAGATAGGGGGGAGCCCATTGGGGTGCCCTCAGTTTGCTTGTAGAAAGTTTCATTCCAGGTGAAGTATGTATTGGTTAAGCAGTGTCTCACCAGGGGGGGTACCCCAGCATTCAGTCCATGATGAACCAAGTCTTCAATGATTGCGATGGTATCAGGTACAGGAACCTTGGTGAATAAGGAAACCACATCAAAACTGACAAGCAGGTCGTCTGGGGACAGGGCAATCCCCTTGATTGTCGATACCAGGTCAGTAGAGTTTAGTACCGCAGAGGTGGTTTTTCCAGTGAAAGGCCGTAGGATTTCAGACAAAAAACGAGCCAATTTATAGGTGGGGGAGTTGATAGTAGAGACAATGGGACGAAGAGGTGTATCTTCTTTATGTATCTTTGGCAAGCCGTATAATCTTGGTGGCCTGGCTGCAGAAGGTTTCAACGAGAACTGTTTGGTCTGATCAAATAATGCGGTTGAATCAGAAATGATTTTGTTGGTTTTAGTGACGAGGCTGTTGGTGGGGTCTCTTTTTATTTTTGTATAGCTGCCATCGTTGAGTAGTTCTTGAATTTTGTTGTTGTATTCTATTTTGTCCATGATGACAGTGGCATTGCCTTTGTCGGCTGAGAGGATGACAATGTCTTCCCCACCAACAGCCTCGTCACTAAAACCAACAAAATCATTTCTGATTCAACCGCATTATTTGATCAGACCAAACAGTTCTCGTTGAAACCTTCTGCAGCCAGGCCACCAAGATTATACGGCTTGCCAAAGATACATAAAGAAGATACACCTCTTCGTCCCATTGTCTCTACTATCAACTCCCCCACCTATAAATTGGCTCGTTTTTTGTCTGAAATCCTACGGCCTTTCACTGGAAAAACCACCTCTGCGGTACTAAACTCTACTGACCTGGTATCGACAATCAAGGGGATTGCCCTGTCCCCAGACGACCTGCTTGTCAGTTTTGATGTGGTTTCCTTATTCACCAAGGTTCCTGTACCTGATACCATCGCAATCATTGAAGACTTGGTTCATCATGGACTGAATGCTGGGGTACCCCCCCTGGTGAGACACTGCTTAACCAATACATACTTCACCTGGAATGAAACTTTCTACAAGCAAACTGAGGGCACCCCAATGGGCTCCCCCCTATCTCCGGTTGTAGCCAACATCTTCATGGAGAAATTTGAGACGGACGCCATCCAGACTGCCACTCTACGCCCGACCTTATGGAAGAGGTACGTAGACGACACTTTTGTCATCTGGCCACATGGCCGTGCTGCTCTAGACCAATTTCTCGACCACATCAACTCCATACACCCAGCCATCAGATTCACCATGGAAGTCGAAAAAGATGGCAAGCTACCCTTTTTGGATGTCCTAATCAAAAGGAGACCTGATGGTTCAATGAGCCACTCTGTCTACAGGAAAGCCACCCATACGGATGCTTATCTAAAACCGGATTCCCACCACCATCCATCCCAGAAGAATTCCCTCATCAAGACTCTATATCATAGAGCCCAATGCATCTCCGACCATGAACACATTGCCAGTGAACTCAAACACGTACGCCAAGCTCTTAAGGTTAATGGTTACTCCGACTACACAATCCGCAAAGCCATCACTCCAACCATCAAGAAGGATCCTGTTGAGGAGCCTTTCAAGACCATCACCTTACCCTACATTGCTGGGGTCACAAAAAAGATCTCCAAAATCCTGATTAAACACAAGATCCAGGTCCGATTCAACACAGTACATAAAATCCGTGATCTGGTACCGTCTGTAAAAGATGTGGTTCCAGACATACAGTACCCTGGCGTCTACAAACTAAGTTGCCTCTGTGGTAGCAGTTACATTGGGGAAACCAAACGACATGTCTCGGACCGCATCCGTGAACATAAAGCTGACCTGAAACACGGTAGGACAAACTCCTCAGCCGTGGCAGATCACTGTTACAACTCAGTGGGCTCACATGATATTGACTTCTCCAAGACAGAGGTTCTCTGCAAGCCATCTGGCTATCATGAGAGATTCGTTCATGAGGCGATCCACATATACAAACACAGAGACAATTTTAACCGAGAAGATGGATTCTGGCTTAGCAATCATTGGAAGGACGTAATAAACCATTTCGACACACATTAGGGTGGGTAGAATAATACATAGTGTTATATTAAATGTATAAGATATAGGTTGGTTTACAGCAATACAGTATATAATTTAATGTTGGCAGTATATAGTACGGTATATGCTCGTGTGATGCAATAGAATAAAGTTTAGATGGAAGCATATTATATAATTTTTACGACGTAGAATTGTAATGTATTACTTGCTGTTAGTAACTCAGCTTAGTGTAGAGTATAGTAAGTATACTGATGGTGCTATGCTATTTATACTTTAGTTTTTTATGTAGTTTATACTTTAGTTTTCTACGTGGTGGTTGATTAACTGCAGCTACATATCATTAACATTCCTTTCCTTTGTTACTGCTAATCCCTGCACCCCCCCTTGGTGCTGTTGATCCTGCATAATGCATGGGCATAATCTGATTTTAAACCCCCCCCGCCCACCTCCTACACATTTTCCATGAATATGCTAAATTCCTCTTCATATGCACATTCTTTTGTTAAGGCGCTCTTTCCTCCACCTCCAACGCAGCTTATATATAAGCTCCTAGCTTGGCATTGTCTCATTCTTCACCTGAAGACGGCTGCTTGCGTTGTAGCCGAAACGTCGTGAGAATTATTTTATTTTATTATGTTTTATTTTTATTATTTTATTACTTCCCTTCTACGTGACTTTACCGAAAGAACTAAGAAGATGAATCCCTGCAGTCACGAAAGCTTTAAATCGAAATGTTGAATTTCACTTCTCAGACTGTCACCATCTGACACTTTCTTAGCTCGATGAATGAGCATCTTGATAAGAGCAGATTTCTCTGTTATTTTACCATTTAGACCCTGTCCGAGCAGAATATCCATAAATGGTAGAGTTCTGTGAGCTTCCACTTCCATGGTGAACTGTATGGATGGGTTTTGTGAGTTGAGATTACTTAGAAATGCGTTCAGTGTATCTTTGCAGTGTGGCCAGACCACCAATGTGTCATCCACATATCTAAACCAAGCAGATGGTTTTAGTGTGCTTGAAGCTATTGCTTTTGTTTCAAAATATTCCATGTGTAATGAGCGATTTCTGCGACACGTCGTGTCTTCTTTTATTCTGACACGAGCACAACACAGGCAAACTTGACCTTTCTCATTCTGAGTACAACACTTAGATATTAACGTCTCCACTGGCTACACACACGGCCGATCACACGACGTGGGCCCACCGCCCTCACTCGTCTACACCGATGGCGGGTTTTAACGACACATTTATATATTTACGTGATCTAACCAGTGGCGGCTCCTGCAAATTCTCTCAGGGGGGGCAAATGTCTGGATGATTGATAAGGATAAGGTCCACCCATGCAATGGATAAATTAACAGCTTAAGCATGTAAAGGCAACTTCACTTATTTAATATTAATGAAAAATAAAGTGACTTACAATACATCTTGTTTGTTTCTATAATCACTATTAATACAATCCACTCAAGTTTCTTGTATTAAAGATTCCACTAGGTGGTGACAAATTATATTGTTGGATGAAACGTGCTTACGTATGATGACGTAAGCACGTTAGGGCGAGCCCTCCCGGAAGCCATATAGAATGCATAGCAGCGCCCCCCCGTTCGAAAAAAAACATCTTTGAATGTAAGTCTATGGGGCCACTCGGGGCGATTCTCAGCCGGAGTGAAATCGCCCAAAAAGAGGCGGTACTCCACAGAACGTGACATGACGCTGATTGGACTATATCCACAGGCACAGTGACGGCTAGCGTGACTCTGTGGTTGAATGACATTGGTGGTGCATCGCCCAATCGCCCTAATGAAGAAACCGCCCCTGGATCTAACCCCAAAAAACCTCGATTATGGATGATATTGGTCGCGAAAGCCTACCGTGTTAAAAAGGGCTATGTTGTCAGCAGAGCGGTACTGCAACAACAACGAAAATTCACAACACCTGTTATGCATCGTGGTCACCCATTCAAGTACTATCCAGGTTCAATCCTGAATTATGGCAAGCTCTGTCACATTCTGGATGATTTATTGTTATGATGCTTGTTTGCCTAGGAAAACCTCACTGACTCTCATGACTTTTTCAAGAGGGCCCTGCCAAGGCTGCCGAGTTTTTGGAATTGGAATGGTGATTTGCTACGCATAATTGTATTCCAATTGAGTCAATTTGCGGGTATTTTCTTTTACAAAGTTGGCAAGGACTATGAGACTGCCATATGGTAGCCTACTTTTGCGATTGACCTGTGAAGCAGGCGACGGGCCGGGCCATGTTATCCAATAGGCCACATAAGGCAATGTTGCCATAGGTCCTACGAAAACAAGTTGACCATGTGTTTTCTAATGTTTGTATGTATTATAAAAAAATGTAACCACGATACCATCTTGAATAAATATATTTATATAGCTGATCTTTGGAATTTCTTTGCAGTGGTACCAAGTCGTTGACTCGTTGCAAGCGACGCGTATTACACCTAAGATAACGTCAAACAAATAATTAAGCTTAAACGACATGCGCTCGTGCTGTCAGAATATTTAATTTGTTATCGACGAAAATGAATGGCATCCTTTTACAGCGGCATCATCCGATATGATGATTGTAGTAAACAAAAATTAGTTGAAGACAGTTTCGCTTAGAATATGTTTAGGCTTATCTTGTTTGTTTTCTCTTCGGTAATTTCAAATTCAATCTGCGTTTCCACTGCAGACAGCGTTTTTGCATTGAAGTAAGACACAGACTAAATAATGAACGTATCAGCAGTAACAACATCTGTCCAGCGCAGTGGCGGCTCCTGCAAAATCTCTCAGGGGGGGCAAATGTCTGGATGATTGATAAGGATAAGGTCCACCCATGCAATGGATAAATTAACAGCTTAAGCATGTAAAGGCAACTTCACTTCTTTAATATTAATGAAAAATAAAGTGACTCTTACAATACATCTTGTTTGTTTCTATACTCACTATTAATACAATCCACTCAAGTATCTTTTATTAAAGATTCCACTAGGTGGCGACAAATTATATTGTTGGATGAAACGTGCTTACGTATGATGACGTAAGCACGTTCGTGCGAGCCCTCCCGGAACCCATAGAGAATGCATTGCAGCGCCCCCCGTTCGAAAAAAAAACATCTTTGAATGTAAGTCTATGGGGCCACTCGGGGCGATTCTCAGCCGGAGTGAAATCGCCCAAAAAGAGGCAGTACTCCACAGAACGTGACATGACGCTGATTGGACTATATCCAGAGACACAGTGACGGCTAGCGTGACTCTGTGGTTGAATGACATTGGTGGTGCGTCGCCCAATCGCCCTAATGAAGAAACCGCCCCTGGTCCAGCGGCTGGACGAAGTAACGCATGAAACAAGCGGCGGTAGTAACATCGAGGGCATCAACAGTGCCAACTGTACAAAGGTATCACCGAAGGACCTACGAAAAAGAAGTGCATAGGGCCTACAAGAATCTTAATCCGGCCCTGGCGGCGGGTATTTTAGTTTTTTTTTTTTATACGGTTAATGCAGCCGCAGTATAATAACTAGGGCGGCCTCTCGATTCCGAACCGTGCATCTGTGCATCAAGAAGCTAACGCGCTGCCACCAGTCATCCGCAACAAGTGTAAGTCTTGGTTCATAAAACGTGCATTGAAGTAGAATTAAATTGCAGGAAGGGAAACGCATTTTGGTTCGGAAATTCACTAAAATTTTCTCTGCCACTATTTGTATAAATCCCCCCCCCCCTTCGTCACACGGTGTCACAAAAAGTCAGACCCCCCCCCCTCAAATATGACGTCACAAAGCTCTGCCCCCCCCCTTCCAAAATAAAACACATTTCAATTCGCTTTAAACTATTGTCATTGTAGTGCGTATTTAATGTGGCGCTGCACTCTGATGTTGCAGGAGAAAACATTTATTAAAAAGTCTATTTAATTTAGTAGAACGTGTTGTCTATGTTTATTTAAAGTTGCGCATTTTGATGTGACGTCACATTTCTTCTCAAACCCCCCCCCCCCCCTCATCACACATCGTCACAAATGTCTGACCCCCCCCCCTCAGGTGCGTGACGTCATTTAGGGCCACT
This sequence comes from Lethenteron reissneri, assembly GCF_015708825.2. Classification (NCBI taxonomy): domain Eukaryota; kingdom Metazoa; phylum Chordata; class Hyperoartia; order Petromyzontiformes; family Petromyzontidae; genus Lethenteron; species Lethenteron reissneri. Next base: position 11,651,265 of record NC_083842.1, on the reverse strand, counting down.
TTAAATACGCACTACAATGACAATAGTTTAAAGCGATTTGAAGCATGTTTTATTTTCAAAATGGAAATATGGTTTGGGAGGAGGGGGGGCAGAGCTTTGTGACGTCATATTTGAGGGGGGGGGGTCTGACTTTTTGTGACGCCGTGTGACGAGGGTGGGGGAGGGTCAAAAATCGTCAAAAATCGCGTGACGTCATTTATGGACGGCCCCATAACATAACATTGGTCACGAAAGCGTTCAAACTGATCTACGGGTCAAACGATCGCAAAATCGCCGCCGTCCCTAACGGGGCGAATCGGCCGTTTGTGAACGGGGAGGCGAAGCGCTCCTGCGTGCAACTTCAACGATCATCAACTTAACATTTGGCGTCTCGTTACGCGTTTATTTTTTTATTCTTTCTCTAAATGTGCGTATTTGCGACGTTTAATCGCGCTTAAAGAACCGACAGATTCTCGCCCTACCTACGTAAAGGCAAGTTCGGCGGCGTGGGCGGAGGGGGGCATTCTCTACCGATGTAATAATAAACAACGGAGTTCGTTGTCAATCCGCTGCTGAATGCAGGCCGTGACCGGTCGTTTGACCATTCTCATATCTATGTTATACACTATACACTACACACTACACTATACACTACACTACTATACACTACACTATGCACTACACTACTATACACTAGACTATACACTACACTACTATACACTACACTATGCACTACACTACTATACACTAGACTATACACTACACTATACACTACACTATACCCTGCATTACTATACACTACACTACTATACACTACACTATACACTACACTATACACTACACTACTATACACCACTACACGACTATACACTACACTACTATACACTACACTACTATACACTACACTACTATACACTACACTATACACTACACTACTATACACCACACTATACACTACACTACTATAGACTACATTACTATACACTACACTATACATTACACTACTATACACCACATTATACACTACACTACTATAGACTACATTACTATACACTATACTATACACTACACTACTATACACTACACTACTATACACCACTACACGACTATACACTACACTACTATACACTACACTATACACTACGATACACTACTATACACTACTTTACACTATCTTGATTTGAAGCTTTCGTGACTGCAGGAATCCATACTCTTTGTAACGTTTTGATAATCATCTTTCGGAAGATTGCCTTCAAATTTATAACAAACGCTTTTTATTTCAAAATAATTCCAAGGTTTGAAGTGCATCTCACATTTTGGAGCATCTTAGAATCAAGAGAATATGGGAATTGTACAGTTTTTTTTGTTTTGTTTGGTTTAAATTACCCATCACCCAGAAATGTCTGTCCGTCCCGCACGTGACGTCACTCCACATGATGCCCACCCCCCCTGCGTGACGTCACTCCATATCAGGCCCACCCCCCCCCTCATTAATATTCATGAGTGGGTGGATTTTTACACTAACGCAGAGGAAGGTCGAGCTGAATTAAATCATTTATTACGCAAAGTCGCTTCAAATATGACGTTTCTTTACAGAAAGTGATTGTAAAAAATAAATCTACGCTGCACAGTGCTACATCCGTGCGTGACGTCACTTCAAAAAGGCCCCCCCTTTTTATTAATATTCTTGCCCGCGTGGAAATTTACACAAACGCACAAGAAGGTCGCGCACTGCACATGCCGCACCCCTCCACAATAACCATGAGGGGGTGACGTCACTCCACATGCCGCACCCCTCCCCAATAACCATTAGCGGGTGACGTCACTCCACATGGGGTAACCCCCCTCATTAATAATCATAAGCTCTTTTTTTTTCTTCCTGATAACGAACGCGAAACGTGGTCGTTTTTTAATTACTTTTTGTTATTTTCTTTGAACCTATCTACGTGACTTTGAATAATCATCAGTTGAACAATTTTTCTATTGAATATTTCAGATTTATTTCAATATACACTCATCCTTGGACGGGCAAAAAAGCTTGTACATTTGATAATTGTATGTTAAAAATTAAGATTACCATTTGTTATTGCTTGAAGGACACTGCATCTTGATGCTTTGATGTGAATCTAACGTCAACCTTTTTGACCCTACACACTCTCGCCCTCTGCACATCCCATCAGATGGCGTGCGCAGTGGCCACCCCGGTGCTGGAGCCGAGCGGGGACTTCCCGGCGTGGCTGGAGGCGCAGGGCGTGAACGAGGAGGTGGCCCGGGCCATGGACTCGGAGCTGGGCATCCGGGACTACGGGGTCCTGCGTGCCTGTGTCAGGGACGGCCTCGTGCGGGCCGAGCTACTGGCCACGGCGCGCGACCGCCTGCCCTTCGGCTTCTACGCCGTGCTGCGGCAGGTGGTGAAGGTCCTGCAGGGCGCTGAGCCCCACGACGCTGGGACGGCGCGCTGGGACGACGCCGCAACCTCCTCCAACCCTGGCGACGTGACACTGGGAGGCCTGGTGGACGTGCTGCTCGCACTGTTCAGCGGCTTGAGCCGGGAGCTGCTGCTGTCTGTGCGGAGGTTGGGAGCCATGGACAACCAAGGAACATGTACTGGGGTTTCCACTTCAGCCACAAGAGTGGTCACACCTGAGGACAACACGATGCATGAAATGGATGAATACACAATGAATGGTAAAGGTGCAGTCTTTCCAGGAGCTGATAAAGCAGTGAATGCTGTTGAGATTCAATCAAACCTGCTGCCCAGATCCAATTTCTTGGATTCTAATGTAGGCAGCCAGCTCACGGTGGCGTAATGTTATCTCCCTTTCCTGATACGCAGGAGATCGTGGGTTCGATTCCCAACCTTGACGCCTGTATATTAGGAGTTTGTAAGTTCTCCCTGAGGTCGCATGGATTTTTCTCCGAGTCCTCTAATTTTTTCCCTACACATTTACAAACATGCATTTAGATTATTTGTTGACTATAAATTCCCACATATGATTATAGCCACTTTAATGAGCTGTCATGTGTGGCTAGGTCACCTCTGAAATAATAGCTCAGAGGGCTTTATCTGGTAAAATAATAAATAGTTTAGATTCAACTGGGTTATCAGTGCTGGAAGTTTATGGTCTATGCCTGGTCACCAATGACTGCAGAAAAAAACTAATTTTGACATTCCTGCTTTGAGTACTGTATTACATTAATATTTTTTACTGCCATGCGATGAACTTTACTCTCAGTGGCAAAGTGGCTGGGAAAGTTCTGCCCCCTACCTCACAGGAAGGCCTCTTAAGAGGTACCTCTGTAGTATCCGGTTCCGCTGGCTCTTCTCTTACACGAAGGGTTGCACTGCTCTGCACGAGACCAGAATTGATTCATCATCTCATGATGTGACAATGATGAGTCAGGATAACATTTGGGAATACGATGAAACAATGTGAGATATGTTTAGCATGTAGGTTTTAGCGAACAAAAGATTCATATTTTACACGCTTTTATTTAACTCACTCTGTTGTCGTATCCTCAAATCTTATAACTCAATTTTAACCCACTTCCCAATGTCGTATCGACTGCAAACTTGGTATACGTATGTCATACTGATGACAATACTATATTTGATCATTAAAAATAAAATATATATATTTCTAAGCAAAGTTTTTGATATCTTATGTTTCGGCTTGGGTATAATTGTCCACGCTCAACTCGCGTTGCCTGTAAATCACCACGGCCCCTTACGTTATGGCAAGCTTCGGGGCCACTTCCTGGAGTCGTGGAGTTCTGCCATTACTAGTAGGGTACATTTCATTAAAGCGTTTTTTTTAAGTATTTTAAAAATATTACTTATTTGGGTAAGATTGCATAAGTAAAATGTTTGTCGTCCATCATCCTCCCCCTGAGACAGCCAATTAATAAAGTTGTCACTTGAACAAATGCACCAGTTCATGACCGCTTCAGCACGCCAGTATGTTGGAGAGCTATCCGTATTTTATTTATGAGATGTGACCCAAAAATTACTCAATTTCATGATTTTGGGAAGTGCAGAAATCTAATGACCTTGTGCGTCTGTGGCCTAAGTCTCCTCAGATGAGCTTGGAGAGACCCCAGACTCGGACAGAGAGGACGCCAACCCCAACCAGACATTACATGTGATCAAAGCAGAGGCGTGTGGAGGTACTTATAATTACAACAGTAAGTCTCCTTTATTTATCCAGGAAAGCCTCGCTGAGTGTTTAGACTTCTTCCGGCAGCTCTTGCATGAGGATTAGCGAATGCTCTTGCATTCGTGTGTGGAAGTAAATGGAAATATCCATAAAAAGTCCATGCATAAGAGGGGATAGCATTAAAAGTTATGCACAGATCTGTTGATGACAGGAGCACAGCTACGCTTTGAAAGTTGGGGGTGTCCTATCTAGTCAATGTTTCCTAGTGGTTCCTGGATAGATGACTGAGAGCATCCGCGAAGTTTACCCCCCTGCCCCCCACTTCGTCACATATAAACAGGCGCTCCACTGTGCTGTACTAATGTTAAGTCTACAGAACTACTGGCTGCTGACTCGGTACTTAGCCTACTGTTCCTGCGGTTACCATTTATTTAAAGGTTCCGTGATCGGCAAAATTTGCATTTATGTCAGCTTATTTACAGGAGAAAAATACGGGCTTAAAAAAAAAAAACAGGATTCATGTCCAAAATATTGAGGGTGTCCTATTCGGCCCTCGGGTAAAGCTTCCTTGATTTGGCGCTTTCGGTAAAGTCACGTAGAAAGAGAAAATAATAAATTAAATAATATTTTCTCTTTCTACGTGACTTTATTATTTTATCTTTCTACGTGACTTTACTGAAAGAACCGAAGAGTAAAGCTTCCTTACCCCTCGCTTGAGGTGAATGTGTATCGTAACAGTGTGGCCAGGGTAAGACAGGACACTTGTAACTCCCTGGGGACTTGGGAAGGTTTTCAGTGGCAAGCGTCATTTTGCTGACGTCTCTTCCTCAATTCCCAGCAAGTAATTGCAGGTCTGCACCTTTTGGATTTCTTTTTTTCACTGATGTCTTGTTTGAATGTCTGCCCTCCCCCCTCCCCTCTTGTTGCAAATGAGAAAGAAGGGAAGAACAGGGCCCAAGAAACGGGCGGCTTGAACTGCAGTCAAGTTGAGTGCACACTGAAAAGTGAGACCTGTGGAGGTGAGACTTACTTATTCTTATTCTTTCATATGGCTGATGTAGACGCAGAGCCAGGCAACCTTGCAGGAGCAGCGGAGTGTATCGCCGTAATGTCTTCTTCATGTTTGTGGATCGGGCATTGCGTCGTTAATACGTTGTACGGTCTGTTCTGGATGACCACAGTCGCACACTGGAGAGTTTTTAATTTTCCATTTGTGCATCGGGTATCCGTATCTGCCATGGTTTGTACGGATGCGATTTAGGGTGGACCATGAGTTTTTTTGAAGATCAAACCCAGGGATATTCTTCGTTGGATCTTTCACAAAAGGTGTTTCAGCTGAACGGAGACTTAATTTAAAGGAAGTAACCTGATGGACAGCTCTTTGCCATTCCACTGCTGCCTGAAGGCCTCCCCACACTGTTGGTCTTGGGGGTGATTTGATAATACTTCCCCACACTGATCACAAGGCCTTGGACTGGGGGGGGATTGCGGGGTGGTGGGAAGAGGGCTGGTGACCCATGATCGGTTCAGATATCACACTGCCATTGATGTTCGTAGCCCTGGCCGGAAACCACACTCAGGTTGCTGTGTTCAGAGTGCGATACGCAAACACTGTGTCACCGCTCTTCCCCCAATTTAAATACACAAAACCATTACAACAGAAATGCCTTAGCTTGTAGCTGCACAACTGCATTGCATGTCCTGAGCTGTCCAACATGAGACTGAAACATCGTTGGCGAGTGACTTTAATGAGACATCTCTTGACATATCTGCAGTGTTTTCAGCCCTCGTTAATACAACGCCAGTGCATCGGCATCTCTAGGGCACAGCTGAAAGTCACTTTCAAATAGTTTATCATGATTGAAGCTTTCAATCTCAGATTTATTTCTATTGTTAGAGGTCTATTGTTAGAGACAATTTCAACCGAGAAGATGGATTCTGGCTTAGCAATCATTTGAAGGATTTGATAAACCATTTTGGGTCTTAATTGATTGTGTTCATGCTTACGGTAACTTTCAGACCGCATTCCATTTTCTTCTCCCCCCTCCTCTTTTCCGAACATAGATGGACTTGTCCATCTGATCAACTGCCAAATCGCTGTCCGTGATGCTGACGTTAAGAAAAAAATGCCACTTTTTTCAAATGTTCTTGTTGTGGATTTCACACCTGATGATGATTGCTTGTGTTGCAGTCGAAATGTCGTGAGAATTAAATTGTTTAATAGTTTTATTATTTTATTATTTCCCTTTTACGTGACTTTACCGAAAGAACCAAGAATATGAATCCCTGCAGTCACAAAAGCTTTAAATAAATAAAAAAGATCGGAGAGCTCTTTGTTTTTTTGGGTTGTCTCTTCTTTTAATGAGGTGGAAGCAAGCGCGATGTGAAATGTAATAACCGAGTTTCTGTTAGTGGCTCCCGATGACTATTATCCTGCTATTCACATCACATCCGTGCTCCCCTCCATCAACACGCACTATTGTGGTGAAGTATAGTCAAATAACCCCCTATCACCGACACGGCATGTGGAGGCCCTTATCCATCAGTGCTTTGTCAATTTACACTCATGCACGTGTGTACATCTGCATTTATCCGCGGGTAACTTTGCAGGAGTTTTCTGCAAATCAGAATCTTTATTTATTATTTATTTTCAGAATATTTATCCTGGAGAAATCCGATGAGCTATGAAGCTTTTTTTCACAGATGTCCAGTAGGGGTGGGTCGGAAAGTTACAACAACAAACATACCTGTCAACCCATACGGTTTACCCATATTCTTGTACAGGGAGATTTTGAGTTTTCAGGTCCATATGGCGTACAGCTGTTTCAATACGGGCAAAAACAAAAATGTGTCTATTTGTTTGTGTTTATCCCTTATAATGGGACTTTGTAGGATGAACATTGAGATTTATAAAGGCACGGGGTGACCATTAAGGTCTGAATTGGTCTTTAATAAGCTAGGCACTCATAAGGGGTTGACAGGTATAAAACAATACAAAAAATTATCGGAGTGCAAACTCGATTCACGATTAATATTCGCGAACAGTACCTCCAGCCACGTCACCACTGATGAGAGGCGTTTAACCGCAATAACCTTAACAATATAGTTGGTGTTTTTTTCTTCGCATCAGATGAAGGTGGAGAGAAACTGGCTTCAGAAGTGGACGACCCTGATCTCAACCAGACATTAATCGCGATAAAAACGGAGGCCCATGGAGGTAAGACAATAAACCACAATTACACCATTGGAACCTCATTTGCCAGTAAAAAATATGATAATTGGTTTTTTACCCTTCTATCTGGCAACAAAACTGACACCTTTTTTACAAGGAGTCATGTTTACATAGACCACAATACCTGCAGTCATAATGCAAACAAAAAACATAACTCTGATAATGTGCACTGTCCTTGAAGTTGATTAGTCCACACCTGAGACAGCTTTCCTTAGAGCCTAGTCTCACATGGGTTAGACCACAATACCTGCAGTCATAATGCAAACAATGGTGTAAATGCTTACCCCGAGCTCTCATACTCTGATGGTGCATTTTCTTTGAGTTGTGCGCCTTTTGGCGTCATCTGGTCCAACCCATGTGAGACTAGGCTCTAAGGAAAGCTGTCTCGGGTGTGGACCAATCAACTTCAAGGACAGTGCATACATTATCAGAGTTATGTTTTGTGTTTGCATTATGACTGCAGTTATTGTGGTCTATGCAAACATGACTCCTTGTAAAAAAAGTGTCAGTTTTGTTGCCAGATAGAAGGGTAAAAAAACAATTATCAAACCACAATTACTTCAGAGGTGGCTGGGTAGCTTTAGAGGTCAGAACGCTGAGATGACAACAACTGAGATTCTGGGTTAAAATCCAGTTTTCAGTCATCGGTGAATAAACTATTTTCTCAAGCGGAGTGAGTTAAATGGCCTCGGTTGGTCACCACTGACTGAACTTTAACAAAAGAAAATAATTACATTTCATTTTGCAGCACTGACAAAATTATCACTTCAATTGTCATGTGGGAATTAAAAATATCAATGGCCTTCACAACCAAGAGCCAACTTGTAAGAAGGAGAGACTTGAATGTAAATTATTTCTCTTTTTCATTGCATCCAGGAAAAAGCAACATCGTCCAAGATGTAAACGTTCTTCAAGAGGTGGGACTGGACCTCACGGACTCTATCAAGGCTGGTGCACATCCCTGGACACGGCAACCGCAGCAGCAGCGGCAGACGGGCAGCGAAACGCACGGAAGTGACGCTGACGCCGCAGAGTTACCCCTCAGCGTCGTCTACACGCCCGCTCCGCTCGTCAGCGGACAAACTCTCCAACAGGAGGCGCCGGGCCTAAACGTGTCTCCGTTGAACGATGAGCCGTGCCCTCCTCTCCATGACGTCGACCTCCTAGAGTTTCACGTTGGCCAGCAGTGGACCGTGCAGTCTGGCTCGGGCGCTGGCGAGAGGCCATACCAGTGCACGGTGTGCAGGAAGAGCTTCTCGCAGAACTGCCACCTCAAGGACCACCAGCGCACGCACACGGGCGAGAAGCCGTACCGCTGCAAGATGTGCGGCCAGTCGTTCACGCAGAAGTCGCACCTCAAGGCGCACCAGAGCACGCATACGGGCGAGAAGCCATACCAGTGCAAGCTGTGCCACCAGTCTTTCTCGCGCAACGGCAACCTCAAGGTGCACGTGCGCACACACACGGGCGAGAAGCCCTATCGCTGCGGCGTGTGTGGCCAGGAGTTCTCGTACCTCTACCGATTCAAGCACCACCAGCACAAGCACGCGGGCGAGAATCTGTACCGCTGTGTCGTGTGCCCGCAGACCTTCGCGGACTTCAACGCCCTGATGAGCCACCAGAACGCACACCTGGGGGAAAGGGTGCTTTGACCCGAGTGACGCGCTGCGCGGCTTTAGGGGATGGCGGCTTTAGTATTTTTGTGGGACAGTTCTGCTCCAAGTGGGAATGAGTTTCTGGGTTACCGTACGTGTTTTTCTGCACGTGCTGGGAGCTTCCTCGTGAAGGAAACGCCTTCTTCCCAAAGAGCCTCACAAAACACAGAGCGAAACGTCGGACATTATGTCGAACAGCACGCGGTGCGAACTGACAACAGGACGACCACGAAAAGCTACGCAGTAATATATGAAAATGTTTTCTATAGCAGAATGGTAGGAACAAATGAGATAGAATCAATGGAAAAGAACATGTGAGATGGAGAATTCAAACTTAACGAGATTCAAAAATATACTTTGATCGTTGAGTCAAATTGTGACTGAATCCTGATAATTCCTTGTATCTGAGTTTGGGGTGGTGGTGGTGGTGGTGTGAGTTGCTACATGGATACTAACAAAGCAACGAAAAGATCATACATATCTTGGCCTTTCAGTATAGGAGCGCGTGGATAATACTGGGAATTTCGCACCACGATAGGGTCATTAACTTTGAAGTTTAGAACGAGAGGCAGGAAAGTAATTGGGCTCAAATCATGAAGAGGAGGATGGAGGAGGAGGAGGAGGGCACATTACTGAGACAGACATTGGAGTGGCACCCAGATGTTGATGAGACAGACTGGTCCTTGGAGGTAAGACGTTCACCCATCCTAGATGTAGATCTAGGGAGGAGGTTGGTGGATGACACACATACACTGATGCATGCCTGGTGAAAGAGCATTGGAGCAGTCACATGCTCCTTGGGGCCAATGAGCGAGCTGTTCAGTCAGCTGTATATCCCCTAAACTACTGTGTGTAGTTTTTGTTTCGTTTGGAATACAATGAAAGGATTGCGTTTTTTAAATAATAAATCTTTTTTCAAGATTCTAATTGAGAAACGTGTTTTATTATTCTGACATTTTCACTGTATAAGTAGATTTATTTTTGTTTAGTTTCCCAACAGTTTAAAAGCGTTTATGCATTTTCTCTGTCCATCTTTCTACAACAAGGGGTTGGGGAAGGGGCCATTATACTGGTAGGAACCTCCTGGTTACACCAGCCCACAGGGGATTATTGTGTCCGTCCATCCGTCGTGCATACAAAAATGGGAGGGGTGGGGCTGGATGGAGAGGGGAGGGTGGGGAGGGGCTGGGTGAGGAGGGTGGGGCTGGGTGGGGAGGGGCTGGTCACCCCGTGGTGCCCTTAAACGTTTAACCTACTCACGCCGGCTTGTGCCCGCCCTCACAGTCGGGCATATTTGCGGAATACACCACGCCGCCGTTGACCCTGGCCATTGACCGAGCAACCCAACGTTCCTACTAGCTCCCTCCGCAGGAGGAATGTGTTAACTCGAGTAAAGATGCTCCAAGATGAACCAACTGGTTTGTGCCGCAATTGTGGACTATGTAAAACTACCCAACATCATCAAAAAGGCATCCCTATCAACCCATACGCTTTAGGGGCTGTCCATAAATGACGTCACGCGATTTTGGACGAGTTTTGACCCCCCCCCCCCTTCGTCACACGGCGTCACAAAAAGTCAGACCCCCCCTCAAATGTGACGTCAAAAAAATATAAAAGTGGCTTCAAATCGCTTTAAACTATTGTCATTGTAGTGCGTATTTAATGTGGCGCTGCACTCTGATGTTGCAGGATAAAAACATTTATTAAAAAGTCTATTTAATTAAGTAGAACGTGTTTATATTTATGCAAAGTTGCGCATTTTGATGTGACGTCACATTTCTTCTCAAACCCCCCCCCCTCGTCACACATCGTCACAAATGTCTGACCCCCCCCCCCAGGTGCGTGACGTCATTTATGGACGGCCCTTTACCCATATTCTTGTACATGGAAATTTTGAGTTTTCAGGTCCATACGGCGTAAAGCCGTTTCAATACCGGCAATAAAAATTAATTTTGTCAATTTGTGTTTCTACCTTGTGATGGGACTTTGTAGAATGAACGTTGAGATGTATAAGGGGCACGGGGTGACCAATTAGGCCTGAATTGGTCTGTAATAAGATAGGCACTGATAAGGGGTTGACAGGTATGCGAAACACGACACTATTGTACGCTACTATGCACTACATACTATACGCTACACTATACACTACACTATACACTCATCATCATGGCTTGGCTTCGCGAACGAAGATCTAGGAAGGACATCCACGTCTTCTGCAGGCACGCTGGTGGCTGAAGAGGCCTATGCGGGACAAGCAGGTCCTGCCACAACAGCTGCAAGTATAGGTCTCATCTGGGATGGGTGCTGAGGGATCATGGTTCTTCCTCCTCCTTTTGTCCTCCATACGGGCCCTGCGGGTATCTTCGAAGAAGGAGGTGGCCTGGTGGACTGTGTGCCGCCAGGAGTTGCGATCAGCTGCTTGTGTTGCCCACTGACGGTGATCGATGCAGCAAGCAGTGAGGGACTTCTTCAGGGAGTCTTTGTATCGCTTTCGTGGTGCCCCTATGTCGCGATGGCCAGAGGACAGTTCCCCATACAGCACGATCTTAGGCAAGCGGTGGTTCTCCATCCTGGCGATGTGCCCTGCCCAACGAAGCTGTGTCTTGAGGACCATGGCCTCGATGCTGATGACCTTCGCTGACTTGAGGACTTCAGTGTTGGCGACGAAGTCACTCCAGTGAATATTGAAGATTGTGCGGAGGCAGCGCTGATGGAAACGCTCGAGGAGACTCAGGTGACGACGGTACGTGACCCAGGACTCAGCGCCATACAGGAGAGTGGTCAGCACAACAGCTTTGTAGACGTTGACCTTTGTGGCTCTTTTAAGGTTTCTGTTGTTCCAGACACGTTTGTATAGTCTGCCAAATGCACTGTTTGCCTTGGCCAGCCTGTTGTCGACTTCGTTGTCGATCTTGGCGTCAGACGAGATGACGCACCCCAAGTAGCTGAACTGGTGGACAGCTTTCAGTTCTGTTTGTTCAATGAAGATGCTTGGTGGATGGTGCTCCTCATGGGGTGCGGACTGATGAAGAACTTCAGTCTTCCTCAGGCTGACTTCAAGGCCGAAGATCTGAGCTGTTTTCGCGAAACAGGACGTAATTCGCTGCATAGCTGCCTCTGTATGAGCAAGGAGGGCGGCATCGTCAGCAAAAAGCAGCTCCCTGATCAGTTGCTCCATGGTCTTTGTGTGGGCCTGCAAACGCCTCAGGTTGAACACGCTCCCGTCGAGACGAAAACGGATGTATACGCCATCAGCGTCGTCGAGGTCCTCTGTGACCTGCTGGAGCATCATGCTGAACAAAATGGTGAACAGCGTGGGAGCAAGAACACAGCCCTGTTTCACGCCGTTTGCAATAGGGAAGGGCTGCGAGAGATTGTTGCTATTTCTGACTTGTCCAAGCTGATCTTCATGAAGCTGGACGATCATGGTGAGGAACTTCGGTGGGCAGCCTAGCTTGTCCAGGATTTTCCAAAGTCCCTGCCTGCTCACGGTGTCAAACGCTTTTGTCAGGTCCACAAAGGTGACGTACAGTGCTTTGTTTTGCTCCCGGCACTTTTCCTGAATCTGCCTCAGGACAAACACCATGTCTGTGGTTCCCCGGTTGGCTCTAAAGCCACACTGGGTCTCTGGGAGGTGATCTTCAGCTATTGCGGGTACCAGTCTATTCAGCAGTACTCTTGCGAGGATTTTGCCGGCGACGGACAGAAGTGTTATGCCACGATAATTGGAACAGTCTGATTTCTCCCCTTTGTTCTTGTACAGGGTGATGATGACTGCATCTTTGAGATCTTGAGGGAGTTTACCCTGCTCCCAGCAGCAGACGAAGAATTCATGGAGTTTGGTGTGCAGTGCTGGGCCTCCGTTCTTCCATACTTCAGGAGGGATGCCATCGACTCCTGCAGCTTTACCACGGGAGTCGATGGCATCCCTCCTGAAGTATGGAAGAACGGAGGCCCAGCACTGCACACCAAACTCCATGAATTCTTTGTCTGCTGCTGCTGGGAGCAGGGTAATAAGATAGGCACTGATAAGGGGTTGACAGGTATGCGAAACACGACACTATTGTACGCTACTATGCACTACATACTATACGCTACACTATACACTACACTATGCACTATACCATACCTGTAAACCCAGACGCTTTACCCCTATTCTTGTACAGGGAAATTTAGTTTTCAGGTCTATACGGCGTACAGCCGTTTCAATACCGGCAATAAAAAAATAATTTTGTCTATTTGTGTTTATACCTTGTGATGGGCATTTGTAGGATAAACGATCACTGATAAGGGCGTTGACAGGTAATGAGCAGGGTCGTCAAAAACATGAGAGGCTCAAAGCAGCGTAAATATGACATCAGTACACCAAGTTTGCAGTCGATACCACACTGGGAAGTGGGTTAAAATTGAGTTACAAGATTTGAGGATACGACAACAGACAGAGTTGAGGATACAACAACAGACAGGGTGAGTTAAATAAAATCGTGTAAAAGAATAATAATAATAATGAAAAGCACGTGGCCGAAGCAAATTGCCGCGGTCCCTAAGCCGCTTATGAATCTGCACGTGGCGGTGAAAAAGCCAGCGACGGCTTCCCCCGCCAGCTGCGTTCCCGTGACAGAATCGGAATCTTTCGTCCCGGAGGAGGAAATCCGAGGCGCTGCGAAGCTCTTTGGTGCTTTATCTGCATCCGTCACCTCCAACCGTGAGCTGTAAAGCTTCTTCGTGTATAACTGCAGGAATCCGACGCGTTATATAATCTTTTTTTTTCCCACAGATGTCCGGTTCCAAGGGAATGAATTTTCCAATTCAAATGATTTAAAAAAACGCATCGCAAGTTCCCGGTGGCTTCCTCCCGTCGGAAGGAAGAGAACGTTCCAGACGGCCGCTGCTTGCGACGATGAGCCGGAGTTGGCGTGCCGGTGTCCGCTCCTTGACGAGATCGACAAAGGTATCGATCGTCGTGGTTCATCGGTGGCGAGGCACACACATTTGTGCGTGCCGAGTTGCGACCTGCAACCCCTGTGAATGTTGTTTTCGTACTCTTAGGTTTTTTCGGTAAAGTCACGTAGGGGGGGGGGGAAATAAGTAAATAATAAAATAATAGAGATAATATTAATAAAATTATGATTTATTCTTTTGTTTCGATTCGGTAAAGGCACGTAGGTAAGTAAATAATAAAATAATAGAGGTGGTAATATCAATAAAATAATGGGGTGGGGCTGGGTGGGGAGGGTGGGGCTGGGTGGGGAGGGTGGGGCTGGGTGGGGAGAGTGGGGCTGGGTGGGGAGGGTGGGGCTGGGTGGGGAGGGTGGGGCTGGGTGGGGAGGGTGGGGCTGGGTGGGGAGGGTGGGGCTGGGTGGGGAGGGTGGGGCTGGGTGGGGAGGGTGGGGCTGGGTGGGGAGGGTGGGGCTGGGTGGGGAGGGTGGGGCTGGGTGGGGAGGGTGGGGCTGGGTGGGGAGGGGCTGGTCACCCCGTGGTGCCCTTATAAAACTCAACGTTTAACCTACTCACGCCGGCTTGTGCCCGCCCTCACAGTCCGGTATATATGCGGAATACACCACGCCGCCGTTAACCCTGGCCATTGACCGAGCAACCCAACGTTCCTACCAGCTCCCTCCGCAGGAATGTGTTGTTTATGCGGTAACGGGAATGCGTGTGACTCCGCCAGTTGCCTATTGACGTGATGGGTGGTGCTGTCAGAATAATTGTGTGAGATGCTGTCATCGACGTCGTCGTCAATCAGCCGTGATCTATCCACTGCTGGGATGGAGGGAATTCCCCTCCCCCACCAAATCTGCCCACAAGCCGTCACCATCCTTTATGTGTCCCGCCATACCACACATTCATAATCAGTCTTGCACACGAGCTGATTTAATCGCTCCGTCTCTTCCATGGTGGTGCTTTATAGGGGAGGCTGCGTGATTAATATTATTTAGATTTTAATCCGACCCCCCCTCCCCCTCCTCACCCACATACCACTTGCAGGAGACTCAACTATCCGCGTGCGGTTTATCCGATTTGACCAATTCATGGATTTTCCCTTAAGCCCAAATCTTTTTAAATCTAAAAATAGTTATTAATTGTTATTCTTGGAAATGTTTATTACACGTCACGTGCTTAAACCGAACAAACAGCCTTTCCAGTACAGTAATTGCCATATCTTTACAACGGTGGGCGGAGTTTGATTGATTTTGAATGGCGTGGCTTTGCTCGTGGGCAGAGTCTTCTGCGCGGGAACAGGCACTGAGAATGGGCATCGATCGGTAATTTATACCGATAATATTAGTGGTTTTTGGCATAGATATCCACGGAAAATGGTTATATTTTTGGATTGTCCACGATTTTGAATTATCCGCGTCTGTCCTCCCCGTCATTAGCGCGGATAATCGAGAGTCTATTGGAAAATGTAACTTTTTTTTAAAGAAAGCTCAATTGTGAAGTCTTGCAGCAGTAACAAGTGCACCACGTTGTGTCAGAAACAATGACGTCACGTCAATGCTTTCGGAAGTCTCCCCAAAGGGCCTCTTCATGACAGCTTGGTCATCCCCCTTCACCAACCTGGTGAAGTATGGTCAAACGACCACCACGGCCCTCGCGGCGTGGGAAACTTTCATCCAGCAATATTTTGACAAAGGGCTGCACAGTCTTAAGCTCAGAGAGGTTCTCTCCTGTTTTTGACGTCCCAGATGTATCAAGTAAAAATTTGGTTGTCTACAATTACGACCGCGCTATCATACAGTTGTGTGTAACACAGTATGTGCTCGTGATTTTAAAAACCAATTGCATTTAATCTCGAGCCTGCTGGTGGCGAAATGACCTGAAATGCGCCAGATCTCAGTTGTTGAGCAGGTTTGAATCTGGCTGACGCTTGGATGGGCGCCCACTGTGCATGACGAGGGTTGTAGATTGCGAGGCTGCGTGGTGGGCAGTAGAGTGCGGTGCATTAACATCCATAGTGGCACTATACTTCTAACCGTAATAAAAGTTTTTTTTGGGTTAGATCGCATAAATATAGATACGTCGTTAAATCCACCACTACACGACATAGCCAATTAGCAAGATTTGTCACGTAAGTGAAACATGCCAATGTGTTACTAGTTCAGCACACCGGTGTGTTGGAGAGTAAACCCAGATTTACAATTCGAGTACGACATTTCGCTGGTAATTACAACTAGCATCTATGCTCCCCGCCTTCAACCCACACCGTCCTGGTGAAGTATGGTCTGATCCACAACACGACTTGCATGGCGTGGGGAAGGGCTAATCCAGGGGTCCTCAA
Source organism: Lethenteron reissneri (assembly GCF_015708825.2). Classification (NCBI taxonomy): domain Eukaryota; kingdom Metazoa; phylum Chordata; class Hyperoartia; order Petromyzontiformes; family Petromyzontidae; genus Lethenteron; species Lethenteron reissneri. The sequence continues at coordinate 11,634,960 of NC_083842.1, read as the reverse complement.
ACTACGGCCCGCGGGCCACATGCGGCCCGCTGAGGACATTTATCCGGCCCATGGTCACTAATTGGGCTGCGCTTGTGAGCACTAATTGGGCTGCGCTTGTGAGCACTAATTGGGCTGCGCTGGTGAGCACTCATTGGGCTGCGCTGGTGAGCACTGATTGGGCTGCGGTGGCGAGCACTGATTTGGCTGCGCTGATGAGCACTGATTGAGCTGCGCTGGTGGGCACTGATTGGGCTGCGCTGGTGAGCACTGATTGAGCTGCGGCGGTGGGCACTCATTGGGCCCACCGCACTGCGATCTGTGAACAAAACTGCAGATGTAATTAACTTTTTAATGGCACCCGCACCAGTGTGAGCCTGGGGTAAAAGCAGAGTTCCCCCAATCAGACTGCATTGATGGGCAGTGCAGTTTGTATGTCTCTGTGTGGGCAAAGTTATTGCAGGTATATTGTTTTTGTAGCGCTGTATATATATTGGTATTTTACTAATAGCAATTTTGACTCCCTAGGAAACAATGATGTCAAGAAAGAGAAAAATTGACTCGGAGTGTAGGATATTCAAAGAACAGTGGACTTATGATTACTTTTTCATGCAGTACAAGGAAAGAGCTGTGTGTCTGGTATGCCAGAATATAGTGTCTGTGTTCAAAGAATACAATTTACGTCGACACTATGAAACTCAACATAAAGATAAATATGATTGTTTGGTCGGAGAAGTGAGAAAAGATAAAATATTAAAACTGAAAAATACATTAACAACTCAGCAAAATACTTTTGTGAAGCAGAAGCAGCTAAATATTTCATCACTGCGAGCAAGTTATCAAGTTGCCAAGCTAATAGCGTGCACTGGCAGACCATTCGTGGAGGGAGAATTTGTTAAAGAATGCCTTCTTTCTGTTGCCAAAGAGATGTGTCCAGAGAAGGCCGATTTGTTTAGTACAGTGAGTCTTTCAGGACCTACAATTACACGGAGGATTGAAGAAATGGGAGACAATTTGCATCAGCATTTGCAAAACTCCACAAAAAAACTTTCCTATTTTTCCTTGGCACTCGACGAAAGCAATGATGTTCGTGATTCTGCACAACTTTTAATTTTTATTCGTGGGACGAATGACTATTTCGAAGTCACAGAAGAGCTTGCTGCACTGCAAAGCATCAAAGGAACAACTACAGGAGAGGATATCTATGAAAAGGTTTGCCAAACTGTGAATGGTTTGGAGCTGAACTGGGCTAAACTAGCCAGTGTGACAACTGATGGTGCTCCTAGCATGGTAGGGTCTAAGAAATGAGTAATTGCTCGCATTAACCAAGAGATGGACAAACATAACCATTCTCATCCAATAGCCATATACTGCCTCATCCACCAACAAGCGCTGTGTAGTAAATCACTGAAGTGGGACTCTGTTATGAAAATTGTGGTATCTTGTGTTAACTTCATTAGAGGTCATGCACTAAACCACAGACAAGTTCAGGAATTTCTGTCGGAGCTAAATGTTGACTATGAAGATGTTCTGTACCACACACAAGTCCGTTGGCTGAGTCGAGGGAGAGTTTTGAAACGTTTCTATGACTTACTTCCACAGATTACAGCTTTTTTGCTTTCAAAAAACAAAGAAGTACCAGAGCTCAATGATGCAGAATGGAAATGGCACCTTGCCTTTCTGACAGATGTAACAGAGCTACTCAACAGTTTCAATGTGCAACTTCAAGGAAAGGGGAAGCTCATCTGTGATATGCAATCACATGTCCAAGCATTTGAAGTAAAATTAGGCCTCCTCATCAAACAAGTGAAGGAGGAAAACTTCTGCCATCTCCCCACAACTCAAAATCTGTTAGCGGAAAAACCATTGGTTGCATTCCCAAACAAAACATGTGTGGATTCACTGGAAAAATTGCAAAAGGAGTTCCAATTTAGATTTAAAGAGCTTCATCTCCATGAACAGGACATACAGCTTTTCCGTAACCCATTTTCTATTGACATTGAAAATGTGGATACAATTTACCAAATGGAACTGGCTGAACTGCAGAATTGTGACTCTCTGAAAGACGCATTCAAGTCAAGCAGCCTTCATAATTTCTATGCATCTCTCTCCTCTGAGACATATCCTCATCTCAGGAACCATGCACTCAAAATGGCAACCATCTTTGGCAGCACAAGTCTGTGAACAGACTTTTTCCAGAATGAAACATTTGAAATCTCCAACCAGATCTAGACTAACGGATGCACACTTGCATCACTTGTTACGACTAGCAGTGACAAATATGGAACCGGACATTGACCATCTCATTAGCCAAAAGCAGGCCCATAGTTCCCATTGAAATACTGGCAAGTTTGTTGATTTAACTTTACTTGTTCTTCATTTTAAATATTGTATTTTTCCCGTTTTGTTTATTCACTTCAAAATAAGATATATGCAGTGTGCATAGGAATTTGTTCATAGTTTTTTTTAACTATAGTCCGGCCCTCCAACGGTCTGAGGGACAGTGAACTGGCCCCCTGTTTAAAACGTTTGAGGACCCCTGGGCTAATCCAACAGTGGATTACCAAAAAAGGTATGTACACGATAATTGTTTTTTTAGCCTTTTATCTGGCAACGAAACTGACACCTTTTTTTACAAGGAGTCATGTTTTCATAGACCACAATACCTGCAGTCGTAATGCAAACAAAAAACATAACTCTGATAATGTATGCACTGTCCTTGAAGTTGATTGGTCCACACCCGAGACAGCTTTCCTTAGAGCCTAGTCTCACATGGTGTTGGACCAGATGACGCCTTTTGGCGTCAGGAAAGCTGTCTCGGGTGTGGACCAATCAACTTCAAGGACAGTGCATACATCATCAGAGTTATGTTTTTTGTTTGCATTACGACTACAGGTATTGTGGTCTATGCAAACATGACTTCTTGTAAAAAAGGTGTCAGTTTTGTTGCCAGATTAAAGGGTAAAAAAACAATTATATTTTTCTACTGGCAAATGAGGTTCCAAAGGTATGTACACAACGGAAAGCTAACTGTGTGGTTGCTTTTGGGATTTCACGCTGCCCTTTTTGTTAATGGCCAGCTTTCAGCATTGCAAAATGGCATCGTTTGGCAGTTTTATGACTCGCACATTTATGTTCTTGCTTGTGGCTGACCGCAGCTCTGATCCCAGCCCTGCAACAACCGTGACCTCAACACAGACTCCACGCCTATCTTCTTGCACGATACCCATAAAGAGGAGATTCTACATCAGGTGAGAACCTTGTCAGTTCCTTTTTCAAACAGCTAACCAAATTAATGACGCAACTAACGTGATATGTTTGCACGTCCCACCAGAATGGCGTGCGCGATGGCAACCCCAGTGCTTGAGCCTAGCGGAGACTTCCCGGCGTGGCTGGAGGCGCAGGGCGTGAACGAGGAGGTGGCCCGGGCCATGGATTCGGAGTTGGGCATCCGGGACTACGGGGTCCTGCGCGCCTGCATCGGGGATGGCCTCGTGCGGGCCGAGCTGCTTTCTACGGCGCGCGACCGCCTGCCCTTCGGCTTCTACGCCGTGCTGCGGCAGGTGGTGAAGGCCCTGCAGGGTGCCGAGCCCCACGACGCTGGGACGCCGCGCTGGGACGCTGCGCCATCTCAGGGCGATGTGACGCTGGGAGGCCTGGTGGACGTGCTGCTCACACTTTTCAGCGGCTTGAGCCGAGAGCTACTGGTTTGCGCACAGAGGCTGGGAGACTTTGATGGTGCTGGGGCCAGTGCCGGACGCTCCATTTCGGACAGCAAGGAAATAATTTTTGAGGAAAAAGCAATGGATGATGCGGATGATCAAGATGTCGATGGTAAAAGTGCGTTCGGCTCGCAAAGCAGTAATATGTTTACGTTTAAAGTTGTACAATGAGATGTATTCACGCGGAGTATGACAAGTGACATCGCGAAATGATGTCTAATGTAATAACATCGCCTTCGCAGGCAAGGCGAATACTTTCAGTGCTGGTTGTCACCTATCCTTGTATCAATTTAGTCGATTTTATTATAGATAAGTTTATAATAGCAACACGACATTTGTGCTAAAATTTTGTTCATGTTGGATTATCTTCACAGGAGTTATCGTGGCCTTCTGTTATTGACAGACGATAGAGCAAATGCATTCACGCTAAACTAAACTATTCTTATTTTACCAGGTAAGGCCCACTGAGCTATATGGCTCTTTTTCAGAAGCGACCTGGCCACGAGTGATACCTGCACGAAGTGGCTTATCATCACGTGCAATTGTATTGCAGTCAAATACTCTGAACGCATGATGTTGATTCTTAATGTTGAGAGAAAAACCAGAGGACCTGGAGAAAAATCCACTCGACCACGGGGAGAACACGCAACATCCAAATATACAGGCGTCTAGGTCGGGATCGAACCCACGACTTGTATACCAGGCGGGGTATTTAACATTTCCCCACGCTTTTCAACCTCATTTGTCAAGTTTATAAAAAAGTTTTTGAGCCAGATTCAACTATTTACCTGCTCTTTTGGCAGAATCATTTCAAACTGATGAAAAAAAACACTTACATGGTCGTATTTCTGCCAAATATTAGCCAAAGCAAGCATTCAGGCAGTGCTCATCTCTTTTTACAGCACTGATCCAATGGTGAATATTCCATTTTCCTATGGCGGGGGCCAAGCTATTATAGGACAACAATTGTTAACTTCCCTACAAAGTCGTACTCATTTTATTGATCCCGGAGGGATGATGGCCAAGTCATTCCACCGACCAGGATATAAAATTCCCAAACTCCCGATGGCGATCCGCTTGCTCTACTGCTGAACCACCAGGCCGGAACGTTTACTTCACTGATCATTTTCTTGGTACGTTTGGTAAAGTCACGTAGAAGGGAAATAATAAAGTAATAATATATAAAACATAATAAAATACAATTCTCATGACGTTTCGGCCACAACACAAGCAGTCGTGAGAATTTAATTTTATTATGTTTTATTTTTATTATTTCCCTTCTACGTGACTTTACCGAAAGAACCAAGAAGATGAATCCCTGCAGTCACGAAAGCTTTAAATCAAAATTCACTGATCATTGTTCATTTCTCCCCCTCCCCAAATGTTTGTGTGCCTTGCTCTTTGGCCTACACAGAAAATGATGGGCACACCCGGGCCTCATCAGAGGTAGGAGACTGCAGCCCAAACCCGTCGCTGCACATGATCAAAACCGAGGCAAGCTGCGCTGGTGAGTACTTTAAGACGAATAAAAGTGTACACTGTCCCATCCTATCTGTCGCCCCCTGTGATTGGCTGATTTGAGGAGACGAGGGTTTTAGTAATATGATGTGATTATGAAAAAATGACAAGGTTTGATAGAATAGCAAACTAAGACGAGGAAAAATCTTTAAGATGGAACAAACAGTTTTAGAAATGATCGTTGAATGCAGACTCCTGTGGTAGAACGCATTACGAAACCTTCAGAGGCGTGCACTGATCAGCGTGGTGAAGTATGGTTGGTTGAAGGACACCTGTGACGGACACGGCGTGTGGAGGCCCTCTTCCAGCAATGGCTTGGCAAAAATGGCTGTACATGTGTACACATGTGGTCATGTGCCGCCCAGGATAGAAACAGACACGTGCGGAGGACCACGTGTACGTGCAAGTGTAATTCATCCTCAATAATGTTGAACGATTGCTGTTCATTTTTTAAAATTTACATTTTATGCATGTTTTTATAATGGTAAGCGCACAAGCCCGATAAAACGTGTCGATGATTTCTGCGGAGGGGTACAGAAAAACCGAGGGCTGGCGGGGGGGGGGGTACTTTTGGCACTTGAACATGTATAGGTGTGGGGAAGGAATGCTCGCTACCCCACCCTAATGGGGGGGGGGGGGGGGAATGGGAGCTTTTGTTTATGGGGGGGGGAAGATGGGCCGGGAGGAAGTAACCAACATTCTAGGGCAGGGGTTGGGAACCTTTTTGACTGGGAGAGCCATAAAAGCCAAATATTTCTAAATATATTTCATTGAGAGCCATATAGTATTTTTAACGTATAATAAATTAAATATGTCTTACTTTTAATGCGACTTCTAGGTGCTGCATGGTTTTGCTGATGGCCTTGTAGTCTGGTTCGTACGTGGTGAGGTTGAGCTTCATGCAGGCGTGACCCGTGAAATTTATCTTCAAAACTAATTTCTGTTTACTTTAAAATGACACAATATTATTAAGCAATATCACAAGTATTTTAAAATCAGTTCCAAACTGATTTTTATTTATTTTTCCAACTCAAAATTGTCTGGGAGCCATATGCCATCACTGGAAGAGCCATATATGGCTCGCGAGCCATAGGTTCCCGACCGCTGTTCTAGGGGGAGATCGGGTATAGTGGGAGGGGACTTGGAAATGGACCATGCTGTAAATCATATAACATACATGCGGCTTTATGTGTTGGGGTGACAACCTCTCCTCTTCTGGGTCTGTCTTATCTCAACTGACGAAAGGATAAAAGTGGGGGTGGCGGGGGGGGAGGGCAGTTCATTTACATTTTCTCTGATTGCTCTTTCCATCTTCTGCTGTTTTGTTCACGTTTACACACGATCGTTCACTTGATCTACGTAAAGTCTTCTGTAATTATCCGCCATCGCAGCCCAAGCTTTGGGCTGGGCACCTGTGAGAAAGAACTTCCCCTGGCTCATCCTGAGATGCAGCAGTGCCATTTTTAAATGTCTGCGTTAATCCACACGTCCGTTGTCTTCTGCCATTCAGACGGTGATCATCAGAGTCCCACGTCGTACCAGAGAGACTCCAGCCCCAGCCAGACGCCACCCAGGATAGAAAGAGACGCGTGCGGAGGTAAAGATGAGTTGAAAATAAACAAGTCTTACCGCGTGGAGACGTGACGATGCAAGCATTCATCGATTAATGTTGATTCTCACGCAGATACGTGCACTCAATTGTTTGTGTGGGAATGTTTTTTGCTGTTCGTATACGGCGAAATGTGCCGTGTTTAAAATTGTCTCCAATTATATTCGTGCCTTTGTTTCTCCAATCCAGTGCCGTTATCGCACTGCAACAGGTACTCATTTAAGGCCAAATCAACCTGGGTGGAGGGTCCCAGGACCGTTTCAAGAATCCTTAGATACTGATTTTCGCCATGGCTGGCAATCAAATCCATGTCGCCAGATTGGTATTGCAGTGCGCTAACCACTATGCCACTGCTCCCCCTCAAGACAAAGACAGACGCGCATGCCTAATGGACAAGTACTGCCCTTTTGTCAATCCGCTGCTGGATGAAGATAACCCCACGTTGGTCAGATCATGGGGGTTATTTGAACATACTTCATTGTTCCTGGTCAGTGCGGGTGGGTGAAGGAAGAGAACATAGACGTGGGATCATCGTCACAGTAATTGATTTTGCCCTGTCGTGGCCATAAAATAAAACATATCCACAATATGACGTCTAAAGTGACTTCTCTGATTATCTTTTCCAAGGTAATTCGGGCTTTGTCATCCAACAAGTGACCTCGCTTCAGGAGATGGGACTGGACCTAACGAATGCAACCAATGTTGACTCCTATCCCTGGCTTCAACAGCAGCAGCAGCAGCAACAGCAGCAGCAACAACAGCAGCAGCTGCCGGTCGACAAAATACAAATTGACACTGGCTGCACGGTCCCGCCCATGTGTGCCGCGTACCTGCCCAAGCCGCTCACTGAAGACCACATTGACAGGCAGGACGAGGCACCGTCCAGGAGCGACACTCTGCCTCCTGCCGCCGCCGCCGCCGCGTACCACGTGCCGAACTTTAAGCTGGTGCGGCGGCGGCGCATGCTGCCGGTTCCCGTGCCGGCGATTGCGGGCGGTGAAGACAACAAGCCGTTCCGGTGCAGCGTGTGCGCCCAGCGCTTCTCGCAGCGCGGCAACCTCAAGACGCACCTGCGCACGCACACGGGCGAGCGGCCGTACCGCTGCGCGACGTGCGGACAGGCGTTCTCGCAGAGCGCCCACCTTAAGTCGCACCAGCGCACGCACACGGGCGAGAAGCCCTTCCGCTGCAAGGTGTGCGGCCAGAGCTTCTCGCACAGCGGCAACCTGAAGGCGCACCAGCGCACGCACACGGGCGAGAAGCCGTACCGCTGCAGCATGTGCGGGCAGAAGTTTTCATACTACTGCAGTCTCAAGCGTCACCAATACATGCACACGGGCGAGAAGCCCTTCCAGTGCTCGGAGTGCAATCGTGCATTCCTCGACCTGAGCAGCCTCAAAAGCCACCTCAACGTCCACCGACGCTACAAGCTCTCGTAGGGGCGGTGGCGGTGATGCTGGGATAATTGCCACCGAGTCGAGGGTTGGATATGACACCATGTGCGAAGCTCAAACCGTTATCTTGGCTCAAGTAATAACCTTGAACAGAAAGCCTTGACTGAAACATGTATAGCGAGTGTTTGTGGTAACCGTAATGCTAATCCTTCACGAATCCCCAGTCTCAAATCTATCTGGCTTGACCACCTGAATGTGAAATTGTAGTTGTTGCTCTGCGAAAGAAGAAGTCAAAACCAAATCCCTAGCCTCTTTCATAATAAAACCTAGTCCTAATGCAATACAATGCGAGCCCTAGCTTAGCAAAGACCTTGCCATAACCAACTCTTTCCGTAGCCCAGAATTAATCCAAGGAATCCTTTAATGCTACCCCTAACCCTGACAAAATATTCTATCTCAAGATTTAAACTCTAGCCACCTCTCTCCGAGCCACAGGCCACACTGTAATGTTTCCAATCATGAATTAAGGCCAGGGTTGACAAACAAGGCATTGCTGTGAATACGGCGCCCGACAGGTGACAGATGAGCTTCACTTTTTGAAAACGCATGCCGTTACGGTGTCTTCGATGGACACCTGGTCTCGGTTTCAAATGACACTTGCGTTTCCCAATGAGCTCTTACTTGGTGAAACAAATCGGTTACTGACCAATGGCAACGAGTGACCACCGAATGCCACCTCGGCTACAGGAACCGATGGATGGATGACGGATCGAAGGGATTCATGTGTTTTTACGGGAAGACCAGGCAACACACAGCCGTTATGATAGATAATTGATGCACCGCAACAAGAGTGACAGGCTCAGCACCAGTGATGATTTGTATCTGGGGCCAATAAGCCCATCCTTATTAACAACAGTTAACCCCCTGATGTGTCCTTCACTCATAGGCACTCGCGTTCAAGTTCAAGAGGTCATCATGGACAATGCCATTTATGCCATGCCACACCTCGCTGTCATTGCTTTCACTTCGGCCGGATCCTGCATTCCGGCAGATGGACTTAATGTTGAGGGTGTCGATATGTGTGCCACCCCCATATCAGAGGTCGCAACCGGGTACCCGATACCCTACCCGATACCCGGCTACCCGTACCCGGCCGGGTACGGGTACCCGTTTGCGACCCTGGTGCGGTCGGGTACGGGTAGGCCGTGAGTCACTGGTGAGTAACTGTCACTCATTTCCCAACGTCTTGTCTCTTCTCACAATTCAAGTTCCTAGAATCAACCCACCCGCGCCTGCAACATGGCTTCATCCGTACCCTACCCGGGTACGGGTACGGCCGGGTACGGGTACCCATTTGCGACCCTTGGTGCTGCGGGGTACGGGTAAGGAATCAAAACCCGTTTTCTCCCTCTACTTTCTCCTCCTGGTATTGGTTCCCATTCATGTGGGACTGCCTTCCTCAGCCACTCCATTTATTCCCGTCCTGGGCGATCCCCATGCCCACTCCACGGTACTTTATATCCTGGTTTGCCACTTCGTACACCGCAATCCCTTTCTAGGTGAGCGTGTGTGGACAATGTTTGAGGAACATTGGGGAGCCGCAGTTGAACATTTGAGTGCAGTGGTTGTGATGCAGAAGATGCGTTTCTGTAACCCAGTAACGCGGAGAAAGGCTTCGTGGATCGTGGACAGATGGTACTGTGATGTGCCTCATAAAATCACTTGCATGGGCGTGCAGGATAGCAGCACACGTGACTCTTGAATATCGCGGGGCGGGGTGGATACGTTCTTGGAAAGTGCCACTAAAGTCAAAACCGCAAAATTCAATATTTAATCCTTACATAAATAATGAGGTTAGGTACACGGCAACCAAATAATAGACAGTGTCTCAATTAAAATAAGTACTCTACTATATGCCTAATACACTAAAAGCCAAGTAGTTGAAATAATAATGTTAAAACCCGATTCAAAAGCATTCGCAGACAATAAAGCGTATAAATACTGTTCTTACCGATGATGATGATGATCCAAAGTGGGTGTATATGTGCGTGTGTTTGTCATCTCAGTCGACCCATGGCACCTGGGTCTGCCCCGTGACCTCCTGCCAGTGGGCGTTCGACACTTCACATGGCCTCAACGTCGTGCACATCGCCTGGCACAAGCACCGTGGTGACTTCGCCACCAATTAGTGGCGACTGGCGGTTGATTGTCCGTGAGTGGGGAGGAATAGTGCTACGATTAATTCGCTGCGCTATGAACCCAGCAACCCAATTTAGATTCCTGCTCACGCCCAACACCAATGACGATTATCTAAATCGGTCCTGGGCCTCCCCTGGGTCAGCTTATCTACTCGGTACCTGGTGTGGTGCGTAAACATCGCTACTGGGGAGACAAACATGACTGGGTGTGGTGCTGGCTACCTACCCCCACGTGTGCCGTGCCAGCCTTCATAGGTGCTCGCTAACAGCACTTGCCCCAACAGTCTGTTAATACTCTGGTTCTGTCTGTGAAGTCACGTAGGTTCCCGAAAGAACCAAAGAGTATGGATTCCTGCAGTCACGAAAGCTTCAAATCAAGTCTGTTAATAGGTTATACGGGGGGCGTCTTTGTCCGCGAGATGCTTGCACGACCAAAGGTTTAGGTGCGACTGACTGCCTCGCGTCTCTCACCCGCCCCGCACTGCGGTATCAGCCATACAACACCAAAAACTAACCACCTCGATAGCTAAATTGCAACAGAAAAAGGTTGCCTGCAATAGGTAGAAACCGCGAACGATCACCCCCGTGATATTCAAGGGTCTCCTGTACTGTGAGCAGGTGTCTTTGCTGGCTGCCTGTACACATGTGCACTGTGCAGCCTTTAATGGGTAAAATATAATTTCCAATCTTAGGCAATATCTTTGTGTTCTCTCTCTCTACTCTATTTACTTTTATCTAATAATTCACAGCCCTTTAACAACCCATGACTGGATGGAGGCCTTCCCACGCTGTGTCAATTTTGATTAATGCTTTCACTCCACTGCCAACAGTCCCTGAAACTTTTGTTCAGCTATCTTCATGTATGGAGATTTTCTGATGGTCGTTGAGCCATTGACCCAAAAGTTGCTTATCGGCAGGTACCACATAGGGTGTCAAATGCTAACAATAATTTTTTCATTACTTTTATCTCTCGATCACAAATATGTATAATAGTAAGGTCACCATATAACTTTTAATAAAACAGTTTGAAAAAGGGTAGAATATGATAAGACATTTTTTGGATATAAAAAATAACTCATGTTGAGCTGAAGTGTGAGTACTTACACCTCTTCCAAGACATCTGGCCAGCGTGGAAGAGTAGACTGAATATGGTCATATAGAGATCCCTCTATGCAAGGACCCTCCTTCCACCAGTGAGGTGCGCAAGCAATTTCAGGCCTGCACCTTCACCTTGATATGAAACATCGACAGAATATGAAACTAAATATAAAGTGTCTATAAGACTGACAATCTTAATTCGAAGCTTTCGTGACTGCAGGAATCCATACTCTTTGGTTCTTTCGGTAAAGTCACGTGGGGTAGAAAATAAAATAAATCACGACGTTTCGGGCGCAACAAACGTCCATCAGGTGGGAAAGCATGGTCTGCTGCTGAGGCAGACTGTTTTAAAAAGGTTTGAGATACACCCATTTCAAACCTTTTAAAGCAGTCTTGCCTCAGCAGCAGACCATGCTTTCCCACCTGATGATGGACGCTTGTGTTGCGCCCGAAACGTCGTGATATATTTTATTCTATACCTACGTGACTTTACCTAAAGAACCAAAGAGTAAAGACTGACAATGGCGCTGTGTTTAGGTTTCTGTCCATCATCCCTTCAGCATTTGCTACCCCAGTTGGTATCGACCAGTCCTCTTGTCTCATGGGTTAAGATAATGTTGCGATTGTATGTAAGCAGAGGGCAGGTTCCATTCTTGTCGAATTTTCCTGTGAGTTAAGATTTGTGCTTTAGTCACTTTATTCACAACTCAGTGTGAGACAGCATGTTTGGCTCCATGTTTATGTGCGGTGTTGCAGTAGATGCCTTGTAGGGCTCGGTGTAGTCTGTTCTGCATATAATATGTAACCCCTTAATAAAGTTTCAGCACATTACCACGTATGTATGTCGAACTTCTTTCGCATTGTATCCAACCATGCCAATCGGGGGTCCGGGGGAAGGACAACAAACTAAACACAAAAAGCAGTTCTAAAGAAATTAGTTTTCAATCCAGATCACTTAAAAGTGCACCGTTCCAGTGGCTTCCTAATATCGGAAGGAAGAGCGTTCCAGACGGCCGCAGAAGCGCTGTAACAGGATACAGTATAATGAATCCGCGACAGAATGAATGATAAATTGTGGGTTATACTTGTAGGAACCTCCTGGTTACACCAGTCCATAGGGGATTATTGTGTCCGTCCGTCGTGCAGGGAGGGGCTGGGTGGGGAGGGTGGGGAGGGGCTGGGTGGGGAAGGGCTGGGTGGGGAGTGGGAGAGGTGGGGCTGGGTGGGGAGGGGCTGGTCACCCCGTGGTGCCCGTATAAAACTCAACGTTTAACCTACTCACGCCGGCCTGTGCCCACCCTCACAGTCGGGCATATTTGCTGAATACACCACGCCGCCGTTGACCCTGGCCATTGACTGAGCAACCCAACGTTCCTACCAGCTCCCTCCACAGGAATGTGTTAATGAATTCCCTCTGCATTAACATAATGTATCATTCAATCTGTCGTGGATTCATTATATCACGATACAGCGCCTCTGCAGCCATATTGCCGACATCAGTTACACACACGAGTATTGCCTGGACGAGGTGTTACAACTTCTTGGTTCTTTCGGTAAAGTCACGTAGAATGGAAATAATAAAATAATAAAAATTAAACATGTTTCAAACATCTTTAGGACAGACCTGTTCTTCACCTGAGGACGGCTGCTTGCGTTGTGGCCGAAACGTCGTGAAAATTGTATGTTATGATGTTTTATTTTTAGTATTTTATTATTTCCCTTCTACGTGACTTTACCGAAAGAACCAAGAAGATTAATCCCTGCAGTCACGAAAGCTTTAAATCGAGGTGTTACAACTTTGTGGGCATCACTCTAAGTGCCACAACCGTCACAAATACTCACTCGGTACGCAGACATCACGGGGGCAGAGGGGTACATTTTTATGTGTACGTATCCATATATCATACCTGTCAACTCAGACGTTTTACATGTATTCTTGTACAGGGAATTGAGTGTGCAGGTCCATACGGCGTAGAGTCGTTTGCATCAGCAGCAGGCCATGCTTTCCCACCTGATGACGGACGCTTGTGTTGCGCCCGAAACGTCGTGATTTATTTTATTTTTCTACCTACGTGACTTTACCGAAAGAACCAAAGAGTATGGATTCCTGCAGTCACGAAAGCTTAAAATTAAGATTAAAACAAATATATTTTTGTCAGTGTTTCTCCCTTGTGATGGAACTTTGAAGGATGAACGTTGAGATTTATAATTGCATGAAATATAAGGATATGATTTATTTTTCGATTTAAAGCTTTCGTGACTGCAGGGATTCATCTTCTTGGTTCTTTCGGTAAAGTCACGTAGAATGGAAATAATAAAATAATAAAAATTAAACATGGACGGCTGCTTGTGTTGTGGCCGAAACATCGTGAGAGTTATTTTATCATGTTTTATTTTTATTATTTTATTATTTCCCTTCTACGTGACTTAACGAAACAACCAAGAAGATATGATTTATAATAATATGGACTCGCATACGTATAATATAGGGGCCGTCCATAAATGACGTCACGTACCTGGGGGGGGGGGGGGTCAGACATTTGTGACGATTGTGTGACGAGGGGAGGTGGGGTTGAGAAATGTGACGTCACATCAAAATTCGCAACTTTAAATAAATATAGACAACACGTTCTACTTAATTAAATAGACTTTTTAATAAATGTTTTCTCCTCCGACATCAGAGTGCAGCGCCACATTAAATACGCACTACAATGACAATAGTTTAAAGCGATTTGAAGCATGTTTTATTTTCAAAATGGAAATATGGTTTTGTGAGGGGGGGGGCAGAGCTTTGTGACGTCATATTTGAGGGGGGTCTGACTTTTTGTGACGCCGTGTGACTAGTAGGGGGGGGGGGTAAAAATCGTCCAAAATCGCGTGACGTAATTTATGGACGGCCCCATATACATGCAAACATGCATGTATTGTAGACAACGTATCATGTATATAACACACATGCACGCTAAATTATACTGAACACAGAAAACGATTGTAGGTGCACATACATTATGGTATGTCATCATATAGTGGGTGGGTTACATTTCACTTAAATCCACGTGACCCACAAGTCCACGGCGGACGGCACCAGCCATTGAGTGACGTCACAACCAGCCAAGGTTGTTACAGACGCCCACGTGACTCTCCACGCGGGTGAAATAAAACCGGATGCCGTGACGTCACTAGCCTGGCGCGTTATTCTGGCGTTTAACTTCGTGGAGACGGCACGCGGCTCGAGCTACAGCGCCCCCTGGATACTGGCTTTGCCACGTGTGAGACTTTAAAATGTCATCCTATCGCGTGAGTGCAAGTTATCCGACGAGAGATCTATCCAAGGTAAGTGATGTTGAAGATGGTACTATGATTCTAGATTTGAAGCTTTCGTGACTGCAAGGATTCATATTCTTAGGTTTTTTCGGTAAAGTCACGTTGGTAAAAAAATTATTAAAATTAATAAGAGTAAAATTATTTTATTTTTATTACGTGACTTTACCGAAAAAAACTAAGATTTATTAAAATTAATAAAAATAAAATAATTTTACTTTTATTAATTTTAATTATTTTTTTACCTACGTGACTACCGAAAAAACCTAAGAATATGGTGCTATGATGTTTGTCATGGTCTTGGTGGTTGTAATGGTAATGGTGCTGATGGTGGCATGGAAGCTGCTCTTTGCTTCTTGTTGAGTGTTGCAAGTGATGGTAATGTGAAGATGGTAAATAAGAGTGTGGTGTTGGTGGTAGAGATGTGATGGTTTAATGGTTTGTAGTGATAATGATAGTGATACTATTCGGGATGGTGTTAGTGATGGCAATATAAATTGCGGTGTTGGTAGATGCTTTTGGCGATGGTGCCAGTGACTGCACGTTAAATTATACTAACGTACGTGTAGGCACACGTACTTTAATGTTATTGTCTAGTGGGTGGGTAATGTTTTACTTAAATCCACGGTACCCACGAGGCCACGGGGGGAGGGACCAGGCACTGAGTGACGTCACAACCAGCTAAGGGTTGTTACAGACGCCCACGTGACTCTCCACGCGGGTGAAATAAAACCGGATGCCGTGACGTCACTAGCCTGGCGCGTTATTCTGGCGTTTAACTTCGTGGAGACGGCACGCGGCTCGAGCTACAGCGCCCCCTGGATACTGGCTTTGCCACGTGTGAGACTTTAAAATGTCATCCTATCGCGTGAGTGCGAGTTATCCGACGAGAGATCTATCCAAGGTAAGTGATGTTGAAGATGGTACTATGATTCTAGATTTGAAGCTTTCGTGACTGCAATGATTCATATTCTTAGGTTTTTTCGGTAAAGTCACGTAGGTAAAAAATTAATTAAAATTAATAAAAGTAAAATTATTTTATTTTTATTACGTGACTTTACCGAAAAAAACTAAGATTTATTAAAATTAATAAAAATAAAATAATTTTACTTTTATTAATTTTAATTATTTTTTTACCTACGTGACTTTACCGAAAAAACCTAAGAATATGGTACTATGATGTTTGTCATGGTCTTGGTGGTTGTAATGGTAATGGTGCTGATGGTGGCATGGAAGCTGCTCTTTGCTTCTTGTTGAGTGTTGCAAGTGATGGTAATATGAAGATGGTAAATTAGAGTGTGGTGTTGGTGGTAGAGATGTGATGGTTTAATGGTTTGTAGTGATGATGATAGTGATACTATTCGGGATGGTGTTAGTGATGGCAATAGAAATTGCGGTGTTGGTAGATGCTTTTGGCGATGGTGCCAGTGACTGCACGTTAAATTATACTAACGTACGTGTAGGCACACGTATTTTAATGTTATTGTCTAGTGGGTGGGTTATGTTTTACTTAAATCCACGGTACCCACGAGGCCACGGGGAAAGGCACCAGGCACTGAGTGACGTCACAACCAGCTAAGGGTTGTTACAGACGCCCACGTGACTCTCCACGCGGATGAAATAAAACCGGATGCCGTGACGTCACTAGCCTGGCGCGTTATTCTGGCGTTTAACTTCGTGGAGACAGCACGCGGCTCGAGCTACAGCGCCCCCTGGATACTGGCTTTGCCACGTGTGCGCCTTTAAAATGTCATCCTATCGCGTGAGTGCAAGTTATTCGACGAGAGATCTATCCAAGGTAAGTGATGGTAATGATGTTAAAGATGGTACTATGATGTTTGTCATGGTCTTGGTGATTGTGTTGATGGTGATAGGGAAGCTCCTCTTTGCTCGTGTTGAGTGTTGCAAGTGATACTTACGTGAAGATTGTAATTGTAGTGATAGAGGTGATTGTGGTGATGGCAGAGACAATTTTCGTGGTGGTGCTAGTGATGCTAATGGCGATTGTGGTTTAGGTAGATGTTGTTGGTGATGGTTGCGGAAGGGCTCAATAAGCTATGACGCTTCATGTCATCGGTAGTGATTTCCCTGTGGTGTAAATTCCACATTCCTATGGCGAGGCTCATATTTAAATATACGGACAACTAATTGATTACCACAAAGTGGCACTTAATTTTTTCAGGAACCCTTCAAGGAAGAACGAGCTGTATTCTCAATATCTAAACGTGGATTTTAACTCCCATTTGAAGACAGTTCCAGGAGAGTGTCGCATCTACTGGACAGGTCTCCCTTGTTGCTCTAAACTTGGTTGAATGAAGAATGTCAAAGGAGATTGTTGAGGTTTTAATATTATATTTTTGCTGTGTGACAGAACGATCTTTTGGAGAAGGCTCAACTCGCTGATTACTCTGCACCTGTGCACAAGGTAAGTGTTCGCCGAATGTACGGATAGCAACTCACTTGACAGCAAACTCTTATAAGCACAATGCAGAGACAAGTTCACTTCTTCGGTTGTAGTAGTCGTGGACTACATATTTAACTGACATTCTAACATACAATTGACACAGACCACAAGCCCGACACACAGTGCAGGCTTTCAGGTCACTTCACCAAATGTGTTTATTACCTGACAGCAAAGAAACAAAGTTCCACCACCACCCCCCCCCCCCAACTCGTGTAAGCTCTATAGACTGTTGGGACAAGTGCTGTTAGTAAACATCTATTACAACTAGTACGGTGGTGCACTCGAAATGGTGGTGCGGTAATCAGGACCATGACGGGCTGCTTTGACCTAATGGTACAGACACGCATACACACGGTAGACTCGTGACATTCAAGGCAATGCTTATCAGCTGAGTTCGCAGTAAGGGACTCTAGTACTAGTGAACCTACCAGGACACAAACACACACAAGCTTACTACACAGCACACATTGGTCGTAGCTCTACTTGGACTTCATGAATGCGGTCAGGTGCGTGACCTGGAACCAGTTTAATAAAATACCTTCATCAATTGACCCTTCAGTCATATTTTTGTAAATTAGAAATCAATGAAAAATGCAGTTTAAAATGTTTCATGGAATTGGCCATTAGCTTCTGGGAATACGGGCACCGTTTCATGTTCTCGCGGAAGCGCAGGCCAAAAATTACCCTCTAGGGCAGGGGTCCTCAAACTTTTTAAACAGGGGGCCAGTTCACTGTCCCTCAGACCGTTGGAGGGCCGGACTATAGTTAAAAAAACTATGAACAAATTCCTATGCACACTGCATATATCTTATTTTGAAGTGAATAAACAAAACGGGAATAAATACAATATTTAAAATGAAGAACAAGTAAAGTTAAATCAACAAACTTGCCAGTATTTCAATGGGAACTATGGGCCTGCTTTTGGCTAATGAGATGGTCAATGTCCGGTTCCATATTTGTCACTGCTAGTCGTAACAAGTGATGCAAGTGTGCATCCATTAGTCTAGATCTGGTTGGAGATTTCAAATGTTTCATTCTGGAAAAAGTCTGTTCACAGACATAAGTGCTGCCAAAGATGGTTGCCATTTTGAGTGCATGGTTCCTGAGATGAGGATATGTCTCAGAGGGGAGAGATGCATAGAAATTATGAAGGCTGCTTGACTTGAATGCGTCTTTCAGAGAGTCACAATTCTGCAGTTCAGCCAGTTCCATTTGGTAAATTGTATCCACATTTTCAATGTCAATAGAAAATGGGTTACGGAAAAGCTGTATGTCCTGTTCATGGAGATGAAGCTCTTTAAATCCAAATTGGAACTCCTTTTGCAATTTTTCCAGTGAATCCACACGTTTTGTTTGGGAATGCAACCAATGGTTTTTCCGCTAACAGATTTTGAGTTGTGGGAAGATGGCAGAAGTTTTCCTCCTTCACTTGTTTGATGAGGAGGCCTAATATTACTTCAAATGCTTTGACATGTGATTGCATATCACAGATGAGCTTCCCCTTTCCTTGAAGTTGCACATTGAAACTGTTGAGTAGCTCTGTTACATCTGTCAGAAAGGCAAGGTGCCATTTCCATTCTGCATCATTGAGCTCTGGTACTTCTTTGTTTTTTTAAAGCAGAAAAGCTGTAATCTGTGGAAGTAAGTCATAGAAACGTTTCAAAACTCTCCCTCGACTCAGCCAACGGACTTCTGTGTGATACAGAACATCTTCATAGTCAACATTTAGCTCAGACAGAAATGCCTGAAATTGTCTGTGGTTTAGTGCATGAGCTCTAATGAAGTTAACACAAGATACCACAAATTTCATAACCGAGTCCCACTTCAGTGATTTACTACACAGCGCTTGTTGGTGGATGAGGCACTGTATGGCTATTGGATGAGAATGGTTATGTTTGTCCATCTCTTGGTTAATGCGAGCAATTACTCCTTTCTTAGACCCACCATACTAGGAGCACCATCAGTTGTCACACTGGCTAGTTTAGCCCAGTTCAGCTCCAACCCATTCACAGTTTGGCAAACCTTTTCATAGATATCCTCTCTTCTTGGTTCTTTCGGTAAAGTCACGTAGAAGGGAAGTAATAAAATAATAAAAATAAAACATAATAAAATAATTCTCACGACGTTTCGGCCACAACGCAAGCAGCCGTCCTCAGGTGAAAGCCAGGTCTGTCGGGGAGACAGCATCTGAATGAAACAGCACACGAGCTTGGAGCATATATAAGCTGGGTTGGAAACGGGGGAAAGAGCGCCTTGACAAAAGAATTTGCATATCAAGAGGAATTTAGCATATTTATGGGACATGCAGGAATGTTATTAGTACTACATATGCAGCACGGGCATATGTAGTACTAATCACATTCCTGCATTTCCCATAAATATGCTAAATTCCTCTTGATATTGAAATTATTTTGTCAAGGCGCTCTTTCCCCCGCTTCCAACCCAGCTTATATATGCTCCAAGCTCGTGTGCTCTTTCATTCAGACGCTGTCTCCCCAACAGACCTGGTTTTCACCTGAGGACGGCTGCTTGCGTTGTGGCCAAAACGTCGTGAGAATTATTTTATTACTTCCCTTCTATGTGACTTTACCGAAAGAACCAAGAAGATGAATCCCTGCAGTCACGAAAGCTTTAAATCGAAAGATATCCTCTCCTGTAGTTGTTCCTTTGATGCTTTGCAGTGCAGCAAGCTCTTCTGTGACTTCGAAATAGTCATTCGTCGCACGAATAAAAATTTGAAGTTGTGCAGAATCACGAACATCATTGCTTTCGTCGAGTGCCAAGGAAAAATAGGAAAGTTTTTTTGTGGAGTTTTGCAAATGCTGATGCAAATTGTCTCCCATTTCTTCAATCCTCCGTGTAATTGTAGGTCCTGAAAGACTCACTGTACTAAATAAATCGGCCTTCTCTGGACACATCTCTTTGGCAACAGAAAGAAGGCATTCTTTAACAAATTCTCCCTCCACGAATGGTCTGCCAGTGCATGCTATTAGCTTGGCAACTTGAAACCTTGCTCGCAGTGATGAAATATTTAGCTGCTTCTGCTTCACAAAACTATTTCGCTGAGTTGTTAATGTATTTTTCAGTTTTAATATTTTATCTTTTCTCACTTCTCCGACCAAACAAGCAAATGTATCTTTATGTTGAGTTTTATAGTGTTGACGTAAATTGTATTCTTTGAACACAGACACTATATTCTGGCATATCAGACACACAGCTCTTTCCTTGTACTGCATGAAAAAATAATCATAAGTCCACTGTTCTTTGAATATCCTACACTCCGAGTCAATTTTTCTCTTTCTTGACATCATTGTTTCCTAGGGAGTCAAAATTGCTATTAGTAAAATACCAATATATACAGCGCTACAAAAACAATATACCAGCAATAACTTTGCCCACACAGAGACATACAGACTGCACTGCCCATCAATGCAGTCTGATTGGGGGAAACTCCGCCCCCTCTCCCTCTTCCACCAATGACCGTCCTTCTCATGTAGAAAAAAAGTAACAGACAGGCAGCGGCGGCAAAAACACCCGGCGGGCCGGATAAATGTCCTCGGCGGGCCGCATGTGGCCCGCGGGCCGTAGTTTGAGGACCCCTGCTCTAGGGTAATCCTCTGAGAGCTCCCTGCGATGTAGGCCCTTCCACAAGCAGTCTCTCAGTGGGTGTTTGTGGGTGTACCACTGTGTCTCTGTAGAAATGTCCATGTATGTGTGCTTGCCCGCATGTTCACGTGTGCCTCTCTGTGTGCATCTGTGTGACAAAAGCAGGCAAATCCATTAGATCAAGTCGTCTTCCCAGTGGCAGGGATGAGCTGCACACCACAAGGTTTTACTTCACTTTATTCAGCATCATTCACCACATGAATTACTGCCACACTCCTCTATAACAAACACACATCCACATCTATCTAGAGCCAATCCCTAAATGGCTTTACAAATCCGTTAAGAGCACACATACAAGAGGCCCAAATCGAGTCTCTTTGTTAAGTGTAACATTATGTGCTTGGTTCATTTGTGATTGTAATTACGTTTGTTGCACACGTGTATATGT
Organism: Lethenteron reissneri; assembly: GCF_015708825.2. Lineage (NCBI taxonomy): Eukaryota > Metazoa > Chordata > Hyperoartia > Petromyzontiformes > Petromyzontidae > Lethenteron > Lethenteron reissneri. Next base: position 11,613,603 of record NC_083842.1, on the reverse strand, counting down.
GCATGAATGACCATGTGTGTCTTTGGGCATGTGTGTGTGCAGAAGTCTTGGACAAATTCAAAGACAGAATGACAGTGCAGGAACGTCGAGAAATATTGAAAATCAATAAAGTTTATTATTTCAAGATTCGTTCGGAACGAAATGGCCCTTCCAATAATGGCTACGATGACATCAACGACCACTACATTCCGGTAAGACTCTCCAATATGGGCCATGCTCATTGCAACTAAATCATGCATTCCACTATAAACCACAACATCCCTTACACGCACGTGTATACCTAATAAGTTGCTAATGATTTTCGATGTGAAGAACACTTAAATGTTAAGCGACTCAACATCCTGGTTTTGGACATTTTCAGAAAGGCTCTCCTGGTGCCACAAAGCAACTACAAATTTTTTTGGGGATTTTGTATCGATGAAAATGTTCTGGCCTAATGCTCAACTCTTGATACGACCAAAAGGTGGGGCTACCTGAGTAGTGGGTGGGGTTGGCATAGCCTATGAGTATAGTATGCAGGGCATACAGAGTGAGGCCACTAACTGTGTGGGTGGAATCCGGGAATTTAATGAACATGGCTATGTAAAAGTGAACGGGGCTGAAGGAGAAAGGGCCTGAAATTTGGCATCTGTGATTTTGGGTTTTAAATCTAGATTTAACAGTGCATCGCTCCAGTGGCTTCCTAATATCGGAAGGAAGAGCATTCCAGACGGCCGCAGAAGTGCATCTCGAAGCGCGCGATGTAGTGACTATCTTTGTCATCCAGCTCTGAGAGAAAAGCTTCATAAATACAGATAAAGGACATTCTATAACTCACACTTTGCATAGAATGATTTAGTGGTTTCCAGCGTGAGGCAAAGATGTATTTGGCAGAGACATCAGAGAGAGCTCAGACATGTGCATGAGTGTGTGAATGTCAAACCAGTGACTGATAAATGAGAACTTGAATGAGCCGTGTGTTTAGACTGAGTAATGTTTGAGCACTCAGAGAGGGCCCTGGTTGAGTACTGAACACTTGTGTAATCTTGTTCCAGATCACGGATGAACACTTGGTGTACCGCTTCCAAGTACTGAATGTGATTGGGAAGGGGTCCTTTGGGCAGGTACTCCGATGCCTGGACCACAAGACGAAAAAAGAAGTGGCCATCAAGATGCTAGCGAACACTTTTACGTAAGTTTGAACAACGATATGGACCACATTTTAAAAAGATCTGAATTCATGAAGAGAACCATAGCTTGTAAGAATTTGTGGTAATTTACACATTTCAGAGGAATTCTAAACAGTAATAATTTTAAAGTTGATTTTGTTTAACCTCGTGAGAACTGAAGAGACCATGATGAGTCTCATTTGCAAGAGTGACTTGGAGCATTCATCTGCCAGTAGGGGACAATGATTGCTATGTTGCACAATACAAATTGAGGAATTTGTGGTGTAGGCTTCGATATTGGCAAACATTGTACCCAGTTACAAGCACACAGTGGCATACTCTTGCAAATTACGTCAGGTGATCTTTAGCATCCATCGAAGCAGACAGCATGCATTATGGTTATACACCCGCAGTATTAATAAGAGCGGCCACTTGAATCGAACCTTGAACCTCTGCAACGAGTGGCGAACGTGCTGCTGCCGGGTCATGTATCCATCTCCATCAGAAGCCGTTGTTTCTGTATGAGTTTATAATTTCATAAATGTCATCAAACACCATCAAAATAATGTTTGATTTGTCATGAAGAGGCAATATGTAATTTTTATGGTGCCTGCCACGTGAACGTGGCGATCAAACCACTGACCAACAGCGTGGATGAGTGCTGCCCTTTTGCTCATTATATTCTATTCTTCTATATGGCAACATGTTCAGGCACTAAATACCAATGCCAAGGTCTGCTAGCCACAAGAGATCTTCAGGAGAGATTTTTGTTTTACTTTTGCAATTCCACATTAAAGCAGCAAAGACTACATTGGTTGACAATATCGTCCACAGTTTGGGTTGGAGCAGCAGGACATTTTCTACCTTACTCGCTTAACATAGCTCAAAAACTACAGTGATCATAATCCAGTGGTGCACAATTTTCACCTCACTGAGATGGGATGCGGTAACTCCTTCGAGTAACGACCATTGACAACTTCCCAACCAATTGGTGCAGCTTCCCCAGTTGGCGCTGATTACGTCGACCGGGCAGGGACGATGTTGACGTTGACCGGGATTAAGCGCTCATAGCCATGATTCTGGAGCTCTGTTGACTGAGCCATCCCATGTGTGTGATAATGCCTAAAAATATGCAAGACTTAAAGAGTGGGGTGAGACTTATCGATGCATTCCCTCCACAGCAACAACATTCAGAAATGCAGAAGGGAGGCGCATATCATGAATGCGTTGCAGTCCAGGGACACAGAAAATAACTGCATTATTAGATTTCTCGGACACCTTATGTTCAGACATCATCCCGCCTTCGTTATGGAGCTCATCACGTAAGTAAATATCACATATGTGCGCCAACATCGTGTTTATCTCAAGCAAGTTTTTAAAACGTGCAGATAACATTCGCTGAATTTCAGATAAAAAAAATTTTGTTTGAGCAGGTGAGAACTTAAGAGACCAGGATTCTTTGGTTCTTTCGGTAAAGTCACGTGACTTTACCGAAAGAACCAAAGAATAATTCCTGCAGTCACGAAAGCTCCAAAATTAAGATTCGACCAGGATGCGTCTCATTTGCAACAGTGACCTGGGGTATTAGATTGCCAGTAGGGGGGGGGGCGATGATTCCTAAGTTGTACAACGGCAATTAAAGTAATTTTTTGGGTAATTTTCGAATTTAACATCGGCTATGAGACAGACACGGTGTGTGGTATTATTACAGCTGCATTAATCAGGGAGGCTGTTGGTTTCGAACCATGAACCTCGACGAAAGGCGGGGATCCTACTGCCATTAGACCATGTCACCACCCATCGGAATGTCCCAGCCGTTTTATTTTAAGGCTTTATTGGTAGTTTTTAAAAGATGAAATGGACATGGGTGCCTCCTTAACCTGGCACGTAACTGTTTATGATACAACGATACTCTCCCACCTTAATTAGAGTGGTACCACCATTTTACATTGTATAGCACATTAAAACATAGCACTTCATAATAATTACAAATACAGTAAACAATGTTTCTCGTTAATTTTGGAGCTTTCGTGACTGCAGGAATTACTCTTGGTTCTTTCGGTAAAGTCACGTATAAAGATAAAATAATAAATTAAATAATACCTGATGATGATTGCTTGTGTTGCAATCGAAACGTCGTATGCTATTTAATTTATTATTTTATCTTTATACGTGACTTTATCGAAAGAACCAAGAGTAATGTTTCTCGTTATCTGTAAACAACATTGCTACCTATCGCAATGTCCTGTCTCACCCATTACCTTCATCATGAAACCAGATGCAACAGCAAATTCTCATAATGAGCCCTATGAACGAAACTCCCTACCGTGGGCGTCGAGGTGTGATACTCTGGCTTGTCAGGAGAGGGCAGTAGAACAAAAATGTCGACTCTACCTGTTCCACCTGTATGGGACAGAGTATTGTCCCCCTCGCAAGTGTGGGCTTTGTCTGGGGGCTCCGGTTCCTTCCAACATGTAAACGCTCAAAATGTTGTAATAGGTTTTTACCCTTTCAACTGGTACAAAACTGACACCTTTATACAAGGCATCATGTTTGCAATAACCACAACACAAGCAGTCAAAATGCAAACAAAAAGAAACAACTCTGATGATGATAATGATATGCACTGTCCTTGAAGCTGATTGGTCCACACCCAGACAGCTTTTCTTAGAGCCTAGTCTCCATTGGTGTTGGACCAGATGACGCCAAAAGGCGTACAACTCAAAAACAGCGCAATATCAGAGTATTGAGAGCTCGGGGTAAGCATTTACACTATGAGACATCTTTACCAGTGGCGAAATATAGTAATAGGTTTTTACCCTTTCAACTGGTACAAAACTGACACCTTTATACAAGGCATCATGTTTGCAATAACCACAACACAAGCAGTCAAAATGCAAACAGACTGCTTGTGTTGTGGTTATTGCAAATATGATGCCTTGCATAAAGGTGTCAGTTTTGTACCAGTTGAAAGGGTAAAAACCTATTACTATATTTTGCCACTGGTAAAGGAGATGTCTCATAGGCTCAAAATGTTGTTGATAATACCTTAATATATACAAGACCGCAGAGCTTAGGCATCTGTTGGCGCCTGCTCATCACTTGGTTGACTTCCTGTTTGTGTTCTTGGTTCTTTCGGTAAAGTCACGTAGAAGGGAAATAATAAAATAATACAATTTAAACGTAATAAAATAACATTCTCACGACGTTTCGGCCACAACGCAAGCAGCCGTCCTCAGGTGAAGAACAGGTCTGTCGGAAAGACAGCGTCCGAATCTTTCCGACAGCCCTGTTCTTCACCTGAGGACAGCTGCTTGGGTTGTGGCCGAAACGTCGTGTGAATTGTATTTTATTATGTTTTATTTATATTATTTTATTATTTCCCTTATACGTGACTTTACCGAAAGAACCAAGAAGATGCATCCCTGCAGTCACGAAAGTTTTAAATCGAAATTTCCTGTTTGTGGTTCCTCGTACCTCTGAGTAATTCTCTCTTTATATTACAGTGAGTGATTACTGTGCATGTTAGAAGTTGATATTATTATATTTCTCAAACCCAATATGCAGGTCACGTTTCATCATCATTCCCCTGGGAGAAATTTTTATTTGGTTTTACATGATAAAAATCCTAAACTATTGTAAAACACAAGTCCCCGAGTTCATGAAGCGAGCCTAAGCATTGACCAAGAAGTGGCAGGGAAATAACCATTGACGGTATCTTGTCTTGCAGCATCGACCTCTTTGAGCAATTCCAGGCCAACTCCACGATTTTTGCGCCGTCAAGAATCAGGCTCTATACAAGATCCCTGTTGATAGCCCTGGCGAAATTTAAGAAGGAGGCCATCATTTATGGCGACCTGAAGCTGGTAAGTAAATACAATAGCATACTGCGTCATTCATGGATCTGTGTCGCCTTGAGGCAACTGTGACGAAAGATGCCTCTCCCGTAACTCAAAAATTAAAAACCATACACCCTGCACCTTATACCGCATTGAACAACACGAATGTTATTGTTTTCATAAATGTATAAAAATAATCGACACTCGTTTCAATCTTGGACATTGTCTATTTCTTCTTGCTCTAGAGCTCACTCTGCAGTTTATTTGAAGAGATTCTAATTTACATTCGTCACAATGACAACAGCTACAATTGGCCCAAAGTTAGACACATTTCTTACACGAGTAAAGGAGAGAACCACCTTAAACTGAATATGTAAAATGCAATCTTAACTGGATGTCTAAACGGTAGAAGCTGCATGCCATGAACACATTTGAACGTTAACCACTATTGCCCTTTGTTATTTTTTTTCTAGGAAAACACCATGGTCAAAGACCATGCAACCGGCAACATCAGGATAATTGATTTTGGCGTGAGTGTCAGGATGACGAAGCCAAGTGAGTGGTTTTACTTGTGTTTTCGTGCGAGGGTGTGTCTCTGTGTGTCTTTGTGAATCTTCGTGAATATATGAGTGGGGAGTGCTAGTGCAGCGGTTAGCGCGGCCGCCCCGAGTTCGATTCCCGCTCATGGCCGACACAAGTGACGATTATCTGAACCGGTCCTGGGTCCCCCCTAGGTCGACTCAGCCCCAACTTAGCACCTAGTGCGGTGCGTAGTAAACATCGCCACTAGGGAGACAAAAGCAGCCGGGCGTGGTGCTGGCCACCCCACCCCCTCGTGTGCCGTGCCGGCCTTCATAGGTGCTCGTGAACAGCACTTGCCCCAACAGTCTGCTAAGGCTACACGGGGGATCTTTGTCTTATATGTGTGTTGGCACAGCAGGGGGCATAGTGGGTGCATCTGCCACTCATTTCGGTCCCGTGACCTGTCGGTGAACCTTCGACACTTCAAGTGGCCTCAAAGTGCACCTGGCCTGGCACAGGCGCCGTGGTGACGTCACCGCCACTTAGTGGCAAATGGCGACTGTTATTCTTATGTGTGTGCATGTGGAAACGTGGCATGGTGAGCAGCACTGCAGTGCACTACAATCTCAGTGACTCAGTTTAATCCTCAGCCACAGAGGCCTTAATAGGTCATATAGGCATTAATAGGTGCTTGCAAACAACTTTACCCAAAATTCAAACCATCTCTTGGAGTGCCACTCACGCTTTTACAGTTTTGACCTAGTTGTAGAAAGATACACATTCAATTGCTGTATAGAATTATAAAGGTTAACATCCTATAACATGTTTTTTAAAATCCGCGTGCACTAAAAAATCTAAGCAAATAACGTGTATGATCTCCTCGCTCAATCAGTGCTATTCCTCTGTGTGTGGTGTGCAGTTTTCGGATTTTTCGGAACGTTCGAGTGCATGGCTCCAGAGATATTACTGGGCCTCCAACTCACCTGCGCAGTGGACATGTGGTCCCTGGGCTGCCTAATTGCCGAGCTCGCTTCTGGGGAGTCACTTTTCACGGCCACAGGATATCTAATTGACCAAATGATCACGGTACCTGAAATATGGCAAAATATAATTTTATTATTTATGATTTTGAAGCCTATGGCTTAGTTTTAGTTGAGCCGGCTCACACTGCTAATGCTGAGTGATGGTCCATTAGTCGCTAACAACGATATAGGAGACTGCCCTGGATTGCAATACACGGTTCAAGTAATCTGTGGAGCAATCATACTTTTGGCCTCATTCCATGGGAACAAATGTTGCTCTGCTGCCAGTATGTACATAGAGAATAGACATATCTTTAATGTGATCAGACACTAGTTGGACACGTATGATGTGATTTGGCCTTGGTCATAATAACTCAGAGTGACAGACTTTTACCCTTTCCATTCTTCGGGTTCATTGTTCATCCCGAAGGTTCCTGAAGTCACCTTCAAAGGGCAATATTTGTTAATTAAGTACCCAATACTAATTAAATCTATTTGGCAGTGGTGTAAAAGGATGTGCAGTCCTTGGGAATAAACGTTTCAGTTTTATAGACCTTTACATTTGAGGAAGTCTACTGTATGTATGTTTACGATACACACAGTCCAATGACCTAACCCATGTATATTAATTTCACTGTGACCTGTGCACAGATTATTGGTCTCCCACCAAGGCCTATGATTGATGCTGCGACCAGAATGCACATTTCCACGGGTGAGTGGGAGGGCAGGTTGCTACTTCTGTTGTCACAATTATTCAGGCAAGCATTGCCGTAATGTACTTTGTTCTTCTTCTTGGTTCTTTTGGTAAGTCACGTAGAAGGGAAATAATAAAATAATAAAAATAAAACATCATAAAATAATTCTCACGACGTTTCGGCCACAACGCAAGCAGCCGTCATCAGGTGAAGACCAGGTCTGTCTTCCCAACAATACAAATTACAGACCTGGTCTTCACCTGAGGACGGCTGCTTGCGTTGTGGCCGAAACGTCGTGAGAATTATTTTATTATGTTTTATTTTTATTATTTTATTATTTCCATTCTACGTGACCTTACCGAAAGAACCAAGAAGATGAATCCCTGCAGTCACGAAACATTTAAATCGAAATGTACTTTGTTCTTATTCCTCGGAACTCGTTTCACTCATTTTCTCTCCAACACAGACAAGGATGGGTGCCACAGGGTGGACGGCAGGAAGGTCTTTCCAAACACCTCCTCTATTAAGAAAAAGCTTTGGACTACGAACAGAGAGATAATCGATTTCGTCGAAGGATGCCTTGAGTAAGATATAACTGCACTGTCTACATATTATCTTAATTCATAATTATTTTCGTGTTCACCATCAGCACTTTCATAAAAGAGTACACACTACTAAGAGTGATGTTTTACTGACAGGGAGTGGCTTTGTGTCATAACAGGGCAATATTTCTGGCCTTGTGCCTTCTTACATTCGTTAGCACAATGAATGTAAATAATTGCATGTGCCACACCTAGAAGAAATGTAGACGGTAACTGAACCCTGACGATTCCCCGTTTATATCTTGGCAGGTGGGATCCCGTTCGCCGGCTCACGCCTGAAGAGGCTTTGAGCTCCAAGTGGATTCAGGATGGCACCAAGGTCGAAAGCCACGCTAGTCACAATGAACCGGATGCAGTGGACGCATCGATTAAAATGGACGAGATCGTGGAGGTGGATCGTGTGAGCCAATGCGAACAGGGAAGGACGAATGGTTCTGGGTTAGATCTCGAGGAAGATTTCGCGTCATCCAAGAGCCGATTGTGAGTCTCCACGTGCATCTTGAAGAATATTTGTGTAGGTTAAGTTCTTATGAAGTGACTTTGATGTTTCTCCCTGCTCCAATGAGCTTAGAGAAAACAATGATTTCGCTCTGCATGCAGATCTCATTAAGAGGTTGCTCCTTCTCCTCTGCCGTCTGGAACTGTCCTTCCCCAGCCATCTTCATTGTCGACTTCATGCTCTTGTTCAACTCTAGGCTCCAGATCTTCCTCTTCTCCTCTGCCTATGACTCTAGAAAATAATCAGAATATATATTTATACTGGAGGAATTCGATAAGCTATGAAGCTCGTTTTCACGGATGTCCAGTATTATGTCCAGCAGTACTGGACATCATTCTAACATTGGTCTTCATTTATAGATTGGCCCCTGCTATGGGAATGGGGAATTCCCACCACTCTGCTTGCTCGTTTGGGGTAGCGATAGGGGTAGGGGCAGTGATGTACTTGACATCTGTGAGAAGGAGCTTTATAGGTCATAATATTCCCACAGTCTAAATAAATATTCTGATTCTCAATATATTCTGACAGGGGTAGACCTGGTTGTGGCCGTGGGGCAGGGCAGGGAGTAGCCGTAGGATAGATAATGGAATTGTATTGCAGTAGGAAAGTTTCAGCACAAATAATGAAAGACAGACAGAGGCATAACAGTGGCACTTACAACTCTCTTTCAGCTCGAAAGCCAGTTCCCACACTACCCTGGAATACCAGCACAGCAGCACGAACGGCAGTTCCCACACTGTCATGGAACAGCAGCACAGCAGCACGAACGCCAGTTCCCACACTGTCATGGAACAGCAGCGCAGCAGATCGAATGGCAGTTCCCACACTGTCATGGACCAGCAGCGCAGCAGATCGAACGGCAGTTCCCACACTGTCATGGAACAGCAGCACAGCAGCACGAACGCCAATTTCCACACTGTCATGGACCACCAGCACAGCAGCACGAACGCCAGTTCCCACACTGCCTTGGTGGAACACCAGCACAGCCATCAAGCGACGAGAGAAGCTGTCGCCAACACCGGAACGAAGGCATCGAGGGGGCCTGGGCGGAGATTTGCACGAGTGCGGCAGCGACTCCGGACATTTCTTAGATTTGTCCGGAAGCATTGCTGCTGCAATGCGGAAGAGTAAAGGCCCCCATCATTGGCGCAGCCCACCACTCCAGTACAGTGGAGGTAAGGGTTGGTGGATTGATTACTCCCTTTCCCGTGGACGGAGTATCCTGGCTTGCCAGGAGAAGGCAGTACAACAAAAAATGTGGACTCCACCTGTTCCGTCTGTATGGGATTGAGTGTTTTTCAGCCGCGCATGTGTGGGTTTTTTTCCCGGATCTCCAGTTTCCTCCACCTTTTAAAGCCACTCATTATTTGGCCGATAACACCTTAACGTATCGAGGACCTCGGAGCTTAGACAATTGTGATTCTGTGGTTTCTCGCGTTGTGAGAGTGAGCGGGTACTGTGCACGTTAAAAGGTTAAAACATATTATATCTCGGCTTTCACGACCAATCTTAGATTCATAATTCGTTACTTTTGGTTTAGATCGTCGAGGTATCTGCCAATTTTCAGCTTTTCCCTCTACTGACTGACAGCTAATCAAACGATGTTGTCACGTGGGCAAATATGCCAATTTATTTAGATGTCAGGAAACCGGAATGTTGAAAAGCAAGCATTAAATAATATTACATAACAATTCGCTCGGAGATTACATTCAAAAATAGCTCAGCTCTTATTTTGAGCTTGTTAACAGAAGCTCAGCTCTCGCGTAATACATTTAAATCTTTCAGCTAAAGTACAGTCAACAAGATAAATGTTAAATTTCAGAAAAGACCAAAGATTTGTATTGTAAAGGAAAATTATTATTTTGTCTAGGAGTTCTGATTTGGTGTAAGCTATTTATTTAATAATAATCGGAATGTTCAATTAACAAATTTTGAAAATACATGATCATCCTGAGGAAATGTATGTTAACATTCCGTCACCCCAAAACATATTTTCCACCAATTTTACGTGGAGAAGATAAATCCAAATTTGTGTTGCACTGCATCCAGCTGGCTGCTTCTCTTGTCGGTGTTCCACTCCCTTGTCGCACTGTGTCATGCAGCATCTTGAGACACGACTTGGAGACCTGCTGTGTGTCTTGAGTGCTCTGTCCCTTGATGACCCATGCTTCCCCTGGGTTTGTGGCCGGAACAGGTGACGCCACCGGGGGATGTCAACACCTGGAATGGAAGAGACGGAGACCCGACCCCAGACCCCAAGACATGGCCATCCTGCAACCTCTCACCACACCACCTGCACACACCCCACACACACACCCCACCCACCCACACACACACACCCCAACCCACAGGCACCACACCCACACCCACCACACACACACACCCCACCAACCCACACATCCACCCACACACACCCCACCAACCCACACACACCCCCCCAACCCACAGGCACCACACCCACCCACCACACACACCACCCACACATACCCCACCCACCCACACACACCCCACCCACACACAACCCACCCACCCACACACCCCACCCACACACCCCACCCACCCACACACCCCACACACACACACCACCCACACACATCACCAACACACACCCCACCAACCCACACACACCCCACCAACCCACACACAACCCACCCACCCACGCGCACCCCACCAACCCACAGGCACCCCACCCACACCCACCACACACACACATACCCCACCCACACACACCCCACCCACCCACACACACCCCACACACCCACACACACCCCACCAACCCACAGGCACCCCACACACACACACCACACACACACACCACCCACATACCCCACCCACACACACCCCACCCACCCACACACCCCACCCACACACCCCACCCACCCACACACCCCACACACATCACCCACCCACACACACCCCATCCATCTACACACATCACGCACCCACCCACCCAGACACACGCCACCCACCCAGACACACGCCACCCACCCACACAAACCACCCCATCCACACACCACCCACCCACCACCCACCCACATCACACACACACCACACACACACCTCACACACACATACACCCCACGCATACACACGCCCAACGCATGCACACACCCCACCCACACACCACCCAACCCACACACCACCCACCCACATACACACATTACGCACCCCACCACCCATGCACACGCCACCCACCCAGACACACGCCACCCACCCACACAAACCACCCACCCACCCACAACACACACCACACACACACCCCACCCACCCACACACACACACTCCACCACCCACTCACACCACACCAACCCACACACACCCCACCAACCCACACACACCCCACCCACCCACACACCCCACCCACACACCCCACCCACCCACACACCCCACACACACATCACCCACCCACACACCCCATCCATCTACACACATCACGCACCCTTCCACCCATGCACACGCCACCCACCCAGACAAATGCCACCCACCCAGACACACGTCACCCACCCACACAAACCACCCCATCCACACACCACACACCCACCACCCACCCACATCACACACACACCACACACACACCTCACACACACATACACCCCACGCATACACACACCCAATGCATTTACACACCATCCACCTACACACATCATACACGCCACCCACACAGACACACGCCACCCACCCAGACACACGCCACCCACCCACCACACACCCAACACACACACCACACACACATACACCCCACGCATACACACACCTAACGCATGCACACACCCCACCCACACACCACCCACCCACATAAACACATCACGCACCCCACCACCCATGCACACACCACCCACCCAGACACACGCCATCCACCCACCCACACAAACCACCCCACCCACCCACAACACACACCACACACACACCCCACCCACCCACACACACCCCACCAACACACACACACCCCCACCAACCCACACACACCCCACCAACCCACACACACCCCACCCACCCACACCCACCCCACCAACCCACAAGCACCCCACCCACCCACACACACCCCACCCACCCACACACACCCCACCCACACGCACCCCACCAACCCACAAGCACCCCACCCACACCCACCAAACACACACACCACCCACACATACCCCACCCACCCACACACACCCCACCCACCCACCCACACACCCCACCCACACACCCCACCCACTCACACACCCCACACACACACACACCTCACACACACATACACCCCACGCATACACACACCCAATGCATGCACACACCATCCACCAACACACACCACGCACGCCACCCACCCAGACACACGCCACCCACCCACCACACACCCAACACACACCACACATACACCCCACGCATACACACACCCAACGCATGCACACACCCCACCCACACACCACCCACATACACACATCACGCACCCCACCACCCATGCACATTAACCACCCACCCATCACCGACCAATAACACCCTCCTTTCTCTTGACTCACTGTTACTGAAATAGCTAAGGATGTTTTTAACTCGTATATAATAACTGTATATATATTAGTTTAGTTTCACCGTGTATTGAATTTCGAGGAAGACCGTCACAGTGACAGTATTAATGCAGAAGATGTAAATGTGCAATACGTCTTGCTTTCATGAAAGTTTGCAAACAAGCCTCGTGTTCAGTATTTTGTAAATACAATTTTTTCAGTATTTTGTAAATATATATTTTTCATTTGTAGCAATGTTTTTTGGCATTTATGGTTTTGTTGGAACGTTTATGAAGATTGTTTTACTTGCTTGCACCACACACGCACATACACCCCACGCATATACACACCATTCACATAACAAGCACACCCCACACACACACACACCATGCTTGCACCCCACGCACACGCCACACACACCACGCACACATACACCCCACGCATACTCACACTGCATACACCATGCACACATCCCACACAAACACTCCATGCATGCACCACACAGACACCCTACAAACAGACACACACCCCTATGCACACACCACACACCTCACGCACACATACACCCCACACACACCCCATGCACACACCACACACACACCCCACGCACACATACACACACCACGCACACACCCCATGCACAGACACAACATGCATTTACCCCATGCACACACCCCGACTAGCGCTTAGGTCAACTAGAACACACAAACCGAACCTCTCCACCTGCGTTTTCATCCCGGCAACCTAGCGAGTGACCTGGCCATGGGTTTCCCCTGTGAGAGAGAATTGGCAAAGTTCGGTATGAGATGGAGACTCCCGGACCCTGTGGTAAAACATGGGTGAGTTTGACGCGAGACCACCTCCAGGAGAATCCGGGTAGCATATGATGGTGCACCCAGATACACGAGCACTCAAGGGGGTAAGTTGGAAAGGGCAGGTCGTGTTGGAATGCAATAAAACTGTTTTCCTGAGACAGACGGTGTGAGTGGGAGAATGGCGAGTGTGGCCTGGGTGCATCATCAACACATCGCGCATCTAAATTATCCCTGATTATGACAATAGAAACCGCTGTAAGTGTATCAAAGTGTGGCATTGACATTGTGTGCATGTTGAGTAGCGTGGAGGGGGTAGGCTCGAGAATAAGCGTGGCAGGCAGAGGCCATGCGCTAGATGAATTTCCCTGGCAGTAAGTGGCCAGTGGGGAAACTCTTCAACCTCACTCCAGCTCGTCCCCATCACAGATCGTGTGGTAAACAGAGATAGAGGGAGTCGGGGAGCACGTGTACGTGGTCTTACAGCAAGTGGTGTGGTGGACCGTAATGGGCGAAGGCCGTTTTCCAGTTCCCCTTTAACGCAGTGAATACATTCAGCATCTGCACATGCTCAGAGTTCATCACTCTATCTTCTCTGCGGACAACATCTCAGCCGCATTCCATTCAGTAGATAAAACACATTTGTACTCCTTAAAGTGATTGGCCAGATTTTAATTATCTGATGGACACTTACAAATATCGTCCTGAAATAGTTGTCATATCATCAGCACCTGTCCAATCATCAGCACACTCTGAAAGTGACCTTCTCTGGCAACACTGTGAAACAACAACCCCACTCCAACCTATCTCGGTGTGAAGCTGAACCGTACGCTAACCTTCCGCAACTACATGAAAAAGGTAGCCGCCAAAACCAAAACAAGGGTCAACCTGGTCCACAAACTGGCAAGCACAAGCTGGGGAGCATCAGCATTATGGACACCAATGATGGCCTTTGTGTACTCTGTCGCCGAGTACCGTGAACCAGTATGGACCAGAAGTAGTCACTCTCAACTTGTTAATGTCCAATGGAACATTGCAATGCAGTGTACCACTGGAACCTTCAAGTCGACCCCAACACCCTGGCTTCCCGTGCTGTCACATCCTTCCCCAATTCATCACAACTCTGCAACCCTCCGGGAAATCCTGCGAATTGAGCAAAACAGCCGCATTCCCATTCATCAGGACCTCAATAACGTCCCTCGCCATTGCTTGACGTCATGCAAGCCATTTTAGTCCAATTCCTTGAACCTTTAACAATGCGAATTCAACCCCGATTAAGCTTGGAAAACTGAAGGGAGTTCAACAGAACTCACAAACACATTGTGAAAAATCCAAAGCAGATAAATAATTTTGATCTTCCACGAAGCTCATGGTCCACCTTAAAATGTATCTGCACAAACCATGGGAGATGCGGATACCTGATGCACAAATGGAAAATTAAAATCTCCAGTGTGCGACTGTGGTCATTCAGAACAGACCATACAACATATAACGATGCAATGCCCGATTCACAAATACGAAGGATACATCACAGCGATACATATTCCAAGTAAAGATTGCTCATCTGGAAACATTCTTAAATAAATCTTTCATCAGGGCCTTGTGGTGTATACTGTCGCCTTCAACTTTTATGCAATCAGTCTATCTGGCCTCTTTATCTGGTATGGAAAACAACCATTGTCCTATTATATATTTTACTTTTAGGATCGTGTTATTGACGAATGTGTCGCGTTTTTGTGAAGAAGAGTTGCTGTCAAATTACCCACGTATACGTGATAAGATTATTTTTCGTACTCCATGTTGAAATTTGTGAGCATTGAACTGTCTTTTTGGCTGATCGACATTTCAGATGTCCCCATTGTTTTTAACAGTAGAACATTTTAAGCGTTTTCGGGTTGTGCCACTCCGCGTTGTTCAACACGATGTCCGACGTTTCGCTCTACATGCCGGGAAATTCCCACTAACA
Source organism: Lethenteron reissneri (assembly GCF_015708825.2). Lineage (NCBI taxonomy): Eukaryota > Metazoa > Chordata > Hyperoartia > Petromyzontiformes > Petromyzontidae > Lethenteron > Lethenteron reissneri. The sequence goes on along the minus strand of NC_083842.1, from coordinate 11,598,014 downwards.
CGTGCTATGGCGAACAACACGCGGCACAACCCAAAAGTGCACGAATTGAAGAATATTCACAGCATGTGGCGTGAAATGGCACAAATGTAAAAACCTACGACGGCCTCGAAAAGATTTCCCGACAGCACCGCTAAATACTTTCCTCCACGTGCAAAAGTTGGTGGAAGCGCAGGCCGGTGGAGCGCGTGAAGGTCTGGCCACACATGTCGCAGCCATATGGCTTCTCGCCCGTGTGCGTGCGCTCGTTTGCCCTCAGGTCGGCGGGCTGTGGGATCCCGCATCCGCAATCGCTGCAGCGGTGCAGTCTATCACCGTTGTGTATCTGCTGGTGCTGCTGGGGACTGAAACTTTGCGAGAAGCACTACAGCGGTAGGGCTTTTCGCCTCTATGCTTGCGCAGGTGGATATTCCGGTGGCAGTGCTGGCGGAACCTGTGGCCGTACACCTTTCAGCAGAACGGCTTCTCTGCGTTATGCACACTCACGGACCCAGGACAGCACACACCAATGTATCACCATAACACACTTTGAAACGGTTTACATGGTAACATCATTCACAAATGTCATACTGCACTCGTGGAAATTCCACATTATCTTAGCGGGTGCTACTCTTTGGTTATTTCGGTAAAGTCACGTATAAAGAAAAAATAATAAATTAAATACTAGCATACGACGTTTCTATTGCAACACAAGCAATCATCATCAGGTATAAATGAAATAGAAACACAAATCTAGTATACTTAGAAATGTAATGTAATACAACATAGAGTCGGATAACATAACAGTCAACACCCTACCTGGTTGATTACGTTCTTCCTGAGAATGCAAAATTTGAGAGAGAGATAAAACACAGAACCAGAGACATATAGACAGACATATAAGCAGACAGATATCACAGAGATACAAAGAGAGAGAGACGTACATCGGCACACAGATAAACCACGCCTCTGTGTCGAGGCCTTAAATAGAGAAAGGGGGGGTGGGCAGAGAGAGAGGTGGGTCTGCTGGGGCAGGTGCTGGGGGGGCGGGGGCGGAGAGAGAGGGAGGGGTTAGAGAAATTAGCATGTCAATGAGTGGCACGGTGAGTGGCACGATGCAAAAGCTTGAAAAAATTAGGAGACAGGGAGAGAGACACACTGAATTAAATAACCTAGAAAAATTGTGATGCCGCCGCCACGAAGCCGTTCAGCAGGCGCACCATCTACGACCTCGCCACCACCAAGCGACGGAGCCAACCCCGCGTCCCCCTCACCTCACCTCACATAAACACACCCGCACACATTCCCCCCCCCCCCCCCATAGAGCTCCGAGGGGAGGTCACCTGGCTGACCGGTTTTTATCCGAGAAGCCCTTATTGGGATTAACTTTCACGGTTTCCGGCGACCAGGGAATTGGACGACCTCCCCCGATGCTACTTTGCACCACGGCGCTGCGACCGGCTTTAAGATTGTATGGTCGCGGCGAGGGGCATTCGGCCACCGCGGTTGAAACGCATCCCCCACACACACCCCCACGTGTCGACAAGACAGGCAGAGGAGGGACGGGGCGGCATAGTTTAGCGTGCCAAAGTGGGCTCGAGTGCGTAGGTGCCATTGTTGGGGAAATTAAAGGGTAAAGCTGGAATTGCAAATAAAAAAGAGGCGACTCGAGCGCAAAGTGGGCAATTGATGGGGCAAGTGGTGGAGACATGCGGAGGCTCCGCGCTTAACTTCCACAGCAGGCCTTTGTAATGGACGCCGCCGCATAATTTGCATAACCAAGGCACCCTGCATAAGAAAGCGATTGATTAGCATATGCCGCACACATGGCAGGGGAGGGAGCGAAGAGTACGTGGGAAGGGGGGGGGGGGGCCTGAGTCCGGGAATTAGGATAAAAGGGAGCGTAGCAAGGTAGAGAGATTTCACTTCAAGAGGCCCGCGTTCAAGACGGCTCCCAGCTCTGCCCTCCGGACGTCCGCGTGACGTGTCCAGACGAGCATAGAGGAAAAGCCACAGGACGCCGAATACGTCGAACCGTGAGTAGCAAGGTGAAAGGGTATCGTAAGCCGATAAATAGGGAATAGGTCCAGGGATAGTAGGATAGGCCAGCCTCGTCGATACGTACTGATTTAACAACAAGTCCCAGGTAGCAGACAATAAATCATTAATAGCTGATCGTGGCCTCGTGTGATCTCGTTGAGAGGTGTGTCGCGTGTGGAGCTGTGTGTGGGTGTGGAGAGGGTGTCGCGTGTGGAGCCGTGTGTGGGTTACAGGTGCGCGATTAGGAAAGGGACGTATCGTGGTAGCGTGAAGGGGGGCATAATACTACTCGGTAACTAACCATGCCTACTACGCGGACCCGCGGTGGAGGGGAATCCTCGAGCGACGGCTCCCATGCCATGGGTGAGGAACCCAGCAGTGGTTCGCCTAGCAGCGGGGGGGCGAGTAATGATGTTAGCCCGGCCGTTAGCATTATCGAGGGAGGGATCTCGGGGGCCAGCGACCCCCACAAAGTGGTGTCAGAAACGGGACGATCCCCCGCGGCCCCAAGGGAGAGAGGCCCCCCCACCCAGGTTAAAGTAAAATGCACATTTACGGGCAAAGGGATTCCATCATGGAAATCGTTTGCCCGCAGCATCAGGGGGGCTAAAAAGGTTAATGGGTGGTCAGATGAGGAAGCGTTGCAGCAGTTAGAGCTACATTTAGATGGGCGGGCAGCTGATTTTGTGGAAGCTTTGCCCGCAAGCGCACAAACTCAGTGGGAAGAATTAATGTGCCAACTCGAACGGCGCTTCGGCACCCATGACGAGGAGGAGGCGCAGGCGGCCTTAGAGGCACACCGCCGCCAACCCGGCGAGGATCTGCGAGATTACGCCGAGGACGTACGCACGCTGACCCAGCTCGCGTACCCGGAGTACGAGGCAAAAATAATTGAGGGCCTCGCTGCCGGTAAAGTCCAGCGATATTTGGCACGCACCCCGTGGTGGCAGCCAAATGTAGACAGTGCACGCCTCTCCTTTAACACCCTCGTCGAGCGCGCGCGCAAATGCAAAAAACTCTCGGGTGAGCGCGCGCAGCCTCGAGGTAGGGGACGAGAGTGCGCCGTAGTGAGCCTACTCTCCGACGAGGAGGAAGAGCTCGCCATCGCAGTAAGGGGACGGGCAAGGGAGCCCCAGAGACCCAGCGAGACAACACCGGGGTGGGTAGCCGGGTTACAGACTGGCATGGGAGATATTGCTGGCCGGGTAAACCAAATGGACGGTAAGATAACCCAAGTGCAATCCTCCGTTGAGACCATCCGATCCGAAATGGGGGACCTACGCGCCACGGTAGGAGGGTTATCTGGAATGGTAGCCCGACTAGAGGCGGAGGGTGGACAACTGCGTACTGGGGGAGGGAGAGGGAGCGGGCAGGGGGCCCGCTACGGAGCCGCCCCCCCTCCCCGGACATGTTATATGTGCGATCGCCGAGGGCATCTAATGAGAGACTGTCCTGAACTCACCAGGGCTAGGCAGACGCGGGGGTTAAATTCCAATGCCCCCTAGAGCGTGGACCAACTAGGGGTGCAATCGACGTGGTCCCGATACAAATAGACGATAATGAGAATAATGGCGAGCGAGTGATCTCCACACAGGTTCCAGCAACAATGCCCACGGAAACGGTGACTCCTGGCGACTGGCTACGGGAGCTGGTGGCGGGGATCACGGGGGCTACGTCGCTGGTGGAAGGGGAGGTAAACGGAATGCGTACCCGAATCTTGCTGGACACGGGGGCGGTGGCCTCGCTCGTGAGCGCAGCGCACTGCAGCGCGATCGGGGTCGACGTGCGTCACCTGCAGGCCCCGGACCGCGTGCTGCACACGGCGAGCGGAGCCGGAATGGGGCTGCTGGAGAGAGCCACCCTAGAGGTCCGCATAGGCAGCCAGGTGTGCACCCAGGAGTTCTACGTGTCGAGTGCGTTGTGTCACGAGTGTATTGCAGGTACCGACCTCCTAGAACAGCTGGGACTCAACGTGCAACCCCGCCAGCGATGCGCCACCATGGAGAGCAACGGCGAGCGGATTCCGTTCCTGGGACGAGAGCCGACGTGTCCCCGCTTCGCACCTGTGGCCGCTTTCCTGGCGACGGCAGTCACCATCGGGCCACTCACTGAGATGCTGGTGCCGGTGGCAACATCCCCCACCGACCCAGCGCTCCGACCATCAGGGGAGGTAATGCTAACTCCTCACCTGGAGTTGGCAAAACGGTATGGGGTCGTGGGATCCGCCACGTTGGTAAACGCAGATGGGGACCGATTGTTTATGCGGATGTTTAACCCTCACAGTACCCCAGCGATACTGCGACGGCGCACCCCGATAACCACCGTACACCCCCTGCAAAAACGCTACTCTGACGACTCGGTGTTCGCACTCTGGGCTGAGGACCCCGGTCGTCCTGAGGGTGACCAGGACCTGGCCTGGCGAGTCAGCCCGACTCCCCGAGCCGAGGTCGTTCCCCTGCTCGACGCGTTACATGTACCATGGGCGGATTTACCTAAGGGAGAGGCCGATCGGCTGCGCGAGTTACTGCAGGAGTATGCCGACATGTTCAGTGAACACGACTCGGACGTGGGTCGGACCGACCTTGTTAAGCACCAAATTGACACCGGTACAGCCCGACCCATCAAACTCCCTGCATACCGAGTGGGCACACCCGAACGCACCCAGATCAAAGAGGCGGTTGGGGACATGCTTCGCGATAACATAATTCAGCCCTCGGCGAGCCCCTGGTCAGCCCCGGTGGTACTAGTAACGAAAAAGGATGGGTCAACCCGGTTCTGCGTCGATTACCGTAAATTGAACGCAGTCACGCTCGGCGACGCCTTCCCCATACCCCGCATCGACGACACTTTTGACAGCCTCGCCGGAGCGCGATATTTTTCCACCCTCGATCTCGCATCCGGGTACTGGCAGGTGGAGATGGCGGAGGAGGATCGGCCGAAAACTGCATTCACCACCCCGATGGGACTATTCGAGTTTCGAGTACTCCCGTTCGGACTCACCAATGCGCCCGCGACGTTCCAGCGGCTGATGGAGTTGGTGATGCGGGGCTTGCAATGGGAACAGTGCCTGATTTACTTGGATGACGTGATAGTGTTCAGTAGATCTTTGTCTGAGCACTGGTCCATGTTACGAGAGGTGTTCCAGCGACTGCGAGCGGCTCATCTCAAGCTCAAGCCACGTAAGTGTTACATCGCACAACACGAGGTGGGGTACCTCGGGCATCGCGTCAGCGAGGCAGGCGTACGCACCGATCCGGAGAAGGTACGCGCCGTAGTGGAGTGGCCACGGCAAAGGAATCTGACGGAGATCAGATTATTTTTGGGGCTCGCCACCTATTATCGTCGATTTGTAAAGGGATTCAGTGAGATTGCACGCCCCCTCAGCCAACTCACTTCCCCTAAGCACCCCTATCAGTGGACGGGGGCCTGCCAGACGGCCTTCACCACTCTCAAAAACCACCTCACCCACGCCCCCACACTCGCTTTCCCCGATTTTACCACCGATTTTATTTTGGACACCGACGCCTGCAGCAGCGGGCTGGGCGCGGTGTTGTCACAGGTGCAGGATGGGACGGAACGAGTCATCGCGTACGCCAGCCGGACCTTGAGTGGGGCCGAGCTGAACTATTGCGTGACCCGCCAAGAGTTGTACGCCGTGATTTTCGCATGTAAGCAGTTCCGGCCGTATTTGTACGGCAGGAGATGTCACATACGCACTGACCATTATGCTCTGCAGTTTCTTCTTACATTCAAGGAGCCGCGGGGGCAGATGGCCCGGTGGCTGGCGCAGTTGCAGGAGTACAACCTACAAATCGAGTATCGGGCCGGATGGACGCATGCAAACGCGGACGCCTTGTCGAGGCGGCCCACGGTGTACGCCGAGACAAGGCCGGAGGAGGCCTGCCCGTGTTTCACGGGGGGATGCTGCCGGCAGGCAAAGGACCCCCGAGAGGCCGTGGCCACTGATCCCCCCCCAGCGAGAGAGAGTGCAGTGTGCGCCACAGAGACCCTCACAGGTGGCACAGAGGATCCCGTCGACCGCCCGGCAAGCGCGGGACCCACGGCTCGGGGCCCGGCGGACCACCCCGCCCCGATTGGACGGATCCAGGAGGACGTCGGCTGCGCCTTCCCGGGCCTGTACGACGAGCAGCTGAGACAGACCCAACAGCGGGATCCGGATCTGGCGGCAGTGGAGGCGGCACTGCGGGAGGAAAAGAGCGCCGTACTAGGACCCTGGAGCGGTTTGTATGCCCGGTTGTGTGTGCAGAACGGAGTGGTACGGGAGTTAACCGAGGCCGGCCAGCCGGGGTGCATCTGTGTTCCTGCCCAGGTGCGACCCCAGCTGTTACGGTCGGTGCATGACCACCCGCTCGGGGGCCATGACGGGGAACGACGCACTCGAGAGACCCTGCGTCGCCAGTATCTCTGGCCCAAATTGGCACAAGACGTGGCCGCCTGGGTACAGGGCTGCTGCGCCTGTCAGCAGTGCGGGCCGAAACAGGCACGATACCAGGTACCCCTAAGGCCGTTCCGCGTCAGCCGCACGAACCAACTGGTCGGGATCGACCTACAGGGGCCATTCCCGCGGTCCCATCGAGGCAACCGGTATATCCTAGTCGCAGTAGAGTATTTCACCCGCTACCCCATGGCAGTGGCCATCCCTGATAAAACGGCCCTGGTGGTGGCCCGGGCATTCGTGGAGCATTACGTACTTAAGCACGGGATCCCAGAACGAGTCCTCACCGACCAGGGTAGCGAGTTTGAGGCCGAGCTGTTCCAGGCACTGTGCCGAGAATTCGGAATCCAGAAGGACCGAACCACAGCGTACCACCCCCAAGCGAACGGTATGGTGGAGCGCATGAATCAGACTTTAGCGGGGAAACTCAAACGTATGGCGGCCGCAAATCAACGGGATTGGGACGAACACCTCCCCTACGCCCTTTTCGCCTACGCCACCACCGTACACACGTCGACGGGACAAACCCCGTTTTTAATGATGTTCGGCCGTGAGTCTCGTTTACCCGCAGATCTGCTGTTCGGCGTTCCTTCCCCCCAGCCGGAGGAGGGAAGCCGCCCCATGGAACACCTGATGGAGACCCTGCGAGAAGCCCGAGGCCGAGCATACCCGCAAGGGGAAGCCGCGCATCGGTGGCAAGAACAGGGCGCCCGACCCCGCATGGAACCCCCTTTATTCCTGACAGGCGCTAAGGTGTGGCTACACACCCCTCACGTCGGGGCCGGGCAGGTGGGGAAACTGACGACCTACTGGCGAGGACCCTGGACCGTGGTGCGGCAGATCTCCCCCTGGACGGTACTAATCTATGGCGGGGAGAGGGGTCGAGAGACAGTGGTCAACGTCCGCCGCTTAAAACCATGGAAAGCGGCCCCGGCGAGAGAGAACCCCGTCACCCGAAGGCCCCGAAATTCCGGGGTACCCGCACCCCCCGTGTTTGGGGGCCTCGCACCATACATGGGCCCCGCTGGGGCCCCGACCCCCAAACGCCCCGATCCAGTCAGGAGACGGTGCGGACGACGGCCCCTAAACCCTTCTGCTTCTGAGTTTATACCCCAGCCCGCAGGTACCGAGGGACAGGGAGAGCCGCTGGAGTGGAGGAGGAGGCCGCCGCAGGAGCTACAGAGGACAGAGCCACCCGCCCCGAGACCAGCCACGAGGTCCGGACGGATCCCCCGGACCCCGCAGCGTTTCCTCGTGGACGCGGCCCAAGCAAGTTGCTCCAGTCAACCCGAGACGGGGACCAGCACCTCGGGGGGCTATGTGATGCCGCCACCAGGAAGCCGTTCAGCAGGCGCCCCATCTACGACCTCGCCACCACCAAGCGACGGAGCCAACCCCGCGTCCCCCTCACCTCACCTCACATAAACACACCCGCACGCATTCCCCCCCCCCCCCCCCCCCCATAGAGCACCGAGGGGAAGCCCTTATCGGGATTAACTTTCACGGTTTCCGGCGACCAGGGAATTGGACGACCTCCCCCGACGCTACTTCGCACCGCGGCGCTGCGACCGGCCTTAAGATTTATGGTCGCGGCGAGGGGCATTCGGCCACCGTGGTTGAAACGCATCCCCCACACACACCCCCACGTGTCGACGAGACAGGCAGAGGAGGGACGGGGCGGCATAGTTTAGCGTGCCAAAGCGGGCTCGAGTGCGTAGGTGCCATTGTTGGGGAAATTAAAGGGTAAAGCTGGAATTGCAAATAATCAAAGAGGCGACTCGGGCGCATAGTGCGCAATTGATGGGGCAAGTGGTGGAGACATGCGGAGGCTACGCGCTTAACTTCCACAGCAGGCCTTTGTGATGGACGCCGCCGCATAATTTGCATAACCAAGGCACCCTGCATAAGAAAGCGATTGATTAGCATATGCCGGACACATGGCAGATCACTGTTACAATGTGTTCCTGGTCGGATATGCATTGGGCTCTATGGTATAGAGTCTTGATGAGGGAATTCTTCTGGGATGGATGGTGGTGGGAATCCGGTTTTAGGTAAGCATCCATATGGGTGGCTTTCCTGTAGATAGAATGGCTCATTGAACCATCAGGTCTCCTTTTAATTAGGACATCCAAAAAGGGTAGCTTGCCATCTTTTTCGACTTCCATGGTGAATCTGATGGCTGGGTGTATGGAATTGATGTGGTCGAGGAATTGGTCTAGAGCAGGCCGGCCATGTGGCCAGATGACAAAAGTGTCATCTACGTACCTCTTCCATAAGGTCGGGCGTAGAGTGGCAGTCTGGATGGCGTCAGTGAACTCAAACACGTACGCCAAGCTCTTAAGGCTAATGGTTACTCCGACTACACAACCCGCAAAGCCATCACTCCAACCATCAAGAAGGATCCCGTTGAGAAGCCTTTCAAGACCATCACCTTACCCTACATTGCTGGGGTCACAAAAAAGATCTCCAAAATCCTGATAAAACACAAGATCCAGGTCCGATTCAACACAGAACATAAAATCAGTGATCTGGTCCCGTCTGTAAAAGATGTGGTTCCAGACATACAGTACCCTGGCGCCTACAAATTAAGTTGCCTCTGTGGTAGCAGTTACATTGGAGAAACCAAACGACATGTCTCGGACTGCATCCGTGAACATAAAGCAGACTTGAAACACGGTAGGACAAACACCTCAGCCGTGGCAGATCACTGTTACAATTCAGTGGGCTCACATGATATTGACTTCTCCAAGACAGAGGTTCTCTGCAAGCCATCTGGCTACCATGAAAGATTCGTTCATGAGGCGATCCACATATACAAACACAGAGATAATTTCAACCGAGAAGATGGATTCTGGCTTAGCAATCATTGGAAGGACGTAATAAACCATTTCGGATCTTAACTGATTGTGTTCACGTTTACGGTGACTTTCAGACCGCGTTCCACTCACTGGCATTGTATTCTCCGCAGGGAATGGATTCTTTGCTTCGCTGCATTGACATATTTTGTTTCTTCCTCTTAGTATCTTTCACACGACGGTCATCGGTACAATGTATAATAACAAATAGTATAAAAATGTATATGGTTAATACAATGTACAAAGTAATATATAGTATCGTAATTGTATAGTGAATATACAGCAGTGTGATATACATTAGGGTGGGTAGAATAATACATAGTGTAATATTGCAATGGATAAGGTGGTTTATAGCAATACAGTATATAATTTAATGTTGGGTTTGTCTATGGCAGTATATAGTACGGTGTAGACTCGTGTGATGTAAGAGAATAAAGTTTATGTGGAAGCATATTATATTTTTTACGATGTAGAATTGTAATGTATTACCTACTGTTAGTGGCTCAGCTTATTGTATAGTATATTTGATACTATGTAGTTTATGCTTTAGTTGTTTACGTGGTGGTTTTAGTTACTGCAGCTACATACTATTAACACTTCTTCCCTTTATTAATGCTACCCCTATCCCCTCCCTGTGATGCTGCTAATCCTGCATAATACACGGGCAAAGTAGCGCTGATCACATACCTGCATTTCTCATATCCCCTCCCTTTGATGCTGCTAATCCTGCATAATGCACGGGCATAAGTAGTACTAATCACATACCTGCATTTCCCATATCCCCTCCCTTGGATGCTGCTAATCCTGCATAATGCACGGACATAAGTAGTACTAATCAAATACCTGCATTTCCCATAAATATGCTAAATTCCTCTTGATATGCAAATTTTTTGTCAAGGCGTCCCTTTCCCCCCCCCTTCCAACCCAGCTTATATATATGCTCCAAGCACATGTGCTGTTTCATTCAGACGCTGTCGCCTCGACAGACCTGGTTTCATCTGAGGACGGCTGCTTGCGTTGTGGCCGAAACGTCGTGAGAATTATTTTATTATGTTTTATTTGTATTATTTTATTACTTCCCTTCTAGGTGACTTTACCGAAAGAACCAAGAAGATGAATCCCTGCAGTCACGAAAGTTTTAAATCGAAATTTATTGATTAATGTTTAGAGTTTTTGTTTGTTTGTTAATTGTGATTGTGCACCACTGCCAACGCAGCAGCATTACTACATAACATAGCTGTCAACCCATACGGGTTACCCCTGTTATTCTTTTACAGGGAAAGTTAGTTTTCAGGTTCATACGGCATACAGCCGTTTCAATACAGGCAAACATTCTTTGTCTATTTGTTTGTGTTTCTCTCTTATGAGAGGATGAACGTTGAGATCGAAAAGTGGCACGGGGTGACCAACAAGATCTGTAATAAGGTAGGGCACTGATAAGGGGTTGGCATGTATGAAATATTATATTTTTAAATCCTTTATATTAAGTTCACTTGCTTGCGCGCTTACGACCGTGCAAATCTTTCGGTCGTTTTTAACCCACTTCCCGTGATCCAATCGAGCTGACATTTTGCACACAGACTCGTTGTGCGTGACAATTTATTTTCGTGAAAATTTTTTTCCAAAATTTTCCACTTTTTAGGAAAAAAAAATTTCACTAACACAATCATATATTTTTCCTAAACACAGAAAATTATTCAAGAAAACAACAAAAATGTACAATATAAACAATTATACAAAAACTGAAAACCTTATAGTCCTTATATACGACTTTCCTTATATTTAATTTAAAATACCAATGTGATAAAAAATTAAACTCTTACTCAAGAAAAACAGAAATGAATACTAAAATAAAACCGATGCCACGCATATAAAGGATTTATAGTGAAAAACTTTGTTTTTACGGGTTAATTTTTTATTTCGCTGCAAAGGGGCCCTTGCAGTGCCATAAGTAACTGAGTGTAGCCGGTGTGAGCTCACCTGTGATGAATGACACGTGTGTGTGTGTTATGAATAATTGTGCACTCTGCTGGTTGCTACGGGTAGTCAGATGTGTTTAAATTTGTATTATTATGGGACCATTATTTGCAAGTATCAAAGTATTAAAAATAAGAATCGGGTGTTACACATTTCTGTCAATAAAACAGGAGTTGTGTTAAGATGTTCAAAACACCTTTTGCAAGGAATCGAGTTTGCATTAACCACACACAGTACTTGTTAACATGGAAACAAACATTATACCTGTCAACTCATACAATTTGCCCGTATTATTGTACAGAGTTTTCAGGTCCATACGGCGTATATCCGTTTAAATGAAGGCAAAACATTTTTATCATACGGCCAAATAAAAAAAAAGTTGTTTAACCTTTAAATTTTCTGTGTTCATTGTTTTACATGTACAACATGAGTTTGTGCATCCATATATCAAGCAAGCAGCATCAGCATGCAAGATCACAGACCGTAAGCATGATAAGTAGCAACATTGACACCAATTATACAACTTTATACATACACGTTTTCGTTTAGTAACGTAATTTTTTGTCTATTTGTGATGGAACTTTGTAGGGTGAATTTTGAGATGTTTAAGGGCACGGAGTGATCAATAAAGTCTGAATTTGTCTGTAATAAGATAGGCTCTGATAAGGGATGAGTGCTTGTGGCGGACATGCAAAGAAACATGCTTTCAGACATATTTACAATCCATTGTCTATGAAAAAGGTAAAAAAATATTTTTTTAACAACAAAGATTTCAGTGAATGCGATGCTGGTCATTGATTGGACGCCGAGCCCCCACGTGCACAGTAGAGTACGGGGCAAGCGGCCCCATTGAGACATTTGGGCGGATTTTCTTTGCCGGTAAGCTGCATTTGACTTGAGCTCCGATAATATATAGTGTAACAGTTATTACAGTGATATCACTTGAATGTCAATCGACTTACAATGTCAATTGACTGTTTGATCGCCAGTTATCTATCGGTGGTCACGCAGATATGCGCGATTCACACTTTAACGTTAAGTTCAATTTCACTCTACAGTATATACAAATATATACTGACAATTGGTTCTTACATATTAACACCGGCGCTCGATTCCCGTTAACGAATTCAGCAGACGTGTTTACGATGTGTGGGGTGTTTTTGATCCGCGATTCAAGGTACGAGGTGTTTACTTAAAACAAATTTTGCGCGGAAAATCAGCCTCGTGTCGAGATATTTAACTATTAAATCTCGAGCACCAACGACTCGTTTTGTTTTTTGATCGATCCAACTCCAAGCGATCGATATACATTTGATTCGGAAGATAATTAGAGTAATTTTGGTGTGGAAAATAGGAGTTTATTTGTTGGAATAGTTTGATAAATGTTCGGTGTCTGCGTTGTGCGTTGATTGGAGAGGCACAAAATGGCTGCCTGAGAGCTTTGTTTTAACATTGAGCACGTGGGGTGAGAGGTTCCATTATGTAAGAAAGAATACTCGTTTTATACGTTTATTGTCAATAAAATATATTTCCCTCATATATATATATACACAATTTGATGTTAAATTGTGCTTCATTAGAAACTGAATAAGTACGTATTTTATACCTGGCAACCCCTTATCAGTGCCTACCTTATTCCAGAACAATTCAGACTGTACAGGTAGTCCCCGAGTTACGACGCTCCAACTTACGATATTTCAATCTTACGATGGCGATAAGATAAAATTGCCATCAACAACCTAACATCGTTCAAGTATGTAGACGACGGACAGAATCTTGGTGAGCACAGTACAATATGATACGTTACAATACGTTCAATGCATGTTAAAAGTGTTTTATAGCAGATAGGATTGTTTCCTGAACAAACTTTCTATTAAATTGCAGTTCATATAGGTAGGCTAAGAATTTCCCTTGTTTTTTACTTTACATTTTACTGTGCAATACAGTATTGTAATTAATAAATACGTACAGTATATAGTTTATACTGTACTGTAAATTGTGCTTGTTTTGCTAAATTATCACCATTCTTTAAGACTCCTGGGTAGGCTAGGCCATCTTCGACTTACGGTATTTTAGACTTCCGATGGGGTCGTCGTAACGCATCTCCGTCGTAAGTAGAGGACTACCTGTATTGTTTTTTTCGTGCCACTTATAAATCTCAACCTTCATCCTATACTCTACTATATACACTACACTACTTTCCACTCCGCTATACACTACACTACTATACACTACACTACTGAATACCTGTCAACCTCTTATCAGTGCCTATTTCTGACCAATTCAGACCTTATTGGTTACCCCGTGCCACTTATACATCTCAACGTTTATCATACGTAGTCCCATCGCAAGGGAGAAACAAACAAATAGACGAAACATGTTTGCTCACATTGAAACGACTGTACGTCGTATGGACCTGAAAACTCAATTTCCCTGTACGAGAATACGGGGTAAACCGCATGGGTTGACAGGTATGATATTGTTTTGTTTAGGCACTTATTATCAGGGACTGTATAAAATTTAGGAGGCACAGCAGAGATTTGGGCGGATTTCGTGCTTGTGCGGAATTGCCTTTGTGAATAAGACTTTGAAGTACATTTTGGCCGTCTCACAAACCCCTGGTTGCTCAGCTGTTGTGGAGTCGCCCACTTCTCCGGAGGACAGAAGAGACAACGCATCTCCGAACTTTATTATATTTTTAAATCCTTTATATTAAGCTTGCTTGCTTACGACCGTGCAAATCTTTCGGTCGTTTTTTAACCCACTTCCCGTGATCCAATCGAGCTGACATTTTCCACACAGACTCGTTGTGCGTGACAATTAATGTTCGTGAAAATTTTTTTCTAAAATTTAACACTTTTTAGCACAAAAATATTATATTTAATTACCAATTGCTTAATGGTGCAATGCAATCATCTGACCCATAGGTGGCAGCCATCTCAAGCCAAAGGACTCTAGCCGCCACGCATATAAAGGATTTATAGTGAAAAACTTTGTTTTTACGGGTTATACTTATTGTATTGTTATTATCTACGACCTGTCCACCTCGTAAGACGGGAGGAGAGGGACAGGGCGGACCGCCTAAACTCTCACGATACATATTCTTAGGTTTTTTCGGTAAAGTCACGTAGGTAAAACATTAAAATTAATAAACCTAAGAATATGAATCCTTGCAGTCACGAAAGCTTCAAATCTAGAATCTCACGATACAGTTATAAATTATTTTCAGGTCAAAAATAATCTCATCTAATACCCGATTAGTGTTGCTAAGATGCTTGCAGCAGTGGATAAACAAATGTTTTTGTTACTTAATATAAATTATACGTGACATTCACGTCATCCCTGCAGGCACTTGGAAGCACTTCTTTTCAGGGGTCAAGCAACGAAATTATTATTGAATGGTAGCCCTGAATTACGACATCCCAAACTTAAAGTTTTAATTCGTTATATTACGCATACGAGGCCAGAATAACTAGAGGAAATTGGTAATGGTTTCAAATGGCTCATGCATTGACTCATGCATTCCCTCTCACTTGTGCATTAATCTGCTAGTGATTGACCACAGCTCACTGTTCACAGCCACATAAACAGCACCTGCCACCACTGTAATTATGCCACTTTATTGACCACTTCATCTATCTGTTAGTGATAACAATTAGCGCGCACTCAGATTATTAATGCTTGTTATTTTACATGTACTCACGATGTTTTGAGTGTATGACTGTAAGAGTCTGCGCAGAAATGAGCGTTGGGTTCAAATTCTCCGACATAATAGCCTTGAGCCAGTGGTAAAGACTCTAGATTCAAATGGACAGGGTCAATTTATCCATGTGAGCATAACTGTTAACTTGCTGTAAAGTGGTGATAATTTTATCAGCCTTGGAGGGAAGGTGAGTCGACCCCTGACCAAGGAATTGATATACAGCATGTAGTTGACCGTTCTTGCACAGTGTAAAGGCAACATGTTAATTTGGGGGCAAATTACGAGTGTGTGCATGACAGTGGAAACATCTTAAATGTGGAAACACTCTTTGGTTCTTTTGGTAAAGTCACATTGAAAGATAATAAATTTAATAATATAATACGACGTTTCGATTGCAGCACAAGCAAGCGTCATCAGGTAGAACAAAATTTGAGAGAGAGACAAAACACAGACACGGAGACACACAGACAGACACACAAGCAGAGAGAGACAACACAGACACACAGAGAGAGAGACACACACAGAGACCCAATGCCTCTGTGTCGATGCCTTAAATTGAGAGAAATGGGGGGGTTGGGCAAAGAGAGAGGTGGGTCTGCTGGAGCATATAAATTAGCATGTCAATGAATCTACACCGAAGGAAAGAAGATCAAATGGCCCTATGATAGCCTGGTAAATTTTAGAGAGAGAAATAGGCAGTTTGAGAAAAAAATATACAGTAAAACCTTGGATTGCGAGCATAATTCGTTCCGGAAACGTGTTTGTAATCCAAAGCACTCGTATTTCAAAGCACTCGTATTTCAAAGCACTCTGATATCAGTTGTGATCACGTGACGCTCGGCAGACAAAGCGTATATGAACGACTCGTATTGCAAGACCTCGCTCGTTCATCAAATTAATATTTATTTTAAAAAATTGCTCGTCTTGCCAAACACTCGCAGACCAAGTTACTCGCAATCCAAGGTTTTACTGTAATAACATTTTAGAAATGTAATGTAATGCAACAGAGAGTTGGCTAACACAGTTAATGCACCTCTACGGGGAGGATGCAAGTCGTTTTCTCCCTCTGTGTGTCTTTGTCAAATTTCACACTAAACTTCAAATTTTGCAATCTTTGGAGATCATAATCAACCAGGCTATGCGTTAACTGTGTGTTAGCCGACTGTGTGTTGCATTACATTACATTTCCAAACGATTTGTTACATTTTGTTTTCTCTAACTATTTCTCTCTAAAATTTAGCAGGCGCTCATAGGGCCATTCCATCTTCTTTCCCTCGGTCGCTTCGGGGTGGATTCATTGACATGCTAATTTTTCTGCTCCAGAACCTGCCCCAGCAGACCCACCTCTCTCTCTGCCCACCCCCCCTTTCTCTATTTAAGGCCTCGACACAGAGGCATTGGATCTCTGTGTGTCTATGTTGTGTGTCACTCTCTGTGTGTCTGTGTTGTTTCTCTCTGCTTGTGTGTCTCGGTGTCTGTGTTTTGTGTCTCTCAAATTGTGTTCTACCTGATGACAGTTGCTTGTGCTGCAATCGAAACATCGTACTCTATTATTTAATTTATTTTCTTTCTACGTGACTTTACCGAAAGAACCAAAGAGTAATTCCTGCAGTCACGAAATTTTCAAAATGTGGAAACACTGTATATTCCACTTCCCTTAATTCACAATTATCTCTGCAGACACAAACTATGGCTTTTACGGTGGCCACCCTGGTGCTGGAGCCGAACGGGGACTTCCCAGCGTGGCTTGAGGCGCAGGGCGTAAACGCGGAGGTGGCCCGGGCCATGGACTCTGAGCTGGGCATCCGGGACTATGGGGTCCTACGCGCCTGCGTCGGGGACGGCATCGTGCGGGCCGAGCTGCTTGCCACGGCACGCGACCGCCTGCCCTTCGGCTTCTACGCCGTGCTGCGGCAGGTGGTGAAGGCCCTGTGGGGCGCCGAGCTCCATGACGCTGGGATGCCGCACTCGGACGATGCCGCCGCCTCCTCCGCCTCCCCTGGCAACGTGACGCTGGGAGGCCTGGTGGACGTACTGGTCGCGTTGTTCAGCGGCTTGAGCAGTGAGCTGCTGATGTCCGTGAAAAGACTCGGAGCCATGGATGGTCTTAAGTATGAAATGCCTTCATCTGGTGATGCAATCGGTAATGAAATGATGATGGCTGAAATGGATCGCCCAATGGAGAATGGTAATTGATATTTAATAGCATTAAATAATAGATCTAGCTGATTGACACCATGGATAGCGCACTACATTCACAATATTAGTCTTTGCTTAACCTGAATGTGTAATTTGCACCACTGACACAGGACCACTGATGGAGATGATACCACCATTACACACAGGCAGGGAGACACTTGAGTCAGATTCACTTCGTGCCTACGCGACTGAAACATATTGCCCTGGTGGGTCGTCCCATTGTTTGTGATGGAGACCGCAGCTTGATTTCACCAAATATCAGATGGAATGAAATTTACCATCAACGCTTGAATTGTGTCATTTCTATTTGTGAATTACAAAAACATTGTCCTTTGATTTCAGGTGAGAGGGCAGGAACGCAACCTCCAGATGCGGATGACTCTCAACCCAACCTGCCAGTGGATCGGATTAAAATGAAGCCGTTCGGAGGTAACATCTTGTCAATGTAGAGTGTTGAGTAGTCCAGTTCAGTAAGGGGGATAACTCAGCTTATTCGAATATCTCGAATGGGCGACCTCTAGATTCCAAGTCTAGTGTTCTTGAGCTAATATACATCTCATTGCTGTTCATTATTCATCACTTCTAAGTTCACATCAGATTCAAACTGTCACTTTGTTGAAAATCATTTCACCATTATGAGCCCTCTATGCTTGTAGATGCCGCTGACTTCACTGACAGTGCAATGCTTCCTCGGACATCGGAGCATGGTTCCATGAAATGTTGTCTAATCAAATCTTGGGTAATTGGCTTTTTTGCCAGTAGATATGTCCGTCAATGTATGAATAATGTCGTGTCTTTTTGTGAATCAAAATACACCCTGTCTTTTGATTTCAGGTAAAACAGAAGAAACGCCAACTCCAGATGTGAATGACTCTCAATCCGACCTGCCAGTGGTTCTGATAAAAAATGAATCTTTCGGAGGTAACGTTTATAAGTGTAGAGTGTTGAGTTGTCCAGTTTAGTCAGGGGTATCAATCAGCTTATTCGGATATCCCGAATGGGTGACCCCTCGATTCCAAGTATATTGTTCTTGATGAGCTACTATACATCTCGTTGCTGTTGTTCATTGTTCGTCACTTCTAAGTTCACATCAGATTCAAACTGACACTTTGTTGAAAATCATTTCACCATTATGAGCCCTCTATGCTTGTAGATCCGCTGACTTCACTGACAATGCAATTCTTCCTCGGACATCGGAGCATGGTTCCATGAAATGTTGTCTAATCAAATCTTGGCTAATTGGCCTTTTTTGCCAGTAGATATGTCCGTCAATGTATGAATCATGTCGTGTGTTTTTGTGAATCAAAATACACCCTGTCCTTTGATTTCAGGTGAGACAGAAGAAACGCCAACTCCAGATGTGAATGACTTTCAATCCGACCTGCCAGTGGTTCTGATAAAAAATGAATCTTTCGGAGGTAACGTTTATAAGTGTAGAGTGTTGAGTTGTCCAGTTTAGTCAGGGGTATCAATCAGCTATTTCGGATATCCCGAATGGGTGACCCCTCGATTCCAAGTATATTGTTCTTGATGAGCTACTATACATCTCATTGCTGTTGTTCATTGTTCGTCACTTCTCATTTCACATCAATTTAAAAATACACCCTGTCCTTTGATTTCAGGTGAGACAGAAGAAATGCCAACTCCAGATGTGGATGACTCTCAATCCGACCTGCCAGTGGAACCTTTCATAGGTAATGTCTATAAGTGTGGAGTGTTCAGTGGCCAAATTAAGTCATTGGGATAACTCGGCTTATTCGAATATCTCGAATGAGCGACCTCTAGATTCCAAGTCGACCTCTAGCTCTTAATGAGCGCAGATACATCTTATTGCTTCGGTCGTTAATCATATTGTTACTTATCAGTTCACATCAATTTCAAAGTGACACTTTACTTAAATTATTTCACTGATATGAGCCCTCTATGCTTGTAGATACCGCTGAATTTACTGAAAATGCAATGCTTCCTCGGACATGGGGGCATGATTACACAAAATTATCTTCTAATACAATCTTTGTTAAGTGGCCCTTTCTTACTAGTAGATATTATGAGGATATCAATCCAGACCTAGAGGTCATCACGGCCGACAACACAATAGCTTTTCAAATGATTTGTTTTTCATGATTGCATATTTATCTTTTGCATTATTATTTGAGAGTATTTAAGCATCCAATCAAAAGAATATAAAACATTTTTCAAGGCAGAGTTGTATATCTGGAGTCTGTCTTGAATGTGTTCATTTTAAATGTATTTAATACAACTAAAAATAGGTCAAAAGGTCATCACGGCCAATAAAATATATCCCACTACATGCGGACATCTCGTCCTCATTTTTATCCGGTCTTTCAACTGTTGCACAATGACATCCGACCTCCATGGTTTATTCTGACAGTCTCATCATCGCCACCTCTCTGATTTTAGGTATTGCCTTGTTTGACAGTTGACACGTACTTCAAGCACTGCTATTAGTCTCTCATCTCCACCTTCATTTCGTTTTATGTATTATCTATTCAAATGCCAGTGCTTATTTTTTACTTGTTAAAAAAAGTGCAAACTTTCAATTAGAATGCCCACATCTTAAGAAAAAAATTGTTTTAAATTATGCTTTCCCTTAACGTTGCATTGGAGTCTCACACCGCTCTTATGTTCAAAGCCATGACCTCACAGCAGATCGAGGACGAGGGCTGTATGCTTGCTGTCGAGACGGCTCCCGTTCCGTGGGCACACGAGGCACAGGACGCCATTCAAAATGGAGAAGCAGCCTCCACCTGCACACGCCAGTACGTGTCACTACCACCAACGGAGGGGTTCTCCTTCGAGTCGTTAGTGGCGAGGCGAAACGGGTTACCCCTGGCAACCGTTGCACAAAGTCTGACCATCGGAGATGGTGGCTCCAACAATCCGGGTGTGTTGCCGGGATGCGTCGTCCAGAAACCTTACCGCTGCGAGGTTTGCGGACACTGCTTCTTGAAGCGCGAGTACCTAAAGATCCACCTGCGCACACACACGGGAGAGAAGCCCTACTGCTGCAAGGTGTGCGGCCACACCTTCTCGAACCAGAGCAACCTCAAGCGGCACCACCGCAAGCACACGGGCGAGAAGCCATACGGCTGCGAGGTTTGCGGCCGGGCATTCTCGCAGTCCTTCAGTATGAAGGTTCACATGCGCATGCACACGGGCGAGAAGCCCTATCAGTGCGACGTGTGCGGAAAAGCCTTCACGCATGGGTCCAAACTGCGCTACCACCAGCGTATTCACAGAGGGTCGGGCGCCACCACCGCCTGAGAATGGAGAGTTTTGTTTATGGTGCCACAGACATGTTCACATGCTCCAGGCCAGAGCCCCGTTATGAATGGCCCCTATTGTAATAAAAAAAGGTTTAGTGTATAAGAGCACTCCTTTGGTCATTGGTGCAGCCCTGCAATTCCTTGCCAATGCCATTGCTGGTGGTAGGGAATCTTAATGGACAGAGCTCTAGACATGCGCGGTCGTCTTGGAAGAGGTGGGAGTACCCACACTTTACATCCACACGTGTGACACGCCGATCGACGAACTGTGGTGTACCCATTTATACAGAGGTGAGGGCGGAAGATTGAATAAACTGAGACTTTTGTTTCAACTGCCACCCTGGGAGATCGAATCGAACCAGTGGACTTGGGATTGCAAATCCAGTATGCTAACTTATACCACGACAGCATCCTGTTTATGCTTGTTTAAAATGTATGTTTATATGGACAACAGCACATGTCAAGCACAACGCTGCGAGGCTTGAAGACATTGAAGTGTTGGTCAGACGTTGACAACCCAGACTCTTCACACATGTGATATGCTTGGATAAACCTATGACGTCCTAGAGCTATCCATTTAAATTATAAAACTCTAAAGTTCACCATTAATGTCAGATCAGGTAGATGTCCCTTCTGAACCTGTTTGGGAGACCTTGCAGTCACCCTTATTATTGATCCATCAAATTGCCAATGACTCACTTGCCATATGCAAGGTTATCACAGACCAGCACAATGGACCCCTCGTCCTCCAAAATACGTAACCGACTTGTTAGCTGGACGGTCGTTGCACATGCTTGTAGTCCAGCACTGTAGCGTCGATGATTGGTAGACCATACGAAGTTTGTGAAACTCCCTGTGGGCGTCGAGGTTTGCCAGGAGAAGGCGAGAGAGCAAAATGTGTGCTCCACCTGTTTATGGGGTAGAGCAGTGTTCCTCACCAATTTTCATAGGGAGGCCACTTTTTGGCGATAAGACATCAGTGTGAGGGCCTCCACATCGCCAGCAATGGGGTGTTTTCACATTGTCGGGGGCCGCACTAAAGGCCGCTGATGGGCGTGGGCCTTGCAATGAAGCTCACTGCGATAGAGCGTTGCCTTTTTGCATGTGGGTTTTTTTCTGGGGACTCGTTTCCTCCCACATGTAAAGACTTAATTGACCGATAACACCTTAATATATAAAGACAATCGCAAAGCTTTGGAATTTATTGGCGGCAACTCACCGCCTCCCTGCCTTCACCGCTTGTCCGTGGTTCCTTTTCGCACCTCCGAGCCACTATCTCCGAAAGTGAGTGGATCCTGTGCAGCACGTTACAATTTGAAATTATAAATTATATGAATGTCATTCAGTGGTGGTGCTAACCTATTGGGGGCCCAGAAAAGATAGAGATGAGAGATTAAATGGCATTTTACGTTAAATAGCTTGTTAGGTTTATTTTGATTTGAATTTGAGCTGAAATTGTATCCATCCTTATGGTTTCATGAATCCATGGTCCATTGAGCTGATTGGTACCCAAAGCTTTTGATTGGTTTTGTAATAAACCTTCTCGAGACGGCTTCCGGAATCAGTCCTTTTATTTTCCAACTTCCACAGTTACACACACACACTCCCCGTTGCTGGCGGAAAGCGGGCAGACTCCCAGCTAAGTCCCCACCGTGCACGTGGCACCCAGAGCCCCGTACGCGCGTGACTCCTGCTCTTTTCATTCCTCTGTCTCTCCCCCTCTTAATCCCTGGGTCACGTGGTACCCCTAAGCCAATCCTCCATAGTCAGCGTTGACCATTCCAGATGGTTCTCCGTCAATCCCGGGACCACGCCTCTGATCCGGCTTCCCATTAGCTGAGGCCCCGATCGGCCAGGCCAATCACCCCTGCTAACATGCCGTGATCACGCCGAGGCCATGCTCCCTGGCTCACCCCTTATTGGCTACAAAGCGGGACCGGCAAGCCAATCCCCACGTGAGCCCTACATGGCTCTTATTACAGTTTGCTCGTGCCTTCCATTGGTTTTTGTTCCTCCGAGGGCGATGGTGGTTTTATGTATTTGTAATCGAGTTGTAAATTGTATGAAATAAAATTGTTTTTAACTACCGTCTCTTTGTCAATGCACTATGTTGATCATAGTTTAACCATACTTGGCCACAATTCTCATTGCAAGTTGGTGGTGGGGTAGAGGAGAGCGCTGGTAGAAGTACCAGTGCAGATATCGATCACCACTGATGTTAGCCGCAGCCTAACCGCTGCACCACTGCTCCACTCTGAAATGAGTAGTTTTGGTAAAACTTAATTGAAAACATTTTTGGAAGTGATTCAAAAATCCATCTCGTCACCTTACCAAACATTAACCAATCAAAAAATGTGCTTCACTTTCAGTTCCGATGAATTTGGGTGCAAAAGTAATGATTTTGTAACGTGATTAATTTGGCCATAGAATTTGTTCGGTTTGATAACCGTTTTATCTAAAACCAAGATAACATTTCTTAAGATATTAAATTTGAGCATACGTCGATGAGCCCATGTATATATTTTTCTCAAATTTACGGTTTTATGTTGAATTTTAAAAGGGCTAACTAGTGGCCTGCTGTTGTATTGCAAGGTGTTGCAGAACATGCTTTGTAGAGCTCGGTGTAATATTAAATCCCTTAAAGCTTCAGCACATAACCACGTATGTATGTAGAACTTCTTTAACACCGTGTGTAGCAAACCATGCTAATCGGAGTAGCGGGGAAAGGACAACAAACCAAACAGTAAAAAGTTCTAAATAAATGAGTTTTCAATCTGGATAATTTAAAATTGGATAGCTCCAGTGGCTCCCAAATATCGGAATGAAGAGCGTTCTCGATGGCCGTCGCTCATCTGAAACCGGCCGTGTTCCGCAATGGGGGATGGATATTTTTACTTCTTTTAAACGGTGCCGTCAATATCCATTGGACATAATGCCACGAATTTGTCACTGAAGTCATGGTGGTTACTAAAATCGTGAGTTTGAAGTTCGTGAAGTCTTGGAAATGGCTGTATAAATATTTTAGGCACTTTATTGTCTTTCAATATGTAGGGGAGGGGTGCAACCACAATTATTGTATTGTGATCGTTCCGTTAATTATTGTTCTTTTCACCAACACCTTGGCCGTTCGAGTAAAAATCACCTTGGGTAAATTTGTAGCCATTGAGCCATAACAGTTGGCTCAGCTGCAGAATGAGCATCTCGCAAACGAAAGGTGAGGTAAAATCCTGACCTAGCACTTCCTTCAAGGGTCGAACAAATAAGTGCCACTGTTGGCAAATCAACAGTAATCGTCCTCTTGGTTCTTTCGGTAAAGTCACGTAGAATGGAAATAATAAAATAATAAACCAATAAAATATTTCTCACGACGTTTCGGCCACAACGCAAGCAGCCGTCCTCAGGTGGAGAGCAGGTCTGTCGAGTAGACAGTCTGAATGACACACTCCAGGCTTGGAGCGACTAATCTGGGATGGAGGGGGGAAGGGCGCCTTGACAAAAGAATTTGCATATCAAGAGGAATTTAGCATATTTATGGGAAATGCAGATATGCGATTAGTACTACTTGTGAAATGCGTAGGAGGTTTGGCGGGGGGTTTAAAGTCATTATGCCCGTGCATTATGCAGGATTAGCAGCAACAAAGGGAGGGGATAGGGGTAACATTAATAAAGGGAAGGAATGTTAATAGTATGTAGCTGCAGTAACTAAACCACCACGTAAACAACTAAAGTATAAACTACATCGTTTTCGATTTAAAGCTTTCTACTATGTAGTTTATATAAAGTATAAACTACATAGTATCATCAGTATACTAAATATACTCTCCAATAAGCTCAGCTACTAACAGTAAGTAATACATTACAATTCTACGTCGCAAAAAATATAATATGCTTCCAGCTAAACTTTATTCTCTTACATCACACGATTTGCAAATTCTTTTGTCAAGGCGCCCTTCCCCCCTCCATCCCAGCTTAAATAGTCGCTCCAAGCCTGGAGTGTGTCATTCAGACTCTGTCTACTCGACAGACCTGCTCTCCACCTGAGTGTAGTGGTGATACGCGCTGGGGTAGGGATCGTGTGCCAGAGCGTAGTGATTGGCTGTGTATGTGGTGACGCGCGCTGACGGTGGAGGATCAGGGGTCAGCGCGGGGTCGTGGGTTACGTGGTGCTGATTGGCTGTGTGCCGGTGACGCGCTGAGAGGGAGTGATCGGGTGGCAGCGCGGTGTGATTGGTTGAGTAGTGTTAACACGCGCTGGGGAAAACGGATCGTAGAGATAGCGCGTCGTCATTGGTTAACTAAGGAGCGATGCTCACGTCGACGTCCGCATCAGCTCCGTCTCCCGTGAGCAGGGGCTATAAAAGGGGATGCACACAGGCGTAAAAGCAGTATGTAACCAGCGAAGAATGAAGACGGGGATGAAGAGATAGGGCCCTGCGGTACCTAGTCCCGCTGTCCTAACGGGACCGGGACTCTGTGTAACCCAGAGGCGAATGCATTGTGTGTAGTCATAGGCATAGGGTCTACACGAGTCGAATGCATGGTGTGTAGCCAGAGGCATAGGGTCTACACGAGTCAAGTGCATTGTGTGTAGCCAGAGGCATAGAGTCTACACGAGTTAAGTGGAGTGTATGGTCAAAAGAATAGAGACCACACGTTGTATTGTGACACGTCAAGATTTAATAAAAGTGTGTTACCCGTCAAGAAGTTCCTGCCGTCATTTCCAATACTTCAATATAAAGTATAAACTACATAGTATCATCAGTATACTAAATATACTCTCCAATAAGCTCAGCTACTAACAGTAAGTAATACATTACAATTCTACGTCGCAAAAAATATAATATGCTTCCAGCTAAACTTTATTCTCTTACATCACACGATTTGCAAATTCTTTTGTCAAGGCGCCCTTCCCCCCTCCATCCCAGCTTAAATAGTCGCTCCAAGCCTGGAGTGTGTCATTCAGACTCTGTCTACTCGACAGACCTGCTCTCCACCTGAGTGTAGTGGTGATACGCGCTGGGGTAGGGATCGTGTGCCAGAGCGTAGTGATTGGCTGTGTATGTGGTGACGCGCGCTGACGGTGGAGGATCAGGGGTCAGCGCGGGGTCGTGGGTTACGTGGTGCTGATTGGCTGTGTGCCGGTGACGCGCTGAGAGGGAGTGATCGGGTGGCAGCGCGGTGTGATTGGTTGAGTAGTGTTAACACGCGCTGGGGAAAACGGATCGTAGAGATAGCGCGTCGTCATTGGTTAACTAAGGAGCGATGCTCACGTCGACGTCCGCATCAGCTCCGTCTCCCGTGAGCAGGGGCTATAAAAGGGGATGCACACAGGCGTAAAAGCAGTATGTAACCAGCGAAGAATGAAGACGGGGATGAAGAGATAGGGCCCTGCGGTACCTAGTCCCGCTGTCCTAACGGGACCGGGACTCTGTGTAACCCAGAGGCGAATGCATTGTGTGTAGTCATAGGCATAGGGTCTACACGAGTCGAATGCATGGTGTGTAGCCAGAGGCATAGGGTCTACACGAGTCAAGTGCATTGTGTGTAGCCAGAGGCATAGAGTCTACACGAGTTAAGTGGAGTGTATGGTCAAAAGAATAGAGACCACACGTTGTATTGTGACACGTCAAGATTTAATAAAAGTGTGTTACCCGTCAAGAAGTTCCTGCCGTCATTTCCAATACTTCAACTGGCGTCAGAAGTGAAACGGTCTTCCAAGCATGGATACAAGGAAGACCCGTCGGACCCACGGATTGACCGCGGGGACAACCTTGACGACTCGGGCCAGCTGGCATCGGGGGGTGAGGACGAAGAATTGCCCACGCTGCAGGATCCGCCGACGGCGCCGGACGAGCGACGGGGGACCGATGCCGTGCTCCGCGAGGCGCACTCCCGTCTGGCGGAGCTGCTGCTCGCCGCCGCGTCCATCCTGGCGGAGATCAGCTCGTCGGGAGGAGCGGGGACGGCGGCGGACGTTCTACAGGGTCGCCCCGCAGATTCCCGCCAAAATGACTTGGCGATTCCCGCCATTTCATCTGCGCCGACTTTTGGCGGGAACGGACACCACCACGTCGCAGCGGTTCTCCAAGCGCGCCCGCTTACGTCACCAACGCGCGCTGCGGACCGCCATCAGACACCCGCCACTGGGGCCGCCATCTTACACACCGACGGGGCGGCGGAGAGGAACCACGAGGCAGAGGACGACTTCATCTTTCAACAGCGCCTTCCCACATTGTCAGCCTTCAAGGCGGAAGGCGGGGACTGGGGCCAATTTCAGCGCAGGTTTTTGGCGCATCAGATGTCCGCCTGGTCCGACGCTACGGCGCTGCGGGCACTGCCTGCCATGCTGGACGACAACGCGCTCGCGGCCTTCACGTCCGCACGCAGGTCGGACCGCTCCATGCTCAAGGATGCGCTGGCTCTCATGGCCAAGGTCTACGGTCCTCCCTCGGCGTGTCGCCATCATTTTTATGCAAGGCGGAAGGCGGACACGGAGACCGTGCTCGCCTATCGCACGGCGTTGCTGGCTCTCGCCGACGCCGCGTTCCCTCGTATGGACGAGTAGGGCAAAGATGCGATGGTTTTGGAGCAACTGCTCAAGTTGGCGCAGGACCTGGGGGTCCCCATCAACACGGCCGACGAGATCGATATTTTTTCCTTGCGGGTCGCTACAAGTATACAAGCGCACGAGGTCCTTCAACGTAAACAGGGGGTCATCTGCAACGCTGCCGTGGCCTCAGCTCCGGGCCCGGTAGTCACCGAACCCCAAGTCGTCAGCCCACGAGAGGAGGCGTTCACCGCGGGACGACCGGGGGACTGGAGGTCGGGGGGTCGTTCGCCTCTGCGATCGGCCCGCAAGCTGGAGCAACCGAGATCTCCGACGACCCTCATCACGTGTTATAACTGCGGCCTCCGGGGCCACGTGGCGTCTGGTTGCCGCGCCCCACGTCAGCGCGCCATGGGACCTCGGCTGGACGACGAACAAGGCCCCAAGTCATCCCTACAAACCCCGGCAAGTCGCGGCACCTCACATGCTCGGCCCGCATACTCGACACGCATGGGCCGTCGCGTTGCGGCGGAGGACAGCCGGTTAGGGTTCGGGGATTCGGTTCGGCGAGGGGGGTTCGGCCGGGACCGGGGAGACATTAAATGGTCGGAGTTGGGGCACAGAATAGTGGCTGCCTCAGCGGGTTCATCCGTCGTTACGGGATCTATTGATGGGGTCGAGGTCAGGGTGTTAGTGGACACGGGGGCATCGGCGACTATTATATCGGACCTCATTTACAACATTCTCCCTGTACAATGTCGTCCGCTGCTTCCAGTGGATGTGCCATTTTACGCCGCTAATGGGGGATCGTTGGGCATTATCGGTCAGATTAGGGCGTCCATTTGCATTGGAGATATCAAATTGTCGGGACCCGTTTTCGTTTCGTCCTCCCTGGCGGTTCCTTGTCTATTGGGCACTGATTTTTTGGCAAAAATGCCCATCAAAATTCTCATTGATCAGCGTTGCATTGAACTACCATCGGGTCGCCGTATTTCATTTTTGACGAACCCTACTGAAATTCGGACGGCGTGCGCTACGATACAAGCGTTAGCAACACAGACCGTGCACGTGCCCCCGGGTTCACAAATGTTAATTCCCCTCCGGTTGCGGAAACCATGGGTGAGGGAGACCTCGGATCAAGGCATGCTTTTGGGTCCTTCTAATAGGGCTGTTGGAGGTCTCGATTTGTCGGTGGCTCACACTTTGGTTGGGGCTGACAGGGATCCGTTTGTGATGGTTTTAAACGCTGGGTCGCGGCCGGCCGTCATTCAGCAGGGCACCGTGCTAGCTCACGCGGCACGGGTACCTGCGGAAGAGCGGCTGGTTGCGCAGGCTGATCCGAGCCCCACGCAAAACGTTAAACCGAAGGAGGACCTCGAATGGGTCGATTCGCTGTGCGCGGACTCTGACGATTTGTCAGCGGTACAGTTGGGTGCGCTGCGCGGGTTGCTGATAGAATTTTCGGATGTGTTCAGTAAACATAAGTATGACATTGGGTGCACGGACCTGTTACGCCACCACATTGAAACGGGCGATGCGGCACCGGTCAGGCTAAATCCCTTCCGACTGAGTCCTGCTGAGAAGGAACATGTTCAGTCGGCCGTTAACGATATGCTAGAAGCCGACATTATTTCGCCTTCTTCCAGTCCTTGGGGAGCACCTATTGTGCTCGTTAAAAAGCAGGACGGGTCCTTGCGATTTTGCGTAGATTTCCGCCGCCTGAATAAGATCTCTGTGGCCGACGCGTATCCGCTCCCCAGGATGGACGAGTCCCTCGATGCATTGTCCGGTGCGCGATACTTTTCGACTCTTGATTTATTATCCGGATTCTGGCAGTTGCCACTCGACGAAGAGTCTAAACCTAAGACAGCATTTCGGACTCCAGGGGGCCTGTTTCAGTTTAACCGGTTACCCATGGGACTTCACTCCTCTCCTGCGACGTTTCAGCGCCTTATGGAGTTGGTTTTGTCGGGCTTGCAATGGGATACGTGCTTGATTTACCTTGACGATGTCATTGTTTTCAGTAAAACGTTTGAGGAACACCTCCAGCGATTGAGAGGGGTGTTCTTGCGAATGCGATCGGCTAAATTAAAGTTTAAACCGGCCAAATGCCACCTTCTTCGTAAATCCGTTAGATACTTGGGTCACATTGTCGACTCTTCGGGGATTTCTACCGATCCCGCGAAGACGGACTGTGTCAGTTCATGGCCGACGCCCACGTCAGTTTCGGACGTGCGCAGTTTCATCGGTTTTGCTTCTTATTATCGCCGATTCGTTGAGCACTTCGCCACCATTGCAAAACCCTTGCACGCTCTAACGGCGAAAGGAGTGAAGTTCCGATGGGGACCGGAGGAGGAGGCTGCATTCTGCTCCCTCCGGGACGCCTTGGTGGGTGCCCCACCCTTGCGCTATCCTGACTTTGCGAGTCCCTTCTTGCTAGACACGGATGCTAGCAACACGGGCATTGGGGGGGTGTTGTCCCAAGTCGTTGGGGGGGTCGAACGGGTGGTCGCCTATGGTAGCAGGGTGTTGTCGCCGGCAGAGCAGCGCTACTGCGTCACCCGTCGCGAGCTGCTTGCCATTGTTTTTTTCGTACAACAATTCAGACCATATCTCTATGGTCGTCACTTTACGGTCCGGACGGACCACGCGGCGCTCCAGTATTCATTGCGGGTCGCCCAGCCCTCGGGCCAATTGTCACGGTGGTTGGAAGTCCTCCAGGACTATCAGTTCACGACTACATACCGTAAGGGGTTGCGACACACAAATGCCGATGCTCTGTCGCGATTGTTGCCTTGTCACAAATGTGCGTGCTTATCGGGATCGGCGCGCTGTAAACCGCCAGTCACGGAAGGTGTGGGGGCATTGGTTGCGACCGCGGGCACACCAATTGGGGATGTTCCCGCTACCCCAGGGGGTCAGGACTCGCTGCTCTCACTGTCGCTGATTGAGTGGGGCCGTCTTCAAATGGCGGACAGCTCCCTGCTAGCATTGCGCCGCAGGACGGGGGGTTCCGAAGGGGACCAGGAACGGACTGGCTCCTACGTACTTAAGCAAGGCCTGTTAATGAGATGGGACAGTTTGTCCCGGCGGCACGCGATTGTGGTGCCTTCTGCTGTGAGGGGGAAAGTTGTCTTGGCCGCACACGAACGCCTCTTGCATTTGGGAGTAAACAAAACGCTTGCCCTGCTTCAGCGTGACTATTATTGGCCGGGGATGGGGAGTGACGTGGTGAATATTCTGAAGGGATGTGTTGAGTGCGCCAGACGGAAACCACCGCCCGTGGCAGCTAATCCACCGCTGCAATCTATTCAGGTCTCGCGTACTAACGAGCTCGTTGCGCTCGATATTCTGGGGCCTTTTCCAGTCACGCCTAGGGGTAATAAGTACCTGTTGGTGGGGGTCGAATATTTTACCCGGTGGCCTATGGCGTGGCCACTCGCCAACCAGTCGGCGGCGGCTGTGACGGACGCCTTTGTCCAGGGCTACGTCCTGGACAAGGGGGCTCCCGAACGCTTGCTGACCGACCAAGGGAAAACATTTTCAAGTAAATTGCTGCAAGAGGTGTGCGACCTGTTGGGTACTAAGAAGGTGCGTACCTCCCCGTACCACCCGCAGACGGACGGGATGGTGGAGAGACTCCACAGGACATTGACTTCTATGCTGTGCCAGCAGGTGTGTGAGGCACATGTTGATTGGGACCTGCAGGTCCCTGGGGTCCTCGCCGCGTATAGAATGGCCCCCCATGCAGCTACGGGATTTTCCCCGTTCTATCTGATGTACGGTCGGGAAGCCGACCCGCCCATGGAAACGCAGCTGGGCCTGCCCGCACCACGAACTAATTCGAAATTGGCAGAGCATATTAAATTTAATATTCATAAGCTGACGGAGGCAAGGGAGGCCGCACGGCTTAATTCGCGGGCTCGCCAAATTGCAAACGAGCGGTTGCGTGCACGGAAGGTGTCCGTGCACAACTGGGAACCAGGTGACAGGGCCTGGCTGCATTGCCCTCAGGCACCTTTGGCTACGTCGCCTAAATTGTTGAAGCCATGGCGGGGACCCGTGGAGGTCATGCGGGTTGCACGCCCCCAGTGCGTTCAGATAAAATGGGGAAAGCGCCATTGGTACGTCCATCCCTTCCGACTGAAACCGTTCTCGCCTCCATATGGCCTCCCCTTGTGTCGTGAGGGCCGAGCATGTGACGTGACCGACGACCCTAAGGGGGAAATGTCTTTGCCTGATCCTCACATGTCTCCGCCTGATCCGCTCCCAGGTGTCTTGGAACTGACAGCTGCCGACCACCGGCGGCCGGATCTGCGCGGCGGGGCCGGTCCTTCCAGGCCCGATCCGCGCCGTCTAGAGCTGCCGGAGCCACCGGACGGTCGTCAGCGTCCCGTCCCATACGACGGACCGGCCAGACGGACTCGCGCTAGATCGCGCTACTTTTTATGACCTACCACGTGAGGAGTCGAGGCAGCCGGAGCGCCTCGTCACTGCGTTTAGTCACAGGGACACTTAGCGCGTTCGTTTTCTGGAGTTCGCTTTTATTGTGTTGTTCGTCGGGCTGTACATTGCTTCTTATTTAAGTGTTGCTGTTGTGTTGTTGTTGTTGCGTTACGGGGCACACTGGGGGGTGGGGTTTTTTTTATTGCGTTGACGTTGGGTTGTGTTGTTGGTTAGCAGCCGGGCCGGCTGCGAGCTATGTGGGAGGGGGTGATGTAGTGGTGATACGCGCTGGGGTAGGGATCGTGTGCCAGCGCGTAGTGATTGGCTGTGTATGTGGTGACGCGCGCTGACGGTGGAGGATCAGGGGTCAGCGCGGGGTCGTGGGTTACGTGGTGCTGATTGGCTGTGTGCCGGTGACGCGCTGAGAGGGAGTGATCGGGTGGCAGCGCGGTGTGATTGGTTGAGTAGTGTTAACACGCGCTGGGGAAAACGGATCGTAGAGATAGCGCGTCGTCATTGGTTAACTAAGGAGCGATGCTCACGTCGACGTCCGCATCAGCTCCGTCTCCCGTGAGCAGGGGCTATAAAAGGGGATGCACACAGGCGTAAAAGCAGTATGTAACCAGCGAAGAATGAAGACGGGGATGAAGAGATAGGGCCCTGCGGTACCTAGTCCCGCTGTCCTAACGGGACCGGGACTCTGTGTAACCCAGAGGCGAATGCATTGTGTGTAGCCATAGGCATAGGGTCTACACGAGTCGAATGCATGGTGTGCAGCCAGAGGCATAGGGTCTACACGAGTCAAGTGCATTGTGTGTAGCCAGAGGCATAGAGTCTACACGAGTTAAGTGGAGTGTATGGTCAAAAGAATAGAGACCACACGTTGTATTGTGACACGTCAAGATTTAATAAAAGTGTGTTACCCGTCAAGAAGTTCCTGCCGTCATTTCCAATACTTCATGAGGACGGCTGCTTGCGTTGTGGTCGAAACGTCGTGAGAATTATTTTATTTTTATTTTTATTACTTTATTATTTCCATTCTACGTGACTTTACCGAAAGAACCAAGAAGATGAATCCCTGCAGTCACGAAAGCTTTAAATCGAAAAAGTAATCGTCCTATGCAAAGACTCGCTCCCTGCCATAGGAATGTGCAATTTCCACCATGTTCTCTCATGGGCTGTAAATGGGAACTGACCAGCACCTCATTACTAGCACCACATCTCATGCAGAGAGAGTCCTGACCTATACCCATCTGGCAGTTCAGCATTTGTTTAAGCAAGCCTGACTGCTGATGAGATACTGTGCGTCATAACTGGTCCAGAGTTTTGCTTGTAATTATACCGATGTTGCAAAAAAAATGCATACTCCCAGAAGGCTGTGGGTGGCCGGTGGGATGTGTACAAATATTTGATAATAACTGACACCTTTTTTTTTTACAAGGAGTCATATTTACATAGACCACAATACCTGCAGTCATAATGCAAACAAAAAACATAACTCTGATAATGTGCACTGTCCTTGAAGTTGATTGGTCCACACCCGAGACAGACAAAAGGTGTCAGTTTTGTTGCCAGATAGAAGGGTAAAAACCGATTATATTTTTACTGGCAAATGAGGTTCCAATGGTGTAAATGCTTACCCCGAGCTCTCATACTCTGATGGTGCATTGTCTTTGAGTTGTGCGCCTTTTGGCGTCATCTGGCCCAACCCATGTGAGACTAGGCTCTAAGGAAAGCTGTCTCGGGTGTGGACCAATCAACTTCAAGGACAGTGCACATGATCAGAGTTATGTTTTTTGTTTGCATTATGACTGCAGGTATTGTGGTCTATGTAAACATGACTCCTTGTAAAAAAAGAAAGGTGTCAGTTTTGTTGCCAGATAGAAGGGTAAAAAACAATTATATTTTTACTGGCAAATGAGGTTCCAATGGTGTAAATACCCTCATTTTGTTTGCAGAAAATACCATTCCAGGTGAAGTAAGTGTTGGTAAGGCAGTGCCTAACCAGAGTAGGAGCATCAGGGTTCAGTCAATGGACTAAGTCTTCAATTATTGCTATGGTGTCAGGTACCGGAACCTTGGTGAACAGAGAAACCACATCAAAGCTGACGAGACAATCATCTGGGGACAGTGAAATGTCCTTGATTAGAGAGACCAATTGAGCTGAGTTATATACTGCTGAGTCTTGCCAGTGAAAGGAAGCAAGGTATCAGAAAGAAAACGCGCCAGTTTGTAGGTAGGTGAGTTGATCGTGGACACGATGGGCCGAAGTGGAGTGCCTTCTTTATGGATCTTAGGAAGACCATAGAATCTGGGTGGTCTCGCAGCCGAAGGCTTTAGGGAGAGCCATTTGACTGGTTCGATTACAGAAATTGAACTGGTAATGATATTGTTGGTTTTTGTAGTCAGGCTGTTACTAGGATCTTTATTGATTTTGGAGTAGCTACCATCATTGAGAAGGTCCTGGATTTTGTTGTATGTGGTTTTTATCCATGATAACAGTGGCATTGCCCTTGTCGGCCGAGAGGATGACTATGTCATCCCTCTTTTTCAAATTTGCGAGTTCAGACCGCTCGTCTTTGCTGATGTTACTAATGGGTTTCTTAACATTTTTAAGGATGGTGGCAATTTCAGCTCTAGCAACGTTTGTCGGGATGTGTCCCAAGCCTTTGAGGGCTACGTCGACCTGGGAGATTATATCCTCCACTGGGATATGTTTAGGGGTAACTGCGAAATTCAATATTTTTGTTGTGCCCGTATTGAAACGGATGCATGCCGGTGTGGACCTGAAAACTCAATTTCCCTGTGACAAAGAACACGGAGTCATAAACCCCACGATGGGTTGACAGCTATGTAGTTGCGATTCATCAACCATCTGTGTTATCACCGCACGTGTCAAATGATGATGTGTGATGATTATATCACTGTGTAACAATAAAAACACGTTTTTTGTTCCTGGGTAGTGTTATTTTATAATTGCATATGCCTCAAAAGTACAGAAAATGGCTATTATTCCCCAAAAACTTTGCTTTTGTGACCAGGACAGTTATATTTTGAAATGTACATATTTTCAATGAGAAAACGTGTGCATTTGTGTCATTCCTTCACATAAAGTCCTCCCCTCCCCACCCAGCCCCTCCCCACCCAGCCCACCTTCCCCAACCAGCCCCTCCCCACCCTCCCCACCCAGCCCCTCCCCACCCAGCCCCTCCCCACCTAGCCCCTCCCTCCCCACCCAGCCCCTACCCACCCTCCCCTCTCCACCCAGCCCCTCCCCTCCCCACCTAGCCCCTCCCACCCAACCCCTCCCCACCCAGCCCACCCTCCCCACCTAGCCCCTCCCTCCCCACCCAGCCCCTCCCCACCCAGCCCCTCCCTCCCCACCCTCTTCTCTCCACCCAGCCCACCCTCCCCAACCAGCCCCTCCCCACCCCCCCTCCCCACCCAGCCCCTCCCCACCCAGCCCCTCCCCACCCTCCCCACCCAGCCCCTCCCCACCCTCCCCTCTCCACCCAGCCTCACCCCTCCCATGTTTGGAATTCACGACGTACGGACGGACACAACAATCCCCTGTGGGGCTGGTGTAACCAGGAGGTTCCTACCAGTAACATTGTTGTTGTCGTGCAAATTGGCAGTGGTGCCTGACTCGGCTGAATCTGCAGCCCGGCAGCGGCAGAGCAGAGGCAGCGAGAGGCCTCGTCGCTGCTGCTATTCACTCGCTTATAGTTCTGCCGTGTTCACTACATCTCTGCTGTGTTCACTATCATCTCTGCCGTGTTTACTACATCTCTGCTGTGTTCACTACATCTCTGTGTTCACTACATCTCTGCTGTGTTCACTACATCTCTGCTGTGTTCACTACATCTCTGCCGTGTTCACTACATCTCTGCAGTGTTCACTACATCTCTGCCGTGTTCACTACATCGTATTCACACGCAAGTATTTCTATACACACATCCCTATTTCTATATATATAATACACATACATCTCTATTTCTATATATATAATACACATACATCTCTATTTCTATACATATAATACACATACATCTCTACTTCTATATACACACAAACATCTCATCCTCGCAGCAAGTCCCGTGGCCCGCGATTTGTGTGAATTCGCCGAGCCGGCGTTGTCGTAAAAGGTGAGTTAAGTGATTAATAAACCCCCCACTTCGTGTAAATAGAGATTATATACAGTATTATATTTATTATATTATATATCCCAACGATTGTCACTCCACTGCTGGATGAGTGCCGGGAGATTCTCCTCCACCAACCCACACGCCGCTTGCTGCTGCTGCTGCTGATCGTTGTGGAGTTACAGTGTCCATACTTCACCACGCTGGTCTCGCGTCTTCACGAGGGTCCACCACGTGGTCTTTCACCTACAGTATGTGTACAGTATAACTGGCTTTCGCGTACAGTACACGCACCGTATAACCCATTCACGTACAGTATAGAACAGTATAACTCTTTTACGTACAGTATATGTACAGTGTAACCGCCTTTCGCATACAGTACACGTACAGTATACTTGTCATTCGTGTACAGTATAGTACAGTATAACTCTTTCACGTACAGTGTACGGAAGTTGTACTGTCTTTCGCGTACAGTATACATATAGTATACTGTTTTCGCGTACAGTATACATACAATATAATATACTGTTTTCTACGTACAGTATAACTGTCTTTCATATACAGTATACGTACGGTACACAGTGCACGCACAGTGTAACTACGCACAGTACGTGTACTGTACGTGAAAGACAGTATACAGCATAACTGTTCGTATACTGCACGCAAAGACAGTATACTGTATAACTGTACGTGAAAGACAGTACAACTGTACGTGTACTGTACGTGGAAGACCCCGTGGTCGGTTGCCGGCAGTCCCGACGATTGCCACTCCACTGCTGGATGAGGGCCGGGAGATTCTCCGTCTCCTCCCCACGCCGCTGCTGATCACTTCGTCCATACTTCACCACTTTAGGTCGGTGTTGTTGTTTGACTTGCATCCCACTGGGATTTTTGCACACAGCGTTGGTGTGTAACGGTGTTTTTTCTGCAATATTTTGCTGTCTTTTCTTGGATTTTCTGTTTGCACAAAGTCACATAGTCACTTTAAGATGTTTTTTGTTCATGTTTTGGTTTTTTGTTTGTTGCGGTTGCACCCGATTCAAGAGCCGAATGGCTCACAGGGCTCTATACCTAATCAATGAACTTGAACTTGTTGGAGGAAGACGGTGACGCACGTGGACAGGGTGGTCCACATGTCTTGTGACCCCCCCCCTTCCCCCCCTTCCTCAATTACATTATCTATAACTATATATTTTATATTCTTGGTTCTTTCGGTAAAGTCACGTAGAAGGGAAATAATAAAATGATATGAATATGAAACAAAAAAAATTCTCACGACGTTTCGACTGCAACACAAGCAATCATCATAGTTATTGTTTTTGTGATCTTTACAGGAAATATTCAGACGCGTTGCACGATACGGTAAGGTATCGTGTTCGTATGTAAGAGGCCAGAATAACGAGAGGAAATTGAACTCTTTGGTTTTTTCGGTAAACAAATAAATTAAATGACGACGTTTCGAAGGCAACACAAGCCTCCGTCTTCAGGTGGCACCCGTCACAACAAAAATCACTGGATCAAATCACGTGATTTGATCCGTCACAGTGATTTGATCCGTCACAGCAAAAATCACTGGATCAAGATACAGTAATTTGATCCAGTGATTTTTGCTGTGACGGTGCCACCTGAAAGACGGACGGAGGCTTGTGTTGCCTTCGAAACGTCGTCATTTAATTTATACTCTTAGTTTTTTCGGTAAAGTCACGTAGGTAAAAAATTAAATTAAAATTAATAAAAAAATAATAATAAAATAAATATAAAAAATGCAATTAAAATTAATAAAATAAAATAATACATTTTTTATTTATTTCATTTTTTACCTACGTGACTTTACCGAAAAAACGAAGAGTATGAATCCTTGCAGTCACGAAAGCTTCAAATCTAGAAGTCATTTAATTTATTTGTTTTTCTGTATGGATTCTTGCAGTCACGAAAGCTTCATTGGTTTCAAATGGCTCGTAGATTTCCACTCGTCTTTGCATTATTAGTCTCGCGATGGGCCACATCTGCGTTCAAGCTACGTATGATAATTACGTTACTTTAATGACTCTCCACGTGTTATTGGTAAGAATCTGCGGTTCGTCGCACTCGGATTATATTATTGATCTTTGTTATTTTACGTGTGCTCACGATGTTTTGTTGTGTATGCCTGTAAAAGTCTTCCTGCTGAAATAAGTGTTGGCTTGAATTTTCTTTTTTCTAAAACGGCAGCCCCTGACCCAGTGGTAAAAACTCTACATTTAAATGGCCGGGGTCAGTTTATCCATGGGGCAATCACTGTTTTAACTTGCCATAAGGCGCTGCTAATTTTGATCAACCCTGGAGGGGGAAGGTGAGTCGACACCTGAACTGGAATTGAGTTTGTACTTAACTGCTCTTGCACTGTGTAAAGGCAACAAACATGTTCATTTGGGACAGATTGTATGTCCATGGTAGTGGACAAATGTTCTTTGTAGAAACTATAGATTCCAATTCCCTGAATTTTCAATTATTGCTACAGCCACAAAATATGGCGTGTGCGGTGGCCACCCCGTTGCTGGAGCCAAGCGGGGACTTCCCGGCGTGGCTGGAGGCGCAGGGCGTGAACAAGGAGGTGGCCCGGGCCATGGACTCGGAGCTGGGCATCCGGGACTACGGGGTCCTGAGCGCCTGCGTCGGGGACGGCCTCGTGCGTGCCGAGCTGCTGGCCACGGCGCGCGACCGCCTGCCCTTCGGCTTCTACGCCGTGCTGCGGCAGGTGGTGAAGGCCCTGCAGGGCGCCGAGCCCCATGACGCTGGGACGCCGCGCTGGGACGATGCCACCGCCATCAAGGCCTCCCCTGGCGACGTGACGCTGGGAGGCCTGATGGACGTGCTGCTCGCCCTGTTCAGCGGCTTGAGCCGCGAGCTGCTGATGTCCGTGCAACGACTCGGAGCCATGGACGGTCTTAAGTATGAAGTGCCTTCTCCTTCAGCCGGTGATGCAGTCGGTAATGAAATTATGACGGCCGAAATGGATCGTTCAATGGAGAATGGTAATTGATATTTAATAGTATTAAATAATATATCTAGCTGATTGACACCATGGATAGCGCACTAAATTCACAATATTAGTTTTGATTAACCTGAATGTGTAATTTGCACCACTGACACAGCAGCACTGATGGAGATGATTCCACAATTAC
The DNA here is from genome assembly GCF_015708825.2 of Lethenteron reissneri. Taxonomy (NCBI): domain Eukaryota; kingdom Metazoa; phylum Chordata; class Hyperoartia; order Petromyzontiformes; family Petromyzontidae; genus Lethenteron; species Lethenteron reissneri. The sequence continues at coordinate 11,559,222 of NC_083842.1, read as the reverse complement.
ACCCAAGCAGGGAGACGCTTGAGTCAGATTCACTTCCTGCCCACATGACTGAAATGCATTGCCCTGGTGGTTCACCCCATTGTTGGTGGTGGAGCCCGCAGCTTGATTTATCGACATATCAGACAGAATGAAAATATCTGTCAATGCATGAATCGTATATTTTCTACTTGTGAATCAAAAGTGACCATGTCCCTTAATTTCAGGTGAGATCGAAGAAACGCCACCTCCAGATGTGGATGACACTCAACCCAACCTGCCAGTGGATCGGATTAAAATGGAGCCATTCGGAGGTAACATCTTGTCAATGTAGAGTGTTAAGTGGTCCAGTTCAGTAAGGGGGATAACTCAGCTTATTCAAATATCTCGAATGGGCGACCTCTAGATTCCAAGTTTAGTGTTCTTGATGAGCTCAGATACATGTTATTGCTTCTATCGTTAATCATTCATCACTTCTCAGTTCAAATGAACACTTTGTTGAAAATTATTTCACTAATATAAGCCCTCTGTGCTTGTAGATGCTGCTGAATTTACTGACAATGCAATGCTTCCTCGGACATCGGAGCATGGTTCCATGATGTGTATTTCTAATCCGATCTTTGGTAAGTGGCCCTGTTTTACCAGTATATATTGTAAAGGTATAAATCCAGACCTACAACTTCATATTGTTTTTAAATTATTTGTTTTTAATCATTTATATGTTTGCATTATTTTCATGGGTGTGTACGTGTCCAATGAACAGAATATATAACACATTTTTCAAGGCACAGTTTTATATTTGAAGTCTGTCTAGAATTGTCTTAATTTAAAATATATTTACTGCAACTAAAAAAATAGGTCAAAAGGTCATCACGGCCAATAAAATCGCTGCCACTATATGTGGACATCTAATTTTTGTTCGGTATTTCAGCTGTTGCACAATGACACCCAACCTCCACGTTCTATTCTGACAATCTCATCATCACCACCTTCATTTCATTTTGTCTTATCTTTAGTTGTCAAGCCTTCAGGTACCTACTCAAATGCCAGTGCTTATTTTACTTGATAAAGCACAAACGTTCAATCAGAATGCCCACAACTTTACAAAAAAACCTCTTGTTCAAAATCATGCTCTCCCTTAGATAAAGTTTCATTGGAGTCTCACGCCACTCTCGCGTTCAAAGTTGTGAACTCGCAGCAGATCGAGGACGAGGGCTGTACGCTTGCTGTCGAGACGGCCCCTGCTCTGTGGGCACACGGGGCACAGGACGCCATTCAAAACGAAGAAGCAGCCTCCACCTGTGCACGTGAGTACGTGTCACTGCCACCAACGGAGGGGTGCTCCTTCGAGCCGTCAGTGGCGAGCCGAAATGGGTTCCTCCCGGCAGCCGTTGCACGAAGTCTGACCATCGGAGGGAGTGGCTCCTACGAGCCGGGCGTGTGGTTTGCCACCGCCGAGCACTCGAGGAAGAATACAAACCTGTCGCCGGGACGCGTAGTCCAGAAACCTTACCGCTGCGAAGTATGCGGGCACTGCTTCTCGCAGGGCGGGCACCTGAAGATCCACCTGCGTACACACACAGGGGAGAAGCCCTACCGCTGCAAGGTGTGCGGCCAGACCTTTTCGCAGCAGTGCAGCCTCAAACGGCACCATCGCAAGCACACGGGCGAGCGTCCGCACCGCTGCGGGGAGTGCGGGCGCGGGTTCTCGCAGCCCAACGACCTGCGGGCGCACGAGCGCACGCACACGGGCGAGAAGCCGTACGGCTGCCAGGTGTGCGGCCAGGCGTTCTCGCGGTCCTCTAGCATGAAGATTCACATGCGCACACACACGGGCGAGAAGCCCTACCGCTGCGACGTGTGCGGACAAGCCTTCACGCGTGCGTTCAGCCTGCGCTTCCACCAGCGTACGCACGGAGGGTCGAGCGCAGCGCCGCTGCCACCACCACCGCCGCCTCAGATGGGGAGTTTTGTTGATGGTGCCACAGACGTTTTTACACGCTCCAGGCCAGCGACCCGCTATGAATGAGGCATATTGTCACACACAAAAAATTTGTTTTGGTGTATTTTAAGAGCTTTTGAGCACTCGTTAGTTACTTGATACAGCTATCGTGCTGTGACGGTTCCACCTGAAGATGGAAGCTTGTGTTACCTCCGAAACGTCGTGATTTTTTATTTTATTTTAATTTTACTTTCATTAATTTTAATGTTTTACTTACGTGACTTTACCGAAAAAATCTAAGAATATGAATACTCGTTAGTTTGTTTATTTAAAAAAAAGTAAAGGTGCAATTACTTGCCCATGCCACTGCAGATGGGAGGACCTCTTCATGGACAGAGCTCTAGACATGCCCAATAGATGGTGTTTTGGCCAATTATTTCCTGCTAGCCTGATGCCTTGGAAGATGTGTGAGTACTTACACTTTACCGCTGCACTTGTATGACCTGCCAATCGACTAACTGGTGTACCCATTTATACAGGGGGGGAGGGGGGATTAATAAACTTGCACAAACGGCTGCACTGTGAGATCGGATCGAACCGGTGAGCTCGAGGTTGAAACTGAGTGTGCTGATACGCCATGGCAGCATCCTGTTTATGCTTATTTTAAAATGTGTGTTCATATGGACAACACAACACAGATGTAAAGCACAACGCTCTGGAACCACCCACACTCTTCACACACGTGACACGCTTGGATGAATCCATGCCTGCTCATGATGCCCTAAAAGCTAGCCATTGACATAAAGCTCCAAATTGTACCATTAATGTGAGATCAGGCAGTTGTCCCTTGCCAACCTGGTGGGGAGACCTTGCAGTCACCCTTATTTATCCTGGATATATAAAATTGCATAAATGACTCACTTACCATGTGCGAGGTTGTTGCAGACCAACGCAATGGACCCTAGTCCGTCCAAGAAAATGAACTGACTTTTAGCCGGGTGGTAGTGGTGCATGCATGTAGGTCTGCGTTGTGGAGTCGACGGTTGGTGGATCTTCCAATGGTTTTGAAACTCTCTTCTCGTGCGCGTCAAGGTGCCATACCCTGGCATGCCAGAAGAAGGCTATACAGCAGAATGTGGAGACTGTGTATGGGATCGAGCGTTGCCCCCTTTGCTATGTGCGTTTTCTGAAGGTTGCTCATTTCCTCCCAAATGTAATTACTTAATTGGCCGCCTCGCTACCTTCCCTTCTTCTCCATGGTTCCTTTTCGCACCTGCGAGGCATTCTCTCTGTTCAAAAGTGAACGAATACTGCGTGGGACGTTACAAGTTGATATAAATCATTATGTGAACGTCATGCAGTGGTGGTGCTAGCCCATTGGGGTCCTGTAGCAGAAGTTCTATTAGGGGGTCCTCCTTTCAGTGTTTTAAATGTGAATGAGATAAGTAATTTCGACACAAATGGAGATGTAGTGAGATGGGAGAAATGTCAACAAAACTAGAGATGTTAAATGAGAGATGGAGACAATTCGGGATGAGAGATTAATTGGCCTTTTAATGTTAAATAGCTTGTTAGGTTTATCTTGGTTTGAATTTGAGCTTAAATTTCATGTATCTATATGATTTCATGAAGCTGTGGCCCTTTGAGCTTCTTGGGACCCGAGACTTATGCTTGGTTTGCTCGAGCCTTATTCTTTCGAGGTCATTGGTGGTCGTCATATGCATTTGTAATCGCGTGAAGGTTGTTTGTAAATTGTACAAAATAAAAATTCACGGTCTCTTGTCAATCCACTGCTACGTTGGTCATCATAGTTGACAGCACTTGTCAGTGCAAGTTTGTGGTGGTGTGGGGAGGGGAGAGTGTGGAAGAACCAGTGCAGATATCGGTCACCACTGATGTTAACCGTAGTTTGGAATCGAACTCGGATCACCGTCTTCACACCAAATTGCACTAACCGCTTGCATCACCGCTCCACTCTCAAATGAGTGTAGTATTGGTCAAGCTTCGTTGAAATGAAAAAAGCGATCGGAAGAGATTCGAAAATCCATGTGGTCACCTCGCCAAACATTAACCTCAAAATGTGCTTTGCTTTCAGTTCGGATGCAATTTAGGTGCAATGAGATTGATTTCAGTCACATGATTAATTTATATTGGTTCTTTCGGTAAGTCACGTAGAAGGGAAATCATATAAATATAAAACAATAATAATTCTCACGACGTTTCGACTGCAACACAAGCAATCATCATCAGGTGTGAAATCCACAGATTTCACATCATCAGGTGTGAAATTTTCTTGCTATGGATTTCACACCTGATGACGATTGCTTGTGTTGCAGTCGAAACGTGAGAATTATTAATGTTTTATATTCTATTATTTCCCTTCTACGTGACTTTATTATTTCCCTTCTACGTGACTTTACCGAAAGAACCAAGAATATGAATCCCTGCAGTCACGAAAGCTTTAAATCAAAAGTGATTAATTTAGTCAAGAGAGTTTTGTTGCTTTGACAACCCTTTATTTAAAACCAAGACAACAGTTATTAAAATATTAAAGTCGAGTTTACATCGATGAGCCCATGTATATTTTTTAAAGCAAGGTTTTATTTAAAACAGACATTAATACGCAAGGGAAACAAAAAAAATGTTAGGGGTCAATTATTAAGAAAATAAGAATAGGCTTCACCTTTTCTGGAAATAAAACGGGATATGTGAAGATGGTCAAGCACCAAATAGAATTCCTTTTGCAAGCCTTCATCAGTGTGAGACAAGACCATGAAGAAAGCTGCCTCTGCTGTAGTTAATGCAGAAATGATTCCTTGCAAAAGTTTTATATTTGATGTTTGAATATCTGAAACACCTACACCATTGGAACCTCATTTGCCAGTAGCAAAATATGATAATTGTTTTTTAAACCTTTTATCTGGCAACAAAACTGACACCTTTTTTACAAGGAGTCATGTTTGCATTGACCTCAATACCTGCAGTCGGAATTCAAACAAAAAAACATAACTCTGATAATGTAACATACTTGGACAGTGTATACATTATCAGAGTTATGTTTTTTTGTTTGCATTCCGACCGCAGGTATTGTGGTCAATGCAAACATGACTCCTTGTAATAAAGGTGTCAGTTTTGTTGCCAGATAAAAGGGTAAAAAAAAAACAATGATCAATTATCATCTGAAACACCTGTTTCATTGCCAGAAAGGGTTCAAACCTCTTATTTTTGTGACTGCCAAAAAGGGGTCATTAATTTGGCAGGGGGTGTGGCCTGGTGGGGTTATGGTGGGGGCAGACCCCCGTGTGCAAACTGTTCACCGCGGTCCCTAACCCTGCAATCTGCCGTTGGGAGGAAGCGGAGTTAGCTCCGCGTACGAGGGGAGAAGCTTCACTTGCGTTTGGAGTCCTCGGTCCTCTCTTCGTCTTCCTCCTCCTCTTCTTCCTCCTCATCCTTTCCGCCTGTACACGGAGACGCTTTCGTCGATTCGCTGTCATCTCCAGGGCGAGCCTCGTGCGCGGGGAGCGGTGGCGCAGTGGTCAGCGCGCCGAACCCATCCGGAGCAGCAGCAGCAGCAGGAGGACCCGGGTTCGATTTCTCGCTCACGGCCAAAAAAAACCGGTGACGATTGTCCTCCCCCGTAGGTCTACTCGGCCTCAAACGAGCACTGTCTGGTGCGGTGTGCGGTCAACATCGTTACTGGGGGAGACAAAGGCGGCCGGTCGTGGTGGTGCTGGTCACCCCCCCCCCACCTCGTGTGCCACGGTGCCGGCCTTCATAGGCGGTGCTCGCTGACAACCACTTGGCCCCCAACAAGGATTCATACTCTGAGGTTCTTTCGGTAAAGTCACGTAGGTAAAAAAATGATAATTATAAAAATAATAATAAATAAAAATAAATAAATTGAATCATTTGATTAAAATAATAAAAATTAATAAATGAAAATAACTAAATAAAATCATTTAATTTAGTTATTTTCATTTATTAATTTTATTTTAATTAAAATAAATGAAAATGCATTTTATAATTTAATTGATTTTTTTTGAATTATTTTTATTAAATCATTTTATTTAGTTATTTTCATTTATTTTATTAGTATTTTTTACCTACGTGCCTTTACCGAAAGAACCTAAGAGCATGATTCCTTGCAGTCATAAAAGCTTCAAATCTAGAACCCAACAAGTCTCACATAGTTGCTTGTTCCATAGTCGATGGTGATGCTGATTTGTTTACATTACACAACACACACCCCCTCTCGGATGGTCGGTTAAATGGGGAACCACTTTGTGTGTGGGCGTCAGCGGTGGTTGGTGTTGTTGCTGGTTACGTACGGTGCGAAAGAAGTTCGACCACACGTAACATAGATGCTTTCAAACAGGTACCGTGCTCATCCGTTACCTTTCAACCCATACGGTTTATACCCCGTAATTTTTGTGCAGGTAAATTGAGTTTTTCAGGTCCATACGGCCTACAGCCGTTTCAATACTGGCAAACATTTGTTGATCTATTTGTGTTTCTCCCTTGTGATGGGACTTTGTGGGATGAACGTTGAGATTTAGAAGGGCACGGCGTGACCAGTAAGGTCTGAATTGGTCTGTAATAAGGTAGGGCACACTAAGGAAAGCTGTCTCGGGTGTGGACCAACAAACTTCAAGGACAGTGCATATATTATCAGAGCTGTGTTTTTTGTTTGCATTATGGCTGCAGGTATTGTGGTCTATGCAAACATGACTCCTTGTAAAAAGGTGTCAGTTTTGTTGCCAGATAGAAGGGTAAAAAAACAATTATCAAGGTAGGGCACTGATAAGGGGTTGACAGGTTTGCTATACACTACTAACCACTGCATTACTATACACTGCATTATACACTACACTATACCACACCTACCAACCCATAGGGATTACCCACATTCTTGTACAGGGAAATAATGTTTTCATGTCCATACGGCGTACAGCCGTTTCAATACGGGCACATTTAAAAAATAAATGTTGTTTATCTCTTTGTGTTTCTCCCTTGTGATGGGACTTTGCGGGATGAACGTTGAGATTTATAAGTGGCACGGGGTGACCAACATGGTCTGAATTGAATTTTGATTTAAAGCTTTCGTGATTGCAGGGATTCATATTCTTGGTTCTTTCGGTAAAGTCACGTAGAAGGGAAATAAAATAATATAAAACATTAGAAATTCTCACGACGTTTCGACTGCAACACAATCATCATCAGGTGTTTTATTATTTCCCTTCTACGTGACTTTACCGAAAGAACCAAGAATGTGGTCTGAATTGGTCTGTAATAAGGTAGGGCACTGATAATAAGGGGTTGACAGGTATGAGTACTTTATATGCCCCCCCTCCTCTTTTATGCTCCACATCTACATACAATAATTTATCAACGGTGGTGAAGTATGGTCAAATAACTCTCCCTCCCCCCACTCGGCGTGGTGAGGCAGTGGATTAACCAAAAGGTTGTGCATGTTACTTGGAATCCGCCTAATTCAACAATAGCTTGGGGGTTTGTTTCGTGATTATGGCGGTTGTTATTACACTTCTGCCCGGGTGGTTGTTTTTGTGTGTGTGTGTTGTCCTTCTCCCGCACCTCCGATTAGCACGATTAGCTACGTACGGTGCGAAAGAACTTGAACGTACGTTCTGCACATAAATCGGTAACCACTTTGTGGGATGTCGGCAGTGGTTGCAATGTGGCTGCATTGTCGCCCGCCATGGGAATGTGGAATTTCCGTGATGGCAGTTTGACATTTGTTAATGGCGTGAGCTTATGTACACGTACAGCCGGCCGGCTTGTTGTTCCACTGCTGAATGAGAGGACTCGCCACACAGTGCAGATCGTGGGGGTATTTTGACCGTACGTCACCACGCGCCACGGTGCGGGTGGGTGAAGGCGGGGAGCGTGTAAGTTCAGTACAACAATTGATGTTGCTCCACTGCACCAGCAAATTGGTGATGTACTTTCATGTGTAAGAATTAATTTGAAATTCATGTGATTATTTTCAGTTTTGTATAAAAAAATTTTGTTACTGAGAGGCTCTTAATTGGAAGAACTGCTCCAAATATAAAAATATGACATTGTGTCTGGGCTGAGCCACTTTAGCAGTATTTTTTCCCATTCATTCTGACCACAGCCCTGAGACCATCATTGTACAATAAAAATACTGTAAAATCACCATCCTAATACAGTCACTTGCATTGGTGGATTAAAACGTGGGAGAATTACCTCACTTATGTCACGCTTGACCCCAATGTAACATTATTTGTTAACCAAAGTTTACTTTGATCGCAGTGACATGCCTAATCGTGTCTGAACAGAGAATGGCGTGCGCGGTGGCCACCCCGATTCTGGAGCCGAGCGGGGACTTCCCGGCGTGGCTGGAGGCGCAGGGCGTGAACGAGGAGGTGGCCCGGGCCATGGACTCGGAGCTGGGCATCCGGGACTACGGGGTCCTGCGTGCCTGCGTCAGGGATGGCCTCGTGCGGGCCGAGCTGCTGGCCACGGCGCGCGACCGCCTGCCCTTCGGCTTCTACGCCGTGCTGCGGCAGGTGGTGAAGGCCCTTCAGGGTACCGAGCCCCACGACGCTGAGACGCCGCGATGGGACGACGCCGCTTCCTCCCCTGGCGACGTGACACTGGGAGGCCTGGTGGAGGTGCTGCTCGCTCTGTTCAGCGGCTTGAGCCGGGAGCTGCTGCTGTCCGTGCAGAGGCTGGGCGAGTGGGATGGATTAAAGTTGGGGACAGTTGCTGGCAGTTTTGAAGATGAGACCACTGAAATGGATCGTCATGTCGAAAATGGTACGAAACTCTTAAACCTCTCATCATTACAGTAGAATAGTTCACAGAGTGGAAACTTAATACTTGAGTTTGAGGAATAAAGTATTGTGATACCAGCTGCAAATACGACGAACAAGGCCGCACTTGCGTTTTGTACCTGTATAACTCATTGAGATAACACGATTCATTCGAATTCATGATGCAGCTTGTGTGCTGCCGCATGCTCCCTGCCATCATCAGCCCACAATGAACGAATGTGGTGAAGTGTGGTAAAATAACCAGCATGATCTGCATGGCTTGGAGAGTCCCTCATCCAGCAGTGGAATGGCAAGGACAAGTGCAATTTAATAACTGTCCCCAAGTCCAATTTAATAACTGCCTCCTTCCAGCATTGAACAGTCACACCTCTGATTAAGCACTGTTAGCTGCTTACCGTGCGAAAGAAGTTTAACATACACACATACCTCATTCGAGATCTTGAGCCATTGATGGAAACTCCACTTTCCTTGGATGGAGACCGCATCCTTCCTGAGATGCCATTGTTAACTTTACAACAATCGTGCCTGTTTTATTGACCCCGCAGGGATGAGTCAACCCCCGAGTGAGTTTGAACTTGAGCCTTCCCACTTGCAAGTCGACCACTCCCTTAAGATAATAGGTTTTTTTCTCAGTTTTTCTTAACACCTGTTTTGTTGCCAGAAAAAAGGGGGAAACCCTATTGTCATATTTTGGTACTGGCAAAGGAGGTCCCATGATGTAGACACTCCCTTAAGCTCTGCCACTTGGCCAGTTTGACTATGGAAGCGGTTCCATGATTTTTGATTTGTAAATTTTCAACATTTTAAAAGGTGTTGACTATTCGGAACTGCATTTCAGATGGACATAACGTCCACCTTGCTGGATAAGGGAGAAATTTTCATGCTGCGGTGTCAGATGTACGAAGACTGAGCTGACTTTTTCACCCACACCGGGATAGTGATGCTGCATTCAGTTTCACGTTTGTTTCTTACCGTTGACGTATTCTGTAATTAAGCCATGTTCACCAAACTGGACAATTTCCCCCAAAACGACACCTCGTACGTATTGTGGACGAGTACTGCCCTGATGTGTCAATCAACTCCTGGATGAGGGCCTCTCCATGCCTGTGTGGATTCTGGACATTATTTTACCTTACACGACCACACTGGTCACTTTGTGTATAATGACAATTGCGACATTTTGAAAGTTGAGATTGGCCTGATTTGCCGAATTGCCTTATCATGAGATCACATACTCTGGGTGATCCATTGATATATGAACCTGATGGCGGGACCCCGGGGTTCCCATAAGCCCCCGGGCTCTCGCATAAACTGCGTTGTCTGTTGAAGGCGAACGATATGGCAATCTATTCCTCTCGACGAGCTCTACACGATGCGCTTGTCAAAGTTTCAAAGTTTTGTTTCTTCTGCGCATTCGTCCTCGCTGCTGCGCTTGGACGACATGACAACAGAATGATCCGCGCCAGGTGGGTCGCGGCGTTCATGTGCGCGGTGGGACGGAGTCGCCAAAAATCAATTGATTCATTACGATTTTGACTTCCGTTTATTCGGGACCCCGAGTTCCCACCCTAAGGTTCATATATGCACCCCACTATTTCAAAACTTTTATGTGGCTCTCACCACACTCAATACACTTCATGAATTCCTTTGACATTCTTCTTTGTCATATATGCAGCCATCGGTTTCACCAATATTCAATCACCCTTTCGAGAAGACTTGTTATTAAAACATCACAGATGTATCTATACAGTGATCGTCCTGAGTACAACATTACAATGTACACGTACAGCCCTTCAAAAATGTATTTGGTTACTCTTCCATCTATTTTACAATTTGATGCAGAACGGCTGATTCTGTATAATATCTTCGCTTGCAGTTGTATTTGACACGTCATTTTTACATTCGAGTTAAATAATTACCCTAATCCTCTGTTAATGTTTGCGTCACTACATTTTGCTGTGAATGGTTTTAAATGTTATTTGTCAGAAGCCAACCTTTGTTCAAGGAAACTAATCGAGATTAATGTTGATTTATGTCCGTGCATTCTTTTTGTTATTCCATCTGTGACGCTATTGCTTGTTTGCTCTGATTTCTCTTTACTTCGGAGTTGCACGTGATCATTTGTTATTTGCTTTTGTAATTTTGATGACTCGGGGTCAGAGGTCGCAATCGGGTACCCAATACCCGTATCCTGCCCGATACCCGGCTACCCGTACCCGGCCGGATACGGGTAGCCGTTTGCGACCCTGGTGCTGCCGGGTACTGGTACGGATAGGCCGTGAGTCACTGGTGAGTAACTGTTTGTCACTCATTTTCCAACGTCTTGTCTCTTCTCACAATTCAAGTTTCTAGAATCAACCCACTCGCGCCTGCAACATGGCTTCATCCCAGAGGTCGCAATCGGGTACCCGATACCCGTACCCTACCCGATACCCGGCTACCCGTACCCGTACCCGGCCGGGTACGGGTACGGGTACCCGTTTGCGACCCTGGTGCGGCCGGGTACGGGTAAGGAATCAAAACCCGTTTGCGACCTCTGCTCGGGGTCCACTCTTGCAAATGAATCTCTCGGTCTCTCAAGGATTCACCTGCTCATTAGAAAATTAGTGGAGTGCCTACAAATTTGATGACCCTGTACATACTCTGTATTGATGACTTGTATGTGTCAGTGGCTTATACGCGTGTTGATGCAGTGGCTTTGTATATGTGCAGATAAGCCAGACGAGAGGTCCACTCCAGTCATGGATGCCTCCTATGGCACCATAGCAACGGATCATGTTAAAATGGAGTCCTATGAAGGTACGGCTTGAACACCATTGTGTATAGAATATCACCACACTATTTTACTGTTACTTGATGTTACTGTTTATATGTTATCCATAATAGAGGTTATTTTGAGCTAGATCGTGTAAATAAAAATGCGTCGTTAAACTCGCCACCACCCGACATGTCCAATTAATAAGGTTTGTCACGTCAACAAAACTGTACTCGAATTGTAAATGTTGTGGTTTTACTCTCCAACACACCGGTGTGCTGAACTAGTAACGAATTGGCATGTTCTGTTTACCTAACAAACCTTACTAATTGGCTGTGTCAGGTGGTAGCGGGCTTTAACGACACATTCATATTTACACGATCTAACCCAAAAACCTCAATTATGGATAATATTGGTCACGAAAACTTTTTATATGTTATTTAAAATATCCCATTTATTCGTAGTGTTATATTGCGGAATAATATTTTGTTGTGTCAATGTTGTTGTAATGTAGCCCTACCACCGCACACCCGTGCTTGGTCACTGTCGGTTGGTAAAGGAACCATTTAGATGTCACTTGCCGCTGATGGTAGCCGTGACCGGGAATCCAAGTCGTGTCGCGGGTTCAGTATGCAGTGCAAGAGCCACCGCACTACCGTTCTTCATTTTTAGAAAGGACGTTAACCGATGACATGTCACAGAGTCACTCGCGCAAAAGTGACCGATGCAGCAGTAACTTTGCCTGACACCAGTTTCGTTTGAACACTTGACCGCTTGTTTTCCCCACTTCCAGATGACGATGCTTATTTCTCGAATTCCATACTGGATCCTCAATTGACAGAGCAAGGTTCCGTGGAGTACACTACAAAGAAACGCTTTGGTAAGTGTGAGTCGAATCGGTAGATGTTTAAAACAAATGCTGATGGCACCAATGAATGCATGCAAAAAACCCGTCATCAAATTTGGTTCTTCGCTCAATTTGAATAATTTATAGTTCCGTGGGATTTTTAAAAAATACCAATGTGACGAATGCGAACGCCATTTCTGAAATATGCCATTTTAATGCTTTGCATTTATACCCTGTCGCTCGGCCACGTTACTTCTCTTTCAACTGATTAATTAGCCAGGTCGACACTAACTTTTATTTCTACTTTATTCGGTTTAAACGCGTAACAGCAATGCGACTGGTGCATCTTCTGCTGCAGGTAAACGTCTGCTGGAGAGCCATCCAGATCTCATCATTGAAGGCGTGACCTCGCTGCCCAATGCGTACGAGGTAGGCGCTGGCCAATACGCTTTGACAGAGTCGGAGAAAGGCGAAATGACCGAAGCAGAAGAAGAAATCGCCGCCACCGCCGCCGTCGTGAAGACTGCAGCCCAGCCGCTGAGGGGGCGACGCTCATTCCCGCGCAGGCAAACCATCGGCAGGAGGGTCTCGGCAAAGCGCCGGCAGAAGCCCTCCGGTGGAGATACCGAGCCGTACGAGCACAAGTGCTCGCTGGCGAATGCAGCCGCCGCCGCCGCGGACAAGCCGCACCGCTGCAAGTTGTGCGGGCAGGTCTTCGCGCAGAGCAGCCAGCTGAAGGCCCACGCACGCACGCACGTGGGCGAGAAGTCCTACCGCTGCAAGGTGTGCGGTCAGGTGTTCGCGCAGGCGTTCGGCCTGCGGCGCCACCTGCAGATGCACTCGGGCGAGAAGCCGTTCTGCTGCGATGTGTGCGGCCACGGCTTCTCGCAAGCGTTCGGCCTCAAGCGGCACCAACAGATCCACACGGGCGAGCGGCCTCACCGCTGCCAGCTGTGCGGCAGCGGGTTCTCGCAGCCATGCGACCTCAAGATCCACCTGCGCAAGCACACGGGAGAGAAGCCCTTCTGCTGCAAGGTGTGCGGCCACGGGTTCTCCCAGCGCTGCCACCTGAAGATCCACCTGCGGAAGCACACGGGCGAGAAGCCCTACCGCTGCAAGGTGTGCGGCCAGTGCTTCTCGCAGAGCTTCAGCCTCAAGCGGCACCAGCAGATGCACACCGGCGATAGGCCGCACCGCTGCACCGAGTGCGGGCGCGGTTTCTCGCAGCCCGGCGACCTGAGGGCACACGAGCGCACGCACACGGGCGAGAAGCCGTATAGCTGCGACGTGTGTGGCCAGACCTTCACGCGCTCCACTGACCTGCGCTTCCACCAGCGTATGCACGTGGAGGAAAGTGGTGCTGTGGGGGAAACTTTTTGAGGCCGCCATCGTTGTATTCCAGCTGAGGTCGTAGGTTTTTCGCATTTGTGCTGTACTGTTTGGCACGATGTCCCCAATGTTTCACGCCACACGCTGATAAGGTTTTTCAGTTCGTGCATTTTTGGGTTGTGCCGCGTGTTGTTAGCCTTAGTGTGTGTTAGTCGGAAGCTCCCGGCACATGGGGCGAAACGTCGGACGTTGTGTTGAACAACGCGTAGTGGCACAACCTGAAACCACGTCAAAATGTTTTACTGTTAAGAACGATGGAGTATGAAAAAAAAATGGCCGGAGTGGATCAGGGGCCAGAGTACTTCTCTGGCGCTGCTGAAAACCTAGGTTCAAATCCAGCTTTCAGTTTCTGTTCTCAAGTGGAGTGAGTTTACAGTCTTGGCCTGGTCACAAATGACTGCACAAAACCCCACCACGTTGAATTTGCCTTTCGCTTTATTTTGCTGAACATTTATCTTTATCGGGACGAATGGGAAAGTGCACCCCCTAGTGTATGGATAAAATACAGTCGCTGAAACAGTTCTCAGAAGTCATTCTATGATGTCATTTTTGCGGGCAGTTTTTATAACATGTGAGTGAGTGAGACTTTGGAGACTTGGGGTCTCCCAAGTCTCACTTGTGAAAGAGGTGTGCTATTTCAATATGCTCTTTTCATCTGGTTATAGTCAGAAAGAGCATCGCAAGCAGCAGTCATGTTATGAGACCAGATCAAAATACAACTCGTAAGATTTTAGACAATGCCAGTAGACAAAGAGCAGATTTCAAACCATGCTTATTAAGGTGAGCTAATCAAGTATCTTGTTTCGGAGAATATAGGTGCGTGTTTAGTGTTAATTTTTTAGGCACAGTTCTTGGTACTGGGTTTAAATAACCAGATAAGAGTTTTGAATAAGGTTATGCGGCGAAGTCGAGGTTTAAGGTAAATGCACAGATACATGGCAAGCCGATCGTTAGTAGCAGGCACACTACTACGAAATTGTCTGCATCGGAGGCACTAGCTGAAGCAAGGGCAGCTGTACAAATGTGTTGTCAATGCTTGTGGAATTCTTATCTAGTACAAACCATCCTGGTGTAGCGAGAGCACTGGATAGTGCGCTGTGCTGAGAACCTGGCAAACCTGCGTTCTATTTCTGGCCACAGCTAACATCGCTTGCAGATTTGTATCTGTGCCGCTCCTGGGTTCCAACCACTTCAACCCGGCACTGACTAGCACGGTGAAGGATGGTCAAACAATCCCCCAGAGTCAGCGCACTGGGGGAGGCCTTCATCCAGCAGTGGATGGACGAAGGGTTGTAAATTACTATTTGTTCTTATTACTCACGGATATAGCCTCAAGACTGATGGCTTTTGTGATTCAACAGCCACAATCACCAGTGACAACACGTGCCGAGTCACACTTACATTGCCTCATATGAACGCGTGGAAACGTGCACTGGCAAAGTCAACAAAGCCATATTGCCACCCTTCTCAGACAAATACGAGGTCGCACTAGTTGGTAGAAATTCCAATTGTTTTATGATGGGGGGGGGGCTTTCTTTCCATGGAGCTTGTTGATCCACAAGGTGGTACTCGATGGATTCATCACAGAGGGATAATGGTGGGCCAGGGTTGATCTCCAACCAATATTTAAACTTGCAACTTTCTTATACCCCTTTTACACCGTACAACTGAGCCGTGCTAAATCAGCCTGTCGTGACTCAGGAGGCACCGGTTACATTTTTTCTACCCCACCCATGGTCCTGCTTGGCCCCAAGACATATTCAGTTGTCTTGTGAGGCCAGAGTTGCTTTTGGCTCAGCTCTGCAAATATCCAGTGGGATCCACACACACACACACATATATGCTGAGGGCCGTGCGCTGGTGCAGCTCAGATGTGTTTGGCTGGATCAGGCAATTTACTTGGTTTTGAGAAAGCTTCCTGGCGCTGTCAAATGCTCTTTAAGTTCGTGCATAAATGTGTTTGGCTTTTGAAGGTCAATGTAGTTCATGCTGAATTCACTGTTGGTGAAAATTTTAATTTTTTGAATAAAAAATAAAAATTCTCAACCCGGAAAATGTCAAAAGCAGCGTCGAAATCATCCTCTGCATCACTAGCATTCATCGCCAAGGCCATCTGCAAACATTGTGATGTAATTTACATGTGTAGTGACGCCGACACATGTTGTGACTTTCAAGAACCTTTATTCAGACACAGCACGAACGATGCCCAGAACTGGTTCTTGAGGCTTGACCTTCATCTCTTGAATGTCCCCCGATCTCTGTGCTGGTCTCCTTTCATACCTCCCAAGCCCCCTCTCTGGAAGCTTCTTTCACCCCCCACTCCCTTCGGCCAATCCTGATCCTTCCCCACCAACGGTTCTCCACTGTCCTCCAGTCCACCCCTTGCTTTTCCACCAATGGGGGGAGGCATTGGCTTACGTCATGATTGTCAGACCGTACACTTGTGTCAGGTAAGAGGTCTGTTATCTCGGTCATTACACATGTAAATCATGCTGGGGTTGGGCTTTGAAGACAGATTCATGCATATGTTATTTGCGTTCATCGTTATCCAATGTGGCAATGCAACTCAAGTTATGTACCACGTGAGAAAATGCTACGACCTATAACAGCAACGAGTTCAAATCAGTGTGCCTGGAGAAACCCATGCATGTCTGCAAAGGACCAACATGCAAAAACTATTGCATAGATACATCAGCCTAATTAATGCCCTGGATTTGACAAACACCAAATTAATGAAGCATTCTCCAACTCACAGCATCGTGAGAGAGATGATGACGGCTCGGAGAGGACTTTATCCAACATGGATGCTGCTGATCTTTCGTAAGGCTGCAGATGCGGATACAGAGCAACAACTACAATTTCACATTCAGGTCAGATAGCCACATCAGAAGCAGCGGAGTGTGTCACTGTCATGTCTCCTTCGTATTTGTGGATTGGGCATTGCTCCATATGCTGGATGGTCCGTTCTGGATGATCACAATCGCACACTGGAGAGTTTTAATTTTGCAGGTATCCGCATCTGCCATGGTTTGTGCAGATGCGGTTTAGGGTGGACCATGAGCTTCGTGGAAGATCAAAACAATTGATCTGCGTTGGATTTTTCACAAGGTGTTTGTGAGTTCTGAACTCCCTTAACATTTTCCAAGCTTCATCGGGGTTAAATTCGCATTGTTCAAGGTTAAGGGAATGGGACCACAATGGCTTGCGTGACTTCCCCAGGCTGTGCTTGCCAGTTTGTGGACCAGGTTGACCCTTGTTTTAGTTTTGGCGGCTACCTTTTTCATTTAGTCGCGAAAGGTTCGCGTACGGTCCAGCTTCACACCGACATAGGTTGGAGTGGTGTTGTTGTTTCACATTGTTGCCAGAGAAGGTCACTTTCAGAGTGTGCTCATGATACGACAGCTGCTGCTGATGATATGACAACTATTTCAGGACGGATACTTGTAAGTGTCTATCAGATAATACAAATCTGGCAAATTATTTTAAGGAACACAAAAAATGAGTTTCATCTACTGAATGGAATGCGGCTGAGATATTGTCCGCCGAGAAGATAGAGTGATGAACTCTGGGCATGTGCAGATGCTGAATGTATTCGCTGTGTTAAAGGCGAACTGGAAAACGTCCTTCACCCATTATGGTCCACCACACCACTTGCTCTAAGGCCACGTACACGTGCTCCCCGACTCCCTCTACCTCTCTGTTTACCACACGATCCGTGATGGGGACCAGCGGGAGCGAGGTTGAAGAGTTTCGCCACTAGCCGTGCTGGCCACTTAATGCCAGGGAAATTCATTTAGCGCATGGCCTCTGCCTGCCACGCTTATTCTCGAGCCTACCCCCTCCACGCTACTCAACATGCACACAATGCCAATGCCACGCTTTGATACACTTACAGCGGTTTCTATTGTCATAATCAGGGATAATTTTAGATGCGCGATGTGTTGATGATGCACCCAGGCCACACTCGCCATTCTCCCACTCACACCGTCTGTCTCAGGAAAACAGTTTTATTGCATTCCAACACGACCTGCCCTTTCTAACTTAGCCCCCTTGAGTGCTCGTGTATCTGGGTGCACCATCATATGCTACGCGGATTCTCCTGGAGGTGGTCTCACGTCAAACTCACCCATGTTTTACCACAGGGTCCGGGAGTCAACATCTAACACCGAACTTTGCCAATTCTCTCTCACATGGGAAACCCTTGGCCAGGTCACTCGCTCGGTTGCCGGGATGAAAACGCAGGTGGAGAGGTTTGGTTTGTGTGTTCTAGTTGACCTAGGCGCTAGTCGGGGTGCGTGCATGGGGTGAATGCATGGTGTGTGTGTGCATGGGGTGTGTGCGTGGTGTGTTTGTGTGCGTGGGGTGTATGTGTGTGTGGGGTGTATGTGTGGTGTATGTGTGCGTGGGGTGTGTGTATGTGTGGTGTGTATGTGTGCGTGGGGTGTGTGTGTGGTGTGTGCATGGGGAGTGTGTGGGGTGTATGTGTGCGTGGGGTGTGTGATGTGTGCATGGGGTATGTGTCTGTAGGGTGTCTGTGTGGTGTGTGCATGGAGTGTTCGTGTGGGATGTGTGCATGGTGTGTGCAGTGTGAGTATGCGTGGGGTGTATATGTGCGTGGTGTGTGTGGCGTGTGCGTGGAGTGCAAGCATGGTGTGTGTGTGTGGGGTGTGATTGTTATGTGAATGGTGTGTATATGCGTGGGGTGTATGTGTGTGTGTGTGGTGCAAGCAAGTAACACAATCTTCATAAACGTTCCAACAAAACCATAAATGCCAAAATACATTGCTACAAATGAAAAATATATTTACAATATACTGAAAAAATTCTATTTACAAAATACTGAACACGAGGCTTGTTTGCAAACTTGCATGAAAGCAAGACGTATTGCACATTTAAATCTTCTCCATTAATACTGTCACTGTGAGACGGTCTTCCTCGAAATTTAATACACGGTGAAACTAAACTAATATATATATATACAGTTATTATATACGAGTTAAAAACATCCTTAGCTATTTCAGTAACAGTGAGTCAAGAGAAAGGAGGGAGGGGGTTATTGGTCGGTGATGGTTGGGTGGTTAGTGTGCATGGGTGGTGGATGCGTGATGTGTGTATGTGGGTGGTGTGTGTGTGGTGTGTGGTGTGTGTTGTGGGTGGGGTGTGTGGTGTGTGTTGTGGGTGGGGTGTGTGGTGTGTGTTGTGGGCGGGTGGGGTGGTTTGTGTGGGTGTGTGGGTGGTGTGTGTTGTGGGTGGGTGAGGTGGCGTGTGTCTGGGTGGATGGCGTGTGCATGGGTGGTGGGGTGCGTGATGTGGGTGGGTGGTGTGTGGGTGGCGTGTGCATGGGTGGTGGGGTGCGTGATGTGGGTGGGTGGTGTGTGGGTGGGTGATGGGTGGGTGGTGTGTGGGTGGTGGTGTGTGGGTGGGGTGTGTGCATGCATTGGGTGTGTGTATGCGTGGGGTGTATGTGTGTGTGAGGTGTGTGTGTGGTGTGTGTGTGATGTGGGTGAGTGGTGTGTGGATGGGGTGGTTTGTGTGGGTGGGTTGCGTGTGTCTGGGTGGGTGGGTGCGTGATGTGTGTAGATGGATGGGGGGTGTGTGTGGGTGGGTGATGTGTGTGGGTGGGGGGTGGGTGGTGTGGTGTGGTGGGGGTGGGTGGGGTGCCTGTGGGTTAGTGGGGTGCGTGTGGGTGGGTGGGGTGCGTGTGGGTTGGTGGGGTGTGTGGGTGGGGTATGTGTAAGTGGGGCGTGTGTGTGTGTGGGGTGTGTGTGTGTGTGGTGGGTTTGGGTGGGGTTCTTGTGGGTTGGTGGGGTGCGTATGAGTGGGTGTGTTGTGTGTGGGTTGGTGGGGTGTGGGTGGGTGGGTTGTGTGTGGGTTGGTGAGGTGTGTGGGTGGGTTGTGTGTGGGTTGGTGGGGGGGGGGAGGAGCTTATCTAAATGGCCTCCTCCCCCCTCCCCTGAACCAGTATATAAGATTTTGTCTCTTGGATTTCTCTTCACTTGATACAGCCAATTTAGCTGTGACGGTCCCACCTGAAGACGGAGACTTGTGTTGCCTCCGAAACGTCGTGATTTAATTGATTTATTTTCATTAATTATTATTGTATTTCGATTATTTTTTACCTACGTGACTTTACAGAAAAAAACCTAAGAGTATAGTATAGTACAGCCGTTACCATCAGCCACGATGTATTTCTTATTACAATACAGTATTATAAAGTGCAGGAAGAGTTATTTCATCAGCTTCACCCCACTTTCCCCCCCCCCCCTGTACCCAATGGATGTTTGGCATCGCGTGACGCTCGTTCAGGCGGCTGCAATCGCGTCCCCCCGCCATGGGAATGTGGAATTTCCACGAGTGCAGTTTTGACATCCGTTACGATGCTAACCGTTTCAAAGTGTGTGGTGACACATTGGTTGGTGCTGTCCTGTGGGGCCGTCCATAAATGACGTCACGCACCTAGGGGGGGGGGCGGGGTCAGACATTTGTGACGATGTGTGACGAGGGGGGGGGGGGAGAAATGTGACGTCATATCAAAATGCACAACTTTAAATAAATATAGACAACACGTTCTACTTAATTAAACAGGACCCTGCGGGGTGGGCTGGTAGGAACGAATAACCAAAGAATATAAACATAATGTATTATTACACTTGTTTAGCCAGGAAAGCCCCACTGAGTCTAAAGGTTTTTGTAGGGTCCTGCCAAGTGTTTGCAGTAGGGGACGATGTTGCTACACCAAATCGGACGATACGAAGGGAGAGTTTGAGGCCTAATTCTAGGCTTTAGGCCTAGCTGTACGCTTTAGGCCGCTGTGAGTTAATTTTTTAATGTAAATGTTTTAATTAAAAGCTATCGCAGGGAATTATAAGGGAATGTTACACTTGTTTAGCCACGAAAGCGTCACTGAGTCTAAAGGTTTTTGTAGGGTCCTGCCAAGTGTTTGCAGTAGGGGGCGATGTTGCTACACGGGCGGACGGACGATATAATCTGTTGTAGGCTGGTTCACTTCGTTCCTACCAGTAATAGACTTTGTAATAAATGTTTTCTTCTACAACATCTGTGCAGCATTAAATACGCACTACAATAACAATAGTTTAAAGCGATTTGAAGCATGCTTTATTTTTCGGGGGGGGGAGAGGGCAGAGCTTTGTGACGTCATTTCGGGGGGGGGGGGTCTGACTTTTTGTGACGCCGTGACGAAAAGGGGAGGGGGGCAAAAATCGTCCAAAATCGCGTGACGTCATTTATGGACGGCCCTTGTGCGCGTGTTCGTAGCGCACCGGTGAACTCACGTGTACGTACAGCCAACTTGTTAATCCACGGCTGGATGAAAGGGTTCGCCACGCAGCCGCACATCATCGCCACGCTCGCTCGTCGTTGTGGGTGGGTGAAGTCGAAGGACGCATAGAAGTTCAGTTCAACAGTTGATGTTGCTGTGCTGCACTGGCGAGCTCTAACAATGCTGCCGAAATTTCGATTTAAAGCTTTCGTGACTGCAGGGATTCATCTTGTTGGTTGTTTCGGTAAAGTCACGTAGAAGGGAAGTAATAAAATAATAAAACATAAAATACAATTCTCACGACGTTTCGGCCACAACGCAAGTAGCCGTCCTCAGGTGAAGAGTGATATGCAAATTCCTTTGTCAAGGCGCCCTTCCTCCTTTAACCTAGCTTAAATATACGCTGCCAAGCTTGGTGGTGCTCATTCAGACGCTGTCTTTCCGACAGACCTGTTCTTCACCCGAGGACGGCTGCTTGCGTTGTGGCCGAAACGTCGTGAGAATTGTATTTTTATTATTTTATTATTTCCCTTCTACGTGACTTTACCGAAAGAACCAAGAAAATGCTGCCGAAATTATGCACTTTCCGGATTTAAGGCCGTGAATCCGATGCGTAAGAAATATTTTAAAAAATATATTTGATACGGATATGCGAATGGGGGCATATGGTGCGCTTATTTATTTTGATATTTTATATTCTCCACGACGACCCGAATTATTTTCGGTTGTACACGGGTAGGAAACTGCTCCACGTGCAAAATGTGCATCTCGTGTCTGCACAGCCAAAGGGCTGGAGCATTACTCATTCTGGCCACAACCCGATACAACATTGACCGATTAAAAAAAAAACCCGATAGAATCTGTTTAATACGTAGGTTTTCACGATAAATATTCTTAAAAGTTTTTTTGGGGTTAGATCACGCAAATATAAGTGCTGTTAACCCACCATCACCACCACAGCCAATTAAGACGTTAATACACAAAATGTGCCAATTAGTTACTTCAGAAATTGTAAACTGACATTCACAATTTCAGTACGACGTTTCAATGGCGATTACAACCAGCTTCATCAGGCGATTTGCCCAAATTGTGAATAAGTCTTCCTGTTTCCAGTCTTAGTCAGGCAGCCGTGTGACCTCAAGACACACACACACACACCTGCACAAGCACACGGGCGAGAAGCCGTATACAGCTGCAACGTGTGTGGCCCAGACCTTCAGGTCGCTTCCACTTACTTCAGATGTTGTTTTCCCCGCTTCAAATAAAAGGTGCATCGTGTTGAAAAGTTAAACATTAGACAAAGAGCCTCCATCGAGCTGCACAGGGCTCGCAAATCAGTTTTGCCACCGATGAACGACAAGTTTAAAACACGTGTTATAGGCGAGTAACAAGTATGACCATTGCACACGGGTCAAGGTGGAAGTTTTAATAGTATTTTATATAAACTCATTATGCATTTCCATGGAGCATTGTGGATAAAAGCAGCAGGATAAAGTCAATTCTGTGTTCACAAATTAAACGCGTTTTAGTCGATCAGCCTATTGGTTATCCAGAAAAATATGATCAAGCAGCATTATGTTAAAAAGCAAGCAAACTGGACAAGTTTAAATATTTTGGACCTCATCAGCAGTCAGGCTGGTTTAAACAAATGCTGCTGAATTACCGGATGTTATTGGCTACGAGCATTCCAAATAAAATATGGGACCCCGTTCAATGCAAAAAATCTAAACGATACGTAAACTCACGCGTTGCTGCGAACAATTTTTGGGTAACAGCATATTATGATCATGTCTCCACATTAAAATATTCTTTATTTAATATTTTAGTAAGGCCTTACAACCGAGCTTCATGACACACCACACATACATTTTATTGGCCCCGATGTGAAAGAAAGAGGGGTTCGTGAAGGGGTCAGCATTAGTTCGTCCAAGGAAGGAAAAACACTACTGGTTGGTGACTGAAATTTGGCTTCTATGAAAGAAGACAAGAACGTTGAATTTGGCGAGGGGGGAAAAAAACGGGCAAATGAGCATCGGTACGGGTGGAAGCACCACGGGTAAAATCGTTGTACCAACTATTCTTGGAGAAAAAACAACAATGAATTCTGTCCATTGTAACAGAGATGGTCCATAGAATTTTCTAAGCACATGCCCGCCATTGGGACTACCAGCCGAAGACCCGTTTTGCAAATCCTTGAACGGTTTGGAAAGTGAAACCTCAATAGAGGATGCGCATTAGGGAACCTGCTAAATATTAATGTTCAGCACGACTAGTACGATTAAGTCACGCCTGGTCTTAAGGTAGGTAAAACCGGCTATGTTAAACACAAATATGGGTCTTCCATTGTGTGCCACTGCCTGTATCTGACCAAGAAAAGTTCTGGTTACTTATGACAACTTTGCAGTGCATTTACTTAGCTCAAAATTATTTATTCGAAAAAACACAGTCATCAAATATACTTCAGACTAAAAATACATACTGCTGCCACGGATGAAAAAGTCAGTCCTATGGAACAATCGTTTTTTTTAAAACATGTACACTTCTGCTGTTGCAGCAGCAGAAGATGAGATGCTAGTGACATGAGACCACTGTTAGGAGGGGCATGCCGACAAACACACAAACGGACAACGATCACAAACTATGTACAACAATGAATACCACCGCTGGGATTCCCAACGTCCTATGTAGTGTCATGTGCCTGAGCCTATGGGGAGGGGGTGGATGCAGAAGTTGCATTACCCAGGCAATTGCAACAATGTCAGGTTTTCTCGCAGACCCAATTAGGGGTTGTTTTGAACAACTCCGGCATAAACAATAAGTTTATGCTTTTACATAAGTGATTTTTTTATGCTGGTAAATGCATTAGTGTGCTTAAATGTGTTCCTTTGGTTTAAAACAACTGGGCGAATTCACTGGTCGTGAGAATTTGGAAACTGGCTCGGCAGAATCTGGAAGTTGATCGATGGAAGTGAGAAACGTTGAACACAAAATCAGGTTAAGATGAGAATGGCTGTGATAATCATGGTTGACCCCCTTTTTGGGGAACGGCCCTTTTCGATCGCTGAGATATTTCTTTAGGGCAGTGTTAATGACGATTCGTGTTGAGTTGTTATATGCACATCACTGCCAATGCAATAGTAAACATAAAAAAGATAGAAATTAAGATGCAGAAAATGCAAGTAGATAAATGCATTTGGTCTGAATTGAAATAAAAATGCCGTCCCTGTTTTCCCTTCAGATATAACCATGTCCAAGTTGTAAATTTATAGTCTGAGTCTCCTTGCACCACGATATTAATGCAACCCGTCATTCAGAAATTCAGCTACAAAATCAACATTTAAGGCAAGTAAAAAATATCACTTTGGGAGAAACATTGGTGCCAAAGTAATGCAAATATTTGAATGAAGAAATCAGAATTCCTCACATTCACACATCCAAAATGGAAAAGACAGGTTACAGAGAGAAATTATTCTTAAACTTAGAACAAAAATTGACGAGAGAAGAAATGCAATTAGTAAATGCTGCAAAAACAAGGACGAAAAACCATGCACATACGTGGACTTTCTCACACTTTCACAAAAGCGTTTGTCTTGAGAAAATTTAGTTTTTCTCACAGAAAGCACAGGCAGGGTTATAGAAACATCATATAAACGGTTCAGGTCAGCGGGCTTTTTGACCAGGCAATTTCCCTTGGAGAGGAGACACTTCGCTCGATATACGGGCGTACATAGGCAAGAATAATGAGAGGATGGCAGTGAAGGTAGAGAAAACACCGGGGGAGATCCTGTACGGAACGGAGACAGGGCGACGAAATCAGCCCCGTGCGCAGGCGCGCGCGCGCAGTCGGTCGCTGCATTTGCAGAACCGGGAGAGATCACAGCAACTTGGGAAGGCCTTCGTCCAGCAGCGGACAGATCAGGGCTGAAGACACACACACAAAACACATACAATGCACAAATTAGTAAACATGTAGAGGAATAGTCCGGGGGAAACGGCGTCACGCTCGCTGGCTGGGGCGGTGACGTCACGGGAAGTGGCGTCATGAGCGCTGGTCAGCAGGATGACGTCATGTCCCGTGACGCAAGCGGGGTCCGTTGCTAGGAGTAAGGGAACGAGAAGGGTGGGAGTTAGGACCAGGGGTAAGGTGGGGAAGTCTGGAGAGTGAGGCCAGCATAGGAACGAGGAGCACCTGCGCTCCTCAGAGGTCGCAAACGGGTTTTGATTCCTTACCCGTACCCGGCCGCACCAGGGTCGCAAATGGGTACCCGTACCCGGCCGGGTACGGGTACACGTTCCCTACCCGTACCCTACCCGAAATTAGTGACAAACGGCGACTCACCAGTGACTTACGGCCTACCTGTGCCCGTACCCGGCCGCACCAGGGTCGCAAACGGCTGAGTTTGGATGATAAACCCTTGCTGGGGCAGAGGAGGCACCCCGGGCAGCCAGCTGTGCGAGGGAACTGACAGGGTGGAGGGTCCGAGGGTAGGACCCAAGCCTATTCTACCCCTACCCCTGGGAAGTGGTTGTATCTTAAGAGTTAAATCGGCAGAAGCCCTTAATAAAGCACCCGCGCAAGCCCTTTACTTGGAAACCTGCATCCGAGTCGTCCAACACTTCGCAACAAATATAATACCATTGGTACCTCATTTGCCAGTAAAAAATATGATAATTGGTTTTTTACCCTTTAATCTGGCAACAAAACTGACACCTTTTTTACAAGGAGTCATGTTTGCATAGACCACAATACCTGCAGTCATAATGCAAACAAAAAACATAACTCGATAAATGCACGCACACAAACGTCACGCGAGTAATTCAATATGTACAGTACATGCATACACATACCAACACAACGCAAATTAATACACACTAACAAATGTATACGTACGCAATAGAGTATGCATTCATAAATATATATATACACAGTATAATACGCACACGATAGCAGAGGCACACAAACACGTAGGTTTTATGGACATACATAAAGCAGTGTTTAAGTACTCACATTCAACCTTGTTTTCATAGTTGGTCACCAAAACTCTCCAATTTATCGCAATTGTATATATGTTGAACTTCTTTTGCATCATACGTAGCCAAGCGTGCTAAGTCGGAGGTGCCGGGGGATTCCATCCAGTGCCGGGACTCAAAACCGAAACATGAAATTAATTTACTAAAGACATAGGGTGGCCGATCTGTATAACCAAGCGATTTAAGGACAGTTACATGGCAACATGTGCGATTGCGAGTGACATCAAACAAGGTCCAATGACCAACAATGGCAACTCGCACAACGAGCCATCGAAAGCACAATATGTATTCAACTACCTCGAACAACAAAGATCCCCTGTGTAGCCTTAACAGACTTGTTGGGGCAAGTGCTGTTAGCACCTATAAAGGCCGGCCTCCGCTAGGCCGAGCCGGCCTAGGGGAGCCGGCCTAGGGGAGGCCCAGGACCCGGTTCAGATACAATCGTCACTGGTGTTGGCCGTACGTGGGAATCGAACTCAGGCCGCCGAGTTCATAGCGAAAACGGGCTAAACTCGGGCCGGCTTCGGTGGTGGTGGTGGAGGAGTGGATGGTGTCGGTCGTCGCGTGGCGAGTCATGGATGACGCCAGTGTGGCAGTGCAGCGCTCAGCGTTTAGTGCGGAGGGAGTTGTGGGCGGTAAGGGCTGGATGGGGCTGTCCCCTCGCACAGCCGCGGGTTGCCTGCCCGTTCATCACCTTTGCGTCGGTAGGCTCCATCTCAATGAGCTCTTGAAGCATCTCTGCGAAACGCACAAGAACGGTAATGGGTACACGTAGCAATAAACTTACCAACATACAGTTATCGTGTTTTAAATCTGTATTGAAAACTAATTTCTTTAGAGCTGCTTTTTGTGTTCAGTTTATTGGCCTTCTCCCCACACCTCCGGTGAGCATGGCTGGCTACGTACGGTGCGAAAGAAGTTCAACATACACACATGCGTATGTACGGAAAACTTCGCATCCTGCGCTTCAGGCCCAGCAATACGCAAATAGCTTTTTTATTTTATTATTGGCAAGGCTTTGCAAATTCTTACACCGGTGCATGCCTGCATGCCTGCAAGCCAGCACTATGGAAGCAGGATTGTTGCGGTCCCAACACAAGGGTTTAAACACACAGCACGATTCCACCTTTGGGAATAGTTCCCGTAAGTAAGGGGAGCAGCAGCACTCTAGATTGATATTTACTGGAACATTTCAACATAAGAACTCACCGCGAAAGGTTACTGTTACAATAAATTGGCAATAAAAAAAATGGTATTAAATCTACCTTGCTTTAAAATTCGGTTTTAACTCACACTGCCAATGGTTGACAGCATTCTGCATTTAATTCACAGCGTAACATTGTGCGATGAATGATATTTCATAACCATGTCATAGATGCTAGACTGTTTGAAACGTGCGATGCTATTTCACAGTGCGTTGTTGTGACAGATGCTAGACTGTGCTCGGAGCTGTGCCTTGCATAGAGTCCTGAACCCACAAATTGTTTATTTTTAATAAGAACACTACATGCAATTTATACGCCAAGGCGGCGAGATGTTAACTACCCTGCCTGGTGTACAGGAGGTCGTGGGTTCAATCCCGACCCTGATGCCTGTTGTATATTTGGAGTTTGCACGTCTCTCCCTGCGGTTGCGTGGATTTTTCTCCACGTTGTCAAGTTTTTCCACGCCCACATTTAGAAACGTGCGTTTAGAGTATTTGGCTGCAATGCATTTCCACACGATAAGCCACTTCGTTGAGCTATCATTTTATGTGGCCAGGTAGCTTCTGAAAAGAGCTACGTAGCTCAGTGGGCCTTACCTGGTAAAGTGAAAAGTTTAAGAGTTAAATAAAAGTATTTTTTAAATATATTCGGCCGTAAAAACATTTTCTCTAAATGTCAACTGTTGACAGTACTATGTTGCCATATGCTCGTTTATTTGTACCGATGTTATACTTGCGCAACACATTGTTACCACAAAACTATGCATTACACGTTTGAAAAGTTAAATCCTATCATAATTTCTCCGCACCTCCGATTAGCACGGTTGGCTGAGTACGGTGCGAAAGAAATTCAACATACGTACGCACGTAAATTGTCCAACATTCGCGAGTGTCTAGAGGCACAATCAACGAACAGAAAAACCAGCGTGTGCGCACGTACCCCGTAAAGCGGCATCTCTTGCAGAGCGGTCATCGATGATGCTGCAGACTTGCTCCACATAGTCTAACGTGCTGCACTCCCCCTGGCTCCAAAGGTTATTGAGCTGGTTCTCCTGCGACAGCTGCACCAGGAACTTCTGTCGCACGCAGCAACGGCAACGTTAGCAAGGCGCGTTGAGGTTTTGAGGGAGCATCATTTCAGGCAAGCTGCATCTCGCTACGCCGCACGAACGGGCAATGTATGCGGAACTTCTTTCGCACTTACCGTAGCCAACTGTGCGAATCGGAGGTGCGGGGGAAGGACAACAAACCACAAAAAGCAGTTCTCAAGATCGATTTAAAGCTTTCGTGACTGCAGGGATTCATCTTTTTGGTTCTTTCGGTAAAGCCACGTAAAAGGGAAATAATAAAATAATAATAAATAAAACATGTTTCAAAACTCCTTTAGGACAGACCTGTTCTTCACCTGAGGATGGCTGCTTGCGTTGTGGCCGAAACGTCGTGAGAATTATTTTATTATGTTGTATTTTTTTTATTTTATTATTTCCCTTCTACGTGACTTT
The DNA here is from genome assembly GCF_015708825.2 of Lethenteron reissneri. Lineage (NCBI taxonomy): Eukaryota > Metazoa > Chordata > Hyperoartia > Petromyzontiformes > Petromyzontidae > Lethenteron > Lethenteron reissneri. The sequence goes on along the minus strand of NC_083842.1, from coordinate 11,530,479 downwards.
ACCGAAAGAACCAAGAAGACAGTTCTAAAGAATTGAGATTTCGAACGAGATTAAAAACACTCAGGTGTGTATGTTTTAAGACGTTTCCAGTCTAGAGGTGTTGATACGAGCGAGAGGAAACCCGAGTGCCCGGTAAAGACCTGTACGGGCAAAGGGAGAGGCAATACTATCCCATGCAGATGGAACGGATGAGAGATTAGTCCACACTTTATGTACCATCTCGTGCCAGCCAGCCAGGTTATAGCAACTCAACGGACAACAGGAAGGGAGTTTTACTCTTAGGTTTTTTCGGTAAAGTCACGTAGGTAAAAAATAGAAATAATAATAGAAATAAAATAATAAATCACGACGTTTCGGAGGCAACACAAGCTTCCTTCATCAGGTGTAAAAAATTAACCCATAAAAACAAAGTTTTCACTATAAATCCTTTATATGCGTGGCGGCTAGAGTCCTCTCGTCCTCTGGCTTGAGATGGCTGCCACCTATGGGTCAGATGAATGGCTGCCACCATTAAGCAATTGGTAATTAAATATTTAATTGATTTTTTCCTAAAAAGTGTAACATTTTGGAAATTTGTCACGCACAACAGGTCTGCGTGCAAAATGTCAGCTCGATTGGATCACGGGAAGTGGGTTAAAAAACTACCCAAAGATTTGCACGGTCGTAAGCAAGCAAGCAAGCAAGTGAACTTAATATAAAGGATTTAAAAAGGCACAGCAAAATAACTGTAGTGGGAGTTATTTGTGATGGGGCATTAATATATAGGGTAAGAGGAGGGGGGAGGAGCCAAGGGGGACGGGTGCAGGATGGGGGGTGTGGGTGGAGCCAGCTTGGCTCCTCCCCCTTCCTCTTACCCTATATATTAATGCCCATCACAAACAACTCCCACTACAGTTATTTAGCTGTGCCTTTTTACACCTGATGAAGGAAGCTTGTGTTGCCTCCGAAACGTCGTGATTTATTCTTTTATTTCTATTATTATTTCTATAATTTTTTATTATTTTTACCTACGTGACTTTACCGAAAAAACCTAAGAGTATGATCTTGCAGTCACAAAAGCTTCAAATCTAGAAGGAAGGGAGTTTTGAAACACCTGTGTGGTCTACCTTGCCTCCACAGTTCTCGACTTCAGGCGTGCGTAAGGCTCACTTTGGTAAACAAGCGTAACAAATAGATAACGTAGGGTCAGAAACGCTTTACAAAAACAAAACCATTGCTGGAGCCCACACTGAGGTGGTGCTAAATCGTTTTCGGACGACACAAGTGCGTCGAAAGCAAGCAAAACATGGACCCCGCGTCACGGCAACGGGAGAGTGCAAGCCGGCCGCTGAAGCAGGCCAACGCACCTGCAAGTTCGTCTGGTGCTGCTCAATGATCTTATTCTTGAACGGCTGGAGAAGAGACTCTTCGGAGGGCAGCTCCAGTGGCATCTCCTCCTCCTGCGTACGCACGCACGCACGACCAATGCAGCACAAGGGGGAACGCACACGCTGGTAAATAAGCCCATCAGGTTCTAAGGACCGGGACAGTTGATGGCAAACAGAAGGATTGTACATGCTCGTGTGCAGCCCCTTTTGTCAATCCACTGCTGGATGGCTGCTGCAGCTCTCCTTACTATTAAAACTATCCCTCCCTTTATTACTGCTAATCCTACTTCCTCCCTTTATTACTGCTAATCCTACTTCCTCCCTATATTACTGCTAATCCTACATAATACACGAGCATAATATGACTTTGAGACCCCCCCCCCCCCACCACCTACACATTCCACAAGTAGTGACTAATCCCATCTCTGCATTTTCCATAAATATGCAAAATGTATCTGTTGATATGCAAATTCCTTTGTCAAGGCGCTCTCCTCCTCTAACCCAGCTTAAATAGACGCTGCCAAGCTTGGTGGTGTTCATTCTGTCGCTGTCTTTCCGACAGACCTGTTCTTCACCTGAGGACGGCTGCTTGCGTTGTGGCCGAAACGTCGTGAGAATTGTATTTTATTATGTTTTATTATTATTTTATTATTTCCCTTCTACGTGACTTTACCGAAAGAACCAAGGAGATGAATCCCCCACACCGTGCATGTCGTGGGGGTTATATGACCATACTTCACCGTGCAGGCAAGTGCCGAGTGAAGGTCGGGGAGCGCGCACGTTTTGGAGAACTGAAGTACCTCTCGCATCACGACTTCCCACTCTGATACTTCTCCCCTCGCTCTACTCCCCTCCGTACACTCTCCTACCTCTCCCCTCTCGTCTCACGCTACTTCAGCTCCACACAGTTTCTGCTTCAAGTAGCCTTGGCATTCGCCGGAAGCCCCCAGTCAACATTCGCTCTAGGGGAGGTCGCTCACTCTCCTCTGTTACCCCCATATTCTGGGACTCCCTTCCCCCCAGCCACCCATGCTGTCAGCTCCCTGCTCACGTTCAGGCTCATGGACTTCCTTTTATTATTTTCTGCCGATGACAATTTACAAAACATGCACAATGTTTAAATGCCTCGTTAGGTGCTGTCGCTTAGATGTTCAATTGTGTAGTAGTTTCATTGATAGGTGCCTGGTTAGTGGTTCGATTTCGTTTGTCATTTTGTTGTTTCGTTTAATTGCTTAATAATATCATGTCAATGTTTTTGTCTCTTCCTGAATGAAGAATTGTTAATGTGTATTTGTCAATGAGTGTCAATGTTATTTTCTAATCGTCAGCGAGCGATTGTCAATGTTAATGTTTATCCGTCAATGTTTCGCGACTGTCACATGCCATCCCCTCTGCCCGGGGGATGCTCAATCAACCACTCGCCAGGATGAGAGAGGGCAGCCGTCGATGACGTGGCTGAGGGGCCTCCTTTTCCCCCGCCTCGTCCATATTGACGTCGTCCTCCGGTTCAGGCTCTGCCACGGCGGTGGCGGCAGTGGTGGAAGCGAGCGGTGCCGATTGTCGCTCCTCCCCGCCCTGCTCCACCCCCAGCTCCTTCACCCTGCGTGCGGGCAACACAGACGAGAACGAAGTGCAGACCGCCTTGACACAGCAGCCCTCCCAATACCGATGACTCATTCCACCCCTAGGATTTGTGTGGCGTGTGTATGTGTAGTGACTGGGAAGGTCACTGTGTGGTGCCGGGGCCTGCGAGGTCACGGTGGGATGTCTACTGTTGTGTGTAAACCCCGGAAACGGGGTGTAGTACCAGCCCTAGTGGGGGCTTGGGTGAGCGCTGGTTAAGCGCGGTGGCACCACGCACAGCGTACGGCACGGGCTCCCGTTGAGAGAGAGCGTCAGCCAGCTGGGGCTACGTTGGAGGCATGATACTCTGGCTGACCTGGGGACATGTGACCGGATCATACTGGAGGGGGGCCACCGGTGGAGGGGGCCAATGGGTGGTCACATGGTCTGGAAAGAACTCTCGAGAGCCTTCGGGCAAGGGGGCGAGAGAGATCGAGAAGGTGGGCGGGGCGAGAGGCGGAGCCAGCCCCAGCCCGGCCCGGGGTTCTTACTGTTGGAGAGGCAGGAGATCCACGTCAAGCTTGAAGAAGCCTCTAGCCACGCGGTCCGGGACCCAGCTTGTGGTTGGGACCGGCATAGTGGGACCGTGTCTAGTTCCGCCCTAGCGTGGTTAGTTGGGTGGTCACCACCCGTGGCTGTGTTGTGTTAATAGCCCTGGAGTATGTTGTGTAAATAGTTAATAAACGTGTTGCTCCCAAGACAACGTCTGCGACTCGGTTATACTCGCTACAAATGTACACGTGTACGTGTGTGTGTATGTGCATAACCTTATGTGTGTATGTGCATAACCTTATGGCGAGAGGTAGTGTGGTGTTTAGCGCGCTGCGCTACGAACTTGGAGAACCGAGTTGGAGTCCCGCTCACGGCCACCAACACCAGTTACGATTATCTCAACCGGTCCTGGGCCTCCCCCTAGGTCGACTCAGCCTCAAATGAGTACCTGGTGCGATGCGTAAATATCGCCACGAGGGAGACAAAGGCAGCCGGGCAGTGCTGGCCACCCTGCCATGCCGGTTTTCATAGGCGCTTGCTAACAGCACTTGTCCCTACCGTCTGACAGGGCTATATGGGGGATCTTTGTCTTTGTCTCCATAACCTTATGGGGGATCTTTGTGGCAGTGCAGTGCTACAAACTCGGCAACCTGAGTTTGATTCCCTCTCACGACCAATAATGGTGGCAAATATTTTAACCAATTCTGGGCCTCCCCCCTAGGTCGACTCAGCCTCAAATGAGTACCCGGTGCGGCGTGTAAACGTTGCCACTTGGGAGAGAAAGGCGGCGAGGTGTGGTGCTAGCCACCCACCGCCTTCATGTGCCGGTCCCAGCCTTCAATAGGTGGTCACAAACCACACGTGCGCCCCAGCTACACCACACTCGGCACTACAATTCACACACCCCTTCCCCCGGTGATTTGCCTCACCTGTCTGCGTATCGCAGCGTGTTGTTCGTGTGGTCACAGGAGCTCATCGCAGGAGAAATCATGGCGATCTGCAGCATCCACACGCGAGCACAGCGAGAGAAGCGGGCAGTGAGTGTGTTTCTATGTGCACAAGGCGGTAGTGTGCCGGTTAGCGCGCTGCGCTGTGAACCCAGCCACTAGAGTTCGATTCCTCGCTCACGGCCAACATCAGTGACAATTATCTAAACTGGTTCTGGGCCTCACCTAGGTCGACTCGGCCTCAAATTCGTACCTGGAGCAGTTTGGAAACATTGCCACTAGGGAGACAAAGGCAGCCAGGCGTGGTGCTGGCAACCCCATTCCCTCCTGTGCCGTGCCGGCCTTCATTAGGTGCTCGCTAAAACTCATTGACTAATGGTTTCTTATTTATTTACCAGGTAAGCCCGTCTGAGCTATATAGCTCTTTTACAGAAGCCCACAAACTCAACGAAATGGCTTATCATGTCGTGGACAGAAAAACTTGACAACCCGAAGAAAAATCCACGCAACCACAGGGAGAGACGTGCAAACTCCAAATATACAACAGGCGTCGGGGTCGGGATCGAACTCACGACCTCCTGCACACCAGGCGAGAGAGTTAACATCTTGCCACCGCGGGGCCCGAGTCAACCTAGGGCAGGCCCAGGACCAGTTTAGATAATCGTCAACGGTGTTGGCCGTGAGCAGGAATCGTACTCGGGTTGCTGGGTTAGTTGCGCAGCGCGCTAACCATTGCACTACCGCTCCCCACATATGCTAAAACATGCACACACACACACACGTACCATGCAGGTGCGGGAGTTCTCCCCGATGAACGAGTCCCTCAGCACCTGGGTGAGTTTGCTGCCGCGGAATGGCGTGTGTGCCTTGTTCTGGCCCAGCGCTCGGATGCACTCCTACACATGTGCACGTCGACACGTGAACGCGCGCAGCACACGCATGTACAACAAAAACAAACGCCGCCGCCATACGCCACGAAGTGGCAGTGACGTCACCACGGCACTTGTGCCAGACTGTGCGCACTTTTAGGGCCACGTGAAGTGTCGAACGCCTGCTGGCAGGAGGTCACGGGACAAACCCAGGTGCCATGGTTTGACTAACTGAGATGACTGGCCGATGCACCACCTGTGCTCTACGACTGTGCCAACCTGCTGCATTTTAACCGTCCGGCGCTATGCTCGTTGTTGTGAGCGTCGCTCCTCTGCCTTCCGTTGTTGCTAGAGGACGTCTGCCCCCAACTGCCCAGTAGCAGCGTCCTTCACGAGCCTCTTCCACAGAAGCTAATCTTGACACCACTGCTACCAGTCATTGGCAAGTCCACTCATCCCCATATCCTCTCATACCACATCATTCCATCTCTTGTCGAGCCCGTGCCGTACCCGTTTAGCACCCTCACGCACACACACACACGTGCGCGTCCTCATGGAAACGAAGCACAGCCAACAGGCCCGTAGTGTCAGATAGGGGGGCATTCCAAGCCCCCGCCATTCTCAATATTTTGGTACAATAAAACAATTGGCATTAGTCTTTGTTCACATGCATTGCAAGTTTGAAGAGCTTGAGCAGATCGTATAATTACTCATTCTGTTTAGCGTTTACTGTTTGTTAAAAAGTATGTTTAACATTATCCGTGTCGTACCCCTCTTACATTGTGTATGCCCGCCCCCTCCACCCCCCCTTTAAACAAGGTCATGCAGTAACAGGGTTAACAGCCATGGGCAAGGACCCTTGACAATCTGTCCCGTTCATATGATAGATGACAACTTACGTTGAAATTAACATGGATTCAAAGCAATAAAGATGTAATAATGTACCTGTCAATCAACGGGACGGATAGCCTAGAAATCATTTCCAGGATTACCATTTATTTCCGTGGAGATTATAGGATGCAGTTAGCAGCCCTGCACAATGTAGGGCTTCCTTAAGACAATACCACAATTTGACCATACTGCACCACGCTGGCGAATTCAGGTAGGCGAATGTGTGGAGCATAGATGCGAGAGCCTAGGAGGTACAGCGCAACAATGGACTTTGCTGCGCCGTCCCCCCCCCCCCCCCCCCCCCCGATACCCATGATGTGGCCTCTCAAAAACCCAACGACACCTATTTTATACATTTTGGTCACCCATCCCAACATTGTCCAGGCTCAAACCGGATTGGCTTCCAACATCTGATATCAAGTGCATTCTGGGCGATTAAGCCATAGACTGAGTGTGACATTGGAGCGAAAATCGTACTCTAGCCAATGGCGCTGCTCAGAGGTCGCAAACGGGTTTTGATTCCTTACCCGTACCCGTACCCGGCCGCACCAGGGTCGCAAATGGGTACCCGTACCCGGGTACCCGTACCCGGCCGGGTACCCGTTCCCTACCCGTTCCCTACCCGTTCCCTACCCGTTCCCTACCCGTTCCCTACCCGTTCCCTACCCGTTCCCTACCCGTACCCTACCCGTACCCTACCCGTACCCTACCCGAAATGAGTGACAAATGGTTACTCACCAGTGACTCACGGCCTACCCGTACCCGGCCGCACCAGGGTCGCAAACGGCTACCCGTACCCGTACCCAGCTGGGTACGGGTAGCCGGGTATAGGGTAGGGTACGGGTATCGGGTACCCGGTTGCGACCTCTGGTGCTGCTACAGTTGTAGTTACGTTTGAGGAGGGCCCGTCCATAGTGGGGTGCGGGGCCCAGGGTAAATATCACACCGCGTGGGGCCGCCCAAGGCCTTAAAACTAAATTATCACATCCGACACTGTGATGTCACAAGTACGTGGCCCCCCACCCCCCAAAGCGCTGGGCACGGGACGGTCATCCCGATTCGCCGTACCCCTAAGGGATGGCGCTGCAATTGGTCCCCAGGTCTCTGCACCGCACTGGTGGAGAGATGGCCAAGCGGTATGGCGTTTGCTGCAGCTGTTGACAGTTCGAATGTAGCGGCCGCCCTGCTTAATACCGCAGGTGTATGAATCGTAAAAATACAAGCAGTCTGCTTCGCAGCGGACGTTAAAGATCCGGCGACGTCATGTGCACGAGCAGGCCCATTGTGGTCCACATTTGCTAAATTTGCAAACGTACCCGCAAATAACTCAACTGGGATTACACCGGGGGACCGGCGACCAAATTAACAAGTGGCATTTTTTTTCGAATTCGTAAAGAAACCTAAATATTTCAAGAGCTTGAATTGCATGCGAATACAAGACACTGCCGAATAAACAATATCACGAAGCAGTCCTTAAAAGAACCGCATGCCACTCCGTAGCCGCAGGTTACCCCCTAGATTATGAATAACAATCATCAGTATGTGGGGGGGGGACTGCAAAAAGAACACTTGGCAGTACTGTCCTGGAAGCAAGTCACGAGACTCAGCGAGGGTTTGCTGGGCAAAACAATTCAATACAAACCTTCAGCGCCAGCAGGCTCTTGTTGATCTCGGCGCCCTCACGGCACATTTGCAGGTCGGAGTTGCCCGTGTCGGCGCCGCGCTCGCTACCGGCGAGGTCCACGAGCGAGAACTTGCCGTGCAGAAGCTCGCCGCGCCTCAGTATCAGCTGGAAGATGGCGTGCGAGCGCGACGACGTCGCGTTGGCCGATGTCTGGCCTGACGTCCTGTGCGCGTGTCACACGGGTTCCGCCCGCATTAGCAAACCTAGAGGTCTGTGCGCTATGGTGACCCTTTCCCATTCCAAAACCGCCTGCAAGTTGCAGGGTGGGGCCCATTCACTGCCGAATCTCGAAACGCACGAGCGGCTCGTACTCGCCGGAGAGAACTGTAGCGACACGACCACCACACTCTATGATAGCTGGTGCCAGACTGTGCCACACGCCCTCCCCCGCATGGCCTTGTGGCAGCCTCGGTAACGATTAAGTTACTTTATTTTAGTTTTGATGATGTACACGTACGTCATCAGAACTCAATCGGAAGCAAAACTTACGATGTCCATGTGCGGAACGGGAAAGGGTTAAGTTGTGTACACGCGTATTTATACGGATGTGCAGGTATTCCTTGCTTTACGGCGTAAAGCAAAATGTTGTAAATCAGAATGTTTTTTTATGGATGCGTTTCAGGACAGTCATTCCAACTCTACTCCTAACCTAAAAAAATTCATACCTATATCACTTTTCACAATACAAAAGATAATAATACAAAACAAAGATTCAAACAATTGGATACAAATTAATTAAATTAAAGTATAATTTTTTTTATTTAAAGCTTTCGTGACTGCAGAGATTCATATTCTTGGTTCTTTCGGTAAAGTCACGTAGAAGGGAAATAATAAAATAATATTTATATAAAACAATAAAAAAAATTCTCACGACGTTTCGACTGCAACACAAGCAATCATCATCAGGTGTGAAATCCACAGCAAGAACATTTTCTCGTTCTTTATTTATATTATTTTATTATTTCCCTTCTACGTGACTTTACCGAAAGAACCAAGAATATGAAAGTAGTATTATTATTACCGAATTTTTGGTTTTATACATGTGTGGTGGTCAAGGTTGACACAGGTTACACAATCTAGGGGAGGGGTACGTACCGGTCAGGACTGGTCCGGACCGGTCGGGCCGAGAGGCGGTTGGAACCGCTCTGAGGGGAGGGGGCCGGCGAGAGCCGGGGCCCCGAGACACCCCCGCCCCTCAGAGAGGGGATATATAAGACGGCTCCCGGAGAGCGGGAGCCAGTCCATCTCATCTAAAGCTGAAGGAGGTGCCGCCGGAGATCCTGTACCCCAAGCCCGAGGATGCTGCCCCGCCGGGACTGAGTGGGCTGAGGGTGGCGTCAAGCGTCCCCGGGCTGAGTAGCCGTAGGCTAGGGAAGGAGAGTAGTTGGAATAGAGTGGAGGCTGTACCTCCCTAGGTTGTGTGGTCAGGCTATTTCCCCAGTGCGTCAGGATGTCTAGCTGTTATTGAAATAAAAGCGTGTGGCCTCTAAAGGAAGTCTCCGTCTCCTTCAAGATACTACACATGTGCGTGCGTGCTGACCTGCACTTGCTCCCAGTCTCAATGAGGGCGAGCACCTCTTCGCTGGAGGAGACGGGGCACTCGCTAAGCCCCACCACCTGCACTTGCTGCTTGCTATCTTCCAGTACTCGCAGGGCCGCCCGCTTATTCAGCAAATCGAACACCTGCATTCCAGTCGCACGGTGACAAAAAACCCCCACCACCTCATGGCCTTGACAGACTTTTTGGGGCAAGTGCTGTTATAGGCGAGCACCCTACCTTTGCCGGCACGGTACACGTGGTGGTGGGTGCGACATTATAATGCATTATAATAAGGTTGCACTCAGTACACACGAAGTGCTTGGCCACCAATAAACCACAATACCTTCCTGATCTCGGCAAGGAGCATAAATAATCGCGCTAACCTCCGGTCATCCTCACAGCAGCGGTTTTTGGCGAGCCATCGAACAAAGACGGTCGCCGCATCGTGCGCTTTCAGAGGCGCTCCTGAAGCCATCGTTAATGCTTTTCCTTTGGATATTATGAAGCCACTTTTAAACCTAGGATTGAAAACTCATTTCTTTAGAACTGCTTTTTGCGTTAAATTTGCGGTCCCTCCCCCGCACCTCCGATTAGCACGGTTGGCTACATATAGTGCGAAAGAAGTTAAACATACATAATCATGCTCGACCATCTTTGTCTCCCCAGTGGCAACGTTTACACACCACACCAGGTATTCACTTGAGGCTGTCGACCCTAGGGGAGACCCAGGACTGGTTCGGATAATCGTCACTGGCGTTGGCCGTGAACGGGGATCGAACTCGAGTTGCCGGGTTCGTAGCGCGGCACGCTAACCGCGACACTGCTGCTCCCCGCACACCCCAATGGCATTCGGGTAAGGAACCCAGAGCCCATGGGCTGTACCTGGTTCACATTTATTTCATACAGCCGGCGGTTTGCGCACCGCGCTTTGAACCTGGCGACCTGAATTCCCATTCCCAGCCACGGCTGACATCAGTGGCGAGTTCATGTCCGAACCGGTCCTGGGAAGCCCATTCACCAACAACACGCATTGACCAGCATGCTGAAGTTAAGTTATAAACAAACCACCCCTATTTCAGAGGTTGAGAAAATACTATAAATTACATCGCATTCCATTCACACACACATCTGCACACACCTGCATTCCATTCATTCACACGCTCACACTCATTACACGCGCACGTCCTCACCTTCCCGCTGTAGATCTCAAAGAAGGTGGCGTACACATGCAGATTCAGATGTCTGTAGTGCTTGTTTCCCTGCAGGTCAAACACATCCCGTGCTAGGCAGGATGGGGGAGGGAGGGAGGGGTGAGAAAGTCAAAGAAAATGATAAATTACAACTATCATCATTATTTCTATGGGACCCTTATGCCAGTATCAAGATATTGAATGATTTAATTTCTAGTTTTAACTATTCTTGACCATCGGTAATCATCCCTCCCAGACATACATTGTCTTGCCCAAGCACTCTTACTTTACTTGGGTGACCACCATGCACACATGGGTTATTATAAGGCTATGAGGGCTAAATGCTGTGCAGCAGACGGCAGTCAAGCAAACCAAGTGTTGCCCTGTATTTTTATGCTCTCACGTCTATGCACCCCACCTTAAACAACACGCACTTATCAGCGGGGGAGAAGGATGTTCCAATAATGCTCGCGGCTGGCATCTCGCCTCCTTTGATAACTGTCACTAATCGCCAGCATTCTATTCGAGGATTTCAAAGTTGCTTGCTCAGCTTTCTAACTAGAGCAGAAGTTTCCATGAGACACACCCAACACCAGGACTCAAGCTCAAGATCCCAGGGATGCTGGCTCGGTGATATGAAGTGGACATTGCCATCAAACCACTCGGCCACCTCCAGTAATAATGTTGACTATGCCAAAACAGAGCTTTAAAATTATACAGACAATTGCACACCCCCCCCGCCTAACACCCCCCGCCCCCCCCCAAACTCAACAGATGGCACGGAATGTCTCGGCACATTTCCTCCCTAACCCCACAGTTACTGGGTACAGTCGAGTGTGCAGTGACATCACTCACTTGCCATGGCGTAGATACCCTTGGTGCAATCCTGCGAGCGACCGTTGAAATTTCCACCCATGGTCTGCAAATAAGAAACAAAGAAAAATATACCCCCTACCATCATCGCCATTCTCAAAAGATCCCTTCGCCTCCGGGAAGTTTTCCCGGTCGCCCCCTTTAAACGCCGCCGAAACTACGTTTGCACACTAAATAAAAACTCGGCGGCGCTAGGCGAACTGAGAAAAAAAACAACTTTAAACGCTGACTTCGGTCAAGCACAAGCACGCCGAACGCACGAGGTGAAGCAACCTTTCTGTGCGCACTGCTCACCGCGCCGGTCACGTGACGCCAAGCACCCAATGATTATTATATGTACTCTGGGTGATTTGGCCATAGGAGGGTGTTAAGACACAGACCGCGAAACGATCGCCTCTTGTGGAGTTGAGAATCTTCGGTTTTACTGGTAGGAACCTCCTGGTTACACCAGCCCACAGGGGATTATTGTGTCCGTCCATCCGTCGTGCATCCACAAATGGGAGGGGTGGGGCTGGGTGGAGAGGGGAGGGTGGGGAGGGGCTGGGTGGGGAGGGTAGGGCTGGTTGGGGGGGTGGGGCTGGTCACCCCATAGTGCCCTTAAACGTTTAACCTACTCACGCCGGCTTGTGCCCGCCCTCACAGTCGGCCATATTTGCGGAATACACCACGCCGTCGTTGACCCTGCAGGCCATTGACCGAGCAACCCAACGTTCCTACCAGCTCCCTCCACAGGAATGTGTTAGTAGTGCACTCCCGTTTCCCAGGAGGTTAACGGGCCGCGACTCCGTCGCAAGAACTGCTCCACCGCCAACGACGAAGGGCGGCCGCGCGTTGGCCTAGAAACTCACGTGGGTTTTGCCGCTTCCCGTCTGTCCATAAGCGAAGCACGTGGCCATGCCCTTGTTGAAGATTGTCTGCACCAATGGGTAGGCGGTGAATCTAAACAAAGAAACAGATCCCCCGTGTAGCCTTAACAGACTGTAGGGGCAAGTGCTGTTAGCGAGCACCTATAAAAGCCGACACAGCACACGCAGCGGTGGCCAGCACCACGCTCGGCCGCCTTCGAATCCACAGGGGAGGCCCAGGACGGGTTCAGATATGTCACTGGAGTTGGCCAGGAGTGGGAATTAAACTCGGGACGTCGGGTTTGTAGCGCAGCACGCTAGCCGTCACGCTACTGTTAGCGAGCACCTAACACGCACACACACGGGGTGGCAGCAAGTAACCACACGCACAGGCACACAGACACACGTGACACATGCATGTGAGCAATTGCAAGGACGCAATTATTCATCACCCACCCTCACTTGATGCAGTGCTCTTGCCACATCTAATTTAAAATCCACAATCATCATCAGGTGGATTTGACACTGGATGATGATTGCTTGTGTTGCAGTCGAAACGTCGTGAGAATTTTTGTTTAATAATTTTATTATTTTATTATTTCCCTTCTACGTGACTTTACCGAAAGAACCAAGAATATGAATCCCTGCAGTCACGAAAGCTTTAAATCGAAATTTAAGACTACCACAGTTGTATAATGTACAACCCTTTTATCAATGCACTGCTGATTGAAGGAAGAGTGTTCAGATGAGGCAATGGCTCAATGGGGTGGTGGGTGAAGGGAGTGGGGGGGGGTAGTGGGAGGGGCGGCGGTGGCAGCGACGGTGGCAGTGACCCAGCCGCGCCGTCTCACTTGTAGACGACTTCGTTGGAGGCAGACTCGTCGAAGGCGTAGTCGAAGCGGAACGTCTGGTTCTCCAGGTACTTGGTGAGGTCAACCTTGTGTTTGGGCTCGTGGACCATGAGCACCTCGTGGCTGGGCACCGTCACCACATCAATCTCCTTCTGCGCCAGCTCTGGGTCACGCGTGCGCAGACACCAGCAACGGGATCGTCGTCCGATTCGCAATTGAGTTTCGGGTCGCATCGGGCAAGTAAAAATGAGTGTCGTAAGCAATCCACAGAATTGAATTAATCGTTAAGATTGTTGCAAATTGCTCGACAGCACACCGGAATTGCCGAAGCAGTAAGAGACTGGCAACGCTTGCTCACGTTACAACTAATCTAAATTGGGTGTGCTGGGTGGTGGAGGGTGTACGATACACATTTACTTACATTATTTGGACCGAATTTTTTTTATCATATTGGTCGCAAAATGCCTAGGCATTAAATTTCAGCCATCATCATCATCGTAAAACCGATTCTAGAAATCTTTGTCAATAGCTCTTGCATGCGGTCTTAGCAGGGGTGGGAGGTTCCTATGTATTGTTTCGGTATGTGTCTGCAAATGAGTCTTGAAATGCTACACAATAAACATTCAACTAGATTGCAAACTCATTTCTTTAGCACTGCTTTGTTTAAATCGTTGTCCTTTCCCCACACCTCTGATGGCACGATTGGCTACTAAAGATGCAAAAGAAGTTCAACATGCATGCAATTATTCCTGCGATAACACAGGGGCATCATCAGTCGTGAGTGCAGACAGCTGAGGTTTGTCTACAGGACAAATCGTGGAATCACTTGTGTAATCCCCGTTACACTTCAAAACTCACTACATAGCCTCCCACCCCCGCTCGCCGCCCCTTCCCCCCTCCCTCCCACCCCCCCCCCTCCCACCCACGCGCCCCCCCCTCCCACCCACGCGCCCCCCCCTCCCACCCACGCACCCCCCCCCTCCCACCCACGCGCCCCCCCCTCCCACCAACGCCCCCCCCCCTCCCACCCACGCACCCCCCCCCACCCACCCACGCACCCCCCCCCACCCACCCACGCACCCCCCCCCACCCACCCACGCACCCCCCCCCCCACCCACCCACGCACCCCCCCTCCCACCCACCCACGCACCCCCCCTCCCACCCACCCACGCACCCCCCCCCCTTACGAGTACCTTTTTTGTTGAGTGGGCGCTTTCTGACGCAGACGCAGATCTTTCGCTCCTCCACCTGAATAGAGAGAGCCAAGGTCCGCCACAGCATAAACTCAGAGTGCTGAATGAACGGAACTTTTATTGTACCAGGCGAGGCCCACCGAGCTATAGAGCTTTTCTCATAAGCGAATTGCCCACAAATGATAGCCGAACGAAGCGGCTTATCGCCACGTGGAAATGTGTAGCAGCCAAATACTCTAAACGCACGTTTATAAATGGAGAGAAAAACCAAAGAAAAATCCATGTGTCCAAGGAGAGAACATGCAAACGCCAAATATACAGGCGCCGGGGGGGGGGGGGGGGGGGCTTCAAGAACCTGGTCAGAGATGGAGAGCGGATGGAAGTCGAGGTTGGCACGGTATTCCTGGATCATCTTCAGGAACTCCCAGTGAGGACCATTCGCTGCTCCCTGTGTTTTCAATGAACACGGCACATGCAGGACATCACATGCAACATGAGCACGTGGCACAGGCTTGCAAGTGGCTATTGTTAGTGTTTGTTCCACAACCTCTCGGATACTTGCACGTTGAACTTCCTTCACACCGTACGTAGCCAACCATGCTAATCGTAGGTGCGGGGGGGGGGAAAAGAAAAAACTAAACACAAAAAGCAGTTGTAAACAAAATCGTTTTCAAACGAGATTATTTAAAAGGAGGAGCGTTCCAGACGGCCGCAGAAGCAGATCCGAAAGTGCACGATGCGGTGACCGTCACGTGATGGTTTATTGCTCCTTCAAGTTCAAGTTTCATTTATTAGTTATAGCCCTGTGAGCCACCATTCGGCTCTTGAATCGGGTGCAACCGCAACAAACAAACAAGAACAAACATGAACAAGAAAACATCTCGTCCTTGACGAGAGATCAGCAAGGTCATTGTGGTTCGTTTGTGGCAAGCGCTTTTTGTGCGACTAGTGCGACCTTACAAACCCGCAAGCGGCGATCGCGAGGGCCCTGCTGTTGATTCTGGAACGCCCGCTCGGTCCGGATCCGACTCGCCTTGTCCGTCTCCGGCATGTAAGTGGTTCGTCTGCGCCCTGCTGCTGCTATATGGTCATCAGTCAAGGTAAAGGGGGTCACGGAAGGGTCAGAGGAGTGGGTCGGTGAAAATACAACTCTTAATGCGTTTGAGATATACAACACCAGGATTAACACTCCTATCGTTTTTTGTATAATTTCATAATAAAGTTATTTACAAATGTGTTGTAACCCTCCACCACCCGACACGGCCAATCGGCAAAAAAGTGTCACGTTGACAAAAGACAAATAGTTCACTACTTTAGCCCACCGGTGTGTTGAAGAGTGAATCCACAACATTTACAATTGTTGAGTACGACGTTTCGCTGGTAATTGCATCATCGGGTAATTTGCCAGAATTATGGCAAATTGCCTGTCGTACTCAAAAATTGTAAATGTTGTGGATTCACTCTTCAACGTGACACTTTTTTGCTGATTGGCCGTGTTGGGTGGTGGAGGGTTACGACACATTTATATATAACGCGATCTAACCCAAAAAACTACTTTATTATGAATATTATTTGTCGCGAAAGCCTCCGTGTTTTTGTACAATTTGTTGTAATGTTCCGACCCCTTGCCTCTACTACTCGACATCTGTGAACAAGAGTTTTATAGCTCATCGGATTCCTCCGGTATAAATGTTCCGATTCTAACATCGGTATGCTGAAGGAGCAACGAATTCGCACGATTTGTTCACGTGGCAAACCATACTAATGGTCTGTGTTGGCAGGAGGTGGGTTTTACACGACAGTTACATTGACGTGATATAATCCAAAAAATCAAAAATCATGAATAAGACCGGTATCTGTACTTTATATTTCATTTGTAGCTGTGTTAGTCATGTAATGTAAAAAAAAACACCCCACCATACAATATCACAATACCACAAGTAGCAGAGATGCAGTCACAGTGAAAGCATCTGGCCCAGTGATGCTGTGGCAGGGCCCTCAACAATTATATTCATAGGTTTTTTCGGTAAAGTCACGTGACTTTACCAAAAAAACCTAAGAATATGAATCCTTGCAGTCACGAAAGCTTCAAATCTACTCTCAACAATTCCCAGTTGGGGGAATCGCCCAAGTCCCTCTCGTGTCGATGACATGCAGTACAGATGTGTGGATGCATGCATGCTGAACTTCTTTCACACCGTACATAGCCAATCGTGCTATTCGAAGGTGCGGGAGAAGGCCGACAAGCCAAACACAAAAAGCAGTTCTAAGGAAATGAATTTACAATCTAGATTTAAAAGTGTGAAGCTCCAGTGGCTTCCAGATGGCAACATAAAGCACATCTGAAAGCGTGCGATGCAGTGACCCGTCTTTGTTCGATAGCTCGCCAAAAGCCGCTACGACGAAGACCGGAGCTCGTGATGCTTTATGCCCCTTTACGAGATCAGCAAGGTATTGTGGTTAATTTGTGGCAATCACTTTGTGTGTAATGAGTGCAACCTTATAATGTACAGGGTAGTACTCGACTTACGATGGAGATGCGTTACGACGACCCCCATCGCAAGTCGAAAATATCGTAAGTCGAAGATGGCCTAGCCTACCCAGGAGTCTTAAAGAACGGTGATAATTTAGCAAAACAGAGCAATTTACAGTACCGTACTGTATAAAGTATACACTGTACGTATTTATTAATTACAATACTGTATTGCACAGTCAAATGTAAAGTAAAAAAACAAGGTAAATTCTTAGCCTACCTATGTGAACTGCAATTTAAATGGAAAGTTTTTTTAGGAAACAATCCGATCTGCTATAAAAACTTTTAACATGCATTGAACGTATCGTATCGTGGTAACCCCAAATGAAATCGCTAAAGCTACGTATCATAGTGTAGTGTATAGTGTAGTGTGTAGTGTAATAGTGTAGTGTATAGTGTAATAGTGTAGTGTATAGTGTAGTGTAATAATGTAGTGTATAGTGTACTGTATAGTGTAGTGTATACATGCATTGAACGTATCGTAACGTATCATATTGTACTGTACTCACCAAGATTCTGTCCTTCGTCTGCGCACTCGAACGATGTTAGGTTGTTGATGGCAATTTTCCTATCGCTATCGCCATCTCGCAAGATCGAAATATCGTAAGTCGGAGCGTCGTAATTCGGGGACTACCTGTATTCGTTCGGCAACAGGAAGCCAATGCAGCTTGGCGAACACATGACGGACGACAAACAGGGACTTCTGAGGTATCGGTGCTTTGCGCAGGAGACTGAGGCATGACAGAGTTGGCATTGGCCCTGGTGCAGAGAACGAAACTAGGCCGCCTGTCCAATTTCCCCCACCTTCATAGACCGATTGGCACCTGGGGCCCCCTATGGCCCCGTGAGTCTCGGGTGCAGATACACTGCTCACGCGCTCGGATAGCTACCGCAACCAGCAAAGGAGTTTCTATCAAGTCACTTTGCATGTGGGAGGGAACCCGAGCGCGCAGAGGAAATTCATGTACACAAGAAGACAACGCTCGGAAACAAATCTCCACCCTATTAGGTGCACTTTCTCCTGCAAGCCACCCCGTGGCAGGGCAAGACGAGCATCGTGCACGTGCAATGACATGTGTCAAGGGGGATCGCAACCAACCGCACCACGGGTTGAACGACGCGACACGACTCTACACCACACGCGGCGATGAACCGAACCTGCATTGCCTGTAGTGGTGGTGGTGGTCGTGGTGGTGGAGGCAGCGGCGGCGCCATCGTGGGCAGCGGGCAACGCCGGGGCTGGGTGTTCGGGGAGGGCGCCCAGTTGTAGGGTGCTGGTGGTGGAGTCGGAATGAGCTCGTGGAACTGGAAGTCGGCTCACCACTGACACAACGCAGACACACGTGGGCCAATGACACACACACACACATACAAATACGATGACAACACCCGCCGCCATTCGCCATCAAGTGGCGGTGACGTCACCACGGTGCCTATGCCAGGCCAGCTGCACTTTGAGGCCATGTGAAGTGCCAAAAACTTGCTGACGGGTGGTCACGGGACAGACCCAGGTGCAATGGGTTGATTGAGATGACAAGCAGATGCACCGGCTGTGCAAACTTGCTGCAATTTTAGCTCAAATAAAGTTACAAAACACACATACAAACACTTGGCATCATTATGCACACATCCACTCATGCAGGTATTATGAGAAACAACACGCATATACACCTATGTGAACACGCATAGGGGCTCATGGACGCACACAAATCCATTAAACACGCACACAAATATAAGCACACAGGTCCTTGACACACCACACACCCATGTTGTCATGGATATATGTGTACACAGCCATAATGCAGACACGCGCGTACGTGTGGTCACAAGGCTAAACCGAACTGGCTTGTCCCAGGATAGATTCTGATACCAAGCGTCACTGCCGGGAGGGTGAGGAAGAATTGAATTTGGTTTGCCAAGATCACAGCACAACAGCAGCCACTGAACCCTCCACCTGCTCCCCAAGGCAATGCATGAACACACACACACGATGGCTCAACTCTGAACGAAACAGGTTAAAAAATACAACCAAATTTGGATAAACATGTGCGGAATCATTGTTTTTACCTTTTAGACTGACATGGCCATCTTAAGACACTCGGACTCCAGACTGAAAAGCTAACCTCTCCAAAAGGTGCTGGGCGCTGCCGTGTCTTTCAATACAGGAACTCCTCTACTTACAAACGAGTTACGTTCCAGAGGTCTGTTCGTAAGCCGATTTCGCTCGTAAGTCCAAATTTACTGTCAATTCCAAACATGTTGTACGGCCTGTACACAAAACGCGGGGAATCGTTTTAAAGTTTGCATAATCTCCTCTAGATGTAGATGCCACTGGTTATTCATGTTCTGCAGATGGAGATGCCACCACCGCCACCTATTGCGCGGCGGTTGAACTTACAACTTCTCGGTCCGAACAGGTAACTGGACATACGGACAGGTTCGTTCGTAGCTCTGAAAGTTCGCAAGTCGAATGTTCATAAGTAGAGGAGTCTTTGATTTAAAGCTTTCGTGACTGCAGGGATTCATATTCTTGGTTCTTTCGGTAAAGTCACGTAGAAGGGAAAGAACCAATAATATAGAGGAGTCCCTGTACGCACAGACTACCTTCACTGAAACAGCACCTGGGCTTGGGGACTCATTGTCCTGATACTGGCATCAGCACCCCCCCACCCCAAGTGGCAGTCCGTCCACTACCACAGCAGCTCTTCAATAATCTACAATGTCAGCGGCGCAGCACGACTGACATGGGTCCTGGTACAAGGAATGAAACGGGGTCTCCTGTTTTCCATTCCCCCCCCCCCCCACCTCTTTTTCCTCCAGCATTGGGCTCCCCCGACAGATGCACTGGCCTGTTTACTCACTCCACTGCTAGCTCCACTGACGTCCATGGTGCTGCATGGTGCAGCGCTCCGACATAGCATCCCGCGAGAGCCACCCAACCAACACCAATCATTTATTTTCTTAAAGAATTTCCCTCTTGCCCGAGCTTAACAAAGGACCTCGGGGGGCACTTGACGACGGGGCCAACGTAAGCAGCTTGAGAGCAGCTCCAAAACCAAGCGTCCCTCAAAAAACACAAGCAGCTGGGCGAGGCTTTAGCCCTGGCCGCCTGCCCGCCATACTCCAAAATTCAAAGCCTCGTATCGGACGGAAACACAGCGAGGATGTGTCGGAGCACCGAGGTTCTCCCTGTGCCTCACACCTACCGCCGCTCCCCGGCCCACAGCCCTACACAGAAGGAGCGGCCAACTCAAGCGAAACACTCAGGGGGCCACTTGTGGCCTGCCCGGGCACGCTGCAACGCCACTGTCCGCAACACTCGCAACTTCGGTGGCGCAGCCACGAGGAGCGGTTCACTTTCAGGAAAGGGGTGGGTGGGGATTGTGGGTCACGTTCACATTTTAAATCTTAATTTTTACATATGTGCCCCTTAGCTTATCCGCAACTCAACCGACATTCCTGCAAATTGGATTTTCAGTTTTCGGACTCATCAAAACCACTCGGAAAAGACAACCATTCACTCCTACTCCAGCTAAATGTGTTTGTAACATCATAATTTTAACATGTTTGTCTCTGGTGTCTAGAATGTGTGAAATTAAGCTTGAAATGCACAAGCTCAATTATATCCACATTTAGATTACAGGTTTTCCAATACCACTTTTGAACATGAATTCATCAGTAGAATCACCAATGAAAATAACCTATTCCCATTGTTTTACTTCTATGTACTCTAAGTCTAATCATCAACATCTGAATTGATGTCTTCCTCGTGCGACTGAATACCACTCCAATGCCTCTCAGTAGCCTGCCCTCCCCCCCTCCATCCTGTATGCATGTTCCCCCCACCGCAACCTCCTATTCCCAATCACAACTACAAGACTTTCTTATCACGTTTCATACCGAACCTCCCAAAAGTTGCCTTTATCATGACAATCATGGGCCATGGCAATAATATTAACGTGGCAGATGCGTCTATTCCAGTTGGTCTCTTCAAGTTCTCTTGGCATGTGCAGTAACATACATTACACCCCTGCCCCAAACACCTGTCTCTCAACGTTAAAGTTCACTGCTCTATCCTTCAAAAACGGGATGCGTAGTTTATCAAAAAACACACTTTGCTAACAAAATAAGATCTCAACTTCCATCGAAATGCTACCCAGACCCACAAAGTCTCCATTACTTGTCTCGGTAACCTGCTCTCCCGTATGCATGGACAAACGTTGAACTTATTTCGCACCGTATGTAGCTAACCGTGCTAAATCGGAGGGACGGGGGAAGGACAACTAAACACAAAAAAGCAGTTTTAAAGAAATTTGTTTTAAATCTAGCATTTTAAAGTGCATAGGTCCGGTGGCTTCCTAATGTCAGAAGGAAGAGCGTTCCGGATAGCCACAGAAGCGCATTTGGATGCGGTGACCGACTTTGTTCTATGTCTAGCCAAAAGCCACCGCAAGGATGACCAGAGTTTGCGTCATGGTTTATGCTCTGTGACGAGATCAGCAAGGTATTGTGATTATTCCTGGTTGCATCGAGTATGCTGCCCCTGCCTGCCATGTCGTTCTCTGGCGCAATGTCTTACAGTCACTCCTTTGAGGCAGAGGCTCTTGCTTCAGCCCGACGACGCTGTTCCCGACCTGGGAGTGGAAGACAAGCAACACATTCCTTCAGAGTGGGCAGGTAGGAACTTGGTTGGACAGCGCATTCGTGCGATCCGTGTCACGCGGCGCAAGCTGCGTTGGGCGACGCGTCACGTGGTGCTGAGCCCGCCCGAAGCACTCTATGAAATACAAATCGAGGGCGTGGCTATGCACGACAGACAGACAAATAATCCCTGGTGGGCAGTGTGGAACTGTTGTTCCTACCTGTAAAAAAGATAGTTCATACATTGTGCAGTGGGCAGCTGTGTGGCAACATCTATTGCTGTACAGTGGCATCCATGCGCCCCACGTCAATGCACCCCACCACCTTCACTAACCCAGAAAGGCGAGCGTGGTGAATTCACGTCAAAAACCACCACCGTGACCCAAAAGGCACTGGGGGAGGCAGTCATCCAGCAGTGGATAGACAAATGGGCTGCATGTATTCGTGAGAGAACAGTTGCGTGCCGATGCGATGTTGCAGGACTGTGTGGGATGGTCGATGGCATGGGAGGGACTTTTTATGATGACGACATGAAACCTTTAATAACCACTGAAAGATGACCAACTGTACTTTTAAATGTAATTAAATAAACTAATTCAGAGTGTATCCCTCAATCAAATGATCCCTTTGGGGCCAATAAAACTAGTACTTGGAATTAGTCAACAGCATCTTGTAATTGCGGTCAAAACGGAATAGTTTTTTTAAATCCTTTATATTAAGTTCACTTGTTTGCTTGCTTGCTTGCGCGCTTACGACCGTGCAAATCTTTCGGTCGTTTTTTAACCCACTTCCCGTGATCCAATCGAGCTGACATTTTGCACACAGACTCGTTGTGCGTGACAATTAATGTTCGTGAAAAAATATTTCCAAAATTTTCCACTTTTTAGGAGAAAAAAAATTTCATATTAAATTTAAAATACCAATGTGATAAAAATGAAACTCTTACTCAAGAAAAACAGAAATGAATAATAAAATAAAACCGATGCCACGCATATAAAGGAATTAGTGAAAAACTTAGTTTTTACGGGTTAATTTTTTTACGGACCCTATTAAATCGAATATGTGACCAATGATCGGCCCTACAGCTCTCCGATGTATTCTGGTTGAACACCGTCTTGTTCGGCAGGACGCCTGATAATTATTTGCACCTCCGATTAGCACGGTTGGCTACGTACGGTGCGAAAGAAGTTAAACATACATACGCTACAGTAGATGCCCCTCTTAACGACGGTAATTGGCTCCACAAAACCGATCGTTAAGCGATATGGTCATTAAGCGAGTAAAGGAAATGCACATTAAAGGCTTAATTCGTTCTGATAGCATCGAAAGTTACCCTTTTTCACCCAAATAACTTACTTTAAAATATTTAAACAATGGATATTAATTAAAACATAAATATACTAACAACACATAATCTTAAAAAGACACGTGGTTAATCAATCCATTAATTCATATTTACTGTACCTACAACAGCCCGTCATTGACAAGAGGAATGGTCGGTCAGTGAACACATTGGGTTCGATGGAGGCCCGTCGTTACGTGATTAGTCATTAAAGAGGAGTTCTACGGTATATTCGGGGATTGAATAGAATTAAATTGCTAAAGATGCACCCCGGCCGTGGAACAAAACGTCAGACAAATGTAGAACCCCACGCTGCAACCCGAAAACACTTCGGCGAGTTACAACACAGCACACATATGCAGAGACCTACCAGGAATGATTGCCCTTCGGGAGAAATCCGGACCCAACAGTTCAGGACCACCAACAGAAAGACGTCACCATTCACCGTTCATTTTAGGAGGTGACTTTCAGCTACGTATTATTCCACGAAAATCGATCATGCTGCACTTGGCAATTTCAATTCGCCATTCGTGATCTGAATTGAGAACACCGAAATTCCTTACCGAGCAGTCGGACCCACGCATGACACGTGCGTTTGCAACCGAGGGCGTCGGTCGTAACTTCACGGGAACGGCGGGTCGCGCAGGGGGAGGCATCAGGTCCGAGTCCTTCAGAGCCAGCTTGGGGTTCAGCCGGTATATATCTTGGAGAGAGAACTTGCACGCACATGGAGACGGACGGATACACGCCCATCGTTACGCACAGGCACATTTCAGCACAATCATCCACCAATGTATGTATCTAGAACTTTTTTCGCACCGTGCATAGTGAACTGTTCTAATCGGAGGTGCAGGGGAAGGAAAATTAACCCGTAAAAACAAAGTTTTTCACTATAAATCCTTTATATGCGTGGCGGCTAGAGTCCTCTCGTCCTCTGGCTTGAGATGGCTGCCACCTATAGGTCAGATGATTGCCTGCCACCATTAAGCAATTGGTAATTAAATATAATTTATTTTTTCCTAAAAAGTGTGACATTTTGGAAAAAAAAATTCACGAAAATAAATTGTCACGCACAACGAGTATGTGTGCAAAATGTCAACTCAATTGGATCACGGGAAGTGGGTTAAAAAACGACCAAAAGATTTGCACGGTCGTAAGCGCGCAAGCAAGCAAGTGAACTTAATATAAAGGATTTAAAAATAAACTAAACACCAAAAGCACACAAGGGGGAAGCCAAGGAAGAAGTTTACAAATATGGAGCGATTTGGAGACGGGGGGGGGGGTATCCCCATGCAGGAGGAGGACAATGCGAGCCAGGAAGATTGTAGGAAGACGGGAACCAAGAAAACGGTGAAAGGGTTGGACATAGAAGACAAGGTGATGCTGAAAATCCAGAGATTAGTCAACGGGAGAGATGGAGAGGATGAGACATGGAGGGGAACTTGACACGGCGGAAAAGGAGCGACAAAATTAGAAAAGGACATGAACGAGATGCAGGAGCGCACAGGAGGCTGGGAGCAGAGGAGAGAAATAGACAAACAAACCAAGAAAATAAATCACAAGGATAAAAAATTAAGTCCGAGACAGATAGAAGATGGGGACACAGAAGGAGATCCGGGTGTAGAAAAAGTATAAACAGCAGGACGCGAGACCAGTACAATGTTGGAAGACAAGGCCATGCCGTTGCTCACCTCCTTGCAGCGGCCTTGATTATCCAAATCCATCCACTCCATCTTCACGATATTGTGGATCGCATCTATCCCCATCACGGTGGCCTCATGCACACGGCCTACAACAGGAGACGGGACACGGCAACGCCGTCGAGTTCCAAATACGCGGTCCTTTCAATCAAAGCAAAGCAGTTGAACACGTAGGCTTTCGCAAACCAATATTATCCAGAGGGCTTTTTTTGGGCTTAGATGGCGTAAATATAAATGTGTCGTTAAACCTGCCCACCACCCAACACAGCCAATTAGTAAGGTTTGCCACGTAAACAAAACATGCCTATCCCGTTACTAGTACAGCATACAGGTGTGTTGGAGAGTAAAGCCACAACATTTACAACTAGAGTATGACGTTTCGCCAGTAATTACAACAAACTTGATAATTGTATTTTTACCCTTTTATCTGGCAACAAAACTGACACCTTTTTTTGTTACAAGGAGTCATGTTTGCATTGACCACAATACCTGTGGTCGGAATGCAAACAAAAAACACAACTCTGATGATGTATGCACTGTCCTTGAAATTGATTGGTCCACACCCGAGACAGCTTTTCTTAGAGCCTAGTCTCACATGGTGTTAGACCAGATGACGCCAAAAGGCGCACAACTCAAAGACAATGCACCATCCAGAGTATTCCAACCGCAGGTAGTGGCCAATGCAAACATGACTCCTTGTAAAAAAGGTGTCAGTTTTCTTGCTAGATAAAAGGGTAAAAAGACAATTATCATATTTTGCTACTGGCAATGGAGGTTCCAATGGTACAACTTCACCAGATGTGGAGAAATCCTCTTGTTTCGTTCTTAAATAAAGGGATAAATGTGATATCAATGCCAGCTAAGGAAGATGCACAACAAAACATATCGATTGGGTCCTTAAGACAATAGACCAAGCTGGACTCAAAGAAAAGTATCCAATAGATTCCACAAGAGTGGCCTGTGGGGTGGTATTTAGGTAGCAGGCTGGCAGATCCGTCTCCGATAGGGCCTCTAAACCAATACATTTGACGAACAAACCAGTCTCTGATGAAGTTTAAAGCAAATTATTTGCCGATGCTGTGTTGGCAGTGGTGCACAAGCACCCAACAAAATTCACATTCATCAACAGTCTTAAAAGTAAAAAAACATAATAGGTGATATTTCAGGTAACGAGCCTTCTTCATAGAACACAAACTCAATATGTTAACGTGCTATGAAGATGGTCCATTGCCCAAAATGTCACCTTTCCCATTTTTAAATCCTTTATATTAAGTTCGCTTGCTTGCTTACGACCGTGCAAATCTTTCGGTCGTTTTTTAACCCACTTCCCGTGATCCAATCGAGCTGACATTTTCCACACAGACTCGTTGTGCGTGACAATTAATGTTCGTGAAAATTTTTTTTCCAAAATTTTACACTTTTTAGGACAAATATTATATTTAATTACCAATTGTTTAATGGTGCAATGCAATCATCTGACCCATAGGTGGCAGCTATCTCAAGCCAGAGGACGATAGGACTCTAGCCGCCACGCATATAAAGGATTTATAGTGAAAAACTTTGTTTTTACGGGTTATACTTGTTATATGGTGCTATTGACGAATGTGCAGAGTTTCTAGTTTATAACATTCACAAATCTGGCTCCGATGGAGTCTATAGACCAGCAGCTCTTAACCTTTACTGCAGCCTTGTACCCCATTTGGTTCTCCGTTGTAATAAAATGTCTGTTAATAAACACGTAGGCTTTCGCGACCAATATTATTCATAATATAGGGTTTGGGTCAGAAAATGCTGTTGATTCTCTCTTCAGCACACCGGTGGGCTAAAGAAGTGAATTATTTTGTCCTTTGAAAAACGTGACATTTTTTACTGTTTGGCCGTGTCGGGTGGTGGAGGGTTACGACACATTTATAAATAACGCGATCTGACCCAAAAACCTATATTATGATTACAGTAATCCCTCGCCACTTCGCGGTTCAAGTTTGGCGGCCTCAGTGCATCGCGGATTTTTCGAACTGATTTAAAGGCCTCATTATACATGTGCAGTAACACCATCATCATCATCATTCATCATCACATTCATCGAACTGCACAGGTCTGTCATCGTCGTCATTGTCATCGTCATTGTCATCGTCGTCGTCATTACTGGAGTCAAGTCTCAAGATATTACTGTCATTGGCGAGTGTAGAACACCATAATATGTATCGTATGAGAGAGAGAGAGAGAGAATGTATAATATTAAGGTTTTATAATTAAATAGATTTAAGTAAAATATATATATAAAGTATAAATATACATATTTTAAACATTCTGGTACCCACACACACACATACGGAAATTCCTAGGGGGCCAATCCTACTTCGCGGATTTTCACCCATCGCGAGGGGTTCCGGTCCCCATTAACCGCGATAAACGAGGGATCACTGTACATGTGTTTTATGAAGCAAATTAGTACTTGCGTGCCTGTGCTTAATTTGCGTTTCGATTATTTACCTTCAACAAAAATCTGGCCATGTCTCACACCCCCAAAAAGGGCATCTCACACCCCCAGGGATGTGTGGACCCCAGGTTAAGAAACCACAGCACGAGACATTAGACTCCGACGATTGTCCCGCACCTCCAATTAGCACGATTGGCTAATATACGGTGCGAAAGAAGTTCAACATACATACATAGACAGACAAACGGGTCCCATGGTGAGAATTTAAGTATCACATTGTGAAACTGGCAAAGCGGCAAGAGTTCCCAATGGATTCTTCGTCTTAGGATACCAAAAGCGGGACAAGATTTGGTGGGGAAAAAAAAGTCAATAGATTTCACAGCAGGTTTACTGCTGCTGTGGCAGCAACAATGCCACGAATCGGACAGTAGAGAGATTACCGGCACATCAAAAAGGGAGGCCTTCAAAGATGACGCCGCATGAGCAGCCACTCTAAGGACCCCCAAAAGGAACGCAGCCATGGAGACGGCACGAGCGATGCCGCTTCGTGTCACCGCGACCGTGGCTTTGCCCGCCTCAGGTCCCTTAATGCGAAGGTTTGTATTGGGCGAAAACAACATGGACGATTTTATTTTTTTTAATCATTATTGTACATTCGTCTCGCCGAGCAAGGGCGACAGCCGCTTCATCAGCAGCGCGGAGGGACGGACCCAAGTCCACCGTCGGAGTCGTAGGTCAGGGCATAGTCGTCGACAAAATGCGTTGCGGTCTGTCGCTGACCACGTCCGCAGAGTGAGTTGTTGTGGTCTAAACATAAAACGAGACTATGTATTGTTTTACCAGGTAAGGCCCACAGAGCTCTTTTTCAGGAAGCGACCTGGCCACATATGATAGTAAAAAAAGTGGCTGATGTTGAAATGTATAGTGGCCAAATGCCCTAAGACGCATGTTAATTATAAATCTGGAAGTAAAAACTAGAGGACCCGAATAAAAATCCACAAGACCACGGGGAGAACATGCAAACTCTAAATACATAGGAGTCGGGGTCAGGATCGAACCCACGACCTCCAGTACACCAGGCGAGGTAGTTAACATCTCATACAACCATCATGCAGTCAATTACTCCAGAACACATTTTACAAAGTGCGGATTGAATGGGTGATATTTAATTTTACTTTCATTATTATTAACTTTAATAAGTAATAATTGATACAAGAATAATTTATTGTCGGTAAATTAAATGAGAAAAAATGTAACGAGCAACAAATAATCATGATATATATTTTTTGCAAAATAAACGATACGATTCTTGCGACTCTTACAGTGTGATATGCCGTAGTTTCACCACATTCTGGGCAATGTTGGTTATCACGGTAAATTATTATGGTATATTTTACACCTTTAGGCGAGCGTTTTGTGTTGGATGAAGCAAGTATTTTATATGGTATTAAGACAAAGTTGTTATTCCAGACGAGACCAGGGTTTTCTGCGGTTAAATCCCAGCCAGGGTTAACTCCGTTCATCATCAACAATGTTCGGAGCCCCACCTGGTAGCGATAAGTCACCACTTTACAGGGTTGCTCTATTGAATTATCAAGTGACAATGCCCCCATCAAGGTAATGTGGCGTTTCCTCCACACCGATGCAAGAAAGTGAGCATCAGCTGCTGTGTCCATGTAAAATGAGAAAAAGCAGTCCATGCCATAAGTGTGGGATTCCTAACACGGAGCTAGAGAACAGCACTGCACTCGAATGAGCATGGTGATAGTTTTTTTTCCTCTGTTATCTCACTTTAAACCGGCAATTAGTCCACAGATTTGCCGGCCAAATATGTTGCTACGGCCACATTCAATATTTTAAATCGGCAACAACAATGGCCGTTCAAAAACAACTTACCCCTCCGGTCTTGATCGTGGCTCCGTTTGTCCATCGAAAGCAACAATGAGGACAATGTACTTATGAACTTTTTTTGCACCGTACGTAGCCAAGTTCGCGCTCTTCCTTAACGGAAACTTCACCACTGTGTGCAAGAGCGCTGGTGAAGACGGTGAAGGCTTGAAGACGGTCTTAGCTTGGTGCATCTGTTCTGTGGTCAATAACGGCAGACTGCCTCAAGTTTCCATGGGCAACCCCAGTTATGTAATTCTGCTCCCGACGGAGATGTAGACTCAGAGGGGCTCGCACGCCAGAAGCCAAGCAGTGCTTTGTGAACACCGGTGGGTGCAGTGGTTAGGAGGCACACGTGCGCCGTGAACCCACCAGACCCAAATTCGATCCCAGGGAATGGCTAACATTGGTGAAAAGTGATGTCTAAAGCAGTAGTACGACACGCTTGCTACTACCCACCCGACCTCACCAACATGCCTCGACTAGCAAGGAGTATTCGGCTGCTATACATTTCGACAATGGTAAGTCACTTCGTTGATTTATCATGCGGCCAGTTCGTGTCTGAAAAAATTAACCCGTAAAAACAAAGTTTTTCAATATAAATCCTTTATATGCGTGGCATCGGTTTTATTTTATTGTTCATTTCTGTTTTTCTTGAGTAAGAGTTTCATTTTATCACATTGGTATTTTTAATTAAATATGAAATTTTCTTTTTTCCTAAAAAGTGTCACGCACAACGAGTCTGTGTGCAAAATGTCAGCTCGATTGGAACACGGGAAGTGGGTTAAAAAACGACCGAAAGATTTGCACGGTCATAAGCGCGCAAGCAAGCAAGCGAACTTAATATAAAGGATTTAAAAATAGCTCTATGGCTCAGTGGGCCTTACCTGGTAAAAAAATCTAATAGATATGGCAAAACAACACCTACAACCGACACTGAATGGGAAGGTCTTCATCTAGAAGTGAATTGACTAAGGGTTGTAAGTTAGTATTGCTTTATTCATTTTAATGACGTCCATGGACAATTATGTACACAAAGGCAGAACTCCAGGACACATTTCCCCATTATCTCCAAAACTAATTTCCAATTGTGTTGCCATCAATATCGTGTCATGATTAAAACAAATTAGATGATAGGTGATGTTTCAGGCAATGGTCCTTCTTCATAGCACACGTATGCAGCCCCATGTTGTCAGCACAAGAGAAGTAGGTAGCTTCCTTCGTACGAGGCAACGAGACTCACTCTCTCATCACGGGTGAAAATTCCACATTCCTATGGCGCATTAAACTCAACTCTCATGCTGCCGTTATGTAATGATTTAGCTGACACTGGACCTGCAATCGAGGGATCCATGGTGCGTATACCATCGCTCTCTCAGCGCAACAGTAAATAAGTCATACTAAAAAAAAACTTGTTTTAAACACGCTTTCATGAAATGTACTCGTAATGGAAGAACTCCACAACTCCAGGAAGTGGCCTCGAAGCTTGCCATAACGTAAGAGGCCGTGGTCAGTTACAGCCAACGCCAGTTGAGCGTGGACAATTAGACCAAAGCCAAAACATAACATCTAAAAAATAATGTTTTTAAAAACATGTTTTTTTTATTTTTTTATGATAGAATATAGTATTGTCATCAGTATGACGTAAGTATGCCAAGTTTGCAGTAGATACCATATTGGGAAGTGGGTTAAAATTGAGTTACAAGATTTGAGGATACGACAACAACAGTGAGTTAAATAAAAAAAAGTGTAAAAAAAGAGTGTAAAAAAAATTAACCCGTAAAAACAAAGTTTTTCACTCTAAATCCTTTATATGCGTGGCGGCTAGAGTCCTCTCGTCCTCTGGCTTGAGATGGCTGCCACCTATGGGTCAGATAATTGTCTGCCAGTATTAAGCAATTGGTAATTAAATATTTATTTATCTTTCCCTAAACAGTGTAAAATTTTGGAAAACATTTTTCACGAAAATTAATTGTCACGCACAACGAGTCTGTGTGGAAAATGTCAGCTCGATTGGATCACGGGAAGTGGGTTAAAAAACGACCAAAAGATTTGCACGGTCGTAAGCAAGCAAGCAAGCACGCAAGCAAGCAAGCAAGTGAACTTAATATAAAGGATTTAAAAACACAATGGCCAGGCTTCTTAAACTCCCCTTCCAACCAACCCCACCTGCCCACCAAGCGATAACAAATGGGTACACGCCACAGAAAGGTAATCGCTCAAGTTACTGCTAATATAAGCTTCCTCGGTTCAAGAAAAAAAAACATTAACTCGCATCTCGTAAAATTCTGATACATACCCGTCAAAGCCTCATCAGTGCCTACCGTATTACAGACCAATTCCGACCTTATTGGTCACTCCGTGCCCTTAGAAATCTCAACGTTCATCCTACAAAATCCCATCATAAGGGATAAAATCACAAACAAATAAAAAAACGCTTTTGCCCGTATTGAAACGGCTGTACGCCGTATGGACCTGAAAACTCAATTTCCCCTGTAAAAGAATAACAGGGGACAGCCGTATGGGGGTGACAGCTATGATACCTATCCAAACACATTCCTGCGAAGGGAGCTGGCCGACGTGAGTAGGTTAAACGTTATAGCCTAAACGTGATGTAAGTGTACCTTTCGCGTAACACTTTCATGAATCGCAAATGATTGACTCTCACACGCAAGGTTTGACGTATGTATGGTGAGTGACAATAGATGCCTGATTGTGTGCCTACGATTAGCTCCCTGATTCACCCAAGCAGAACCGTGCATCATGAGGTGGACGGGTGGCTTCACAAGTCAGATTGCTGAGCTTGCATCGCTGAGATCCGAGCTTCAAATGCAGGCAGCCAACTGTTAACACATTCCTGCGGAGGGAGCTGGTAGGAACGTCGGGTTGCTCGGTCAATGGCCAGGGTGGTGTATTCTGCAAATATGGCCGACTGTGAGAACGGGCACAAGCCGGCATGAGTAGGTTAAACGTTGAGTTTTATAAGGGCACCACGGGGTGACCAGCTCCTCCCCACCCAGCCCCACCCCACCCAGCCCCACCCCACCCAGCCCCACCCCACCCAGCCCCACCCCACCCAGCCCCCTCCCCCCAGCCCCACCCCTCCCATTATTGTATGCACGACGGACGGACGGACACAATAATCCCCTGTGGGCTTGTGTAACCAGGTGGTTCCTACCAGTAACAGGACCCTCCTGTCAACCCAGTTCAGACCCCCTAAGGTCGGTCACGGAATTGTTGCCTCTTCCCACACAAAATGGTTGCTTGAATCAATGCACAATTATTTGTGCCATCCGATCCAGGATCTTTGTTCTTGGGACCACGCAGAGAACAGGTTCCAGTACATATTCTTGGTTCTTTCGGTAAAGTCACTTCGATAGAAAATATAAATAATAGAATTTAATTAAAAATAAATTGAAAATAATACAAGCAAAAAAAATAATAAAAGCTTTTTTTTTATTTGCAATTACATTTTATTTAACTATTTTGATCGTGGCTTTTTGCTTTTATTTTCAATGTATTTTTCTTTTATTCTTTTATTTTCTATCTACGTGACTTTACCGAAAGAACCAAGAATATGAATTCCTGCAGTCACGAAAGTTCTCAGTCAAAATTTAGGTTCCAGCAATTGTGCCGTGTGGAGAACGACGCCG
The DNA here is from genome assembly GCF_015708825.2 of Lethenteron reissneri. Classification (NCBI taxonomy): domain Eukaryota; kingdom Metazoa; phylum Chordata; class Hyperoartia; order Petromyzontiformes; family Petromyzontidae; genus Lethenteron; species Lethenteron reissneri. The sequence goes on along the minus strand of NC_083842.1, from coordinate 11,497,918 downwards.
CATCTCTATAAAAGTGCTAGAGCCCAATTACGGCGTTTGTGATATGAACAGCGCTCATTTAATAATTGTTACCACGTTAGCGCTGTAGGATGTTTAAAAAATCATTTTACAGACGCGTATCAATCCACCGTTAGCAGGGCAAGGGTCTCCCCCACGGCGGTACAGGTCGTGAAGGGGGCAATGACGATACGTCACCACGCTGGTGACAGTGAGGAGCATAGACGTGAAAGAATCGTACAGCACAACATTGCTTTTTTTACTCACTAATTAATTCTTCTGGGGGTACCAAATCATAAAAAATTAACCCGTAAAAACAAAGTTTATCACTATAAATCCTTTATATGCGTGGCGGCTAGAGTCCTCTCGTCCTCTGGCTTGAGATGGCTGCCACCTATGGGTCAGATGATTGCCTGCCACCATTAAGCAATTGGTAATTACATATAATTTGTTCCTAAAAAGTGTCAAATTTAGGAAAAAAATATTCACGAAAATTAATTGTCACGCACAACAAGTCTGTGTGCAAAATGTTAGCTCGATTGGATCACGGGAAGTGGGTTAAAAAACGACCGAAAGATTTGCACGGTCGTAAGCGCGCAAGCAAGCAAGTGAACTTAATATAAAGGATTTAAAAATGGCCGAGGCTATTAAATATTGTATTTATGGGACAATATTTTTCCCAGGGGTATTACTTAATTCCGTGACTGGGGTACCAATCAATCCGAAATCAGTGCCACACTCCGCGATGTCAAAACGTCAAACATTAGCATTAAAAAAATCCGTTGTCGAAAAATTCAACTTTTAATAGTGCATCGTGCACAGCTCGTCGAGATGATTCGATTGCCGCATCGCTGACCATCAACACAGACTAAAAATGAATTTTTATACTCTTTGGTTCTTTCGGTAAAGTCACGTAGTTAGAAATTGAATTAAAACAAATCACGACGTTTCGATCGCAACACAAGCGGTCGTCATCAGTCACGAAAGTTTCAAACCAAGAATGAATTTTGACTTTAAACTTTCGTGAATGCAGGGATTCATATTTTCGATTCTTTCGGTAAAGTCACGTAGATAAAAAATATATTTTTTATTCAATTTTAAAATTGAAAATAATAAAAGCAAAAAACCCACGACGTTTCGATAGCAACACAAGCGGGGGGGGGGGGGCAAGCCTCAAAATGCAACTGCTTCTAAGGTTTTTTTGCTTTGATTATTTTCAACTTATTTGTAAAAATATATATTTCATTTTTCTTTTCTAACTACGTGACTTTCCCGAAAGAACAAAGAATAACACCATTGGAACCTCCTTTGCCAGTAGCAAAATGAGAATTGTTTTTTTACCCTTTTATCTGCCAACAAAACTGACACCTTTTTTTACAAGGAGTCATGTTTGCATTTACCACAATACCTGCGGTCGGAATACAAACAAAAAATTAACCAAGAAAAAGACTAAAAATGACTGCATCAAGGACATGGTACCGCCACAAGGTTCAATTTACCTATTTTCAATGAGAAAACTTGTGAATTTGTGGCTTTCGTTCACGTAAAGCCCTGGTCACAAAAGCAGTTTGTGTGGCATAGCCATTTTCTAAACTTTAGGCATAGGCAATTAAAAAAAGTCACATTTAGTACCCAGGAACAAAAATTGTGTTACTCTTTGGTTCTTTCGATAAAGCCAGGTAGGTATAAAATAAAGAAAATTAAACCACGACGTTTCGGCCACAACACAAGCGTCCTTCATCAGGTGGGACAACCACAGCAACTTGTTATGACTTTACCGAATGAACCAAAGAGTATTGATCGTTGCGGCCACGAAAACTTCAAATCTAGAATAAAATCACCTATTCCCATTCTTTTACTTCCAAGTACTAAGTCTAATCATCAACATCTGGATTGAGGTCTTCCTCGTGCGACTGAATACCACTCCCAATGCCTCTCAGTGCCATGTCAAAGTAACATGTGGAGATGTTCACTTTGACACGGAACAATACGATGTGTCCATGCGCGTCTCTGTATGGGGCACGGCAGTGAAGTTGTTAGCGCTACGAACCCGGCCACCAGAGTTCGACTCCAGCCCACGGCCAACAGCACCGGGTCCTAGGCCTCCCCCCTAGGTCGACTCGGCCTCAAATGAGTACCTGCTGCGGTGGTGTAGCAAACACCGCCAACTGGCAGAGACAAAGGCGGCCGGGCGTGGTGGTGGTGCTTGCCACCCACGCCCTCCTCGTGGTGCCACAGTGCCGGCCTTCATAGCTGCTACTCGCTAACAGCACTTGCCCCTGCAGTCTGTTACAGGCTACACGGGGATCTTTGTCTTTGCATGTCTGCCAACACGTTTTTTTGGTTTTTCTGCTGGAGGCGGCGCCACGTTCCAAACTAAAATCGATGCCCACCACTCTTTTTAAAAACCCTACTCGCAAACAACAACAACAACAACAATCTCCACCAACAACCCACCCAACCACCCACCGCACCCTCTCACCGTCGCTCCTATTGATCATGACCACCATGCCGACCTCGACTCCTTTCGTGGCCATTGCTGGGCTTCACTCTCCAACGAAAATTCAAAGAAAATCAACCAAAAAAAAATTGGGGAGGCACCTAAAAATAACACACAACAACAACGACGACGACGAAGTTGGTTGAAGGGGAGGTTTGTTTGTCTGACCTCTACCAACTCCACACAAACCCACAGACAACAACAACCACCGCCGCTGCTCAGCGTCTCTGCCGGTTCCTTTTTTAAACTTAGCGGCCTTATGGGAGGTTCACTTGTGGCACCTCCCAACAAACTACTCCCCCCCCCCTCGTACGTCATCACGCACGCCTTGCGTCATCACGCACGCGGGCCGCGCGCGCGTTGCGTCATCACGCACGCACGCGAGCCGCGCGTGTCTGCGTCATCACGCACGCGAGCCGCGCGCGTTGCGTCATCACGCACGAGAGCCGCGCGTGGCTGCGTCATCACGCACGCACGCGAGCCGCGCGCGTTGCGTCATCACGCACGAGAGCCGCGCGTGCCTGCGTCATCACGCACGCACGCACGCGGACGTGATGTTATAATGTTGTTAGTATTACGATTATTATGGAATCAACTTTGGTCCGTTCGTTTATTCTTTAACAGTGTGCACTGTTTAATGGAATTTCATATTAAACTTTCGTCTGTCCGTGCAATGTTGAACGGTAGCTCAATTTTGATTCGCGCACTTACCCCCCCCCACCACCCCTTCGTGACGTCATCGCGCACGGCGTCTGCGTGATGACGTTGCGGGAACAGCGGTCGCGCGCATCCCCCCCACCACCCCTTCGTGACGTCATCACGCACGGCGTCTGCGTGATGACGTTGCGGGAACAGCGGTCGCGCGCATCCCCACCACCATCCCGTCGTGACGTCATCGCGCACGGCGTCTGCGTGATGACGTTGCGGGAACAGCGGTCGCGCGCATCCCCCCCACCACCCCTTCGTGACGTCATCACGCACGGCGTCTGCGTGATGACGTTGCGGGAACAGCGGTCGCGCGCATCCCCCCCACCACCCCTTCGTGACGTCATCACGCACGGCGTCTGCGTGATGACGTTGCGGGAACAGCGGTCGCGCGCATCCCCACCACCACCCCTTCGTGACGTCATCACGCACGGCGTCTACGTGATGACGTTGCGGGAACAGCGGTCGCGCGCATCCCCCCCACCACCCCTTCGTGACGTCATCACGCACGGCGTCTGCGTGATTACGTTGCGGGAACAACGGTCGCGCGCCTCCCCCCCCCACCGTGACGTCATCGCGCACGGCGTCTGCGTGATGACGTTACGGGAACAACGGTCGCGCGCCTCCCCCACCATCCCGTCGTGACGTCATCGCGCACAGCGGCTGCGTGATGACGTTGCGGGAACAACGGTCGCGCGCCTCCCCCACCATCCCGTCGTGACGTCATCGCGCACAGCGGCTGCGTGATGACGTTGCGGGAACAACGGTCGCGCGCCTCCCCACCATCCCGTCGTGACGTCATCGCGCACGGCGTCTGCGTGATGACGTTGCGGGAACAACGGTCGCGCGCCTCCCCCACCATCCCGTCGTGACGTCATCACGCACAGCGGCTGCGTGATGACGTTGCGGGAACAACGGTCGCGCGCCTCCCCCACCATCCCGTCGTGACGTCATCGCGCACGGCGTCTGCGTGATGACGTTGCGGGAACAACGGTCGCGCGCCTCCCCCACCATCCCGTCGTGACGTCATCACGCACAGCGGCTGCGTGATGACGTTGCGGGAACGGTCGCGCGCGCCCCACCCCCCCCACGTCGTGTGACGTCATCGCGCACGGCGGTGGCGTCATCGCGGCGCTTTGAAAGGGCTCGCGGGTGACGGAAATGTAATGTGACGTCACGCGAAAAGGTGAAAGCGTCGGATGACGTCATCGCGCGGCATTCCAGTAAGCGGGACCCAGATATGGAGATGATTACGTGAAGAACCTTATACAATTGACTGTGTCGGGTGGTGGCGGGTTTAACGACACATTTAAATATCTACACGATCTAACCCCCCCCCCCCCCCAAAAAAAAATCCCATTGTTTTATGGATATAGATGCTGCTAAAAAAACACATTCCTCCTGCGGAGGGAGCTGGTAGGAACGTTGAGTTGCTCGGTCAATGGCCAGGGTCAACGGCGGCGTGGTGTATTCCGCAAATATGCCCGACTGTGAGGGCGGGCACAAGCCGGCGTGAGTAGGTTAAACGTTGAGTTTGATAAGGGCACCATAGGGTGACCAGCCCCTCCCCACCCCCCACCCAGCCCCTCCCCACCCAGCCCCACCCCTCCTACCCCCCACCCAGCCCCTCCCCTCTCCACCCAGCCCCACCTCTCCCACCCCCCACCCAGCCCCTCCCCACCCCACCCAGCCCCACCTCTCCCATTTTTTGATGCACGACGAACAGACGGACACAATAATCCCCTGTGGGCTGGTGGAACCAGGTGGTTCCTACCAGTATAACATAGTGTATTGTGTAGTATATAGTGTAGTGTATAGTACTGGACAGTAGAACCCATCTTAACGACCAGCCCCTGTTAACAATTCTTTCCCTTAACGACAAAAACTCCATAGAGGCCAATGTGTAGTGTATAGTAATGTAGTGTATTGTGTAGTATATAGTGTAGTGGTGTATAGTACTGGACATTATAACCCCTCTTAACGACCAGCCCCTGTTAACGACGAGCCTCCATAGAGCAAAATGTGTAGTGTATAGTGTAGTTTAGTGTATTATATAGTAGTGTAGTGTATAGTGTAGTATATATTAGTGTATTGTATCTAGTAATGTATAGTGCAGTGTATAGTGTAGTATATAGTAGTGTACTGTACAGTAATGTATAGTGTAGTGTATAGTAATGCATATTGCAGTGTATGATGTAGTGTATATTAGTGTAGTGTGTAGTACTGTACAATATAACCCCTGTTAACGACTAATCGCTTAACGACGGCCCTCCATAGAGCCCAATGTGTCCGCTTACCGACCATTCCCCTGTTGTAGGTACAGTAAATATGAATGCATCAATTAACCATGTTTTAAAAAAATATATGTTTATAATGTATCTTTATCTATTAATATATATTGTTTAAATATTACAAAGTACGTTTTTTTGGATGAAAAAGGGGAACTTTGGATGCCACGAATTAAGCCTTTAACGTGAATTTCCTATATTCGCTTAACGACCAAATCTCTTAGCGACTGGTTTCGTGGAACCATTTACCGTCGTTAGCATTTATGAAATTGCATAAACAAAAGCACACACACACACATCATGCATACGTAAACAAGTATTTAATGAGGGAACGGAAGAATTCTAAATTAAATAATAAACACATCTCCACGAGGCCACAACGTGGTGTATATCGTAAGCCTCCTGAATTTATGTTTTGACATCCGAACATACCAAGTAAATAAATATTCTGATTCTGAAAGTTTTGTAAAAATGGCAATCAAACTAGGGGTTCTGGATAAAAATGCAATAAAAAAATTGGCAAATTCTGCGAAAAATGTAAAATATATAAAGCAAAACGATGAATCCTGAATTCTACATCCGCAATGCCCTGAATACGATTAACCTTTTAATTCTATAATGTTCCAGTAGAATTTCCCTTAACCATCACCCTCGTGTATATGTTCAACTTCTTTCGCACCGTACGTAGCCAACTGCGCTAATCGGACGTTCAGGGGAAGGACAACAAACCAAACACAAACGGCAGCTCTAAAGAAATTAGTTTTCAATCTCAATGATTTAAAAGTGCATAGCACCCAGTGGCTTCCTAATACCGGAAGAGCTTTCCAGACGGCCGCAGAAGCGCATCTGAAAGCGCGCGATGCAGCGACCATCTTTGTTTGATGGTTCGCTAAAAGATATTATCTAGCCATGTAATAATTCCACGCTCTCAAACGCAACCCCAGCTATTCGATAAATTATCCCAAATCGGGGGTTTAAATCATTTCCAGAATTATGGAATTTCTTTGCCTCGTTTTTAACATCTAGATGTTTTTCTCTCTCACTTTGCCGTTTTTCTTGCCATTATAGCCTAAACGTGATGTAAGTGTACCTTTCGCGTAACACTTGCATGAATCGCAAATGATTGACTCTCACACGCAAGGTTCGACGTATGTATGGTGAGTGTGACAATAGATGCCTGATTGTGTGCCTACGATTAGCTCCCTGATTCACCCAAGCAGAACCGTGCATCATGAGGTGGACGGGTGGCTTCACAAGTCAGATTGCTGAGCTTGCATCGCTGAGATGCGAGCTTCAAATGCAGGCAGCCAACTGTTAACACATTCCTGCGGAGGGAGCTGGTAGGAACGTCGGGTTGCTCGGTCAATGGCCAGGGTGGTGTATTCTGCAAATATGGCCGACTGTGAGGACGGGCACAAGCCGGCATGAGTAGGTTAAACGTTGAGTTTTATAAGGGCACCACGGGGTGACCAGCCCCTCCCCACCCACCCAGCCCCACCCTCCCCAGCCAGCCCCTCCCCCCTCTCCCCACCCAGCCCCTCCCTCCCCACCCAGCCCCTCCCTGAACGACGGACGGAAGCAATAATCCCCTGTGGGCTGGTGTAACCAGGAGGTTCTTACCAGTATTAACCGGGTGAGAAAGTGATGCCCCCACACTGTGTAATCCAGAGGTCATTTGAAGACATCTCAGGAGTAGTTGTACAATATATCCGCTTCCACGGGCCATTATCTAACATGAACAGTGGCACCCGCTCGACGAATAAATTTGGGGAAACAAGACAAAAAATTTTTTTTTTTACAAGAGGCGTTAGTTCTCCGATACGTTTTCAGGTTGTATCACTATCGTTCGGCATGACGGTCTGCCGTTTCGCTCCACGCGCCGAGAGTTTCTCTCGCAAATATAAATCGACACGCGCTGGAGGGACGACCCCCGAAAACGCAGCGAGAGAGCCCCGCCATGCAACCGCTTAAAAACCTACGCGGTAGCAAAAGAGGAGTTCTGAATCTCCCATCCGCCATCGCAGTGGACCGGGCTATTCGCTTCCCCGGAACGCTGCGCACCCCCCTCCCCGGCGTGCTTCAGCAGGTGCACCTTGAGGTTGCAGAGTCGCGTGAATCCTTGGGCACACACGTCGCAGCCGAACGGCTTCTCGCCTTTGTGGCTGCGCTGGTGCCTCTTCATGTTGCTGCGCTTGGAGAAGGCGCGGCCGCACGCCTCGCACCGGTAGGGTCGTTCGCCCGTGTGCGTACGGGTGTGCCGCCGGTAGTTGGAGTACTCCGCGAAAGCGCGGCTGCACACGTCGCAACGGAAGGGGCGCTCACGCACCGCCGTTGCCGCCGTCGCTGCTGCCGAGGGCGCGACGCCTGCCGCTGCCGCCGCGGTGACCGCCACCGACGGCCACGCCGCCGCCGCCGCCGCCGCCGGGCTGTCGCGACAGTCGCCGCTGTCGGCGGGGAGCCCTCGTCCCGGTGAGCAATCCGGTGAGCATTTCACCGGGAGGGTCGACTCGTGCCAGTCTTGTGGCTCAGCGCGGCATCGAACGGCGGCTTTCGTGTCGTCAATTACCGCGGCGGTGGCGGGGATGGTGGCGGCGGCGGTGGCGGCGGTGGTGGAATCCTCGGAGAGTTCTTCGATCTTAATGGCGACTTTGGGCTGCAGGGCGCCGTCTTCGATGAAGAATTCGGAGTGGCCTCGCAGAGGTTCTGCACGAGAGAGGACGCTCCCTTAAGGTTTATAGGTAGCGTACGTAAGTCATAGCAGATACTACATTGCACGTCGGCACGTCAATGTTGCCGATGCCTGTGTCGGAAGGAAGAGCATTCCAGACGGCCGCAAAACCAGCGCATATGAAAGCGCATGATCCGGTCACCACCGTCCTGGTTCAATGGCTAGCCAAAAGCCGCTGCTGCGAGGACGACCGGAGTTTGCGTGCTCCTCGATTAAATCAGCAAGATATTGTGGTTAATTTGTGGTAAGCACTTTGCGCGTAATGAGTGCGACCTCACAATGTATTTGCTCGGCAGCAAGAAGCCAATCCAGCTCGGCGAGCACTGGACGGACACGATCTTGCAGTACCCGTCACGACACGTGCCAAAGGACTTTGTACACGCTGCAGCTTGGTAATGTTTTTTTTTGCCAAAGTGATAGTTTTAAAATCCTTTATATTAAGTTCGCTTGCTTGCTTGCTTGCGTGCTTGCGTGCTTGCGTGCTTGCTTGCTTACGACCGTGCAAACCTTTTGGTCGTTTTTTAACCCACTTCCCGTGATCCAATCGAGTTGACATTTTGCACACAGACTCGTTGTGCGTGACAATTTATTTTCGTGAAAATTCTTTTCCATAACTTTACACTTTTTAGGAATTTTTTTTATATTTAATTACCAATTGCTTAATGGTGGCAGGCAATCATCTGACCCATAGGTGGCAGCCATCTCAAGCCAGAGGACGAGAGGACTCTAGCCGCCACGCATATAAAGGATTTAGAGTGAAAAACTTTGTTTTTACGGGTTATACTTATGTTCAATCAACTCCTCCCACCATGCCCATCGCCCACACTGGCCCAGCGTCCGGCCACACTCACCTGCGGGCTCCTGGCTGTCCGGACCCTCAGCTCCTTGTACCGGGGTCCACGGTTCCTCAGCATCGGTAAATTCACCCAAGGTACCTGAGAGGCACACAGACCGGGCACGCGTCATAAGTACAGGCTACGGTGGTCTGCCACACATTTAGCACTAAATTGGAAGTAGAATAACCAATAATATCCGGCTGGCTGACGGTATGGTTAAGAGTGCCAACCTCACGATCTATTGGTGATCACATCTTCAGCCATGAACTATCCATTGGTGGATTAAGTCTTCCCTACGCCATTGGGATGCTACAAACCATCGACTGCGCACGAACTGATTTCATCGTTTCGTCTGTACCTTGGCTGCTATTTCATCACCACTCATAACCCATGGCCATCACCCCTTCTGGCAACGGTCCGCTGGCTTGAGCCCACTCTCGCTTCTCGCAACATTCAACAAACACGGTCGTTGATTTGCAATCGTTCCACGATCCACTCGGCCCCCCCTCCCTTCCAAGTCCCTCGGCGTATTCGAAGCGTGAAATTCTCCTCGCTCTTGTTTGCGTGCTTCTCAACTCTTGATCCATTTAATTTGTCGGCGTTTGCGCGTTTCGGGTCCGTAAGTCACAGCTGGGAGCGCGCACGGACACACAGACCGCAACCGTCTTCTTTGGGCACGCCGGCACGCTTACCGTTCATGATCCAATTCAGTTTTCTCAGAAAGAGCTCCACGCTGCTTCCGTTCGCCCGTAAATTAGAACCTTGTCTGCTGTCAACATCTACCCTAGATGTGTATGGGTGGATACACATACTGCTGTGTTTTAGAGTTATCTCCAAACAACATGTATTTTATTTATATAAGCAAACTTGTATTGAATCTATATATATAAAAGGGAAATTTGTGAATGTGTGTCGAAATGTTTTGCATACTTCCCGACATGCAACAAACTTGAAATTTTGCATGTGGGTAGTTTCCAGACTGTACACAATGCAAAAAAGAAAACAAATGACTTTCGTATTTTTTTTCGGGGGGGGGGCGCAATAATGGATATATTATTGTATTTTGCACCGTGAGCGGTGACGTCACATCTGTGATGTCACCCGCATGCGGCAGCGTCACGCAGTGTGCCTGCTGACGTCACGCACCCCTCCCCCCACCCTCCGCGTAGGCCGTGTGTTACTCCAAGACAAGAATCCAAGTCTCGGGCGAAGCCGGGTAGCAAAGCTAGTAATATATATAAAAAAAGGCTTTGCCCTATCTGGCATGAATACAGCTATTGAGATGTTCAACCACCAAATAGACGCCTATTACACAACAAAAAAAGGGTCCCATAGATAAAACTAACCCTGAACTGATAGTTGGTTTTTTACCCTTCTATCTGGCAACAAAACTGACACCTTTTTACAAGGAGTCATGTTTACATAGACCACAATACCTGCAGTCATAATGCAAACAAAAAACATAACTCTGATAATGTGCACTGTCCTTGAAGTTGATTGGTCCACACCCGAGACAGCTTTTCTTAGAGCCTAGTCTCACATGGTGTTGGACCAGATGACGCCAAAAGGCGCCTTTTGGCGTCATCTGGTCCAACCCATGTGATTTAATCACAGATGGCCAAATCTTGGATTCCAATGCCAAATCTCAGCAGTGTCTCAGCGCTCCCATCTTTGAGCTAACCCGGTCACACCTCCTCCCCTCTAAAATAAAAAAAAACAAACTCACAGTGGCTGTTGTGCTGATCCTCTTCGGCCGGATGGTGACCCCCATCATCCGTCACAAAATCCTCCACGTATCCCACTCCTTCCACAGTTCCCAACCTCCGCACGAACAGCAGCAGCTCCCGGCTCAAGCCACTCAACAGCGCGAGCAGCATGTCCACCAGGCCTCCCCGCGTCACGTCTCCAGGAGAGGAGGAGGCGTTGCTGGCGGCGGCGGCGGCGTCGTCCCAGCGCGGCGTCCCAGCGCCGTCGTGGGGCTCGGCGCCCCGCAGGGCCTTCACCACCTGCCGCAGCACGGCGTAGAAACCGAAGGGCAGGCGGTCGCGCGCCGCGGTAAGCAGCTCGGCCCGCACGAGGCCGTCCCCGACACAGGCGCGCAGGACCCCGTAGTCCCGGATGCCCAGCTCCGAGTCCATGGCCCGGGCCACCTCCGCGTTCACACCCTGCGCCTCCAGCCACGCCGGGAAGTCTCCGCTCGGCTCCAGGGCAGGGTGAGTGGTGGCAGGAGGGACAGCGGACACCGCACACGCCATCGTTGTCGACTGGATGACGGGAACACGGGAGATTGAATTGCTTAATTTCAGGCTTCTCAGGGTTATTTCACTTCAAGGTGAGCTGCGCTTTGTGTTCAGTTTGTCCTCCCGCACCTCTGATTAGCACAATTGGATACATGCGGTGCGACAGAAGTTCAAGTTAAGGTAAACTGCAAGCGCTACAATTGCTTGCTTACACTACACAGCTGGTGGACACAACTCAAAGATTCAACCGCAAAAACGAACAGCCGTTCATTTTTTCATTTTTAAGTTATTTGTTTTGCAATTAGCCTTTTTTTTACTTAACCAGTTGCTGTGTGTTCTATTTTTTGCTATAGGCATCAGGGCAATGAGAGTTAAAAAAATGTCTCGACAACTTTCGCCAGCAACCACCTCTGTCGGTAGATAAAATATCTTGGGATGGTTGCCTCGACGTGAATTTGAAGCTTCGTCAATGAGAAGAGGAAAGAAAAATAAGTATAACCCGTAAAAACAAAGTTTTTCACTATAAATCCTTTATATGCGTGGCGGCTAGAGTCCTCCCGTCCTCTGGCTTGAGATGGCTGCCACCTATGGGTCAGATGATTGTCTGCCAGTATTAAGCAATTGGTAATTAAATATTTAATTTATTTTCCCTAAACAGTGTAAAATTTGGGGAAACAATTTTCACGAACATTAATTGTCTCGCACAACGAGTCTGTGTGCAAAATGTTAGCTCGATTGGATCACGGGAAGTGGGTTAAAAAACGACCGAAAGATTTGCACGGTCGTAAGCAAGCAAGCAAGCACGCAAGCGAACTTAATATAAAGGATTTTAAAAAGAGGCTTTAAATTCACGGTGAGACAATGTGGCCACCGCACTGCAGCGTAGAACAACATCTAGAACCCAAATTCCTGGAAGAGGTCACATCAGCACTTGTTGTAGAACTCCGGGCAGATATGCGGCGAAAGCAATTCCACCTAATTCGCGTGAGTAGTGCGCCAGATTTACAAAGCGGAATGATGTTTTTGAGCCTCGTCAACTCCCCATGAACCTCATTAACCTCGTCAACTCCCGTTAACCTCGTTAACCTCGTCAACTCCCCGTTAACCTCATTAACCTCGTCAACTCCCGTTAACCTCATTAACCTCGTCAACTCCCCGTTAACCTCATCAACTCTCCATGAACCTCATTAACCTCGTCAACTCCCCGTTAACCCCATTAACCTCGTCAACTCCCCATGAACCTTATTACCTCGTCAACTCCCCGTTAACCTCATTAACCTCGTCAACTCCCCGTTAACCTCATCAATTCTCCATGAACCTCATTAACCTCGTCAACTCCACGTTAACCCCATTAACCTCGTCAACTCCCCATGAACCTCATTAACCTCAACTCCCCATTAACCTCATCAACTCCCCATAAACCTCGTTAACCTCGTCAACTCCACGTTAACTCCATGAACCTCATCAACTCCCCATGAACCTCATCAACTCCCCATGAACTCCCCATGAAACCTCATCAACTACCCCATTAACCTCGTCAACATCCCCATGAACCTCAAACTCCCCATGAACTCCCCATGAACCTCATCAACTCCCCATGAACTCCCCATGAACCTCATCTAACTCCCCATTAACCTCGTCAACTCCCCATGAACCTCAACTCCCCAATGAACCTAATCAACTCCCCATGACCCTTATTAACCTCCTCAACTCCCCATGAACTCCCCATGAACCTCATTAACCTCGTCAACTCCTCGTCAACTCGTCGTCGTCCGCGTGTTGATCTCCACGCGTCGCGGACGCAGCTTCGCGTTTCCCCGGCCGCCGATTCCGCCGTGCGCGAGGCTGGGGACCGCGGCGATTTGCGCCGTCAGCCCCCCGTGTTGTTGCACTTGGGGGGAGGGGGGAGCACGTCCATAAATGACGTCACGCACCTAGGGGGGGGGGGGGGTCAGACATTTGTGACGATGTGTGACGATGGGGGAGGGGGGGGGGGGTTTGGGAAATGTGACGTCACATCAAAATGCGTAACTTTAAATAAATACAGACAACACGTTCTACTTAATTAAATAGACTTTTTGATAAATGTTTTCCCCTACAACATCAGAGTGCAGCGCCACGCTAAATACGCACTACAATGACAATAGTTGAAAGCGATTTGAAGCATGTTTTATATTTTTGGGGGGGGGGGGCAGAGCTTTGTGACGTCATATTTCAGGGGGGGGGTCTGACTTTTAATTACGCTGGGGGGGTGGGGTCAAAAATCGTCCAAAATCGCGTGACGTCATTTATGGACGGCCCCTTATTCTTTTATGGGGGGGGGGCAGAGCTTTGTGACGTCATATTTGAGAGGGGGGTCTGATATTCTTACCGAAACACCTAAGAATATGAATCCTTGCAGTCACGAAAGCTTCAAATCTAGTGGGGTCTGACTTTTTGTGACGCCGTGTGACGATGGGGGGGGGGGGGGGGGGATGTAAAAAATCGCCCAAAATCGCGTGACGTCATTTATGGACGGCCCCTTTGCGATTATCGGAGAGACGGAAATTCCTCTTTGGGGGTCATGATGATGATCTCCGTTCGTGATTTGAAATGTAACGCAGAGACAGCAAGGGGGGGGGGGGGGTGTGTGTGTCATCAATGTCAGATCTCGAATCGGAG